>NC_136157.1:3717644-4917644 GCF_965212315.1 Lampetra planeri
TTTCCAGTAATCATCACATACCTGTCAACCCCTTATCAGTGCCCTTACCTTATTACAGACAAATTCAGACACCATTGGTCACCCCGTGCTCTTATAAATCTCGACGTTCATCCTACAAAGTCCCATGAACAAGGGAGAAACACAAACAAATAGACAAACAAAAACGTGGCCCGGATTGAAACGGCTGTATGCCGTATGGACCTGAAAACTCAGCCTCCCTATTCTAAATTAATATATTCATATATTAAAATTAATATATTAATTAAAACATTTTACCTACGTGACTTTACCGAAAACCTAAGAATATGAATACTTGCAGTCACGAAAACTTCAAATCTAGAACTCAGCTTCCCTGTACAAGAATACGGGTAAACCGTATGGGTTGACAGCCATGGCTTGAGCTGATTTAGAGATATATAGATTGCGCGTCCATCGCTTAACACACGTCTCAGAGCACGCAGTTGTTTTTAGCAGTTGCGAACGCAGCACTGGCATGCGGGTGACCGTGAGTCTTCCATCAGGGGGCGATGATGGTGATGTTGATTTTCTAATCGCGTAAGCAATTTTCAACTAAGTAAAGTAACTGTGCAGTACAGTTGAGCGATGTGCTTGTAGATCAACGAAATGGCCCCACAGCTCCTGATGTGGCAAATGTTCACGTTTGGCCGGTGTTTTACGTGATCACCTGAACCCATGAACCAATCACCCGGAATGTGTTTGGCTCTCGTAAGATCGCAGGAGCTAAGCCTGCATTGTGTTTGGATGGGTAACTCCCATGGATAACAGGTGTTATAGTAATAGGTTTTTATCCTTTCAACTGGTACAAAAACTGACACCTTTATACAAGGCATCATGTTTGCAAGAACCACAACACAAGCAGTTAAAATGCAAACAAAAAGAAACAACTCTGATGATGATAATGATATGTACTGTCCTTGAAGTTGATTGGTCCACACCCGAGACAGCTTTTCTTAGAGCCTGCTTGTGTTGTGGTTATTGCAAACATGATGCCTTGTATAAAGGTGTCAGTTTTTGTACCAGTTGAAAGGGTAAAAACATATTACTATATTTTGCCACTGGTAAAGGACGTCTCATAGTGAACAGGTGTTATAGGCTGCGGGGAGATACGTGACGGGTTCTGGAAAACCAACCACCCATACATACCCTGAGGGCCCCTGTCTGGCTCGACTCGGATGCATGCCAGTGGAAATGGAGTATCGATGTATCCCAATAATGGATCTCTAAATGCGTCTTGTACAGCACAAATGCACAGGTTCTTTGACCGAGTTTTAAGTCGGAATCAGCTGTGACATTGTATCCCATCACATACAGTTATACTCGGAAACATAACCGCAAGACGCAGCATGCTATAAATGGCAACACACGACGCCAGCATAGAAGCCATTCCATTGTTATGTAACAGGTTGGTCAACTCACACGCATGCATTTGTATTCAATTAAACTCGGGTTATTTACGTGACGTGTTTTCTCGAAAACCCAGCACGCCTCCTGTGTTGAGCAACAACGCGCAGCCAGTGGAAGGAAGTCGGGTAAAGAAGGCAAAGGAAGAAAATTAAATCCCGGATCTATAAATAGAACATCTCTTGGGGATGAGAGAACAAGAATGGGGTGGAAAACGTGGATGGGGTATGGGGGCAAGACAGAGTAGAGAGCTTTATCCCTGCCTCCATAAGCCCCTTAGAACCCCCCACTGGCAATTCACACACATTGATGGTGTACAGTCCATCTCCCAGGAGCCAGAAATTGCCTCTCCATTCATGCAGTGTACTCAGGTATTATAAAGATATATAAATGTTTAAAAAAATGGCAATCCGTTCCGTGATTTCCACAGAATGCGTTGATCTGATACGGGACAGTTTGGTTAGGACTTTTAGACAGAGAAGTAATGGACTAATAATACAATGGGAGTTTGTGCCGTCGCAGTCATATGGGAGCGTCCATAAATGACGTCACACGATTTTGGACAATTTTTGACCCCCCCCCCCCTCGTCACACGGCGTCACAAAAAGTCAGACCCCCCCCTCAAACATGACGTTACAAAGCTCTGCCCCCCCCCAAAAAAAACATGCTTCAAATCGCTTTAAACTATTGTCATTGTAGTGCGTATTTAATGTGACGCTGCACTCTGATGTTGTAGGAGAAAACGTTTATTAAAAAGTCTATTTAATTAAGTAGAACGTGTTGTCTATATTTATTTAAAGTTGCGCATTTTGATGTGACGTCACATTTCTCACCCCCCCCCCCCTCGTCACAGATCGTCACAAATATCTGACCCCCCCCCCTCCCTCTAGGTGCGTGACGTCATTTATGGACGGCCCCTTAATCGTTCCTGTTTGCTTTCCCCCGTTCATGACATCCTTCACTCTACTCCCATTGTACCCGTGGTGTCGCCACGGGTACAAAGTGGCTCGTGCATTTTACGTCGCGTTTTAATGTACAGAGTGGTCCAGATGTGTTGTGACCGACCCGCCCCCCCCCCCCCAATTAAATGACCCCAAACATTTTTCTCCCTTTGCATATTAATTATAATTTTTTTAAATATAAACTTTACTTTCAAAAATATATATTACATTTTGGAGAATTAAATGTGCGGGTCACAAGACATCTGGACCGCCACGGGTACAAAGTGGCTCGTGCATTTTACTTTAATGTACAGAGTAGTCCAGATGTATTGTGACCCTCCCCCCCCCCCCCCCAATTAATTGACCCCAAACATTTTTCGCCCTTTGCATATTAATAAAAAAAATATTAAATATAAACTTTACTTTAAAAAATTATATAATATTTTGGAGAATTAAATGTGGGGGGTCACAAGACATCTGGACCGCCCTGGACTGCGTTCCCTCGTTATTCGCGAGGGACGCGTTCTGACCCCCCCCCCCCTTAGGTGCGTGACGTCATTTATGGACGGCCCCTAACGTATCACGGCACTTGGGTCAAGGACGGCGATGGAGCGATGGAATCAGTTCGCGTGCTTTCTCACTTCGATGGTTTTGGAGGAGGAGGCCTTCATCCAACAGTGGATAGATCACGGCTAATGATTAATTCCTAATCAGAATCTTCACCTATCCTGGAGAAATCTACTGCCTACTAATAACACTCGCCTAACAGATTAAACATGTGACAATAATATCACGTATTAGTTGAAATTTACGAATTAACCAAAACAAATTTAATAGCAAACCACTGAAAAAAAGTCAACCCGGTCGTCATTGCACGATTGTGTAAATCGTTTTGCGGCATGATTCTCCAGAGTTGTTTGTTTTTTTGTTTGACCGAGTGTAACGTTATCGCAGGAGTTCGATACAATCTGCGTACAGCGCATCCTCAACAATCGACTGCTGCATGGCGTAGTTAGACAACGTGGGATCTCGAGCGCAAAATACATCGATTGTTTTCAATGAATCCGATGCCGCCGATAGCCCCACGCAAAGCAACGGGGGGCCCGGGTGCATTCATGGCCACGTGATGGATGGAGGTCACAACCGGCAGGTGGTGCGCATTGTTCTTAGGGGCTGTGGGTAATAGTTCGGGGCAAGAGGAGTTGACATTCCTTCACACACACACGCGCAAAAAGACAAAAGATCTTCACGTGTAGCCTTAACGCATACCGCGTCAACCCACACGGCTTAACCCCGTATTCTTGTACATTGAAATTTAGTTTTCAGGTCTATGCGGCGTACACCCGTTTCAACACGGGGAGAAAATGTTTCGTCTGTTTATGTTTCTTCCTTGTGATGGGACTTTGTAGGGTGAACGTTGAGATTTATAAGGGGACGTGGAGACCAATACAGTCTGAATTGGGCTGTAATAAGGGAGACACTGAGAAGTGGTTGACAAGTATGTTAGGCGACTGTTGGGGCAAGTGCTGTTAGCGAGCACCTACGAAGGCCTGCACGACACACGAGGGGGTGGGGTGGCCAGCACCACGCCCGGCCGCCTTCGTCTCCCCAGTGGCGATGTTTTACGCTGAGTCGACCTAGGGGAGGCCCAGGACCGGTTCAGATAATCCTCACTGGTGGTGGCCGTGAGCGGGAATCGAACCCGGGTGGTTGAGTTCGTAGCGCAGCGTAGCGCTAACCCATACACTACCGCTCCCCACTTCCTTCACAAATTTAACAGCTCCACGCGCGTGCGTATTTGTGCACGTCCAGACGCTTTCGCCAAATCCACTGCTGGATGAGGTCTTCTCCGTGCCGTATGGGTCGTGTGGGTGGGGGGTATTATACCATATTTCACCACGCTGGTCAGTGGAGATTGGTAGAGACAAGTGGAGCACGTACGGTGTGCGTGGGGGCATGGAAGTTCAGCGCAATGCGGGATTTTGTTTCACTGCCTTCTCTATTTCCGACGTAGCCCTCTCAGTCTACAGCACCTGTTACGCACGGCGGTCACCCAGGCAAGCGAAATCCAGGCTGAACCCTGCTTAGTTTGTGAAATCGGACCCGATTGGGCACATTCCTGGCGATTTAGTCATCGCCGTACGTCGGGCGTTGTTTACTTATGCCATCTGCCATTTGTCCCCACGTGGTATTTATGTAACCACAGTGCTTGTGCCAGGCTAGGTGCACTTTGAAGTCCAGGAGAGTGACAAAGGCTCGCTGGCAAGAGGTCACGAAATGGAACACAGGTGCTGTGGGTTGTAAATATATAAACAAAGGGAGGTTTGTCTTTCTAACATAAATATAAAATATCAGCTGTTGGCTTTTCTGGGCCAATGCGTTCTAGCTTTCATAGGCGAATGGACTCAAACTATTTTTTTTAGCAGAATGACATTTGTACTGTTGTCTGTTTTAATTATTATTTCACTTCACGCACTCCTCCAAAATGGTTCATAAGTGCAATATACAACCTAACCCAATTATCCATGCGCCTGAATCAATCCACTCACTGATCTCATTAACGACTGGACATCTGTGAAAAAAAGAGCCTTAGAGCTCATCGGATTCCCCTAGTATAAATAAATGTCCAGCTTCTGATCTGGACAAAAATCCAGAACATGCCACGGGTGGAACAATAGTTTATCGCAACACCAAAAGAGGACACTGCATGCAGCTGACAAGTTGGACAAAAAACTGGGACCATCTCAAAATGAGGAAGATCCTGGGAAACCCAGGACAGGTGGCAACCCTAGCTCGAAGTGGCGTAAAAGGCAATGGCGACATGTAGTGCACTGCGCTTTGGAACTGTTTTGTGTGCTTTGTTGTACCCCTCCTCCCCGCCCACCTCCGCTTAGGCGAAAGTACCGTGCGAAATAAGTTCAACACACATTCGTGCAGAACCCAGCAGATTCCCCGGCCGTGGTTTAGCATCCGTGGCGAGTGGTATCTGAACCCGGGCGCAGGTCACCCCGCCGTTGCTAATTTGCGTGGAAGAGCGGCGGTGCAGAATAAATCAAGCAACTCCCACGACCGGCAACGCCACGGGGAGGCCTTCATTCAGCAGCGCATGGACAATGGGTTCAGCTGTAAATTATAAATCTGGAAATGGCAGCAAGTAATCCACAGCTAAGAGGTGTCGAGTGGGAAATGAATCCTGATACCTGCACAAAGGACGCCGCCGTGATGTCATGGTTAGCACACGGGACTTGGCATCCATCGCTTGCCAGCTCGATCTCCTGGCGTGGCTAACGGATCCATTGAAACCACACAATAGACGGCACGAACAAAAAAAAACACTGAATAATACGGCAGCGGAATGCAGACAAGGAGATCTTATTCGTGAATCGAATCCCTTATTCGTGAATCGAACCCCTTGAATGTTCTTGCAAAAAAAACACACGCAAGATCTCGCACCTCCGATTGGCTGCGTACTGTGTGAAAGAAGTTCATCATACATGCATGACAATTCAAAGAATCCTGAGGGAGTGTGAATTTAAATGGCAAATATCCCCCCTCTTCGTAACCCATCATGGATTACCTCTCAACCATGCTCAATCAACTGCTGGATGAAGTCATCTCCAAGCCGCTGCCACCTCTCACCCTCCTGCCATGTACTAATCCACCTAGCGCCTCCACGCGAACTGGTTCCGTAGCTCCATCTCCTCGGTGGCCGTCCCATCGATATCCGAATCCATTCCTCCCCTGCCCATCGGCCACTATACCTCCGAGTGACGCGGCCCTGCCGTGCCCCACTTAACTTGTTTATTTCTTTCTCAGCGGATCGAACAACGCCATTAACATTCGCGTGCTCTTTAATCAGCGTGTTTCTTCTCCCCCTCCCCCACCGCCCTCGTCTCTCGATGTACTGCAATCGTTGCGCTCTTCACTGGACACAAACGAAGATTCCCATTGCCCGACGGCGGACGGACGAACGCGCGCAGAAAAGGGACAGCGTTTCCAAATCTCAGCGCGGGGTTACTGTGGGTCAGCGGCGAGCGCGCCCTCCACCCCCTCCCCGCTCCTTCATTAGAAGTTGGCACGGTCCGCTAAAATTAGCCGCCTCTGGGCTCAACTTTTCAGCGAGACGCTTTGGCACGGCGCCCAGTTGAGAGATATAAAAGGAGAGGAGGGAGTGGGCGCGCAGTGGGACTCTGGTACCACCGTCCCATTGCGACGTCGCCTCTATATATGGTGCTTCGCTCCCCACCATCACCACCACCGCCGCCGCCGCCCCCACAGTGCTCGTGATGTGTGGAGATGTTTATGCCACGGTTGGACGCTGATGGCCCACGGCCGGTGGGCGTCGCGTGTACGTGTTACTTCTCTACACGGAGTCACAAAGTCCCCGTAAAGTGTTGCGCCAAAATTCAGTGGCTCTCAAGCCTTCACCGCAGCCCCCTTTCGTTCTCATTCGTAAAACGTGTTTTCTATTGCTAATACATACAGAGGTTTGATGAAACGAAGTAGTTGTACTTACGTGTCCGTGCTCAATGCGTGTTTTCGGTGATTTACCTTCTAAAAAAAAGATCTGGCCATGTCTCGCACCCCCCAGAAATGGCACCTCGCGTCCCCTGGCGGTGCGGCGTGCACCCCCAGGTGAAGAATCACTGGCGTGGATGACGGATCGAGGCTCAACGAGCTCACTGCGTGGAGGCGTTGAGAGATATTCTCTGAACGCCTCCACGAATCCGCATAGCCTTTCGCCGCATTATGTGCCCTGACCAATTAGCCACCCCCTGTCAGCTCGTAAGCAAAGTAACGCTTTGGTATTGAGACTTTACACGGTTGGTGAAAATACTCCGTTTTTTTGGTTCATGCGCTTGTGTGATGAACATTGTGTTCAAGCATGGAAGGACAACATGTCCCTTCCCATAAGGAATGTGATTTCCACCAAATCGGCCCAGCCTGCCGGCAAAGATGAGTGTCGCTCGAAGCATCATTGTGGTGCTTTTGCCAGGCTAGGTGTGCTTATAGGGCATTTGAAGTGTCGAAAGCTTGCTGGTAGGTCATCGGGAAAGATCCGAGTGTAATGAGTGACCTGAGATTACTGGAGGGTCTCAACAACATCACTTCATCGCAGCGCTAGTCCCAGGTTAGTTGCTAGCTGCACTTTGAGACCCACCACTACGTATGTATGTTGAACTTCGTTTGCACTGTACGTAGCCGACCGTGCGAATCGGAGGTGCCAGGTGACACTAATCGCACGTGGCAGGTCACACGCATACACGCACACACGCACACACATGCACGCACACACATTCAAACACAGAGGCAAACATACATATGGCCAGAGAGAGGCAGGACAGACGGTGGATGTCACTTTAATGCATTTGACTGCATGATCAAAACCCCAACCATCATCCATGCACGCAATGCATTTCCAGATGTCCCTCTTCCAGTCCAATCAACCGTTACCCCCATAATATCACACACCACTCCCACCCCTCCCCAGCCCTGCTATTATTTCAATATCAAACTTCACGATGGCACTCCAGAGCCTAGATGGGTGGGTTGCAGCATGTTTACGAGAGAGCAGGGTTGTGAATCTGCTGGAAAATTCACCGGCATCCACCTGACACTCGGCCCAAAATAAATCAGATCACAGCCGTTGCTGGGTAGGCCGAGTGACCAAATCCATTCTCTATTGGTCCTGAACATTTTCACGTTCTTTATTTTTGAACCCGCACATTCAGGCCCTTGTTTGCTGCCTCTTGGTAATATCCAGTGAAGGAGTGTTGGTATGGATATTTTAACTTCTTCTTTTCGCACCGTACGTATCCAACGGCGCAAGTCGGAGGTGCGGAGGGGAAGGACAACAAACTAAACACGTAAAACAGTTCTAAAGAAATGAGTTTTCAATCTAGATGATTTGAAAGTGTATAACTCCAGTGGCTTCCTAATATCGGGAGGAAGAGCGTTCCAGACGGCCGCGAGAGCGCATCTGAAAGCGCGCGATGCGGTGACCGTCCTTGTTCGATGGCTATCCAAAGCACACCAGCACATTGGAGGGCATCTGTGGAATGGCGGTGCAGTGGTTCGCGCACTGCTATCAACCGAGCCAATTCCCGACAATGGCAAACAAAAGTGGCAAGCGGTATTTGAACGGATGCTGGTTCTCTACTTCACCAAATCCACCCTGACCAGCATGGGTGAAGTATATATGGTCAAATAGCTCACGTGACCGTGTTTAACTTCTTTCGCACCGTACCTAGCCAACCCCGCTAATCGGAGTTGCGGGGGAAGGACAGTAAACTAAACACAAAAGGCAGTTCTAAAGAAATGAGTTTTCAATCTGGACGATTTGAAAGGTCTTCCTACCATCGGAAGAAAGAGCGTTCCAGACGGCAGCAAAAGCGCATCTGAAAGCGCGCAATGCGGTGATCGTCTTTGTTAGACAGCCAGCCAGAATCTGCTGCTGCTGCAAGGATGGCCGGAGTTCGCGTGATGGTTTATGCTCCTTGACGAGATCAGTGAATGGTGTTGTGATTCATTTGTGGGTTAAGCACTTTGTGGCGAAAGTCAAGCTGCTTCAGGTCTGCAAGTCCTGGTATGGCAGTACTCCCTTAAAGAGGAATATACATTTGTTTAAAATAAAATATTCCTACATAACAGCAAAGGCATGTCACGAACACAGCACGCGCAACACATACTTCTTCAGTTTTGTGTGCAACTCTACACACGTGTTAGCAATTTTAACAAAAAAGAATAAAAAAAATGGGGCAAAAAAAAAACATTCCACAGCGGTGGCGCATGTTCAAGTCATTCCAACCAGCAGCGATGGCTTGTACACTTTGAGAGACATTTTACATTGTCTCGTGAGTACATTTAAGCCTCCCTCGAGTCGAAATTTGCCGGACGGATTCTGCATAACCCCTCTGTCGCCATCGCATTTTGCGCTGGACAATTGACAAGGAGAGGAAACATTGGAGTCGAGGACCCTCCCAAATGGAAATTCTCTTCGCGAAGTAGAACGCCTCTTTCTCAAATTAGGCCGAGTGGCATTCCATTGGCGTGAAGATTTCCTTTAAAGTGCCATGCTTTTATTTATTGGAGTAAATAGGTAAAGGTGCAGCCCTGCAAATGCTTGCACATGTCACTGTTGGTGGAAGGTCCTCTACGAAGAGGGAGCTCTCCAAAGCCCATGCAGATGGTATTCGGCCTATTCTTCCATGCTGTACATACATCCTGGAAGATGTGAGAGTACCCACACTTTAACCCATCACACGCAACCTCCCAATGGACTGTGGTGCGCCAATTTGTATGCTGCTTAGACGAAGAGATTTAATAAATGTGTTCCATTATTTCGACTGCCGTGCCTGGAGATTTAATCGAAACGTGCAACTTCTGGATTGTACGTCCATTAAATTTATATTTAAAGCTTTTGTGACTGCATGGATTCATTTTATTGGTTCTTTCGGTAAAGTCACGTAGAAGGGAAATAATAAATTAATAAAAATAAAACATAATAAGATAAAATTATCACGTTTCGGCCACAACGCAATGAGTCGAACACCTGAGGACGGCTGCTTGTGTTGTGGCCGAAACGTCGTGATAATTGCATCTTATTATGTTTTATTTTTATTATTTGTATTATTTCCCTTCTACGTGACTTTACCGAAAGAACCAAGAATATGTACGTCCATTACACAGTGGGCAACATCCAATTCAGAATAGTCATACAAATTTGGAAGTGTGGTGTGTGTATATATGTACATTTATATATAGGATATGCGTGCACTTTGGCATGTGTGCCTGTGTTTTTGAGATGGCGATGTTTTCGGAGAGATGCGTGTGTGTGTGTCCCTCTGGAATCTTTTCGTTTCTGGGTTAAGTATTTGTGGAACATATGTGTGCATTTCTGAAATGTGCGTATTTGTGGGATATGTGTGTATTTTTTTGGAGGTGTGTATGAATGTTTGGATGTCTGTGCTTCTGGGATGTCTGTTTATAAGGATGTGTGTGTATTTCTGGAATGTCTATGTTTCTGGTATGTGTTATTATGGGTTATGTGTGTGTGTCTGGGAATGTGTGTGTGTCTGGGAATGTGTGTGTGTCTGGGAATGTGTGTGTGTCTGGGAATGTGTGTGTGTCTGGGAATGTGTGTGTGTCTGGGAATGTGTGTGTGTCTGGGAATGTGTGTGTGTCTGGGAATGTGTGTGTGTCTGGGAATGTGTGTGTGTCTGGGAATGTGTGTGTGTCTGGGAATGTGTGTGTGTCTGGGAATGTGTGTGTGTCTGGGAATGTGTGTGTGTCTGGGAATGTGTGTGTGTCTGGGAATGTGTGTGTGTCTGGGAATGTGTGTGTGTCTGGGAATGTGTGTGTGTAGTTACCAGAAGAAGTACAGTAGTAGAATTTGATTTCACAAGGAGATGGAAAACAACCGGTTAAGACAACATTAACAATGACAATTTTTTTCATATTTTCCAAGGTTGTTCAAATGCTTGGGTGTGTATGTGTGTGTTTCTGGGTTGTGTGTGGGTTTGGGGGATGCATATGTTTCTGGAATGTATGGGTTACAGAGATGTGTGTGTGTGTTTTGGGGGTATGTGGGGAGCGGTTGTGTCGAGGTTGGTGCACTGCGATACAAACCCGGCGACCAGAGTTCGATCCCCGCTCACGGCCTACACAAGTTACGAATAATCTGAACCGGTGCTGGTCCTCCCTTAGGTCGACTCAGCCTCAGATAAGTAGAGACAAAGGCGGCCGGGTGTGGTGTTGGCCACCCGCCCCCTCGTGTGTCGTGCCAGCTTTCATAGGTGCTCGCTAACACCACTTACCCCAACGGTCTGTTGAAGGCTATACAGGGAATCTTTGTATTTGGGGTGTGTACATGGCCAGATTCAGCATGACGAGGACCCAGGGCATCTCCCTTCGGTGGCGAGATGTTGACTACCTCGCCTGGTATACATGCGTCCGTGGGTTCGATCCCGGACCCTGACGCCTGCTATATATTTGGAGTTTGCGTGTCTCTCTTCCCGTGGTCGAGTGGATTTTTCTCCGTGACCTCTGGTAAATATCCACATGATAAGCCACTTCGTTGAGCTATCATTTGTGGCCACGTCGCTTCTGAAAAAGAGCTGTGTAGCTCAGTAGGCCTTACCTGGTAACGTTCAACATTGTTGAGTTTGTAGTGGTGTTAACTACTCGCTGTTCGCAAACTGTGAAAGAGCGGATCGTAAACAAGGGTTTCCCGCTCAATCAAACGGTCAGGGTCAAATGGGGTGAGGTAGGATCCAAACGCCAGATTGGGAAGGACCAATCGGAAGGTCCCACAAGGTGGCCGGGGATTGGACAACCCGGCCACGAACAGGTATAAAAGCCAGAGCGCTGAGAGCTCTTGGCCAGTTCTGCTACACGAAGACCCAAGTCGGCCGAAGACATCTAGGACCCTGGACCAAGCCCTCCAGCCCTTATCAGGGCTCGGGCTCAGAGTAACCAGTGGTCGGGGAGAGATCCCCTAGGTCCAGCCAGAGGACGCTGGGAGAGCAGGGAGATTAGATAGCCTGCAAGGTCCGGAGGCTGTGTCTCCTCAGAGTAACGGGTGAGGGGACCATATACCTCCTTTGTGTGATAGGGACTGTGTATTAAGATAATAAACCGTGTGTGCCATAAAGAAGTTTAGAAGTCCGTCCTTTACAACACTACAAGTTCAACAATTTTCAGTTTCATCGTTTTTGGGGGCCATCATTCTATGTTCAGTCCCTTCCCTTTGTGCTGAGACCATTTGCCAAACACGGAAACCTTGATTATTTCAGCGCACTTTAGTTTATTTTAGTCATGTTTTTTTTCATGTTATATGCAAAAATTTTCAGAACTAAATAAAACGTTGAAATGGATAACATTATTTTGAGTTTGCAGAACACGACTGGTGGTGATACACATCGTGTTAATTACTGTGGTAATTCTTGTTCAATCATAACAATCATCGTGAACTCCAGTAACACGTAATTGAAGTGCCGTATAGTTTCCGCACCGATTTATAAACAAAATGAACGTAAACCTTTTGCAGGATATGAAACGTTTAACAAGGCACTCGAGACGCTGACGGAAATCCACTGCTGCTAATGATGTTCTCACAAACGGTGACTTCTATGCCGCTGATGAAAAGTAATAATTGGCGTGGAAGGCTAAGATAATACCACGGGCATGCAGAGGCACTCACCACCACACATCACTAAGATATGTTTTTACGCGTGCGTTTGTGTTTCTGCAATACGATAATATATTCCAGCATATGATTACAATTGCATTAACCACAATGAGCCCTTTGTTTAGCGTACTCAGCAATGAGCGGGTTTACAAGACGCAACAGTTAAATTTACATTCCAGCAGGTTTCGGCAGGTGGTATTGTAATTACATGATTATTAAAAGTAATTTGCTGTTAAGTTGTATCTGTAATAATACAAAAAAAATCCTCTCTGACATCGTGATAATTACAAAGAGCAAACGATTACAAACGGAGCTCAACTATACTCACTAATGATTTGCCATAAATGTACACATTAATAGCACTTACAGAATAATTGTGGCAGTGTATGTGTGCATTGAAAGAGAGATGATTCTTAATTGGACCGAGACGGTGGATAAAGGACTTTATATTGAGAAAGTTGTCGTTTAGAATTGGCCATCTGCCAACTCGACCCAATTTACTTATCGCATTTCTAGATTTGAAGCTTTCGTGACTGCAAGGATTCATACTCTTTGTTTTTTTCGGTAAAGTCACGTAGGTGAAAAATAAAATAAATGAAAACAACTCAATTAAATCACTTATTTAGTTTATTAGATTTTTTTTTACCTACGTGACTTTACTTATCTTAATAGGTTGGCAGTGTGTTTGGCATCTATGCTGTTACTGAACCTCAACGGGGATCACCTGTGACACTATAAATATATATTTTTTTAAACGAATTGAACTTATCTGACAGTCACATATTTGACCATCATATATCTGAACGTCGCATCTCTGACCGTCTCATCTCTGACCATCGCATATCCACCCTGATCAATTGACCGCTCACAACCAGCGCAGTATTTACACATGGTGTCACCGTGATTTATTTTAATCGATGTGCACAACTTTGACCGTTTCACTATCCTGCTCTTCCTCGGTTCCCCAACGAGTGGGATACGCGACGTTGTATGTGTGCTTTACTCTTTTCCCGTTCTGAGATGTCTGCAAGCTGCCGGGTGGGGTCTCGTTCACCGCCGAACGTGCAAGCAGTCAGCATTAATCTTATTTGGAGAGGCTCAGCGCCGGTTTTTTTAAGGACATTGTACTCACCGCAGAAAACTGTAACGACACGACCGCACTCGAGGACAGCTGGTGCCAAACTGTGCCACACGCCCTCCCGCATGGCCTTGTGGGAGCCTCGGTACTGATTATATTGCGATGCCTACGTCATCGGAATGGGAAAGGGTTAAGTGGCCTGGCAATGAGTAATCGATCAGTTCCCTTTAATAAAGCACTGCCAATGTGCAGAAACAATAATTCACACAAGTATCGAATAAAAGTCACGTAATTTAATCACTTTTGGTGTAATAACAATTCGGTTTATTTGCTTTTTTTATGCAGCTGAACACACAACAACATGAGGCAACTGCAATTGCAGTTTTTAAATCAAGGATTTACAAAGAAGAAGTGTTTTAAACGCAAATAACGGAAGAACAAATGACATTACAGTGCATTGATATGCGAAATTCCATGAACACGGTTTCAGTTGGACTGCTGAAAAAAAAAAACACAAACAGCTTAAGCCGTGCATGTTACATCAAGAAAACGTTTAGGCACAACGGTAGTTGTAAAATAAACAACAAAAACAATCTACTTTTTAAAAAATAATTTCTTCAAAGTGTAAAAAATGAGGCATGTTTTTTTTGTTGTTGTTAGTATTCTAGCAACGAGCATACCATATTTGAGTGATAAAACACGTATTTTTATTTACCAAAATATAAAAGAAAAAAGGCCACAAATAAGTCAAAATATATTTTTCTTTTCTTTTTAAACCTCAAATGTTGACCGTAACAGCAATGAGTTTAAATATGCACGAGTAAACACAATGGATGAGTCCAACTGGAATTCGTTTGTAACATTCATTGTTAAGATACAATGCATGGAAGCTCGGATTATTCATAACAACCACTGCAGCAGTCGCATCCTCAAGCAATCCACCAACCCCCAATACATCCCATTTCTTTGCCATTTCACAGCACCTGCCTAATCAGAACCGGGTTCAATTACGATAGTAATTGTGGAAGTCGTTTAGATTTTCGAGCGGCGTGTGCGGTTCTAATTCCCGCTAACATTTTTGCTGTTTTTTGTTGTTGTAAATTAACATTGGAGCCCAGGGTCGATCTGCCTTGATACTTTTAACACATGCAGGGCAGTCAAAATAGAACACGAATATCTATCGTCAGTGCCGCACGCTTGTTCATTTGTATTACTATTAATTTCCCAAGTGCGATTAAAGTTGTCTCATTTGATAACGAGTACATTTGCAGAAAAGTCTGAAATGCGGTCTCAGTTGCAAATATCTCAACATTAAAGTTTTAATCCCCATCTTTTCATTTATATATTCAATTCCTCGTGGAATTTTTTGTGTGATTGTGATGTGCCCTTAGTGTTATACACATACTTTCTTTACAATTTATTTTCTGTATATTTTTTTAATTTAGTATCCAATTTTTTCGGGTTTTGATTTAATAACGAAAAGCTCTGCGGTATTTGTCATCAGCACGTGAACCATCAGCTGCTCCTCAAGCCATCGCCATCTCTCACGGGATGCAACAAAACAACCCCAGCTTCCTGCTCATTGGCTAATTTCATCATTCCGTCTCCGCGGTGGACGTATTTTCGGGCGCGTCATCCCGTCTAACGACGACACGTCCTGTCCAAGCCCGCTTCTGTTAACAGTCAACACGATGTCTCTCACTTGCCTATGTCCTCTGATCCACGTGCTCCTCTTTCTGCCCCTGCAATTCATTCCGGGCATGCACCTCTCCTTGCTTCTGCATTAAATTCCCAATGATCTTGGTGAACAATGCCACACACGCGCGTGTGATTAGAGGCGACCGAGTCTGAAATGAGTGATGTGTTGATGATAAGTTTGCAGCCAGCAAGGGCGCGGAAATAATGAATACCTTCATATCCAAAGGTCTACAGGAACAGACCTATGAAATGGATGTTACCATTTTTAATAATGCGTGACTACCATAATGATGGGATAGTGCGTTCAAAGTGAGAGGTTAAAATGCAAATCCAGGACACACAATCTGACACTATGCAAGTTTAGAAAGAGGAAAGACATTGATGATTGAGTAGCCAAACAAAAGAACGAGAAAAGAAATCAGATAAACCAACACAAACGTGATTGACGGAAAAATAGCAAGGAGCATGACGTCATCGCAGAGGTTGACAATTGGCAATTTATAAATGGGAGCTCTTTGGAAAAAAGTAGCCATGCAGCATGAGAGATATTTGTATTTCGATCGCAGCAAATGTCATGTGTCCCAGGAATTAAAAAAAAAAAATTCAGGAAGTTCTAGATGTCACAATTGATCGGAGTCAGCACAGCCCTTCAGAGCGTGAAAAAAAATGAACGGGAAAGCGCCAAAACTATGGAGATCATCAAAGAGGCGAGGTCAGTTGTTGGAACACATTTTTAAAACCTGATTGCGAGATGTATCGACAGAAACTTAAATGCCTCTATCGTGGGACGATACCTCGATCATTCGGAATTTCTGCAGCATGTCTGTGCATGTCCTTCAAGTAAAACATATTTTCAGATTTTCATCTGGGTTTTATTTTTATCATAATCCACGAAACACGTGAGTCCTTCTCTCCGTGACTGCATGTCTAGGGTGGCGCTGTGAGCTTGCAGCACTCCACTTGGATTGGAAATTACAGATTCATTGGAGTTGGGGGGGGGGGGATGACTCAGCCCATTATTCCTGTCGGCTATGAAATCAGTACCACTTTGAAGGTAGTTGGCAGTGTTCATCCTATGATTAATGTGGAATTTCCACCCAGGCTCAAGGTCACCAAATGAGAGATTACTCAGTTGAGCAGAAATTAACTTTTAACTTTGAGAGAGTAAGAAACACACATACTATTTCTCGATGTTTATAGCCTTTGTGCCCTTAGCTCACCCCGTGATTATGCACCTCCGATTAGCGCTGTTGGCTACGTACGGTGCGAAAGAAGTTCAAGTGAAAGTTATGTTCATCACTGCTATTTTTCCCCCACAGATCTCCCTCGCTAAAGACAGGCGCTGTCCCGAGACGTTCTCGACTGCTTTAATGGAAGACAGTTTCAAAACGAACAGATCGCATAACGTACATTATCAACGACCACCATCAAACCACGCTTCCCAAAGCCCCCACCATATCTCCTCAACCTGCTATGCGCTAATTCACCTGTCACCTGCATACGGGCCGACTTCATAGCTCCATCTCCTCGGGGACTGTCCTCTCACATACATTCAATTTCTTTGCTGCCACTCGTGACATCTTGCCATTGGCTAGCAATCCCTTCTAGCGATGCGCTCTGCTCGAGACCTTACTTTCGCAACAGTTTGGATGATGTTATTTGCACGGTTGGCTAATTAGCACCGTTTTGGTTACGTACGGTGCGAAAGAAGCTAGACGTGCATACACATATCTGCGCATGCTTTCGAATCCCACTTATTCCAATTTAATGTCTCTAAATGTAACTCGAAGCATGCATCTCCATGAACGTGATCTTCATGCCTTTTTTTGTATATAAAAACAAAGCCTCAATCTTAAAGGTCAGATCCACCTTGTACAAACGGACTAGTTACTACGAAGATATATTTCTCTTTGGGTTTGTGGGAGGGTTACAAAAAGAAAGGCACAGCAACATTTTTTGGGCGACACGCGCCGAATCATTACGCCACGGATGCGTCCGACGGTGTGACGGTGAGCAAACTGGACTTACAATCCAGAGCTCGCCGGTTCGTTCTCCGGGAGCGGCAGTTAAAACACGTTTTTTTAAATCCCCTCCACCGCCTCTATCCGCCCAGCGTTATAACTGAGTTCACGTTAGTCGATCGGTGGAGCAAAGTGTGGCTACTCCTGCCTGTTCCTAAACGTCTCGCCAGTGTGGAAGAGGAAACCAAAGTACCCTTTGAAGAGCGCTTCTCTAGAGCTCCCTCTATTGGACGCCCTTCCGTCAGCAGTGGTGTGAGCGGGAAATTGCAGGGCTGCACCTTCACCGTACACACGTGACATTCATGATCGATTTCAACGAGCTCGCATGCATCTGAAGACATGCCTTGCATATGTATTAACCGTTTAGGCACTTATTTTGACCAAACATCACTTCGTTTTGCGTTGTGGTGTTCGCCTAGTTCATCACACATAGGACATGAGGCATTAAAACTGGCTTGTGAACGGAAGTTTTGTAAAAAATAAATTACTTTCATTAAAAACTTTTTTTTAAATGGATATATTTTTTTTAACATAACAACACATCAAGCTGAGTTGGAAAACTCAAGCTGTCATACATGTTCTCTAATTTTCCCATCAATGAACAGAATATGTTTGAACAATGATCACCCCACGAGTAATGTGAAATCATGCAGATCTCGGTAGTAATACTTTCTTTCAAAGCAAAGCTTTTTTTTTAAGTACAACTCAAAACAAAACTGACTCACCACGACAAATCCATCAGCAAAGCTTTGATCAGAATACTTTTGAATACACAAATTTCTAAGTGTTCTGCATGTAAATAAAACAATTTCTGGGCACCAGATGCTCATATATTCTTGGTTCATATGCTCATACAACTGCAAATCATACCAACACATTTTTGTTAAAGCATTATGGGAAAATAGGGTACACAGAATGCTATATCAGCTGTTTGCTTTTCATTAATTTAAACGATGCATTATAACTCGTCGCACAATGCTTTGTATTAAATCGTCATCAAACCACGGTCAGTAAAAAAGAATATGCAAAAAATTTGGCATCGATACAAAAAAAAAATCCATATCAGCTCATGATGAAACTCTGATTATCACGTACGTGGTAACATATATAATTCCCAAAACTCCTGAGACCAAATCTCCCCGTTAGCGAGGAGGGTCCGCCACGTGTTCTGGGTTCATCCCAGGATCGTGCTCCTGCTGATGCAGCTGCTGTCCTGGGAAATCTGTCCCTCTTCCTGGGACATTAAAAGTCCGGGTTTATGTCGATTCCGGAACAATTTAACACTCAAGACAACGCATTTACATGCAGTTCTCCCCTGTTCTGGTAGCGTGCGCTACTGCGGCCGTCTGGAACGATCTTCTTTCCCATATAAGGAAGCCACTGGAGCTATGACACTTTTAAAACAATACTGAAAACTAATTTCTTTACAACCGTTTTTTGTGTTTAGTTTGTTGTCCTTCCCCACGCACATCTGATGAGCATGGCTGGCTACGTACGGTACTAAAGAAGTTCAACATACAAACTACATACGATACATCGCGAGATAGTCATATTCCCACGATACATCCCAAGTGTCCGTACCTCAGAGGTGGCAACCCTAACAGAGAGTAAAGATGGTGACAGCGACTTTTTTTTCAGCATCTCTGATTGACAGAACTAGATTGCAAGCTATCAATGCCTAGCACCATGGTTTTTTTGTTGCTACAAATGTATATAAACGTAGAGGCAATTGCATTTTAAGAGCAATTTTCCGATACAGCTGGGCAGGTGGCCCTGTGGTTGTTCGAGTTCAATTCTCAGCCCATAACCATCATTCCTCTGGAGTCAATTAAATTTGAGTGCCACTTTTGTGGGAAGTCGGCAGTGATTGTTCTCACGAATGACTTGGCACCCACCGTAGAAATGTGGAATTTCAGCGAAGGCTGCCAACAGAGATGAAAACCAACTCGGGCTCGTGTGCCTAACGAGGTGCTTTGACTTTTGATCATCAATGTAACAGTCATAAAATTAATGTTCATTTGGCACAGTTACTCTGTATGTTCTTAGTTATTCCCAGCACCTCTGCGTCTTCTCTGACCAACCAGTCAACAAGGATAAAAATAACAAAACATCTAATATTTTCTACGCCTGTGTGTACGTATGTGTTTATGTGTGTGAGAGTGTAAATACGTGTGTGGGTACAGTATACTAATCATGTTTATATATAACATGAAATAGAAATCTATTCCACTCAATAAAAGTATCGTATTATCCTTTACACTCGACCGACGTTTTTAGTTTTTTTGTGTTCGTGGATTAAAAATGCGTGAAAACAATAAATTGGTTTAAATAATAATCCGACGAATAAAGAAAATACATTTTAAAGTGTTGTCAGTTTGATCTTTTAAAATGTATACCTGTATTTTGCACTTTTTTATATTAATTTAACACAAAGGATGCTTTTGTTACGTGTACATATTCATGAGTGAATCCCAAAAATATTCAACACCATAATGTGCAACCATCATGACATTTATATCATTTCAACAACATACAATGAAGATTCGCTCTCTCAGCCTGTGGGCTCTCTTCGTCGATGATTCTAAGCAGCTACTTGTTGACTTTGCCCGCTTAAACAAATGCTGCTGGGATAATATTTATCCAAAAAGCCAATAAATAGGCTCATGGAACAAATCATTATTTTACAGATACTCATCTTTTCCATCTAATATATATAAAACCTACCATACGCGAAGCAGGCATGCAATGAATTGTGCACTTTGTAACCGTGCAGGCCGACCGTTTATGGTGGGTACTCCCAACTCTTTAAAGAAGTCTGGCCAACGTGGAAGAGTAGGCCAAATGCCCTCTAAAGGCGCGGGGGAGGGGGTGGGGTGGTCTAGTGGAGATCCTTTTCCCCAGCGGTGGCGAGAGCAAGCAATTGCAGGGCTGCGCCTTTGCCGTTGAGGCCGAGTGCGCCTTAACCGCGGTCGTATGTGCGGCCTTCAACGACGCTGCCAATGCGGGTTCCCTTATGTCGTACAGAAAAAAATACGGCGCTGTGGTAACAACAAAAAGTGAACTGTGATGTTAGTCAATCAAATGAAGGGAGGTGGGTGGGTGGGGGGGCTAGTGTCATGTCATTACTCGATCCGTGGCTCGATCGGCGATGAATCGACACGGCGGATCAACCCGCAAATTACGCCACGCTCGCTTTCTGATCGGTGACCCTTGGGCGGTCGTGCGACTTTTCGTATTCACATCGCCGATGTCCTCCAGAGAGGACGGCGCACGCCACGGACAATGCGAAATGGTCCGCCGACACCAAATCGTGGCGATGTTGCCACGCTGCGGCTCAGCAGGCGCTTTGATATTCTGTCCAGATGTGATATGGCAGAAGGGTTGCCGTGGCTTTACTAACGGCACAGCCTCCGTCCACGGTTCTGCATTTACGTGTCAATGTAATGGAAGGTTTAAAAAATAAGGCGGATGATATTACAAACAACAAAAGAGTGTGCGTGCGTTAATGTTGCCGCGCCGTGAATGCACCGCAAAAATATTCGTCAAATATAGTTTGAGAAAATGTGTTTAAAAATGCAATGAAAAGCAGTTATTCAAAAAGGCATATAACGTCTCAATCTCCTTATTTAACGCACACACCATCCATCTTGTACAGCGTGTTGTCCGGGGCACGACGTCCGCCGTTTTGCCCCACGTTCTGGGACCTTCTTAAGGAACCTCAAAAGCTCCCAGCACGTGCAGAGGGACGTCGGATATTGTGGCGGACAAAACGCGCGCAGTGCAAACCCGAGAGAGCGATACGGCACAACCACGGACGCCGTAGTAGGACTCTAACAAAGGGAATTGACCAACCATCGCAAAGCAGAACCCCGCAAGAAACGTAGTCTTTGGATTCACCGATACTTTCCGTGGTAATCATTGCCACTTATGCACTACCGTAAGCGATGTATTGAATTTTCATCCAAGGGATGAGAATGATGTTGACTGTCACGATGGATATAATGAAGATAAAGATGATATAAATTACGGTAATAAAGCACAGCAGTTCTAAGGCATCTAATTCAAGTAAAACATATACAGGTCTGTATTGCTACTCTGCTGCCTTGCTTTGTACTTCTCTGAGGATTACACAAATGATCAATGTTAAACGAATATGGATTGCTCATGGATTTAAAATGCAGGATTCTGAGAAAGCCAAACACGTGTAGCCTCATTCAAATCCAGCGCCGGCTTACACAACACACAACACTCCCTCGTATAGCCTTCACAGACTTTTGGGGCGAATGCATTTAGCGAGCACCTATGATGGCCGGCACAGCACACGAGGGGGTGCGTGGCCAGCACCACGCCTGGCCGAATTTGTCTCCCCAGTGGCGATGTTTATTACACACCGCACCAGGCACTCATTTGAGTCGATCTAGGAGAGGCCCAGGAACGGTTCATCGTCACCAGTGTTGGCCATGAGCAGGCCTCGAACTCGCGTTGCCGGGTTCGTAGCGCAGCGCGCTAATAACCGCTGACAACTTACACACACACACGCGTATGTATAGCGCTAGCTCTTATACCCTGCCTGTAAGCTTTCCCTATCACCACACGTAAGTGTCAAGCACAACAGGTCGTAAGGTCAGTGAGAAAGCCGGAGTATGGCTGTTGGACAGGCTTACTGCAATTATGATCACAGGGTGATCCATTCATAAAGACCCCACTGATGTCTATTCAACCTGGTCTCGTGCCAGACGTGATTGGTTACAAGCGACGTCTGTGTGTCGGATTGGTCGAGGAGGAACAATTGGGTTAGCCCACACGTTCGCCTGACATAGTCCCCGTGACATAGCCCCACTCACATAGCTCCTCTGGCATAGGTTCGTAAGCAAATCACAGTGGATATGTTAGACATAGTGTCTTAAGCAGTGTTAAAATGTTTCCTTATTATCTATTATTATTATCTGCGATGTGATTGGTGGAATGCACAGAGAGGCCTTCGAATAGAATGCCGTTTTCTCAGTAAAGTCTTCCTATTATATTGATAGGGTATCTATAAACGAATCGCCATGTATAATGCACTTACAACGATAGTTTGACACTCCTCTGGCAACATGTATACAACCGCAACGGCCACGATCTCCATTACATTTTATGTTGTCGGCACGTAACCCTTGAACTTCACCGTCCTCCGAGATTTCACCAACACGGTCGTCGTATCTTCTTGGTTCTTTCGGTAAAGTCACGTAGAAGGGAAGTAATAAAATACCGAAAGAACCAAGAAGATGAATCCCTGCAGTCACGAAAGCTTTAAATCGAAATTTACGGTCGTCGTTTGTTGGGGGGGGGGGGGGGGTTGCTGTTCCTTACGAGCTTACGAGAATCATTCGCTGCTGTTCTTGTCGCATCCTTGACACTTCCTCGTTCGTACCGCTTCACCTTCGTTCTGCCCTCGCTCTCTTCACAAAACCCTTGTTCGCCCCATCAGCCTAAAGGTGGCATTAGCAAATGCCGTGCGTCCGTGTGCATGGTCTCCCCATGCCGTGGAGGTCGTGGGAGTTACTTGACCTTACTTCGTGCTGGCCAGAGGGCTGCGAGCATAGACAGAGTGGCATAGAAGTACACCACAACGATGTATTGCCACCTGCTCACAACACATGTTTGATGCGTGGTGGTCACCCATCCGAGCATCATCCAGGCCCAACGCCTGCTTATCTTCCGTTTAGTCATGAGACTAAACGAACTCCGGGCGATTCAGTAACAGGCAACGTTTGCCATATAATTTTTTTATAAAATTGGAATAATGTGCACCTAAGAGCATTATTTCATGCATGCTTCGTGAGCGTAAGAATCGATTAATGTTTACTTGCTGCCTGAACACGTAGAGGACGAATAAAAACCTCCCGGATGGTTGTCCCTCTGTTGTTTGTTTCGTTTATAGTGGGTGGCTTAGGAAGTCCCCGTCAAAAGCAACGCATGCATATCCGTTAACGGTGGTTGACAAAGAAAAAACGACGTTTCAATTCCATTGCTAAAGGTTTGCAGTCACTTTCAGATCTGGCACGCACACGCCTCAGAATCGAATCAACATCCAGATTTTTTTTTATTTACCCCTTGTGCTCACACACACAAACACGTGTGTTGTCCCCACCAATTTAGTTTGTTGTTGTTGTTGGTTTGGAGCAGGGTTCTTCATCTTTATCTTCTGGCAGTCCACAAACCCCCGACAAAATAACCACAAGGTAGAGCTCTTTGTTTTTGTTATCACCGTCGCTCGGCGGTTTGCGTCTCCTAGCACCGTCACCGTCACAGGCAGATGATGAGGCTGTCTCCCCTCACCGTCACCGTCACAGCCAGGTGATGAGGCTGTCTCCCCTCACCGTCACCGTCACAGCCAGGTGATGGGGCTGTCTCCTCTCACCGTCACCGTCACAGCCAGGTGATGGGGCTGTCTCCTCTCACCGTCACCGTCACAGCCAGGTGATGAGGCTGTCTCGGTTGCCGTGGGAAGCCACCGATCCCAGGACGGCCTCGACGTCGCCCAGGATCTCGGGCACGAGGGAGTCGCTCAGGCTCGCCACCAGCTCGTCGCTGTCCATCGCCATCGACTCGGGCTCCAGCAGGTCCGGGAAGACCAGGCCTGGGCCCGAATGGGCACCTGGGAAACGGAAGGGCAAAGATGCAGCTCCGGTGATTGCTTCGGCTCGTAGGTCGGCGTGCGCCCGACCCTCCTCGGCTCTCCCGACACCGGTACGCACGCAACGCCGCGCATCATATGACGTTCGGGCTTGGGATGAGTTGATCGGAAGGCCCCACAAGGACCGGTTCGTATATTTTTCATCCTACTCATAGTCGCCCACAGTTTGGGATTCAAATGCAGCCACTAGTGCCGCCACTTCCCCCGGCGCGCATGGTAAATGCGTGTTTCGTTCGGCACAACGTCCAACGTTTTTCTTGCACGTGCTGGGAGATTTGAGGTTCAAAAAAGAAGGTCGCGGAATGTGGATAAAACGTCGGACATCGTGCCGGACAATACGCTGACAAAGATGGACGGTGTGTGGAGTTAAATAAGAAGATTGAGCTGTTATAGTTTTTTTATTTAGTTATGACCGCCTTCCACAACTTTCGTGTATTACAGAGGTTTTGCACTGAACTAAGACTGTTTCCTTTTTCAGAAACATTGGTTGAGACGAGGCTGATTCTGCCGATGAGACAGTGAATGTTGAAACCACTCCCGGATTTGCATGCACTGACCCAACGCCGCTAAGATGTACGAACAGAAAGCCGCGTGACCAAGTGGAAGTGAAAAAAACAACTTTGATGTTTTGCGTGGAGATGCAGGTATCCGAAGGAGACGCTGTTCTATTTTTTTAAATAAAAATTCTCCAGAAGGTCGCCACCGAATGGTTATTTTGTGAAGTGCATGGATATACTGTTGGGGGACAAGTGATGTTAGCGAGCAGCACCTATGAAGGCCATCACAGCACACGAGGGGCTGGGTGTGGTCTCCCGAGTGCTGATGTTTACACACCTCACCAGGTACTCATTTATGGCTGAGTCGACCTAGGGGAGGCTCAAAAGACTGGCTCGTATATTTGTCACAGTTATTGGTTGTGAACAGCAATTGATCTCGGGTCGCCGGCTTTGTAGCACAGCGGGAGGGGGGTGGGCTAACCGCTACGCTACTGCTACAAAGACAAATATCCCCCGTATAGCCTTAACAGACTGTTGGGGTAAGTGCTGCTAGCAAGCACCTATGAGGCCAGCGCGGTACACGAAGGGGTGGGTGGCCAGCACCACGCCCAGTCTCCTTTGTCTCCCCAGTGGCGAGTTTTACACACCGCACCAGGTACTCATTTGAGGCTGAGTCGACCTAGGGGAAGCCCAGGACCGGTTCAGATAATCGTCACTGGTGTTGGCCGTGAGCAGGAATCGAACCCAGGTCGCCGGGTTCGTAGCACAATGCACTAACCGCTACACTACTGCTCCCCATACTGCTACACGTACAAACATAGACAAAGTCACACGTGCATGGCATCGTTTAATTGTCTCACCACTGGATGGGTGGTGAGCAGACATAGAACACGGTCCCGACATGGACTGCTGAGAGGGCATGGCACACGGAGTGGCCATGGACTGCTGGCTGCTCACAGCACACGGAGCCGGATTCCCGGCTGTCGGCTGGCCCATGGTGGGAGCACCAAAGTGGCTGCCAGGACATGGGACAGGAGCCGCACCTACAGATAGGGCAACATCGTCATCGTTCGTGTTAACAGTTAGATCATCATCATCATCAGTGTCACCGGGAGAATTGTCGTTATGATTACCATCGTTTTTGTCAACAGCGACATTATCATCATCATCAACATTAGCAGTGTCACCAGAAGTATTATTATCATCATCATCATCATCAAAATCGCAATCATTCGTAATTAACATCAACATCATTATCAGCAGCACAATTAGTCACACCATTGTGTCACCAGCAGTATTATCATCATGATTAAAATCATTATCATACATGTCACCAGTGGCATCATCATCAGCAGCGACAAGGGTCATCATCATCACCGCTAGAGTCATCAATAATTTCGTCACCATCATTATCAGCGTCACCATCATCATCATCATCACCACGTCCATGATCATGAGCGGCAACAGGTACTGATGTTGACGCTGTCAATAATTTTATATTTAAAGCTTTCATGACTGCAGGGATTCATCTTCTTGGTTCTTTCGGTAAAGTCACGTAGAAGGGAAATAATAAAATAATAAAATAAAACATAATAAAATACAATTCTCACGACGTTTCGACCACAACGCAAGCAGCCGTCCTCAGGTGAAGAACAGGTCTGTCGGAAAGACAGTGTCTGAATGAACACCTCCAAGCTTGGCAGCGTATATTTTTTTCCCTTCTACGTGACTTTACCGAAAGAACCAAGAAGTTGTCAATAATGTCGATGTCAATGACGAAGCTTCCATTGCTGCTGCTGACGACAAAGACGGTGACGACGATGACTTTACCGGTGACTTTACCGTGACTTTACCGAAAGAACCAAGAAGTTGTCAATAATGTCGATGTCAATGACGATGCTTCCATTGCTGCTGCTGCTGACGACAAAGACGGCGACGACGATTAACGATGAATACGACGATGACAACGCGTCCGCTGCTGCACCGCCGCTGCCAACGACGACGACGACAGTCACAACGATGTTCGTCGTCGGCGTCGCGATCGCAGGTGACGACGCTGCTGGCGGTGACGGGCGGCGCCGCGTGCTCCTCACCTGTGTCCATCTCATCCAGGCTGCTGAGCAGCTCCTCCGGCGTGCGCGAGAGGCTGTAGTTGCCCATGCCCAGGCCGCTGTCGGCGCTCGCCTCCCGCGAGTGGAACGGCCCACTGCTGAAATCACAAATTCGGGCGGTTAGAAGCAGGATCGCGGTGTCTATTTATACCGGAGGAAATCCGATGAGCTAGGAAGCTCTTGATTAGAAGCTTTCGTGACAGCAGGAATCCATACTCTTTGGTTCTTTTGGTAAAGTCACGTAGGTAGAAAATAAAATAAATCACGACGTTTCGATCGCAACACAAGCGGAAAAAATATAATACAGCTGTGGAACTGCTGTTCCACCGCCTGAGGACGACCGCTTGTGTTGCGATCGAAACGTCGTGATTTATTTTATTTTATACCAACGTGACTTTACCGAAAGAACCAAAGAGTAAAGAAAGCTCTTTTTCGCAAACGTACAGGAGGGGCGTTGTCGGGACGTGACAACACGGCTGAGCGGGAGTTGGCGCCTTGTTGGAGAGGTTCGAAGCGAGCAGGCCACCTTGCTTATCACTGCGGCGGTGGTGGTGGTGGTGATGGGGCGGAGGGTATGAGCTGTGTGATTACGGCCCCGTCTGCTTCACAGTGATGAAGTTCCCCCGGCGTAATGCACACGAAGGGTAGGCCGTGATGGTGTGTCGTCGGTGTCACGATCCAAAAAAAAATAATAAAGATCGTTCGCAAATTACTCGATTGGGAATCTTTATTGCGATATTTATCCCCACTGGCAGAACAGAACCATCTGTGAAACATATCGCCATCTGTGAAATACACTGCGCCAGGTGCTCGTTTACGGCTGAGTCGACCTAGGAGAGGCCCGGTTCAAAAAATCGTCACTGGTGGTGGCCGTGAGCGGGAATCGAACTTGGGTTTTGAGGTTCATCGTGTAGCACGCAAACCGTTGTACGATTACTTCCCACTCGCTAACATAAGACAAAGACCCCCCCCCCCCCCGTGTAGCCTTAACAGACATGTGGGGCAAGTGCTGTTAGCGAGCACCTATGAAGGCCGGCACGGCACACGAGGGGGTGGGTGGCCAGCACCACGCCCGGCCACCTTTGTATCCCCAGTAGCGATGTTTACACACCGCACCAGCTACTCATTTGAGGCGACCTAGGGGAGGCCCATGACCGGTTGAGATCATTATCGTCACTGGTGTTGGCCGTGAGCAGGGATCGAACCCGGGTAGCCTGGTTTGTAGCGCAGCGCGCTAACCGCTACAAAGACAAAGATCCCCACTACACACACACACAGCCACACACATGTGGCCAACACCACGCCCGGCCGCCTTTGTCTCCCTCGTGGCGTTTGCACATCGCACCAGGTACTCATTTGAGGCTGAAGTCGACCTAAGGGGGACCAAGAACCGGTTCAGATAATTGTCGCTGGTGTTGGCCGTGTATGGACGCACGCACAGTGCATGGACGCACGCACAGTGTATGGACACACGCACAAGCATGCTGAAAGTATCCAGGTGGCCGAAGGGGCGAAATGCTGTGCCAGAGACACTGAGAAGATGGTCATGCGCAAAGGCAGAGACGAACACTCACTCGCAAATACATGTACCGTGTACACACAAACACAATAATAATCATAATTTACATGTATTTTTAAGGCGCCTTCCACTAATTTCTGAAGCTAATAACAACTTCAACCGCCATTTGTCACAAAACGACGGAGTCACAGCCGCATGTGCCAGGCAGGGTGCTGTTTAAGGCGATGTGAAACAGCAATGGCAGGTCACAGTCGAGATTCACATGCTGTGGGCTAACTGGCCGAGGTAATGCCATCACATCATGGTGTGGTGTGGCCTCTGGGTCAGCGAGCTTGTGTACACACACAGACTTGTACACACACAGGCTTGTACACACACACACTAAAGGCTTGTACACACATCACAGTTAATGCTGTACAAACACAATGTTATTCAATGATCACTCAAAAGGTTCTCCAACTGCCGTTTACCAATTACAAACCATTCTAATCATGACAGTCTATCACGCTTTTAACAAATAACAGGTTCTCAGCCACATAAAAATTCAATTTCGCGAGCTACGAAATGATGACATCATATAACCACCTTGCTGTCAATTGCTCCAAAAAACATTTAGCAAAGTACTTATGTAATGGATCATAGCTTTTTTTTTTTACAAATGTAATTATCGACTTCGAATTTCATGAACATTTCGAGGGAATACAATAATTCCGATAATCACAGCAACAACAATATTTATCAACGCAGATGCCAGGTTTACCTTTAGATCTTATACGTTACGACACCGTAATATCCCAATATTTGTGGCAACCCCTTTAACAAGTAAACCTTCAGTGCCACTTGAACCACTATTAAGTATGGAAAGGGGCTGGCGGGCATTGTGCAGTCAGCCCTTGACAGAAACCCGAGTGATGGAGGGGTGTTTTGTTGTTGTTGTTAAAGGTACGTAAGATGAAATAAAGCATAATGCCATTTGGTGCTTTTGGCACCAAAGTCGTGGAACAGCTTACCCAGCAATCGTACTTAATGCGCCCAGAGTTGATAAATTTAGGACAAAATGCAGGACAAATTTCGATTTAAAGCTTTCGTGACTGCAGGGATTCATCTTCTTGGTTCTTTCGGTAAAGTCACGTAGAATGGAAATAATAAAATAATAAAAAATTATTAAAATAAAACATAATAAAATAATGAAATAAAATGTTAATTATTTTATTATGTTTTATTTTTTTTATTTTTTTATTTCCATTCTACGTGACTTTACCGAAAGAACCAAGAAGAAAAATGCAGGACGGTTATTTTAACGTAACGTGCAACAACTCCGGCGGATCGGCGCCAATGACGAGCGGAGACCCAATCGTGTCTTCGCTTGTCGATGTTGTTCTCTTGTTTGTTGTGCGGATTGTCTATCTCACGTTGTTTCGGAACGTGCCACTTGGGCCTGCAAACCCTTCACGTGGAAGCAATCATCTCAAACGCTGGGTTTGCTCTGGCTGCTCAAGATGTACTCCGTCGTCGGAGCGAGCGGTTTATAAATGTTAAACGACGGTCATTATATCCTCAAGCAGAAGATTAGTGCCGGATGCAGCAATCACATTTGCGAATGCGATTTGTAATTTGATCCTTACCCGTGTATCGATAGTTCAGTGTTAATGTGCCATTAACATTGAGGGACTGCGTGTGGTCTTGGTGTGGTCTGGGACTGTTTAGTTTTTTTCTATTCCTTGCCCAAGCTCGATAATTAAACGCTTATTTAGTTATTTCCTTACATGGTTACCCTTTTCTCTATTTGCTGTAACCTTGCTGACCCCGTGTGCCCAGACTGGACATCTGTGAAACAGTCTTAAATGTAAAACCCCGATTCTGATGATGACGACGACGACGATGATGATGATGAGGAGGGTCACCTGGAGAGGAATGGGTCCGAGGTGCTGCTGGGAAGAGGTCTCGGGTCCGGGCTGTGCGTGGGGTTGGTTGGCATCTGCGCCATCGGCTGAACCCCCTCGCGGATCATCAGCTCCTGCGGACACGGTGGGGGGGGGTTAAGGCGTAGGGTTTCGTCATCAGTGACTCCGTCGTTCTCCGACAGCGCTCGCGGTTTTTCTACCGGCTACCGCTGCGTGTGTGGGACAACCCGATGACAATGCGTCGTCGCCGTGATTGTGACGACGACGACGATGACGATGATCGTCATTAACGGCAGCAGTACAGCAGCAGAAGAATTGTCATCGTCGTGTCCATCAGCAGCAGCAATGGAAGCATCGTCATTGACATCGCCGTCAATCATCATGTTCAACATCAGTACCTGTTGCCGCTCATGTTCATGGCGGTGATAATGATGATGATGATGGTGACGCTGATGATGATGATACTGATGGTGATGAAATTATTGATGACTCTAGCGACGATGATGATTGTGATGACTATACTGAGCTCTGCAGCGACGTCTCCAGGAACGGCATCCGCACCTCCGATGAGCATCGTCGGCTACGTACGGTGGCAAAAAAAGTTCCGGGTAATATCCATGCTTTAGCGATTTTTTTTTATTGTATCAGGTAAGGCCCACTGAGCTATATAGCTCTTTTTCAGAAGCGACCTGGTCACAAATGATAGCTCAACTCAGTGGTTCATCACGTGGAAATGTATAGCAACCAAATGCTCTGAACGCGCGTAGATTCTAAATGTGGAGGGAAAAACCGGAGGCCCCCTGACAATAATCCACGCGGCCACAGGGAGACGTGCAAACAACAAATATACAGCAGCAGGCGTCAGGGTTGGGATGCAATCCACGAACTCCTGCACACCAGGCGAGGTAGTTAACATCTCGCCACCACCGTGGCGCAACACGTGGGCCGTCACGGTTCGGCGCTTGACTCACGATCGGAACACCGCGGGTTCAAATCCCGACTCGGTTCGTCGCCCTCCTGCAAGGCTCGTTCAAAGCGCGCACCGTGGCTATTGTGGGAAGTAAACAGCGGTGAACACTGGCCCACGCTCGCTTGCGCAGGAGAACACCCCCCCGCTCCTCCACGTGCCAAATTGCGCATCGCACCGAACCTCGCCGGATCGCGGAAGCTAAGCAGCGTTGAGCCTGGACGGTGTTTGGACGGGTGACCACCACTGTGCACGGACAGGCTGTCACAGGCTGTGGGGATGACATGCTCGACAGCAGGGGCCCAGTGCATAAGACTCCATTGTTGTACTGCCCTTCAAGTACATCTATGTTCACCCCCCACCTTCACCAGCGTGCTGCAGAGGCCTTCATCCACCAATTGACTGACAAATGGCTGCGACTTGTCCACAGTAGTGCAAGGACTCTCCTCAAAAACTCGATATGCCCATCACGGTTTTTATTTTCCTGAGCCTTCCCTGGGTAAAATTAAGGATTTTAACATTTATAATGATTATGATTATTATATTTAAAAAATATGTTTTTTACCCTCGACGTGCATATCCTCCCCCACCTCCCCCACACCCCCCCCCCTATTTGCGTGGCATTTTAAGACGTAGGGCAAGCGAACGCGTGCGCGCGTACAGGGAAGCCATGTCCGTCACGTGTGAGCTTCAGTATGCGTACGCGTGCCGGTGGCAATGTGTCGGCGTCAAGGAAGTCAATCCCCCATGGCTGGTCTCGTAACTAGGCCGTCATCCAGCAGTGGATTCACAACATGTGCCTGTTTATAAAAAAAAAAATCTCCATCACCTGCACGGTCCTCCAGTGGACAGAATCACAGTTCCTATGATCACTGTTGTGTTACATTGTTTGTATAGCTTTTTTTTGGTGATTTTGAAAACGGTTTGGTCTAGCCATGTTTGTTTGTTGTAGTACAGAGTTAGCCTGATAACTTTAATCTACATTGTCTTATGGTTGTTATTGTTTGACTTGCATCCCACTGGGATTTTTGCACAGCGTTGAAATGCGGTGTTTTTTCTGGAAGACTTTGCTGTTTTTTCATGGATTTGTCTGTTGCGTGTAGTCACTTTAAGATGTTTCTTGTTCGTGTTTTTTGTTTTGTTGTGGTTGCACCCGAGTCAAGAGCCGCATGGCTCGTAGGGCTATACTTCATGAATAAAACTGAAAATTGAAATGACGGATAATGTAACACCGGTTGTTCAAAATGAACTAAACGCGGGGGTTAATATTTGTGGGCTTTTTTTTTCCGCCACCACAACAACTATGACCCTGAACCTTGCTGCAACGGTGGGGAGGGCAGGGGGCGAAATCTGAGCGCTTGAAGCCAAAAAAAGTGCCCCTTTGCAATTCCCCCTCTGCAACAAACCCACGCCAGCGACCACCACGACAGCTTACATGCACACTCAGGAATGTGGAAAGAGTGGCCAGTGTCCGTCAAACGTTTTTTTTCTTCTGTCGCGCACTGTACATTTTTTTTAAACGCAAAACTTGGAGAAAAATGCAATATTTCTGCATCTCGCGACTTATCGTCGTCGCGATCGAGAGACGAGGCCTAATAGACCAAAAAAGTGTCGAACCAACTTCGTGCCGTAACTCCACCGGGGCAATGGACTGAGAGAATAAAACACATCTGTTTGTGAGCTGCTACGCCAGTAGTTTTAACTGAAGGTTGGGGGCTGGGCAGAGCAAATTGTGGCATGGATACCGTGCAGGTGATAATGTTAACTATTTTTTCGTCAATAAAAAAAAACTGTTCATCCGGAAACATTTTGAAAATGAATTATTTTTCTCAGGCTCCGTAGTGTAAAGTGCAGTCTATTATCCACTCTAGATGACCATTCTCGATGTCTGGCCTCTATAATTCTGTGCTTTGAATGAGGTCCCTTCCCTGAAAGGCCACATCGTTGTTGACGAATGTCTCGAGCGAGCTTCTTTGTTGTTTACACTTCTGCACCTCCGCAAACCTCGTCACTCTTCTCGTCCATTCCTATCCCTCTTCCTTCGCTCTCCCGCCACCTTGCACTACAGCTGCTCGCAGTCGAGAACTCTCCGTAGCAGCAGAGCAACTCACAAACCTCTGCCTCACTACGACACAGAGCAGGACCGTCGGCCACTGTCGGGCGTCGGTTTTTAATTTTTTTCCGTGGCAGCCCGCGCCGTTTTGTAACCCAATAATCTCGCTGCTGCTGCTGTCGCAGTAGCAGCAGCAGCGTTCAATCTACACCGACTTTAAAGAGACTAAGCAATTGTAAACTACTAAACTAATTTTATTTTACCAGGTAAGGCCCACCGAGCTATAGAGCTCTTCTTCAGAAGCGACCTGGGCCACGAAAGACAGCCCAGCGAAGTGGCCCATCGTGTGGACATTTTTAGCAGCCGAATACTCGAAACGCAACGTTGATTCTAAATGTGGAGAGAGAAACCGGAGGACCCGGGGAAAAAATCCACGTGACCATGGGGAGAACATGCAAACTCCAAATATACAGCAGCAGGCGTCAGGGTCAGGATCGAATCCACGACGTCCTGCACACCAGGCGAGGGAGTTAACATCTCCTAGCCACTGCGGCCCCACCTCCTCTCTCGCCTGGCTTTCGAGCGACACTGAGCTTCACTCAGCACTTCAGAGTCACGGTCATTTATGTCTGTGAAATACTGTGTACGTTATCAATTGCATCGTTATTGCTATTATTTGTAGCGTAACCGATTAATGTGCGTTTTTGAGGCTGGCCATGAAGTGGGGAGGGAGGCAATGGAGCGGGTGATGTGGAGATGAGTGTTCTTGAGCACCTCCGATTAGCATGGTTGGCTACGTACGGTGTGAAAGAAGTTCAACATACCCACACCACCACCACCAACATCAGGAAACCACCACCATCACTACCGCAGCCAACACCGCCACCACATCCTAAATTGAAAACACATTTCTAGATTTAAAACTAATTTCTTTGGAACTGCTTGTTGGGTTTAGTTTGTTGTCCTTCCCCCGCGCCTCCGATTAGCGCGGTGGGGCACGGGTGGAGGGGAGGTTTGGGGGCCAATACCAAAACAGCTTGAGAGCCACCGTCCTGTGCATAGCAAAGGCAGCACCAGAAGCTACTCTACACCTGCCCGAGCATGCGCGGGTGTGTGTGCCTTCTCGTGGCACAAAGGGGAGCCTTTGTGGGAGGCACGCTTCAGCCTGAACACCGCGGGGGCCCCGTTTAGGTAACCTCGCGTGCGGGTTCAGGCAACGGAGGAAAGGGTTGGGACGGGAATTCGTTTTTAGTCGTCGAAACGACGCAAAAAAAAATTATATTCGTTGATGGAGTGCGAATTGTTGTACAAATGCTCTTAATCTCCATGATTTTTTTTAATTGACACACTGTTAAAAAAAATTAACTCGGAAATCTCAGCAAGCTTGAGGCCTGAGCAGGCGACCTCCATGCACAACAGGCGTCTCAGACTATATGGAGTGGTGCTACGTTCTGGGCAGTGGCGAGGCAGTGCAGCAATAATGTCCATTGTTGTGCTGTACTTCAATGCTCCTTTGACCAACTCCCATTGACCGGTGTGGTGGTACCCTCGTCGAGCACAGGGCTGTTACATGTAGAACCACGCATTTAATCTACGGAGTGCATTTTAATATAGATACCTAACTACAGGTCAAGCTCCGTTTATCCGTGACCCGATTATCCGTCAATTGGTTTATCCCATTCTTTCTTCCAATTACCCATTGCACAACGGTGCGTGGGTTTCCGCGACCGCGCTGTACGGCAAGGGGAGGAGGAGGAGGGGGAGGAGGGGGAGGAAGGGCTCTGTGAGTCGCTTACCTGCTGCATGAGTTCTTGGTGACGATGCCACAGCTTCTCCTTTTCCATCAACACCCTCCGCAGTTGTAGCTTCTGCTGCTGCTGTTGCTGCTGCTGTTGTTGCTGTTGCTGCTGCTGCTGTTGTGGTGATACCAGGGCACACGCGGCCGTGTTCATTGCGTGCAGGCTCGGTACGGGGCCACTTTGAGGCTGCTGCACGACGTTCTGGGCTGGTATGGGAGGCGCGGGCGGCTGTGGAATGGCTGGAGGAGGAATGAGAGAGAAACGGAGAAAATGAGACGTGGAAAAAATGCATTGCCAACCTGGTCTCAAGCTGCTGATACAATAACGGTTCCAAAATGCGATCGCTTTCGTTCAATTCTGAACTGAAATGTCGGGCGTTACGTGGCGACGAAGATGCGCCGCAACTTCTGCAGCACCGATAATAATTTGTTGAAGTCGTAATTGTTTTCTAAGCTGTGTCCATGAAAAGGAAGGAACAGACCCAAATCCCACGTGGGGCAAATGTGCCCCTTTTCAAAGATGTTTTCGCGAAAGCCTGCTGATAATCTCCATCTCCAGTAGGGAAAATTGCCCATGGTGGAGGGGGGTGTTTTGGCCCATATTGTACAGAAATTACGTTGAACATGGGAAACACAACAAAGACAGATCGAGGTTGAACGATTAGTCGAGTAATCGATTAATCAACCCAACCACTCAAGCACCTCAACCAATCAGGCACCCCCTTAACAAAAAATGTTGGCGGCTCCCACATCCTGAAGGAGGGAAACCCCCCTGCAAGCCACACCCAGGTGTGACGCGGCTGATCATTCTGATGACATCACCAGGCTCCACCCCTTCACCTCCTGTCCAGCGGCGCACGTGGATACAGAGGTGAGACTAATTCCCCAGCTCTTTTCGTGTTATCAGAGTCATCGAGTAACTGAATCGACAACGAGCAGAGTCAACGATTAATTAAGTAATCGGACGGTCTGGCTCTGATAAATGGTCGTGCCAAGTCAGTGCGAGAAAAACTCCCGCAGCAAAAAATTGACGGCGGGGAGACACCGCGTTTTGTGAATGCTGCTGTAGGAAAATGATCTTTCCGCAAAATAGTTGAATATCAATGTTGTAAATTATACGCATTTGCATGCACACAGCCATACAGGCACTTTGAGGCTCTAACTCAGGGGTGGGGAACGTCCGGCCCGCGGGCCGTATGAGTCCCGCGAAATCATTCGGTCTGTCCCTGCCAAGGCAACCGCAGGCGGGACTCGAAATTCAATAAATCTAGGAGCAAACCTGGAAAAGCAGTTGCGAGTAGCAACATCATCAATACCAGCTAACATCACACGCCTCACCAAAGAGAAGCAGTTCCAGCCATCGCATTAGGGGTGAGTTAATTAAATGTTTGACCAAATATAACGGGCAAATTTTGAAGTTGATAATTTTGTATGGCCCGCGAATGATGTTATAAATATCCAAATGGCCCTTGGCAGAACAAAGGTTCCCCACCCCTGCTCTAACTGATAAAGGCTCAATCGATACAGTACGACAACACGAATGCTGTCTGTGCAATGTAATCCTCACCTTTTTAAAAGCAATAATTATAACATCCCCTCAATACGCAAATATGACACACATTATGCCACGCATCCAATTAATTGATCTCCCAACTACCGTATTATTACAGTCCATTCGGCATCATGTCATAAAGTGAATATATTTCCGCACGGAAAACGGGAGCTAGCAATGGCACCACGCTGAGTGCGAGGATCGCCCAAAAACTTCCTCTAAAGTCGCCGTGATCTCCGTCAGTGGGGTGGCAATCCTCATCACGATTTGCAACAAAACAAAATCACGCGTGGCTGCTCGGATTTGTGTATTTGACGTTCGTGTCCGTGGCTCTCAACGCACCGATCAGCAGGGCTACGTCTCGTCAACTTGACTCCACGTTTTGTGATATTGATGTTTCTTTTATTATTGATTTAGCTCACACTTAAATAAAACATGACACTCGTGAATAGTTGAATGTGCGAATGGTTGATGCGAGATAGAGAGAATGTTTGCATGTTCATTAAATTCAATTTTTGTTACATTGTTTTTTCAATACTGATCTAAAACTATAAAAAAAAATTACTGGGTAAGGCCCACTAAACTATATAGCCAAATACTCGCGCGCTTATACATGTGGTGGGAAAACCCGGAGGACCCAGATATAAAATCTACGTGACCACGGGGAGAAAGACACGCAAACTCCAATCGTAAATCATGTCTCTATTATTGCCCTCGGTGTATTTGTGACTTTACATTTACACGTTGATGATTTTGTAACAAAACGGTCGCATGTCACTCTAAACCTTGCGCTTGCACCAACCCGATATGTTGGTTTCACTGTGGAATGCAGATCAACGCGTGCGGACGCACAGCGAATGTGGCGGCCTTCATAGGTGCCCAACGGCACTTGCCCCAACAGACTGTTCAAGGCTATGAGGTCGATCTTTGTCTTTGTATGTGTATGGGAAAGCAAGGGAAGTTTCGCATAATTGCAAATATTTACATCGCTGTACCAGAATAATTTCCATCTTGTACAGATAAAACGGCTGATCGATGTCTGGATGTGGTCAACGGATGGCTCCCTGTTGGTAAAACCTTATTATTCGCTGGTGATCTGGTAATTGCTGCTCACTCGGTCAAGCGGCATTATCTTGCTATCTGCTGTGTTTAGCTGTGCGGAAGCTACCTTGCCTATCACTCCACACAACTGTGGCCCTTCCCGGACACAGTTGTGTCTCAATGTTCACGTAACAAGGACCCTTTAAATGGAACATATGCGCCGGTTAAAACATTTAGGGAGGCCCGTCTACGATCCATCTGGGGTTTAACCGGGACGGATTGTGTGAGGAGCTCACAGACCCTTGAAGGATCTGGAAACAGTTCCAACAGTGAGCTCCTCCAGCAGGCGAGGTCATGTAGCCCGCATTCCCAGCCACCACATGCCTATGCAGCTTATGTTTGGATGGATAGAGGGGGCTAAACAGGCACGGCATGGGATAGAGAAGAGATAGAGCTGATGCCGTACAGGGGGATGTGGAGCTGAGTGGACGTGCCGATCACCGGCACCAGCGGTGTCAAGATCGGCCTCTGTGGTTGAGGCTCGCGAAGGACGCTACTGGGGGCAGTTGCCCTTTAACAACGACGGAGGTCAGAGGAGCTACGCCGGGCAGCTCAAATGCGGCGAGTGGGCACAGCCGGAACAACAGGTGGGTGCATCTGTCAGTCATCTCAGTCAGTTAGCCCACAACAACTGGCTCTGTCCCATGACCCTCCTGCCAGTGAGCCTTCTTCCACACACCTCACGTGGCGTCAAAGTGCAATCTGGCCGAGCACAAGCACTGTGGAGATGTCACCACCACCTAGTGGCGAATGACAGCTGCGGTTGATGTTGTCGTGTGGAAAGTAATCTGCCCTTTCCTTTGCATGTGGATGATGAGCGCCTGCGAGTGAGAGCCCATGCCCATGCTGGCGTGCACACGCGTGCTTGCCCGAGGATCGCTTTTATGCTGCCACTAACACGCTGGCAGAGCCACCAAGGATCTCGGGGATTCACGGATCGGATGAGTGGATGGACAGCGAGAGCATGTTGCCGCTTCAAATAACTATTAAGATGCGTCTCGGTAGATTAAAGGGCTCGGTACCACGTGGTGGCACTGCCAAGGTCATTGGGTTCTGATGCAGGCAGCCACCTGTAATTAAACTGGCTTCTCAGGTGTAGCAAATGATCTCAGCTCGGCCACCAACGAATGTACAACGACCTTCGTCCACTACATCTCACTCACTTCTCTCCCCCTGTCTCTCTCCCTGTCTCTCTCTCTCTCTCACAACACCCATCGCTCTCCCTATTCCAGACTCTCCCTTTCCTGGCTCAATCTCTCTCGCCTCTCCCTAAATACTCTCTCTCCCACTTGTTGTCACTTTCCATCGCTCGCTCCACTTCCCATTACGCTCTCTCTCTCTCTCCCTCTCTTGCCTCTCGTTTCACGGCCTTTCACTCTCTCCCAAACCCTCTCCGTTCCTCTTCACCTCTTCCTCCCCCTCTATATATCTCCCTCCCTCACCACCCCCCTCTACTCCCTCCCTCACCTCACCCCTCTATCGTCGTCACACCATTATTGGCTCACAAAAATAAAAACACTTTGCTGGCGGACGTTTCCGTCGCTCATTCCTGGGAACGGGGATAATCCACGTTGCGCCGCACACCGAGTGCCGGACAATTTCACTCGATCGCAGCACTGCGAGGAGGCCTGGCAAGGAAGAGGCGTGAGAATGACAGAGGCAGGAGGATGGCTCTGGGCCTCCGGTTCCCCCGCGAGGGCCTCTTCATATCGGCCAGCGCCAAACAGCCTCTCTGCGAGCAGCTGTCCATTCCCTCCGCAGTGAAATGGCAAAAATAAAAAGCGGCAAAGCGGATACTCTTTCCAAAACAACTGCGTTGGTTCTGACGCTACGAACGCGGAGGCTAAACTGGGATGAATTCTGCGGGCTGGGTCAAATTTAAGCCCGGTCGGACGCCTGCCGATCATGTTACCGCCTACCCAGAAGTACGCTTAATGCAGGAACAGCTTCTGTTAATTTAATTTTAGGGTGTGGGCTCCGTTTCGTAAAGAATCGTTGGGCGGTTGCGAATCCGTCGCGGCACGCTGAGCGCATCGCGAGGAACGGACACTACCAGTACGGAAGTTTTGTGAGTGTTCCTGCATGTACAGATGCTACATTCCTTGGAAGGAAGAATGGAAACGTGGTCATCGTTAATGCTGCCATAAAGAGGAATCATTATCCATAATATAGGTTTTTTTTGGGGGTTAGATCGTGTAAATATAAATGTGTCGTTAAACCCGCCACCACCCGACATAGCCAATTAGTACGGGTTGTCACGTAAACAAAACATGCCAATTCGTTACTAGTGTGTTGGAGAGTAAACCCACAACATTTACCATTCGAGTACGATGTTTCACCAGTAATTACAACGAGCATCATCAGGTGACAGCCAAAGTTGTAGAGAAATCCTCCTGTTTCGGTCTTAAATAGAGGGATACATGTGATGCCATCACTTGTGACACACTTATATTTTCGCGATCTAATCCAACACCCTCTATTAAGAATAATATCGGTCGCGAAAGCCTCCAGCTACGTGTTAAAAAGGAATCACTCTATGATCGGCGATGCCTCTGGCAATGGCACGGCAATGATTGCGTTTTTGTTGTTGTTGTTGTTGTTGAGTTCTCGTTAGTTGTGCTCATGCGCCACTGTGAAAGCAGTATCACGACAAATAACATAAAGCTGTGTTTCACGTGTGATCAAATCATTATCATCACAGAATCATGATGATGATGGCACGGTTGGCTACGTATGGTGCGAAAGAAGTTCAACATACGTACATGGTCAACCCTTTTGGTTAAGCCATAGAACAAAGGCGGTCACCACATCACGCACTTTCAGATGCACTTCTGTGGCCGTCTGGAACGCTCTTTTTCCGACATTAGGATGCCACTTGAGCTATGCCACTTTAAAATAATATAGATTGAAAACGCATTTCTTTAGAACTGCTTCTTGTGCATTCGGGTTGTTGTCCTTCCCCCACACTTAGCACGATTGGATACGTACGGTGCAAAATAAGTTCTACACACATACACACATGGCAAGCTCACTGCTGGATGAAGGCTTCCCCAAGTTGTATCAAAGACAGCGATGATAAGATCCTACTCCATTAAGCTGGTCAGTGTGGGTTGGTGGAGATGGGTTGCTGGAGGCAGGACCGGTTCAGATTGCACTCGGCCAGCCCTGTTAGCCGTGGCAGGAAGTCAAACTCAGATCACAAGGTTTCTAGTGAAGTGTGCGAACCAGTGCCGGATTATCCTAGTAGCAAAAGTAGCTACATATGCTACGGGCCTCGCACTTTCAAGGGCCCCGCGCTAAACGCTTTCAAGCTATCAATTCCGGTTCAGTGATTCTGCACTTGCTCTATCACTACAATACTATACCGCCTTCAACTTTTATGAACGACTGGGCGTTTAAGTTTAGCGATTTGTCGTATTATCTGGCTTTATAGCAAATGAAAAAATACAATTACTTTACTGTGCAAGTTAAAAATGTATGTGGTTTAATATTTACGTGTTTTTATTTTATTTAAGACCCTTTCTAACATATGCTACAGGCCCCGCACGAGTTTAATCCAGCACTGGTACAAACCATGTCACTGCTGGCAGAAGAGCCTCCACCAGAAGGAGACCTGGACAGGCCCTCTAGATGGTATTTGGTCTACCCTTCCGTGCCACACAGACGCCTTGGAAGAGGTGGGCCACGCAGATTTAAGAAACTCGCGCCGATGTTTTTAACTGTCGCGCCGGGAGGTCGAATTCTGGCGCGCTGTCCATTGCAGCACGGCAGCGCCAGGCGGATACGGGGAGAGAGAGAGAGAGACCTTCGCCTGCTGAAAATCACAGAACAGCTGATACTCAGACGGTTGCGTACAGTGCCGTCAGGAGCGGAACAACTCTGGAATGCGTTCAGTTATTCCGTGCGCGCTGCGACCGCTGTTCAAAGTCACAACACAGGGAAGAGGCTGCCCCTGTACTCAATCAGGTTTGCGGCCAAACATCTGGTCCCGATATCTCTTGCTTCAGCCCTTGAACTCGCCGCTTAGCAAGAGGAAAAATGGACAAGGCAGAGGCGCAGCACTGCAATGTCCTGCTCACGCCACTGCTGGCGGAAGGGCCTTCCACTGGAGGGAGATCTAAATTGTATTTTGGCCTACTCTTCCACACTGGATAGACGTCTGGCAAGTGGTGGAAGTGACCCACGCTTTAACCCACCGCATGCAATTTGCTTGTCGACAAATGCTGGGGCACCCATCGGTTTCTGACCTTTCCTGTACTTTGCACGACTATCGTCATTTTTGTTGTTGTTGTAACGTTCTTATCTGCCCCTACTGGACATTTGTGAAGAAGGGCTTTGTAGCTCATCGGATTCCTCCAGCAGTGTAAATACATATTCTGATGTACTGCTGGGTGGACAGAGGTGGGGGAGATTTAAGAAATTCGAAATTGTTGTAGCCGTAATACAGGTTTTTTTTGGGGACAGATCGCGTAAATACTTACGTAAATACTTACGCGATCTAAACCCAAAAAAACATGTATTGTAGATGATATTGGTAGCGAAAATCTGACCACGTGTTAAATTGTTTCAGCTGCCACGTCGAGAGAACGGACCTCTGGACTGTACTTCTGATGTGCGCTCAACTTTCCACCTCTGCGCAGTGTTTGGGGAGCTGGGTGGGGGGGGGAAATATAACAGAAAGTTTTTTATTTCAAAGTATGTGGAACAGAGGGCGCAGTGCCAATCGCTTTGTGCGCGCGTGGATGTGTGTACGTGTGCGTGCGAACGCACGCGTGTGGCTTCAATTACATCTCCCTCCACCCCCTCTCCGTGCCCGCAAAGGAGCATTAAGGGTCTTCCAGGAATCATTTTTTTGTTTTGCGAGGAAAACGAAAATACGCAGCGCCGCCGCTGTGAAAGGTGGCTCTCGCTGAAAGTTCGCAGCAGCGAATCGCGACGTTTCCATCAAACCATCACTGCTGTGAAAAACATCAAATTCGGCTGGAGTTAAATTCGCGCTGCTGTGGCACGTTACGTACGCACCCAATTCTTACCTAAATGCACTGGCAAATATTGAACATACCAGAGGTGTGGACTCGAGTCATGTGACTTGGACTCGAGTCAGACTCGAGTCATGAATTTGATGACTTGCGACTCGACTTGGACTTGCATAACAATGACTTTGTCCCACCTATGAGATGTGGACTCGAGTCATGTGACTTGGACTCGAGTCAGACTCGAGTCATGAATTTGATGACTTGCGACTCGACTTGGACTTGCATAACAATGACTTTGTCCCACCTCTGGAACATACTCTTTGGTTCTTTGGGGTAAAGCAACACAAGCGGTCGTCCTCAGGCGGAAACGTCGTGATTTAATTGAGTTGTTTTCATTTAAATTTATCTTATAATTTTTTACCTACGTGAATTTACCGGAAAAACAAAAACAAAGAGTATGGATCCTTGCAGTCAAGAAAACTTCCAATCTAGAAATAATACAGCAGTGGAACTGCTGTTCCAGCGAGAGAGCTGTTACAACAAGAGATTATTTATGTGGCGATGGGCAAGCAGGCGGGGTCTGAGCTGGAAAGGAATTCCATCCCCGGACGCAAGCACGTCAGTTGTGTTAATGGGGGAGATTAGGGGGGTCCAGCAGTTGCACTGCTGGATTATTATTTTTTCTGCCTGAGGACGAAAAGTCGTCATATATATTTTTTATACCTACGTTTATTTACCGAAAGAACCAAAATGTATGGATTCCTGCAGTCATAAAGGCTTCAAATCAAGTATTGAACCTAAACGTAACTACCTCCGTTGCCTTTGCCTGGTATGATGGGGTGGTTTAGTTTTATTTGTACGTGTTTGGGTGATTTGTTTACCTTTCTTGTAATTTGTACGACTATCGTGTTACCCACCCCTCCTGAACATCTCTGAAAAAGAGCTTTATAGCTCATCGGATTCTTCCAGTACTAAAAAAAAGTTGTGCCACACGTAGAGCGACAAAGATTCGCCCATGTGTGGCCGAACAGGCTGCCCGGTGGCAAGTGCTGCTATGAACTAACTATGAAGGCCAGCACGGCACATGACCAGGTGGGTGGCCAGCATCACACGTGGCCGCCTTTGTCTCCCCAGTGCTGATGTTCAGGGGCAGACCTAGAAACTTCCCAAGGGGCAGGGGGAGGCGGTAGTCCCAATTATTTAATAGGGCCCTACATAAATAATAAATTAAACATCATGGGACCTCCTTTGCCGGTACCAAAATATGATAATAGGGTTTTCCCCTTTTTCTGGCCAGAAAAATGGGGAAAAACCTATTATCCTAATAAATAAAATATTCAATTTATTTTCTCTTCTAAATATCAATCGATCAATGGATCCCCCCCCCCCACAATCTCCCCCCCCCCCCACTGACACAAGGTGGTAATTTGAGGATGAGTCAACTGAAGGATCACTCGGGACACGATCGAGACAGCGATACGCTCGGCTGGGAATAGAACCCGTGTCGCCAGTGTGGCAGCGCAGTGCGAACACCACTCACTGTACCGCTGGCTTGCCACACTTGGGGCGCAGCCCAATACTTGCTTTGTAAGTTGGGAGAGGGGGGGGGCATCCTGATGGCGTACGGTCCACCTGGCGAATTTGACGCGTACGTGTCAGTTCGTTAAATTGGTCCTGATCCGTGAGTCAGATCGCCGTGAGTCAGATCGCCGTGCGTGCGATGCCAACGCACGTCACATGCCCTCCGCCACCTGGGAGAGCCGCGTGAATGAAGATATCTTGTGCGCAAACAAGCCAAGGTACGGCATATTCTCTGCATGCTCCTAGATTAACATACTGCATATACGTAATGTATGTTGATTAACTGTGAATAACCCAACCAACAATGGGTATCCATTGTCATTTATATGACTACATTAACCTGGCACCTGAATAGCTCACAAGTGACGACATCACATTTACCCCACTTTATTTAAGACCGAAACAGGAGGAATCCTCCACAATTTCTGGCTGTCGCCTGATGAAGCTGGTTGTAATTACAGGCGAAACTTCATACTCGAATTGTAAATGTTGTGGGTTAACTCTCCAACACACCGGTGTGCTGAACTAGTAACTAATTGGCACGTTTTGTTTACATCACAAACCTTACTAATTGGCTGTGTCGGGTGGTGGCGGGTTTAAACACATTTATATTTACACGATCTAACCCAAAAAAAAAACTTTATTATGGAAGCCTATGTATTACTGCTTCAGAGGGCAGTCCACGGTGATTAACGATTTGACACGGATGTTTCGCTGGTAATTACAACCAACATCTTCAGGCACATGCCAGGGTTCAACTCTTGCAGGAATATCAGTGAGTAATTGAAGGGCCTTCTAGACTGGACATGCCCCACCCCTCTCCACCACTTTATCAGAGTTAACAGTAGTTCGACTGTGACTCGGTACTGAGCCTACTGTCAATGCACTACTGTGTATACAAAGGGTCTGTCCGGCATTTGTGTCAGATGTATGGAGAGATGTTAGTGACCTCGCCTGGTATACAGGAGGTCGTGGGTTCGATCCCGACTTGATGCCTGCTGTATGTTTGGAGTTTGCATGTTCTCCACGTTTAGAATCAACGTGCATTTAGAGTGTTTGGCTGCTCTAAATTTCCACGTGATCAGCCAATTCGTTCAGCTATCATTTGTGGCCAGGTCGCTTATGAAAAATAATATATAATAGCTCAGTTAATGAAAGTAAAATAAAATAAAAATCACGACGTTTCGGAGGCAACACAAGTCTCCGTCATCAGGTGGGACCGTCACAGCCAGATTTGCTGCAAATCTAGAAATAGCTCAGTGGTCCTGACCCGGTAAAATAAAAAGTAAGTTCAGAGTTTAGTTGAGTTATACAATTACAGACTCAAAAAGAACACTGTGGTTTTTTTGCCCAAAATGTTGTCGGTGCCTCTTAGCCACGTCTCTACAACCGCTTGCGAGTGTCCGGACATCCACGACACCCGCGGTGGCCGAGGCGCTGCCACGCCGGTTCTCTTAACCCACCGCCCACTCACTCGCTCCGCTCTCCCCAGCGCTCCATCTGCCCGCCAATCCATTCCTTTTTTCCGAACCGCAGCGCCACATTTCCTCAATATTCGTCGCCTCCCCCGAGCTGGCCGTTGCACGTGCCGTGCCCACTCAACTCCCCTTGCTCGACCCCCTCTTGCCGCGCAACAGCTGAAGCAGCCAACGCGCGAGGCACAAATAAGGCAGCACCCCTCCCCCCCCCCTCGGGAGAGGAATGTAACAAAACACTCAAAGTTAGGCGTGTGGATCGCAAGAAGAGGGAGAGAGAGACAGACATTTGCGAAAACGCAAAGTCCGGTGGCTTTATTATTTCCGCAGTTCCCGCGAGTGCATCACGGATGACGCCGCGGTGGTGTAAGAGGTCGCACGAAAACCTGACTCGCAATCCAGAGGTCGCTGGTTTTTTATTCGTTCTCCCGGCGCAGCAGTTTAAACTATGGCGCAAGTTTATTAAATCCGCCTCCCCCCCGCCTTCCTCCAGCAGAGGCATGGGAAAGAAATTGCAGGGCCCTTACCGTCATCACCTTTTAAGAATGAATTGAGGCTGGCCTCTGTTGGCACAGGTTCAGTTGAGATTAACCTGTTAACTCATGGTTATCTGACAGAGTAGTTGCAGTGGTTACGGTGCTGGGCGCTAAGCACGTCGACATTGACTCGAATCATTCGGCGTGGCAGGAATTACAGAAAGAAAAAACTAAAGTTAATTAAATTTATCGGTGCCGAGGCTCCCACAAGGCCATGCGGGAGGGCGTGTGGCATAGTTTGGCACCAGATATCCTAGAGTTGCGGTCGTGCCACTACGGTTCGCTGCAGCGAGTACAATGTGTTTAAAAACAACGGGGCAGCTACGCCTCTCTAAATAAAATTAACGCTGGAACACGTTTGCGCGTTCCCAGATGCAGCCGTGCGAACGGGACACACACCACCCTTGCAACGCGTCTCAGAACGGGAGAGGGTTAACGGTATACATCAAAGACGAGCCACGGTGCGATTGTGGCCATGAAACCCAAACTATGGACCACCGTAGTTGCCAGCAGGCCTCGACAATGCCGTTTAGCTCCTGAAAATATTGCCGCAGGCAAGAATTGTATAGACCAGTCATGGTATTGCTACTGTTGTGCTCAAGACAGCGTTCGTATGGAAGTGAGTGCGATCTCCTGACAACTGCACTGATATTCAGTTGTGAGCGATTTTAGCAAAACGTTACCGGCAGTGCGACCAGCAGTCGAGGCAGTTCTATCACCGTGCTGTATTCCCACTCAGTCTGCTAAGGCAGGGGTACCCAACCCACGGGCCGCAGACCGGTACCGGTCCGTGGCCTGTTAGGAACCGGGCCGCACAGCAGGAGGTGAGCGTTTTGGAAAGCCCACAAGCTCTAGCCCCGAGCCAACATGAGTTAAAAACAAACGTCGCTGGAGAGCTTCTTTGAAAAGGGGGAAAGACCCAATGATGAACCCCCCCCCTCCTCCCGGTCCGTGAAAATATTGTCTTCCATGAAACCGGTCCCTGGTGCCAAAAAGGTTGGGGACCGCTGGGAAAACGGCTGAGGACATTTGAGGCATGTGGTTATGATGCTGCTTCCACCGGATTGTTGGAGTATATTTTCCCCTTGGCTAATTAAAATGCTGTACGAAAAGGGTGAGGTGGCCAACCGCTGTCAGATAATGATAGACAGATGCTATACAAACATAGGAGGATTTATTTTACCACCCGAAATAAAACAATGGTTATGTTTACCAGCCCATAGGCTGCCTAGAGTGTTTAGTATAGGCTGGTAAGCAACATGGGTTAATAATGTTTACAGGCTGGAAAGTCTAACCATTATTTTATGATCATGCTGAAACCCATGCCGGTGTTAAATTATGGGAACCTTGTCAATTCAGTGCAGGGAATTGCTGACATGCATTCAGTCTGCCGCAAGGCTATCCCTTGGCGATCAGGCTTGAACATGGATTTATGGCTTTCTTTTGCGGTGGAGCCAATGCACAAGAAGAAGACCAGCGTTTGGTTGTTTGCTTTTTTTCTCTCCAGCAGCATTTTGTTTGAGCAGGGTGAACCCTGCACTTGTTTAGACTTTCTGCTTCCTATCTGGGGGAAACACCGACTTGTGTTCGGCCAGATGCTGCCTCGGGAGATGAACACGAGAGAGAAAGTGGGGGGGGGGGGAGTGTTCATCGCACAGACGTTCATGCACAGCTGTGTTAGTGGCCCCCATGGGTGGGGACATTATTTTAAGCACATGCCTCGGCAAAAAAAAAACAATGGCATAGTATGGCACGGAATTAAGACGCCCAGTCCTTTTTTGGCAATAGAGTCAGAAATGTCGTCCGCTCTGCGTGTGCATCTGTCCACTGCGCGTCTAGATCCGCATCACGCGACACACGCGCAGCAACAAATCCACCGCAACTTTAAAGAGGCTGTAGAAGGCCAAAAATCAGTTTCGTCAGGGGGTTTGAAGAACCCTCACCCTGGCTCTGCACCTCCACGTCGCGACTGGAACTTGCATTGTATTTCACGATGAATGTGCGAGTTAGAAACTCTTTGATTATTATTTCAATATTTTTTTTGTTAGCCCGTCTTAACGTTTCTGTGCTTCGAATGCCACCTGCCTCCACCCACATTAAGGCCTGGTCGGAATCAGAATTACTTATTCATCCTGGAGGAATCCGATGACCTTTGAAGCTTTTTTACACAACATGTCCAGCCCTTAACATGGGGTGGGGGAAATCGACGAGCGGTAGAATCGACAAGCGAAGGAATCGGTCAGTGGACGAATCGACGAGCAGAGGAATGGACGAGTGGAGAGAAATGGGCGAGTGGAGTTTGGTGGGAGCGTCAACCGCACGTCCCTGCGGTGCTACAGGCAAGCAACGTGGCGCTCACCGGCTCGAGAATCGAGACGTGGGTCCATCCACGATGTGGTTTTAGTCTTGTGGTTGATGAAGTACATCTCTCCCTTCTGGTTCACCGCCTCCTCCCAGCCGTCCGGAAAGGACCCTTTTGGTAATAAAAAAAAAGGGGGAGCGACGCGAGGGGAGTCCGTCGCGGTTGAATTGCTCGCACGGCGGTTTTGCCCCGCGGAACGGCAGCTGTGCATGACGAGGTATGAAATTGGACGAATTGCCGAGTGAATAATGTGACCAGAGGCAAAACTGGTGAACGGTGTTCATAATCAGTTTAACACGTGGTCGGCTTTCGCCACCGATATTATCCACAATAGGGTTTTTTTGGGGGGGATAATATAAATATGTCGTTAAACGCAGCAGGATTTCACCTGATGATGCTCGTTGTAATTACTGGTGATGCGTCACGGTACTCGAATTGTAAATGGTGTGGGTTTACTCTCCAACACCAAAGCAGCGTGGTGTAGTAGTAACGAATTGGCACGTTCTGTTTACATGACAAACCTTACTAATTGGCTGTCGGGTGGTGGCGGGTTCAACGACACATTTATATATTTACGCGATCTAACACAAAAGCACCTAACTTATGGATGTTCATAATGTTATCGCGGATGTTTGTTTTATCAGTTGGAAGGATAGCAACATCATCATAAGCAACATGATTAAAATGATCACTGATCTCATAATCTATTCTGCAACATCATCAGCATGTGACCACTCATATCCATTACTACCACACCTGTTCTTCACGAATATGACTACTGCATTACGAGAAGCCATCATGATGCATCACCACATCTGTTAGCGATAATGGTTTTGCTACTTCTGCATATACCCACAATGGCAATGATGGTACAGCTGTTACTGCTGCTGCGGATGATGACATTGCTGTTGATTGATGATTATGATGACTACAGTGGTCGTGATGCTGCCGTTGTTGCTGCTGATCATAATGACGAGGATGAACACAACTCATACTGACAACAATGATTGACAATGGACAGATTTACAAAGAACCTGAGCCACAATATACAATATATCGCGATGGGGAGCCTTATCACTCACTCTAAGGTAAGACCCACTGAGCGAAAACTCTTGTTCATAAGCGACCTGGCCACAAATAATAGCTCGAGTGGCTTATCACGTGGTAATGTATAGCAGCCAAATACTCTAAACGCATGATGTTGATTCTTAATGTGGAGGAAAAAACTGAAGGACCCCGAGAAATATCCACGCGACCATGGGGAGAGAGAGAGACACAGCAAACTCCCAATATACAGCAGGCATCGTCAGGGTCGGGATCGAACCCATGGCCTCCTGTATACCAGGCGAGGTAGTTAACATCTCTTATCCCCCGTGGCACCGCCCTATGACGGACGATGACAGATTTACAACAACAACAAGAACAACAAAAAATCCCACCCACAATATACCCCGCCTCACTTGCTTGCGCTCTCTAAACCGATCCACAAATCCTGGCCAGGCGAGATATTCTTAACGGGCAGCGCAGGCAACGAGGGAGCGGGGTGCGGGGGGGTTAGTCACCCAGGACGTGGACGCCGTGCCGGGTCGGGCCGCTGGTCACGGTGGTGCGCGACGGCGGAGAGATCAGACTTGCGTGGCTCATCGTCTTCCGCGGGTCCTGCCACGTGGTCGTCTGATTGTTGTGGCTGCAAGCGCAGAACGGAAGGCAGATTTGTGTCAGGCGCCCGAGCGTTAGGCTGAGTACTCGCGAATACCACGTCCTGTATGCCGTGGATGGATCTCCCATGGAATATAACCGGGAAGATGGCTCAACGGGATCATCTGTGTAGTAAATAGACGATTGCTTGCATGGCGATCGAAACGTTGTGATCTATTATTTTTCTACCTACATGACTTTACCGAAAGAACCAAAGAGTATGGGTTCCTGCGGTCACGAAAGCTTAGAATCAAGATTGAAATTAAACAAACTTAAAACGTACATTGGTTGGTGAAGGTTTGGGTGGAGCCAGTGCAGATATCGCTGATGTCCGAATTAGCCGGGAATCAAACTCAGATTGCCGGGTTCATCGTTTAGTGCGCTAACTGCTGCATCACTGCTCCAACCCAATCAGTCAGATTCGTTTCTTCTGTGGCCGTCTGGAACGTTCTTCCGATTTTAGGAAGCCACCGGGAGCTATGCACTTTGAAATAATTTAGATTGAAAGCTAATTTCTTCATAACTGCTTTTTGTGTTTCGTTCGTTGTCCACCCTCCGATTACCACATTTGGCTACGTACGGAATGAAAAAAGTTCAACATACATACACGTGCCTACTGCCGCTGCCAGTATAAAAGTCATTTGTAACATCTTCAATGGGAAGTAAAGCCCTGACTGGATAGGTTTCCGCGGCGGTGCCGTAAGTATCTCTGACGTGCTTTCGGGTTGTCCCACGTGTCCGACGTTTCGAACCGAAGCTCCCAGCGCGTGGGGCGAAATGTGCAGCCTCACACATGGAGAGCTGTACGAATCAAGAACCGTTTCATATTCTTAGGTTTTTTCAGTAAAGTCACGTAGGTAAAACATCAAAATTAATAAAAATAAAATAAAAAATCACGACGTTTCAGAGGCAACACAAGTCTCACGTCGTGATTTTTTATTTTATTTTATTTTTATTAATTTTGATGTTTTACCTACGTGACTTTACCGAAAAAACCTAAGAATATGAATCCTTGCAGTCACGAAAGCTTCAAATCTAGAATTAAGAATCGTTTCCTATGGCCACATGGCAACCCAGCCGGCTGGCAGTCTCCCGGTATGACGTGATGGCCGGGATCCACAAACCCTGCCCTGAATGCGGCGGTTCAGAGCTGGGACAATTCGTCGCATATTCGACTGGCAATGTTTTTGCGCAGTTTTTGTGGCCCTCAAATTCGGACTCCTGGAAGTCACGTCTGGCGTAGCGCGGTTATTGATGCCGATGGCGTGACCATGGCCAGCAGTCAAATGGAATATGAACAGTGCCGGATTATCCTAGCAACAAAAGTAGCTACATATGCTACTGGCCCCGCACTTTCAAGGGCCCCGCACTAAATGCTTTCAAGCTATCAATTCCGTTAAATTTCGATTGAAATCTTTCGTGACTGCAGGGATTCATCTTCTTGGTTCTTTCGGTAAAGTCACGTAGAAGGGAAATAATAAAATAATAACAATAAAACAGTGATTCTGCACTATAGTACTACACCGCCTTCAACTTTTATGAACGACTGGGTGTTTAAGGTTAGCAATTTGTCGTATCATCTGGCTTAATAGCAAATAAAAAAATACAATTACTTTACTGTGCAAGTAAAAAATGTATGTGTTTTAATATTTACTGTACGTGTTTTTATTTTATTTAGGGCCCCTTTATAGCATATGCTACAGGCCCCACACTAGCTTAATCCAGTACTGAATATGACTCACGGTAAATCATCCAAAAAGCCAACATTATTCCAGGCAAATGATTTATTTTCATCGCTTTGGCTCTGACACAAAGCAGCCTGTGCTTGTGTGCGTCAACACACCTCCACTAGGCAAGTAAGAACACCAAGACATGCCTGTCCATTGAGTCACAGTGCAGTTGATAGATTCAGATCCACTACTTTCCTGGCTTGTATCAAACTCAGCAGAAATTTGCACACAAGGGATTTTTGTTCAGACTTGAATACATCAAAGCATAATTACTGTTCACAGAAATTTTAATTGGTATATATGTACATTTTAAAAATGTCATTATGATTTATTTTTTTGGGTTAGGCCACGTAATGACACTGGCCGCATTTGTGTCCTCAGGTCCTCCACCACCTAGCATGAACAAACAAAATGATAACTTTAAGTTTAGAAGCATTTAACCGGGGGAAATTATTATGATTACAACTCACTGGCAAGTTGAAGAACTATTCCCAAATAATTTAGCAATCGGATACGTGATGCTTCACGTGAAACTACAACGATCACCTTAACGATTATCCAGGAAGTGAGAATACGAATCCTATGAAGTCAGAAATGAAATGTACCATGAAATACATACGGCCCATTTGTCCATGTACCTTGCTCACTGCTCTGTGAACCCCTGCAACCTGAGTTTGATTTCCAGTCATGACCGGTCAGCGTGGGTTGGCGAATGGTGGGTATCCAGCACCGGTGCAGATGTCACTCGCCACTGATGTTCGTCGTACTCAGGAATCGAACTAAAGTCAGCGGGTTCACAGTGCGGTAACATGGTCTGTTGTATGTATAATACGAGGGCGCGGCGGTGGCGAGATGGTAACTACCTCGCCTGGTATACAGGAGGTCGTGGGTTCGATCCCGACACTGACGCCTGCGGCTATGTATGGAGTTTGTGTGTTCTCCCCGTGGTTGTGTGGATTTTTCTCCGGTTCTTCTGATTTTTCCCTCCGCATTTAGAATCAACGTGCACTTCGAGTATTTAGTTGTTATACATTTACACGTGACAAGCCACTTCGTTGAGTTATCAATTATGACCAGGTCGCTTCTGGTAAAGAGTTACATAGCTAAGTGGGCCCTTACCTGGTAAAAAAATATATTATATTTTAACACACGTGAACGTGTCTATGTACAAGCGTGCACATGCAAAATGCTGATTTAATACAAGGACGATCTTAACTTACAACCAAGAATCAGTAACGTTCAACGTAGTGAAATTATTTTTTTTAAAAGCTAAATTGTGTGTACACTGAGCACTAGACCACACAGGAAGATAATAAAAATCATAATAAAGCACCTTTATGCAGTATTTAACTCCCATGAACTACAGATTTGGAAGATAGAAGAGCTTCCAATAATCTACACTATGGGAACCTCATTTGCCAGTAAAAATATGATAATTGTTTTTTTACCCTTCTATCTGGCAACAAAACGGTGTCAGTTTTGTTGCCAGATAGAAGGGTAAAAAAACAATTATCAGCTTCCAAGAACGTTTGTGATGGGTGCCGCCTATAGCTGTGCAGTTGGTGGGGAATGGGTGAAGAGATTGGGATTTGGATTCTTGATGAGTTGTTTTGAACGGAGGGGTGTCTCAATAGTGCTGCACATGCGATAAGTGACTCATATCACTTCTCAAACTTTACGAAAGTGTGTCAGCTGTTTATGTGGGAACATGGTGACCCAGAATCTGGTCTTATATTTTAAAATGATTCTGGCAGTAGGGGGGCGATGACTGATACATGTTGATCCCAATTGAGTAATTTGCGGGTATTTTTTTTTTGGCGCGGCAAATTTTGGACCATGATCCCTGCACACGATGGCCGACCCATCTCGAATGACGTCAGGGGATCTTTAATGCCCCCTGTGAAGCAGACGGTGCTCGTATTTTACAGTTGATGCAACACAGACCGCAGTACTAACCAGGGTGGCCTGCAGGATTAGAACCGCGAACCACTGCAACAAGCGTGGAATGTGCTACTGCTTTGTCACGTCATCACCCCAAGGCGGCTGGACCGTAAACTGATGTATGAACAGGTCCTGGGACTCTCCTAGGTAAGCTCAGCCTTGAATGAGTTCCTGGTGTGCTGCGTAGGCCATGGTTGCACATTGGGGGAATTCGTTCAGGGCAATGGCAAGAGTCGTAAGTGATGTGAGATTGCACTACTAACAGCTGCTGGAAAGGCATATCACCCTGCCATAGTGCCCTCTAAAGTGCAACTATTTTTAGTTGAGCCGAAAAGCCACACTGTGTAGCCTGAAGCTCGCGAGAAAACATATTCACATTTCAGACCTACAGCGCAAGATAAACTAAAACTATGAACTACAAACAATTAATTTTATCAGGTAAGGCTCACTGAGCTATAGAGCTAATTTTAAGAAGTGACCTGGCCACAAATGATAGCTCAACAAAGTGGCTAATCACGTGGAAATGTATAGCAGCCAAACACTCTAAACGCACGTTTCTAAATGTGGAGATAAAAAAATCGGAGAACCCGGAAAAAGTCCACGTGACCACGGGGAGAACATGCAAACTCCAAATATACAGACGTCAGAGGGATCGAAACCATGATCTCCTGCATACCAGGCAAGGCAGTTAACATCTCGCCACAAGATGCAAAGATGCCCCGAGCAGGCACGTACATGTAACAGCAAGTGCTGTAGCGATCACCTATCAAGGTCAGCACGGCACGCAAGATGTTGGTGTGACAGGCACGACGCACGGCCACCTCCGTCTATCCAGCGCCAATTTTTTACAGAGCACACCAGGGTTACTCGCTTAAGGCTGAGTTGACCTACGCGAGGCCCGGGAACAGTTCAGATATCATTCGCCACCGATGTTACCCGCAGATTGGAATCGAAGTCAGGTTGTCGAGTTTATAGCGGAGTGCTTTAACCACTACAAAGACAAAGATCCCCCATATAGCATAAACAGGCTTTTGGGGCAAGTGCTGTCCGAGAGCACCTATTAAAGCGGGCGGTGCACATGAGGGACTGGGTGGCAGGTACAATGCCCCTTGTTGTGATGTTTAAACACCACAGCAGGTACTCATTTGAGGCTGAGTCGACCTCGGGAGAGGCCAAGGACCGGGTCAAATAATCGTCACTGGTGTAACCACTGCACCACCGTTTCAACAACAACAATTACAACCACCATTCGCCAAAAAGTGACGGTGATGTTGCCACGGTGCTCGTGCCAGGGACAAATTCAGGTGTCATGGGTTAACCGAATGGGTTTGTAGCATATGTCCGTTGAACTTCTTAAGTACCGTACGTAACCAACCGTGCTGCACACAAATGCATACCTGAGCCTCAAGGCAAAAGTCAGTGACAACACGAGAAGTGCCCAGACCTGCTCCTGACCTCCTCCTGCAACTGTCATTATGAACTAAAGCCCACGTTTCTGAGCTTAAACCTCACCACGAGACCCTCAATCAAATGGCACCAGAGCTGCGGCGCGTGTGTGTGTGTCGTAAAAACACTTTTGTGAACACGCGATGGTCATTTTCGTCAGGTTATGGCAGTTTTTGCGGAAAAATCTGCACGCTTAAATTTTGCATGAACAACGTGTGCTGAAAAGGCCTGGCAGTTTTTCAACCCCGTGACTCGTGTGGCACTGTATGACGCAGCGTGTAACAACACAGTGGCCTATAAAATGACACAGCGCAACTTCATATACCGTATCCTGGCCAGGGATCAGCTCAGCCCATCATCTCACAAATGGGCTTCATAAAGTGATTGTCACAAAATCACCACCAGAATCATCATCATCATCATCGTCATCGTGGTCATCGATCTCTCTGGGGTCAGCGAAGTGAGCGATACGCGCTTGCTGCTACGAGGTGATGATCAGCAGTCGAAATCTAATTTGGAAGCGCCGCTATGAAACCCATTTGTCCCGCAGCCCACTACCACTGCCGTATCTCCCCTGCGGGAACGTCGCAGCGTAAGGAATAGGAGCCGTTGAGAATAGTTGCGGGTTTCAGCTTCAGTGCTTGTGAACAGCATACCGGCACGCTTCAACCAATGGCAAGACTACGAAAGATCGTACGACAATGCAATCCACAACGATCTGTTTTGCACAACACATTGCGACTATTGTTAATTTTAGTTCCTCACTAAATATTTCTGCAATAAAAAAAAAAGTTTTAAAATGAATATCCATTATCCGATTAAATTACTGCCTTCGTCAAATTTTTTCTGGAGCAATTTCACGGAATTCTGGTTATGCGAGGTCGTCATCATCATTGTCGTGGTCCTTTCAATAATTTAGTTATTTCCCGTGGAACTGGCAACATGTGCGTTGTCGGCTGTATTGGCTGTTAATAATTACAGTGGCCAGTGGGCTTGTGGCAGGCTATGCGGAAGGGAACCGCATTTGAAGACCCTTTTGGAGGAATCTGTTTTTTGAACTGAAAGCACAGAAATGCACAATTGGGACGCTAAATATAATGGCAAGGTTGAAGAAAAACTGATAACTCGATGATTGCCATGTCACGATATTTGATATTATATCGTGAAACATTATTGTGGCATCTCTTAGTGAGAACCATCTGGTGAGCCTGTACCACTTGGGAGGGATATTAATAGAGGCTTTTCTAGAAAGAAGAATGTCCACAGCCATAGAAATGTGGACATTTTCAGCGCTGAGCTCGTATGTACGTCTATATGTTGAACTTTCTTTGCCAACCATGCTAATTGGAGGCGTGGGGGAATGACAACAAACTAAACACAAAAAGCAGGTCCTAAGAAATAAAGTTTTCAATTGAGATTTAAAAGTGCATAACTCCTAGTGGTTTCGTAATATCGAATTGGAAGGGCGTTCCAGACGGCCACAGAAGCGCATCTAAAAGCGCGCGATGTAGTGACCTTTGTTCGATGGCTAGTCCAGGTCTAAATCACAAAATGCTCACTTCAGTTTGGAGACAAAAACGTTTTCTTTCCGTACTGCATCATACAAATTAAGCCTGAAATTGTTATTGTAAAGTACCATTAACACATTCCCATTCGCCATTTGTCAATCAAGACGGGCAAAAACATGAGAGCAAGCAACCTAATTTTTGTGAATGGCAGAGTCCGCCTTCAGACATTTCAATGGTATCTGGCCCCTCTCGGTGACACGTCCCAGTCAGTAATGGGGGTCACCACTCTGCCGTTTATCTGTTATCCTGTGGGCAACGGTGGTGCAGCGATTAGTGCGCGGCGATTCCAACCCGGCCACCCGAGTTCGATTCCCGCTCGCGGCCAACACCAGCGACAATAATCTGAACTGGTCTTGGGCCTCCCCTAGGTCGACTCAGCCTCAATCGGGTACCTAGTGCGGTGTGTAAACATCTCCACTGGGGAGACAAAGGCGGCCGGGCGTGGTGCTTGCCACCAGCCCCTCGTGTGCCATGCCGGCCTTCACAGGTGCTGCTCGCTAACAGCACTTGCCCCGACAGTCCGTTTTAAGGCTATACGGGGAACCTTTGTCTTTGTTTATCTGTTAACCTCGTGCTCTGCTTCGGTGGATTGCGTTTACTAATCCCACCCGGCTTGTAGCCCGCTTAAAGACGTCTCAGCGGCGTAACCCCGTCCCACCGTCACCGTCTCGGTCGTAGCGAGTGAGCGAACAGACCAACAGCTCTCCGATGTCTGACGTTTCGGCTCCAAGCGCTGGGAGCTTCCCGCAGCAGCTGAATTCTATCGAAGCGTCAAAACAACGTGGCCGGACAAAGCGCGACGCGGCAGTCCGCACAGCAGCGACCGTGAAAACCTACGCGTCCGAACAGAGTACATTTTCCACGTGCTCACGGTCGTGTATAGCATCGCCCTTAACACGTGTCAGCCCCACTTAACTGTGAACGGCCAAAAATAGCGGACGGATGGATGTCCTGTCGTGCCCCTTAAACAACAACTCAGCTGGGCTCAACTAAACTTGGGCAGTTTCCACCAGCCCCCCCTTCTCCGCACTGCCGCATACCCCCCCCCCCCCGTTGTCGGCACTGCTGATTGCAACACTCGTGCACTGGGTTGGCCTAAACAGGGGGAGACAGGCAGAAAAACACATCGCAGGGTGCGTTCGTCCACTGTATCGCTCGCTCGCCAGTAAGCCACACAAATCCACGATTTAAGATCGAGTTGACCTCAGAGGCCGGGGTGGTGCAGAGGTCATCGAGCTGAGCTGACACCGCTGAAATCCTGGGTTTGAATCCAGGCTCGCCGGTAATTATCCACCCAAGGCAAAAGGTGGACCAATTCACTCACTCGCGCATGCCAACTGGCGAGTCGAGGTTATGACTCTGTGTGTCCTAAACCACCTCGTGTGTGACCTCAAGTCTAGGCTGGTCATGATTTTTCCCTCCACTCTTCAAATAATGTTGACCAGCGCTCATTCGCTGCCCCCCCTCCCCCCCCACCGTAAAGGATTAAGTCCCCCCCAAACTAAATTCTTAGTCAAGTCAAAAAATGCTGACACAATATAGGGGAGGCGACAGCGAGGAGATTCCATCGTAGACACACGAGGATAACGCCGCTCGTTCTGTTTGGCGTTTCACGGTCGTTTAAAGTTCGTTTAACTTTTGACTGCGTCACGCCTCCCCCCCCCCTCCACGAGGTTCTTGTATGCCCCCCACCCAACCCCCTTAAGCAAGGTCACGCTACTACATTCCCAGCTGTGTCTGTCCAAGGGGACAACTGCTATCCAGCGTGTCCACACAAAGCTTGCCCCACCTGTATTTTGACCCTGTAAGAATGATGATGGGTTGAGCTGAACCAAGCTAGCATTCGAACTTGTCACCCTGACATTGCAAGGGAAGTTTTCCACCAAAGTTCCAACCAGCCACACTGGAGCGTGTTGCACATACGTATGTTGTATGTGTGCATGTTGAACTTCTTTCGCACCGTACGTAGCCAACCGTGCCAATCGGTGGTGTTTTTGCTGTATTCTATCTACGACCCGGCTCCCGTGAGCTCTAACTTACCAATGAATAAAAAGCGATCTACTCATCAGAGATGTAACGACACATCCGCATATCGATTGATTGGGTAGACCGCGGTCAATCGGCAGGTCACGTGCGGTGGGGTAAAGCGTGGGTAATCCAAATGCAGCCTTCCAGCGTTATTCACGAACTTGCTACCGGCGATGTTGCTCTCCGCAAATCATCACAGTGGCAAAATGTTAACTACCTCGCCTGGTATACATGAGGTCGTAGGTTCGATCCCGACCCTGACAGCCTGTTGTATATTTGGAGTTTGTATGTTCTCCCCGTGGTCGTGTGGATGTTTCACCGGGTTCTCCGGTTTTTCCCTCCACAATTTGGAATCAACGTGCGTTTCAAATATTTCGCCGCTATAAATTTCCACGCGATAAGCTACTTCGTTGAGCTATCATTGGTGGCCAGGTCGCTTATGAAAAAGAGCGACGTAGCTCAATGGACCTTACCTGCTAAAATAAAAAAATGGTTTCGTTTTAGTTTCTCTACGTCTATGTAGGAGCAGTAACGACATCACAACAATCATCATCATCAGCGTTATTGTCATCGTCATTGTCATCATTGTCGTTAGCATTATTGTTACTGCATCCTTCTATGGCACATCATTATTTAAGCTAAGTTCATTTTCTTTGGGTCTTTTGGTAAAGTCACGTAGATAGGTTCAAAGAAAATAACAAAATTAAACTACGACGTTTCCATCGCAACACAAGCGTTCTTCATCAGGGAGACGAACGCTTGTGTTGCGACCGAAACGTCATTTATTCAATATTAGTCAATATTTTAAAATTAACTTTTATTTACTTTCCGTTTATTACAACCAATGTTTATGTTGCTGTGTTATTATGATAATGTTCACGTATTTAATAGTTCGCTTACGCGTCCATTTAAGGCAATCCGTTCAAAGGATGGGTGTTTCCGTGTGCCAATAACGATATCCGCGAAATGTGCTCTTCAAGAGCATCTTCCGGAACGCGCTCCTCTCGAGCAGCGAGGGGAATACCGTACGTCTCAATCAGCGTCGACCAGTAGGGCAAGTGCCATTTTTGGCCGGGCTGCCAAGAGCTTGCTCGAGTGGAGGCCCTTCTACCAGCAGTGGAGTGAGCGAGCAATTGCCGGCAAAAACTACAACTAGGAATAGGTTTTTTACCCTTTTATCTGGCAACAAAACTGACACCTTTTTACAAGGAGTCATGTTTGCATTAACCACGATACTTGCGGTCAAAATACAAACAAAAAGACAACTCTGATAATGTATGCACTGTCCTTTAAAATTGATTGGTCCACACCCGAGACAGCTTTTCTTCGAGCCCAGTCTCACATGGTGTTGGACCAGATGACGCCAAAAGGCGCACAACTAAGGCGAAGGAGATTGGATAAGCACGTCGAAGAGGAACGAAGCGAGAGGGCCCCAAGGCGCCGGCTTCTACTCACTCGCATGTCGAACGCAGCTCGCCTGGTGACAACAGCGGAGCGGCGGATTCCCTTCTGTACTTGGCAAGCAAAGCAAAGCGTTGTGGCAGCGGGAAGCAAATAAATACATACTCTTTGGTTCTTTCGGGAAAGTCACGTAGGTGAAAAACAAATTGCTGTGGTTGTCACACCTGATGACGATTGCTTGTGTTGCAATCGAAACGTTGTGATTTAATTCACTTTTTTTCTCTTTTTTCTTTTTTTTCACCTACGTGACTTTACCGAAAGAACCAAAGAGTATGGATCCTTGCAGTCAAGAAAACTTCAAATCTAAAATAAATGCATATATACAGTGGGAAATAAATGAATAGACGTACGAATAGACGTACGCTAAATTTCGCTGTGGCAACAAACACAACATCCCACAGGACGCTTGCAATTGCTTGCAGTTGCAAGCGGCCTGTGCGCTCGCTGTGATGGCAAGCTTCATGCGTTCGTACTTGAGAGTCGTGGGGAAAGGCAGGTGGGGAGGTATGCTGTGGAGATGAAATACGCATTTTTTTTCTCCTAAAAATTAAACGATGAGCTATTGTTTGTTTTTACCAGGTAAGGCCACTCTGAGCTGTATAGTTATCCTGTTCAGAAGCGACCTGGCCATTACAAATGATTGCTCAATGAAGTGGCTTATCACGTGTGCATTTCTAGCAGCCAAATACTCTAAACGCAACGTCAATTCTAAATGTGGAGGGAAATACCGGAGGACCCGGAGACGAATCCACGGGGAAAGAGAGACACGCAAACTCCCAATATACAGCAGACGTCAGGGTCGGGATCGAACCCACAACCACCTGTAAACCAGGCGAAGCAGTTAACATCTCGCCACCGTGGCACCCACGAAGAGAAGGAGGCATAGTGGAGGAGAAAGTATGACCAGCCTAGACTTGATGGCACACACGAGGTGGTTTTGGGCACAGTCTGAGTCATAACCTCTACTGCCAGTTGCCATGCGAGTGAGTGAATTGGAAGAACCTTCGTGGTGGGTGGATTATTGTTGGTGAGCCTGGGTTCAAACCCAGGATTTCGGCGGTGTCAGCTCAGCGCGATGACCTCTGCACCACCCGGCCTCTGAGGTCAACTCAATCTTAAGCAAGTGCCCGGTGCGATGTGTGGACATCATCGCGAGAGCTACATGTCACCTCACCAGGGCTTCATTATACAAGTCGGGGGTCAACATTTCTCCCTGCTCAGTCAAGTGTGGGACGGTGGTTGGTTCATCGTCGCTGGCAGCCTTGAGCCACTGGTGGAAATTCCACACTCCCATGGCAGGTCTCTCAATAAAGACGACCAGTGCAGATTTCCACAAAGCAGTACAATTTTATTGGCTGTCATTGTGTCCGGAATTTGAACTCTTTGCATTTTGGATGAAATGTTGCATCCATAGCACTGTGCCATCCCGTTGGGAGTTTATTTAGAGAGGGCCCAAGACACCGAATAAACACCGAAAATGTTCATAAATCAGTGCTGCAAACCAAACCACCCTGCATTGCACCCACATCTCAACACACCTCGGAAGATAAAAGCAGGTTTCAGGCTGGTAAATAATTGCATAGGGAACTGCCGTAGAAGACCAGGCGCTCTAAGCTGGAGCTGCGAGGTGGTCAGGAGATGGAAGTACAGAAATGGAGTCTTGAATCCATCTGTGCGGTGCTTGAAGTGCTACCCCCTGGTATGTGTGGGTGTGTTCTCTGGTTTCCGCTTTGCTGCCAAACGCTCGTAAAACCACAAGCGCCCAAACATTCCAACGCAGGGGCATCTAAAAATGGTATTTTGTGGGGCTTTCCCTCTTAAAAGGAATTACGAATTAGTTATCTTTACATTATTTCCCGCTCGTGATTTTCTAAACCCACATTCCACGCTGTTCGATTTATAACGTAGCACGGAGACAGTTGCTATTCCTGAGGCCACTTAGAGACCAAACAGCAGTCCTCCGCAACACATAGGCCCTCCTCCCTTAATCAACAAACATCTGGTAAACATCTATAGCAAAATACAACAACAAAAAAACCTCTGAATTATTTCAGAAATAGCACGAGTCTTCACTCGGACGCTTTCATTTCGTCTCGTCACAGGCAGTTATTGTCGCGCTCAACGATTTCCCTACACTCGAGGGCTATCGCTGAACAAAATTAAAAACCTACTTTGTACATTGCGAACACATTGAATGCTGCGTTAAACCCACGGAAATGAACACTCCAATGACCTCTTCACCCTCGATCGGCAGCGCTTTCCTTCACCGCCTCTCTCCGCTATCATCACTCACTCATCATCTCCTGCACCTGCGATTAGCACAGTTGGCTATGTACGGTGCAAAAGAAGTTCAACGTACAAACAAACAAGATCTCCCGTACAGTATAGGGCAAGTGCGTTAGCAAGCACCTGTGAAGGCCTGCACAGCACGCGAGAGGGTTGGTGGCTGGCACCACGCCCGCCCGCCTTTGACTCCCGAGTGGTGATGTTTGCACATCAAATGAGCACCATTTGAGGCTGAGTCGACCTAGGGGAGGGGCCCAGAACCGGTTCAGATAATCGTCACTGGTGTTCGCCGTGAGCGGAAATCGAACTCGGGCCGCCGGGTTTGTAGCGCAGCGTGCTAACCGCTACACCACCGCTCCCCCACGTACACATGCACACCCACAACAGCCTCATCAATCAACCTCATACCCTCTCACGCAGGGCCCTCTTCCAACACACCAAAACGCGTATCCAGGTACCATCACAGTCACGTGAAGATAATATCCCGTCAATGGGGCCACGTGCACTTTTTTAGGGTAAGCGCTGTTATTAGTGAGGACCTATTAAGGCCAAGACGTGGGGGTGGTTTGGTATAGCTCCAAGCCTGTTTCCATCCAGTGCTGTGTGCAAACTGCACCAGGTAATAATCCTAAGGCTAAATTGACGTAGGGGAGACAGACGACTGGTTCACGTATGAATGGCCGCTGACATTATCCATGGGCAGGAATCTTATGCAGGTCACCAGGTTCACAGAGCAGTGTGCTAACCACTATGAAACCAAAACAACTGTAAAACATTTATTTTTATTTTACCAGGTAAGGCCCACTGAACTAAGTAGCTCTTATTTTAGAAGCGACCTGGCCACAACTGATAGCTCAACGAAGTGGCTTATCAATGCTGAAATTTATAGCAGCCAAATACTCTTAATGTAGAGGGGGAAAACTGGAGGACCCGGAGAAAAATCTACGCGACCACGGGGAGAACATCCAAACTCCAAATGTACAGGCATCAGGGTCTGGATCAATCCCACGGCCTCCTGTATAGCGGGCGAGGTAGTTAACATCTCACCACCCTGGCGCCCCACTGCTCCCCATACACATCATATATGCTCATAGATATATTTGCCACACACACACAATATACACATTCACGAGAAATGCGAAGTGTCTCCGTATTCAAATGAGCATAGGGTGGTGCTTATCGCCATCAGGAGCACTGAGCCAGTGGTGGAGATTCCGCATTCCTATGATGGGGGCCAGTCTATCACAAGTAGAATCAAAGCTGTCATGCGTGCGCACACAAGGGTAATCACAATTCACAAAAAAGCGGCAATGATGTCACCACGGCGCGTGTGCCAGACTAGGTACATTGTGGGGCAGAAGGTCACGTGGTCATCGAACAAAGACGGTCACCGCATCGCGCGCTTTCAGACGCGCTTCTGCGGCCGTCTGGGATGCTCTTCCTTCCAATATTAGGAAACCATTGGAGCTATGCCACTTTAAAATCACCTGGATTAAATAAACTAATTTCTATAAAACTGATTTTTGTGTTTAGTTTGTTGTCCTTCCCTCGCACCTCTGATTTGCACGGTTGGCTACGTACGGTGCGAAAGAGGTTCAACATACATCCATACGTGTGGCAAACCTCGGTGTTATGGTTAAACTGAATACGATGACTGGCATGTGCACCACCAACGCTCCTCACTCTGCCTATTTGCTCTATTTTATCTGCCCCGTGCTTTGGTTATCGGTGCGGTGCTCACTGAGTTTCGACCATCCGCCCTCTGTTGTTGCCGGAAAGTGATTGCCACCAACTGCTACAGAGGCCAATGTTGACAGTCCTGCTATGGGCCATCATAAAATACGTTTAACACGGAGGCTTTCGCGACCAATATCATCCATAATACAGTTTTTTTTACGCGATCTACCCCAAAAAAAACTGTCATAAAATTCACATCACGCGTAATGATGACTGCAACGACCCCCACAGAAGAATCAAGTGTGGCTGGCCACGAAATTAACGAATCTCTTTGACCACGCGGCCTGAGATAGTTTTATAACGTTCACTTAGACTGCGGTGCACTGATGAAGACCAGTCGTGAGAACTTGGCTATTTTGTAACGTCCCCGATTTACGTCCCCCCCCCCCCCCCTTATACGTCGTTTGGCAAATGCGTCGTCACTTTATTGTTCACACCGCCACCCCACGCGCGTCGCCTCAACCCCACACTCACGTCACCCACAGCCTCTCAGCCTTCGCCTCCACCACCTACTAGGGCTGAACGATCAAATCGATTAATCGATTTCAAATCGTTTTGGGTTAGATCGCATTATTTATAAACGTGTCGTAACCCTCCACCACCCGACACGGCCAATCAGCAAAAAAGTGTCGAGTTGACAAAAGACAAAATAGTTCACTACTTTAGCCCACCGGTGTGTTGAAGAGTGAATCCACAACATTTAAAATTTTTGAGTACGACGTTTCACTGGTTATTGCATCCAGCATCATCGGGCAATTCGCCAAAATGGTGAGGCTCCCCTCTGGCTCCCGTTCTTATATAGAGCAGCAGCAGTGTGACGTCATCATTAACCCAAAAAACGTTTATTATGAATAATATCGGTCGCGAAAGACTACGTGTTAAACTGTAAACGTATATACAACGGAGGCCGATCTAATAATAAACTGTGCTCCATTTTACACCAACGTTAAATAACTATGAGTGGACTAAAAGTTAGTCAGCTACACCAAGAGAAGAGCTAAATAAAGACCATAGACTTTGAGCAAAAAACAAAACTGAGAGGAAGATGCTGACTCAAATATTACCACTGTTTCAAAATAAAGCAACAATTCCCTGGTGCCGTCAGCATTCGTAGCATCGTGAACCACTAGAGCAACCCTCCCTTGACTGCTTTAGTCATCGAACACCGGATGGAAATCCCACTGTTATTGCCATTGCAAGTTCGTTAAACAATGTACGTGAACAAAAAAAACGTGTTAAATTGCGTAGGAGCCAGAGGACATTCCTGCCACAATCCGAGGTGAACACGAGAATGATTCCAACTCCGAGCCACTAAGCTTTACCCAGACCTGCCCACCATCGTGAAGGTCCCTTTAGTGATTGCGAGAGGAGGTCATTTACACTACGCCTATGAATGCGCACACGTATATGTACGCGAGACAAAGAGCCTCCCTTTACCGTTGCAAAATATAATGTTGAGAAAAGTGCTGTGAGTGAGAGCACCTGTTTAGGCCAGCAAGGCTGTTTAGGCCAGCAAGGCCTAAACATGTGATGATGGTGACCATCATCACATGTACACATCGAGCAGCCTTTCCCATGTACGCCTACAAAGTCCTGATAAAGCCAGCCTTTAAAGGCTGAGTTGACCTCGTCGAAGCCCAGACTGCGTCAATATACGACCATCAACGGATGAAGTCCCACCTCTTGGTAGCAAACGCCAGACTCAACAGTGGAGACTTGGCTTTACAATGCAGCACCAAACACTGAGCAGTTTTTTTAAGGCTAAGCTAACCGAGATGAAGCCCTGGCAATATTGCAGCTTACATTTGCAACCGATGTGTTAGGCGATGACATTGATGGCCGGTTATTTAGAATCGCGGCTTAATGTGTGAACCAAAGTAACGTAAAGTAGTGGTAATATGATTCCTATTTAACAAGGCTTTCCCGACCAATATTATCCATAATAGAGGTTTATGGGTTAGATCGCGTAAATATATAAATATGTCGTTAAAACCACCACCACCCGACACAGCCAATTAGTAAGGTTTGTCATGTCAACAAAACGTGCCAATTCATGCAATCGAATTGTAAATGTTGTGGGTTTACTCTCCAACATACCGGTGTGCTGTACTAGTAACGAATTGGTACGTTCTGAGTTACATGACAAACCCTTTACTGATTGCCTGTGTGGGGTGGTGGCGGGTTTAACGACACATTTATAATTACACGATCTAACCCTTGACTTATAGCTTTCGTGACTGCAGGAAATCGTATTCTTTTTTTGTTGTTGTTTTGTTCTACGTGACTTTACCAAAAGAACCAAAGAATACGATCTAACACAACAACCTCTATTATGATACCTGTTGTGTGCACACATATATACCGTGCTTGCTACCTCTCTGTCAATCCACTACTGCATTATTTCCCCCCTAAGCCATGTCAGCCATGGGAGCTGATTGACCATACTTCACCACACTGGTGATCGCCGGTTGACAAAGGAGGGCGGGCCTGGGACCGGTTCAAATATCACTCGCCCACCGATTGCCATAGCCATGGCCGGGAATCAAACTCGGGTCTCTGAGGTCAGAGAGCGACGCAGGAGCTGCTATCCACTTGCCCCAGCATTACAGCTGTGCAGGCCGTGGGTATATTTACGTTGGACCATGGACACGTTGTGTCAAGGTTATGCAGAGGTTCGCTCAGCAGGAAACACTCAACGACGGCAGGAGTGCCATGCAATGTTTTCTCCACGTGTACAGTGGGTCTAAAGTTACAGCACATGCGTGGCACCACGATTCGGTTGTTGGTGTTGGTTTTGTTTCACCGCTGGCTTGTTACCGATTGCAGCGTAAGACAAAGACATTCTAGATTCGTGAAAGCAACGCCTTGTTTGTACGTATGCTGAACTTCTTTCGCGCCAATCGGAGGTGCTGGAGAAAGACAAATAAAATTAACACAAAAAGCAGCTCTAAAGAAATGACTTTTCAGTCTAGATTTAAAAGTGCATAGCTTCAGTGGCTTCCTAATATCGGAAGGAAGAGCGTTCCAGATGGCCGCAGAAGCACATCTGAAAGCGCCACGCGATGCGGCAACTGTCTTTGTTCGATGGCGAGACAAAATTCGCTCCTGCAAGGATGGCCAGAGTTGGCGTGATGATGATTTACGCTCCTTGCTGAGATCATAAAGGTATTGCTGTTCATGTGTGGCGAGCTCTGCATAGATAAGAGAGCAGTGTGAATATTCATACAAAACGTACGCACTGCTGAGGATATTGTGGGTGAGTATTGTGGGTGATTATTGTGAGTACTGTTGGCGAGTATTGTGGGTGAGTATTGAGTTTTGTGGGTGAGTATTGTGGGTGAGTATCGTGAGTATTGTGGGTGAGTATTGTGGGTGAGTATTGTGAGTATTGTGGGTGAGTTTTGTGGGTGATTATTGTGAGTATTGTGGGTGAGTATTGTGGGTGAGCATTGTGAGTATTGTGGGTGAGTATTGTGAGTATTGTGGGTGAGTATTGTGGGTGAGTATCGTGAGTATTGTGGGTGAGTATCGTGAGTATTGTGGGTGAGTATTGTGAGTATTGTGGGTGAGTATTGTGAGTATTGTGGGTGAGTTTTGTGGGTGATTATTGTGAGTATTGTGGGTGAGTATTGTGGGTGAGCATTGTGAGTATTGTGGGTGATTATTGTGAGTATTGTGGGTGAGTATCGTGAGTATTGTGGGTGAGCATTGGTCGAGGTTTCATCCCTGCAATTGTTTGCTCGCACCACGGCTAAAGGGCCTCCACTCGTGGGAGCTCCAGACAGCCCCTCTCTCGAGGCCATTTGGACCACTCCCACACAGGCCAGAAATCCTTCAAGACGCGGGAACACCCACGTTTTACTGCACTGCACATGACATGCCGACCGAACAATCTGTGGTCTACCGATATATACTGGTGGGTGGACAGAGACTTTTGGGGGTGATTTGAAAATCACTTGCCCACTTCTTAAACTGCCACACCAGGAGATTGAATTGAATGGGGGGCGACTTCTGGATTGCAAGTCAAGTGTTCTGACCATTACACCGTGGCAGCATTGCAGTGTGCGGTCTAGAAACGGGATACATAGTCCTCGAATAGACGTGGATGAATTATTGGCGTCGCTTTCGTATGCCTGTGCACGGTAGTTATTCATAAACCTGGGTGCGCACAAGGAGACGTGATGCAAAACTAAAAAGGTGCAAATGCAATTTGGATTTTAAAAAAGATGTGAGAATAAGGCTCAGTGCCGGTGAGTCAGTGAGTGCGATGCTCGGTGTGGCGTCAAGCTAGGCACGGCAATTCCCCAGCGCCTATACATGCCTGTGGGATAAGTTGTGATCCAATTAAACGTGAGGACAACCGACTTGTGGACGCTGAGTCATCGGTGAGTCACCTCTTACAGAATGGTCAGTGCATTAATACTAAAGACAAGATAAAAGAGGACTGAGTCACCAGAACCAAACACAGTTCTTTTCTTAAGCCTTGCACTGTGATCTCTCCATTCATGTATTCAGTCATCAGAAGTTAGTCACTAATTGTAGCACTGCAGCATGATTTGCTGAACGTGGCATTTTTAATTTGGCAACGAGGCATCCTGCCACAACGAGACACGTGCGGCTGTCCTAACACCGACCATACATTTAGCCGTTGTCGTTGTTTTCGTGAGAAACCACAGGGACAAGTGTAGCCGTGGTTGGATGACACTTGCAGAAGTTCTAATCCATTATAGTAGCCCACAGCAGCACCAATAACAAGCAGAATTCAAGCAACTAAACCCCCACAATCAGCCACCTTCGTGCCAAGGGCGGCTATTATTACTCTCGCCAACCACACACTGCCATTATCAGTGTATACAGTGTTTATATTTAATTCAATCTTTAGTTAACTGCTACATCCGCCTCAGATTAAGATATATTTAATAAGGGAATCCTGGCAGCGACTGACTGGCGTAGCTTCGGTAAAGTCTTTAAAGGCACATCATCACTCAACAACTTTGTCAGCAACCTTCTAACAAAATAACATCATATTAATAATCCTTCGATTTAAAGCTTTCGTGACTGCAGGGATTCATATTGTTGGTTCTTTCGGTAAAGTCACATAGAAGGGAAATAATACAATAATAAAAATAAAACATAATATAATAACATTCTCACGACGTTTCGGCCACAACACAAGCAGCCGTCATCAGGTGAAGAAACAGAGCTGTCGGATAGACAGCGTCTTAATGATTAATATATAATATTTTATTTTTTATTATTTTATTATTTCCCTTCTACGTGACTTTACCGAAAGAACCAAGACTATTAATAATCCTATTCACACACAGGTGATACAGCGGAAACGTTACGCAAAGACCCATGAATTAAGGTGTGTTATGTAACCATCCGATGATTCAAAAAAGTATACCACGGCATGCCAACTTGCACATCTGCGAATCCAGTAATGGTAATTACTGAACACTTTAGGCCATTGCTTGCTCATTATAATATTCCCAGGATGCTCACGTGGTATTGTAGTCGCCACTCTGGACTCGCAACCCAGAGGCTGAGCTGGCTCTGCAGTTGAAACAATGGGCCAGTTTTTTAAATCTCCCCCCATCTCCCGCCCTTGTGTGCAACCAAGATCATAAAGCGGATTCACCGCACATCACGGGGACTTTTTTTGCCAGTATCAAAGTATGAAAATAAGAAGAGATTTTACCTTTTCTGGCAATAAAACGGGTGTTAAGATGTTCAACCACCAAATGGAAACCCTTTGCAAGGAATCAAGTCTGCATTAACCACACGTACTTGTGGTGAACATGTAAACAAACACGCTCTGATAATATATGGCATTGTCCTTCAAACTGATTGGCCTACACCAGAAACAAACAGCGTTCTTTACGACCTAATCTCACCAGTGTCAGACCAGAGAATGCCAAAAAGACCCTAAAGACGATTTCACCGCAGCCAAACAACGGCAGGGCACACGTGGTGTCGTGACGTGTCCCCTGCTCATTAGAAGGCATCTGGCCAGTGTTGAAAAGCGAGCCAACAATTCCCCATTGCTTGGGCTCGCCGTAGTTTTGAGCGGAGGGCCTTCCACCAGCAATGGTATGGCCACGTATTTTTTTCAATGGATTGATTGAAATAATTTACCCGGATGAATTCCATTTGCATGGTCATACCACCCTTGCCTTTCATCTCTTACCTGCTCGTTTTGTATCCCGGGTCTTATAATAAAATCAATCGGATGACCAGACCCACCTAAAAAAAACAACTATTAATTAACAATTAAACGAGGAATTTCTTTAATCAACACGTGTTCTGGGGCTCAGCTGCAGTCGTGCATAATAATTCTGCGATGGCGTACGGAGTTGGATAACATCACTGTGTGTGTGGTGACGGGAGGCGGGGGGGGGGATTGGCATTTTTTTCTCGATCTCAATACAAAAACACAACGGCAGTAACCTGAAGTATAACTCTAGAGGCGGTGTTCCTCAAACTGTGGACCACTCAGCCCCCGACGCAAACATTTCCGCGGCCCACCCGGTGGTCGTGAGGACCACACTCAAGAGAACCGCTGCGCTATCGGTGCGAAGGGTCGACCTGCCTCTGCAAGAGATCCGCACGGCTCCCTTGGCCTGACGAGATGACTCCGGTGGCACGATCGTGTTCAATATTGGGGAAGAAAGGTACAGCAAATAAATGGAAGCCTGATTAGTTGGGTGTGCCCATGATGTGCCCATTATATCGATGCTGAGTGATATGTGACTTGGTTCTAGTTTGGTCAATCAAACCCCCCCCCCGACCCCCCAGAATCAGAATATGTATTTGTACTGGAGGAATCCGATGAGCTGTAAAGCTCTTTTTCACAGACGTCCAGTCGGGGCGAGTCAGAACGTTTCAACAACAAACAATACAGAAACACAATAGGAGTGATTTTTATTACTTAAAACCGCTTGTGTTACGATCTAAACGTCGTGGGTTTTTTGCTTTTATTATTTTCTATTTTTTTTATTTCGAATTTAAATTTTATTTTATAATTTTTTTATTTTCATTTTCTATCTACGTTGCTTTACTGAAAGAACCAAGAATACGATGGGAGTGCAAAGTATAGGAAAGGTAAACAAATCACTTTAAAACTATACACGAATAATACTAAAATATATATTTTTTATTTTACCAGCTCATGCCCCACTGAGCCATGTAGCTCTTTTTCAGAAGCGACCTGGTCACAAATTGTATCTCAACGAAGTGACTTATCACGTGGAAATTTAAGGGAAGAAAATAATCTATATATTTTAAACGGACGTGTCTATGGTGCTGGGAGGCCTTAGGCATTGGATTTACAAAGCAAATAAATTATTCAAATTATTAATAACATAATTAGGGTTTTATTTTCATGATTGCATATTCAAATGTAAACAGACACAGTGTGAGTCAGTCTCGATGTGTAATTTTAACATCATATCACATCTCTTTGGCATGTACACGTGTGAGTGTGTGTCCGTATGGCCATGTGCATCTGCCAGTCATCTCAGTCAGTCAACCCACAACAACTGGGTCTGCTCCGCGGCCTCCCGTCAGCGAGCCTTTGCCACTCCACGTGGCCTCAAGGTGCACCGAGCCTGCTATCAGCACTGTGGTGACGGCACCGCCAACGAGTGGCGAATGAAACAGCTGGTGCCGTAGTTGTACTTGTGTATGTGTGTGCGCACATGTATGTAGTGGGGAGCGGTGGTGCAGCGGTTAGCGCGCTGCGCTATTAACCCAGCAACCCGAGTTCGATTCCCGCCAACGGCCAACACCAGTGACGATTATCTGAACCGGTCCCCGGCCTCCCCTAGGTCGACTCAGCCTCAAATGAGTACCTGGTGCGGTGTGTAAACATCACCACTAGGGAGACAAAGGCGGTCGGGCGTGGTGCTGGCTACCCACCCCCTCGTGTACCGTTGTGGCCTTCATAGGTGCTCGCTAACAGCACTTGCACCTACAGTCTGTTAAGGCTATACGGGGGATCTTTGTCTTTGTACATCAGGGACGTGCGGCCAGGGGAGGCAGAGCCTCATCTGTCATACTCCAATGAAAATAGCTGTTACGAAAAGTGAATTTATTTATTTATTTTTTTCCACTGATCTGTGTTATAAAAGTCATTTCTGTATGATTCCAATCATTACAGAGAGACAGTAACGGGCACGCGCTTATTGCCCGCGCTCCATCCAGTGTCTGAGGGGTTGCGCAATCAGAGGGGAGGCTGAGCTCGTCGCTGCCTCCTCGCCTCTCGACTCTCCCTGCATTTGCAGCGGAGCTCCGCAAATTTGGCGATTTTGACGATAAAAATGTTTGGAATCATACGGAAATGACATAACGCAGATCAGTGGAAAAATCATAATTTTGTTATTTTTTTACTTTTCGTAACAGCTATTTTCATTGGAGGATGGCAGGTGAGGCTGTGCCTCCCCTGCCTCCCCTGACCGCACGTCCCTGATGTACAAAGACAAAGGTCCCCCGTATAGCCTTACCAGACTGTAGTGCAGCGGTTAACGCGCTCTGCTACGAACCCACCTCCCCGAGTTCGATTCCCGTTCACGGTCAATACCAGTGACGATTATCTGAACTGGTCCTGGGCCTCCCCTAGGTTGACTCAGCCTCAAGTGACTACCTGGTGCAGTGCGTAAACATCGCCACAGGGGAGATAAAGGTGGCCAGGCATGGTCGAGACCACCCACCCACCCCCTCATGTGCCGCGCCCGGCCTTCAAGGGTGCTCGCTAACAGCACTTTCCACAAAAGTCTGCTCAGGCTATAGGGGGGAACTTTGTCTTTATTCATGTATATATGGGCAGCGGTGAAGCAGTGGATTGTGCATTTCACTTGTAAGTTCAGTCACTCGGGTACAATTCACAATCACAGATTGCACCAGTATAAAGTGATATCAGAAGCTGCCCTGGACCTTCTTTGGGTCAACTCAGCCTCAAATGAGTCCCTGGTGCTGTGTTGCGCACCAGAGACTCAAACAAGCCGTGGATTGTTGTGGCTATGACACTCTCCCACCTTGTGCCGTTCCAGCCTGAACAAGTAAAAATAAACTATGAACTTTTTTTTTTGGTAATTGTACCCGGTAAGGTCCACTGAACTGTAGAGCTCTTCTTTCGCAGAAGGGACTTGGCCACAAATGATGGCTCAACGAAGTGGCTTATCACGTGGAAATTCAGAGCAGCCTAATACTCTTAAACGCGTGTTAATTCTAAATGTGGAGGGAGAAAACCTGGGGCCCAGGAGAAAAATCCACGTGACCACGGGAGGAGAGAGACACGCAAACTCAAAATATACAGCAGGCGTCAGGGCCCGGATCGAAGCCATGACCCCCTGTATACCAGGCGAGGTTGTTAACATCTAGCCACCGTAACACCCCATGGTACTCGCTAAACAGCACTTATGTCTGCGGGACGAGTGTCTGTCCTGTTTATGGTTGCGTACGAACGGATATATTTGGACGGTGTGTGGAAAGCGGTAGCGTAGCGGTTAGCGCGCGCTGCGCTACGAACCTCGATCCGGGTTCGACTCCCGCTCACGGCCAACACCAGTGACGATAATCTTAACCAGTCCTGGGCCTCTTCTAGGTCGACTAAGCCTCAAAAGGGTAGCTGTTGCGATCTGGTGACATCGCCACTAGGGAGACAAATGCGGTCGGGCGTGGTGTTGGCCACCCACCCCCTCGTGTGTCGTGCCGGCCTTCATAGGCGATCGCTAATAGCACTTGCCCCAACGGCCTGTTAAGGCTATACGGGGATCTTTTTCTTTGTGTGTGTGTCTCCATATTAATTTCCGCGGAAAAAAAAGAAACGCGTGCTCAAATCGCGTCCAAAAGGTTGGGACGATGCACAGTTATGTGGACAGTTGTTCAATGTTACACGCCTTGGAATTTGAACGTTCAGGAATGTGGGTGTTCAAGTGCAAAAAAAACCTCTTTGCCACATGTTCCTCCCCTCCTCCCCCCCACCCGACACTGCAGCAACATTGACTCTGACTGCCCTGGCAATGCACGTCAGAAGGAACTCGCCCTAGGCAGCAATAGTGGCCGCAGTACGGCAATAACATTGGGTAAAGGTGCAGCCCTGCAATTTCTTGATCGTGCCCCTTGTAGAGGCAGCTTGTAGAGCACCCCCTATAGAGGATATTTTGTCCCACTCTATTTCGGATTAGCACGGTTGGTTAAACTGAACTCTTTATTTTATATGGATTTTTTTTCAGAAGGGGCATGTCCACAAATGATAGCTCAACGATATGGCTTATCTCGTAGAAATGTACAGCAGACAAATACTCCAAAGGAAACGTTGATTCTAAACGTGGATGGTAAAACCGGAGGATCCGGAGAAAAAAAACCACGCGACCACGGGGAGAGAGACATGCAAACTCCAAATATACAACAGGCGCCAGGGTCGAGATCGCACCCACGTCGTCCTGTACACCTGGCGAGGGAGTTAACATCTCGCCATCGCGGCTACGCACGGTGCGAAAACAGTTCAACGCACATGCATACATCACACTGGCCAGATGTCTTGAAAAAGCTGGGAGCACCAAAACTTTACCCCACCACACACCCCAACTCATTGGTGCCGAGCGACGAGTCTGTGGTGGACTTGTTTCTAAAGCATCCCTCTTCCTGCGCTAGGTGGATGATTGCATCACGGGTTCGTGACAGACGGCGACGGCTTGGGGAGCCCTTCATCTAGCAGTGGACTGATCATGACAGACGAATGGAATTGCATTTCCAATAACAAAAAAAATCGTATTGATGCTTTGTCTAATGGTGGCTTCAAACACAATTAGGGCCTTATCTGAGCACACACGTACGCACAGTGCCTTCTCTAAGCTGCCTGCTGCTCATAAGGAGGTCTTCTGTTAAGTCGATACAATTATTTTGGACTCCCAAAGCCGACACACAATCGCTTTGCTTTGTAAAAGTGACTTAATAACATTAGATTTTTGTTCATCAGCTTTCTTAAAATCTGGTAAAATGGCACTGTCGTTCAGCTTACAATTGTAAAATTGTACATTCAGCTCTGCGTTGGGGGGGGGGTCCTCTGAGCCTATCATCCATCATTCGTTCAGGGGTGATACATTGCTTACCACATTGTGGGAAATCAACAGTGGTCATCCTATGGACAGAATGGCCCCTGCAATTGAAATAATAATTTCCAAAGTCTCTTGGGCAGGGAGAAATGTTGATGCGGCTTCTTAACAGAACATTCAGGTCATGTGCAGATTCTAACCGGAGGGAAAAAAACACATGAACGGTTTAATAAATGCATCTCCGATTTAGCACGGTTGGCTACGTACGGTGCGAAAGAAGTTGAACATACATCCATGCATCATTGTCTAGACCTCTGACCAGAACACTCACAATGTACCGAATATCATCACATTTCGGAGGTTAAGCAGATTTGAGCCTGGATAGTGCTTGGATGGGCGACCCCCATGCACACAACAGGTGCTATAGGCTGCTGTGGGACTGCTCTCGTCAGCAAAGGACAAAGCAGCAAAATCCATTGTTGTACTGCACTCTGCTCTAATGTCTATGCTCCCCCCTGACCAACCCACACTGATGGACGTGGGGAAATATGGCAGCTCTCGGGGTGCACGTGTTAATTGTTATACAAAAAGCACAAAACAACGTGAACTTCTGGAACCTATGACCCACAATTGTGAGATTCATTACATCCATTGCAACCACAGTTGAAAGTTGAACTCATGATACAATGTATGGCATTGTTTAGAAATGCTTTCGATGTGACAAGCCAGCATTCGAGTAAACTGTAACATTGCTGCATGACTGAACTATATTCCCTTCACATATAGCATGCACAATTATGATTAATTTGGTAATTACTAGCAGTATATAGCAATATACGACACAATAAAGTAAGTGATGTAGTTGTGCAATAAACAATAACAGTCAACATTACATAAGGCGTATTTGGATGACATAGATCCGTTTAATTCCGCACTTTTAAGTAGTTTCCTTGTTGTTAATGACCATCCAAAAGAATACATTTGCAACTCTCACAGAGCCGTGCAACCTTTCGTGTGTACAGGACGACTCATTGAAGTGCATGTCACAGAGCTACCTCGAAGAGCCCTTCAAGTGACCTCTGATCCACACGGTAGGGGGCAGCACTTTCACACCCTGCCCTTCATCTAAGAGTGATGCTCATTGCATGACAGTCGGACTTGAACATTTAAATTCATACCAAATGAAATGCAGAACCATGTTTTATGCGACGCGGGGTTTTTTTGTGTGTGTGGTCATTGGTGGGACGGGCTGATACCACCAGCTCACGCCACTAGAGAAACCCCGCGATTACTTACAAGGTGGCTGCCTCGATTTGAGTCCAGGCCACTTCAGCAGAAACCGCTCAGTACGCTGACCTCTGGACATTTCAATTGATTGTGACCACAGCAGCAAAGTACACTCACTTGATGTAGTAGCGCTGGCCGGATGGAGTGGTGGCGACTTCCCAGCCTGGAGGCAATGGAGGTTCCCCGACTGCAAGCGACGCTTGCTGAAGCTCACTGCAAGACAGCTGCCTTCCATGCTGCTGCTGATGAAGGTGCTGATGCTGCAAATGATGCTGCTGCTGCTGATGGTGCTGCTGCTGCTGCTGAAAAGGTCCAAATCCACCGAGTCCTCCCTGAATCTGTTGCAGATTCGCCGGAGAGGAGTGGGAGCGGCTGTGTTGTGGGACAAGCCCGGGAGGGAGCGAGGATTGGATCGGCGGCGGCGGTGGCGGCGGCGGACCAGCGTTGTGTCCCCCGCCGCACGGAGACGTGGAGTCGGCGCTCGACTGCCTCGAGTGCGAGCCAGAGTCGGGCTCCCTGAAGAAAGACGGAGGGAGTTTCCTGTAGCGCCAGGGTAGCGCGCCTCCCTGGCAGGGTCTGGCCACTGCGCTCACCTGGGGGTTCATCACGGTGTTGAAGAGCGTCTCCAGGTCTGTCTCGGAGTCCCCGCGCACGTGAAGAACCTGCTGCCCCATCGGGCCCAGTTGATGGTCGCCGCCCAGCTCCATGGGTTGGAGAGAATTCGTCGGAGTTGTTGAATGATGCTTATTCCGTTGAGCGTTCAGCCGGTAGACAAAGGCAAACGGACTCGAAAGGCTATAGGTTATGAGATAAGGCGCGCATATGTGATCTTCTGTTGAGCGCACTAAACTAAAAAAAAAAGTTGTTAAAGCTTGAATCCCACACGGGACACTTCTGAAAATAACCCCGTAAGGTTTTTCTGCGGAGAATAGAGTACAACTAATTCTGTGGATATTAACATCTACAGCGCAGATGTCGCCGTTGCTTTAAGGCAACATGGAAACGATTCGATCGCTCTCCGGCGAGGTTCAGTCGCGTTGGTGAAGAACACTAGACCAGTTGAAGACAACGTTATTTTAGACGCGGCAGCAGAACGCAGGCAGGGAGGCAGGCAGCAGCAGCTTCCCAAGTCGAACAGCTCTCAGCGTCCAGAGAGAGAAAACAAAGTGTTGGCTGCCGGCTTATTGCCGTTCTTGTTTTCGTTGCTCTTCCTTCTTGCTGCCGATACTCAAGCTCACGGTTGAACACTCAACAGTTGCGTTCGATTCAGTTTCTCCTTTTTGTTCTTGTTGTTGTTGCTGCTACTGCTGCTGCTCTCGTCTCCTTTTGGCAGCGAGGGTCGTTGACAGCGAGAGAGGGAAACTAAAATAGAAGCTCAGACGGGAGCGGCGGCAGGGGAGAGAGGGAGAGGAGAGACTGCGAGAGGGGGGGGCGGTGTGTGCTAAGTTGGAGCTGTGTGGGCCCGTGCTGCAATGTGTGTTGTGGTGTGTGGACTGCCACTTTCAGGTCATCAAATCAGCACCAACTCACTAAAGCACCGCCCTTCTCATTATGCATGAGCCTATGCTGTAAGGTTTTTTTTTGTATTTTAAAGGGACAGCCGCTCTCGAACGCAGAGATAATAGGGTACTCCGTTAAAGTTGGATAAGGGGTTTTTTTGGACGAAGGGGTTACTTTTATTAGAGGTTAGTTGTAGGGTTGATGATGGTACAATTTGGGGGTAAGGGAACAGGATTATTGTTATGGTTCGGGGGTCAAATTATGGATCGGTTTGTCGGTGGAGGAATTGTAGTTCGGGTCTAGTGGTAATATTCAAGTTAGGAGTGTTGAATAGTTAAGTGAGCAGTCAAAGCGTCTTCCCGACCCGACTTATTATGGAACATACATTCCACATTCGCACGTCAAGGGCGAGTGTATATATAGATTATGTCACGGTTAACGTTAGTGCGGGGATATGGGCAGGGATACATGAAGGGCTATGGGAATGCAGGAGCAACAGGGCCGTTGCTGTGCTCAGACTAAGGCTAAATACTGCGAAACGCATAATCCTGTGAAAGATTCAGTTCCGAAAAAAAACATTTGCGTACCATTCTCATCGCATACCACGCTGATGTCAGTGACACTCATAAACAAAGGCAAAGCTCCCCCCGAGTAGCCCTCATCAGATTGTTGGGGCAAGTGCTATTGGCCAACACCCGATGATGGCCAGAAACGGTACACGAGGGGGTGGGTGGCCAGCACCACGCCCGACCGCCTTTGTCTCCCCAGTGGCGATGATTTGTAAACACCGCACCAGGTTACTCATATTGAGGCTGAGTCGACCTGGGGGGGGGGGTGGGGGAGGTTCAGATAATCGTCATCGGTGTTGGTGGCCGTGAGTGAGGTGACGAACTCGGGGTCGCCGGGTTCGTGGGGCAGCAGCGTCGCGCTCACCGCAACTTGCATCGCCGCTCCACCCACAGTCACAAACACAGCCGGGCTCAAATCTTGACGTCGAACTTCTTTCGCACCGTACGTAGCCAACCGTGCTAATCGGAGGTGCGGGTGAAGGACAACAAACTGAGCGCGACAATAGGCAGCTGCTATGTTACCAAAAGTCGTACGGGACAGGATCGTTATCCAGCAGCACGCGAATCTTTTACAATGCGTGCATCCCACCGATGAAGCAAAATATGTTTAAAAACAACAACACCCAACACCCAACGCGTTCATCAACAAACAATAGAACTCCTCGGTTCCGTTTCGAAGTCACACCAGGGGGGGGGAGGGGGGGAGAGGGGCCTTAAAATTGCCGCTTGCACCACAGTCCTCTGGAGTCCGTGGCACGGCTTTATTTCAAGCACATTCCATTCATGACGTTTGCAACTCGGAGCCCGCTTTTCCTCTGCCTGACTGCGTGGTTGATGGTGGTGGGGTGGATGGCTAGGGAAGGGCTGTGGTTCGTGTCGTTGGTGGTGGGTGGGGGAGGGCGAGTTAGGGTGAGGGTTAGTAGGCGTATGAATGCTGGCTTGCACCCAGCAAATTCCAGCAGCAAAGCAGCATGGCCCTCTCAGCTCCCTCGCTTGGCTTAATGCGAGGCAGCAGCATTGGTTAGAGTTGTGCACGGGCTTGCGTGTGTGCGTGTGTACGGAGTCTTTTGTGGTCGATGAAACGACAGGGTAATGTGGTGCTGGTTGTGTTGTATTATCTAGATTGTCAATGTAGTCGTAATAATGATCATACAGCGAAACTCGTCTCATTCGCTGTGTAATGTTGGCTGGTGATATTGTCAAAGCCTTTTTTCCGTGAAATGCACTCCTCTTATCCGCAAAACGTAATGGCAAACAGTAGGATGGATATACTGTTAAACTCCGCTTATCCATGAATAACATGGATCGTGATGTTTAAATATGGTGAATGCATTGCACGATGAACCTGGAATCCTGAGTGGGTAGTGATATCTGAATTGGTACGAAAGGCACCCCTGTTCACCAAACCGCAATGACCAGTCTGGTGAAGTATGGTCAAACATCCGTACGAACCACGCAGCATACATAGGGAGGGATCTAAGTTACGAGTCAGTGAGTACTTTTATTAGGAGACCACAACTGCACTCAAGCGAGTATAGTTTGTGGGATGCTGCTCGCGATGTAGCAGCGCAGTCGTCGATAAGGGGCCGTCCATAAATGACGTCACGCACCTAGGAGGGGGGTCAGATATTTGTGACGATGTGTGACGAGGGGGGTTTGAGAAATGTGACGTCACATCAAAATGCGCAACTTTAAATAATAAAAAAGACTTTTTAATAAATGTTTTCTCCTACATCAGAGTGCAGCGCCACATTAAATACGCACGACAATGGCAATAGTTTAAAGCGATTTGAAGCATGGTTTTTTTTGGGAGGGGGGGGCAGAGCTTTGTGACGTCATTTTAGAGGGGGGGTCTGACTTTTTGTGAAGCCGTGTGACGACGGGGGGGGGGGGTCAAAAATCGTCCAAAATCGCGTGACGTCATTTATGGACGACCCCTAACCACGTGCTGGGTTTGTTGGAGCATACTACATAACCCTGGTGAGTGCTGGTTAGCGAAGGGGTCCACCCAGGGCGATTTCCGTGTTACTAGACAGTAGACACTGATGTTAGTCGTGGCCTGGAATCAAACTTATGTGGTCCGGTTCGTGGCACTGTACCGCTGCTCCACCCAAAACAATGGGGGGGGGGGGGTAGGGGGTTAGGTCGCGTAAATATAAATGTGTCGTTAAACCCGCCACCACCCGACCGAACCAGTTAGCAAGGTTTGTCACGTAAACAAAATATGCCAATTCGTTACGAGTACAGTACACCGGTGTGTTGAATAGTAAACCCACAATTGTAAATGTTGTGGGTTAAACCTTACTAATTGGCTATCAAACCCCAAAAAAACCTTCTATTAAGGATAATATTGGTCGCAAAAGCTTACACGACACAGAACGTGATCAATTCGCTAACACTCTCTCGCTCTCTCTTCCTACGAAGTGTCTTCATTCCTACATCTTAATTCCTACGTCGACCATGACGTGATTTCTGCAGCATTCTTTCCCGGTTGGCCGGGTTCTAAAAAAAGAAAAACCCTCAAAATTCCCCTCGTTACTTAAAACTCTGGAGATGAGCATGTGCCCCCCCCCACCCCATATTTTCAACGACTCGTGAGTTGCGGTCGCATTTTAGACGCATCATAAATCCAAATCAGCGCCGGGAAGTTTAGTCAAGCAACCCACACTCAAGCTACCCACACGGACCACAATGACGTACAGCGGAGCTCATCCATGGAAATTGAAGACGCAATGAGTGTGGGGGGGGGGTCGCGGGAAAAGCGAGTTATGACGACGCAGCAGCAATGGATTTAGAACAACAGAAAAACACTCGGTGTTGGTCAAGGTGCGGCCCCTGCAATCGTTCTGCTCACGCCACTGCTTGAGGAAGGGCATCCACTGGAGCAAGAACAGCCATTTATTTTTCGAATTCGTAAAAAAAAACTCTATATTTCAAGCGCCTCAATGCAAGGCGGTGCATATACGAGACGGTGATGGTCTTTCATCAATAACGTCACAAAAACAGTCCCTGGTGATTCGCATGGCCCAATCTTCCAGGCTGGAGTTGCCCACACTCTTACCTCCACCACCAAACACGGCCTGCTCTTTGATTGAGCATATTCACGCTCACACTACTGGGCGTACAGAGGGGTGTGCGACTTGAAACATCTCGCCCCACTGTTTCAGTTTGCCCCACCGGGAGAAATAACCTGGATCTTCCGATACATAAACAGTCATCATGTGAACTCCGCTTCTGCGGCCGTCTGGAACGCTCTTCCGTCAGATACGCCACCGGAGCTATGCACTTTACGTATAGGTGGAAAACTGCTTTTTGTGTTTAGTTTGTTGTCCTTCCCCTGCACCGCCGATTAGCACGGGTGACCACCACGTACGGTGCGAAAGAAGTTCAACATACACCGCTGCAACATTCCCTCTGTACACCACCACTGCCCGAAAAATTCCAACGGTATTGTGATGCATCGCCGTTAGAACAAACAAATAAACGAATGAATGGACAATCAAGGTAGTGTTGCCTGTGCGACTGAGATCCAGGCCAAGGGAGGGCTATTTGCTCAGTCGCTCTCACCCCCCCCCCGCGCCACTAACCTTCCTTTTGCTCTCAACCCAAGTGTTGGGAAGGGATGGGTGGGTATGTAACTATGTATGCATGTGTGTCTTCTGTGGGCTGGTTTGGCTCAATGGTGTGTGCGTTGTTAGGGCGGTGGATGATCGTCAGAGGGAGGAGGAGAAGTGTCAGGATGGGGTTTGAAACTCAGAGGGGAATACATTGTCCAAAGGAATGCTGTGTGCAGTGTGTGTGTGTGCGCGCGCGCGCAAACGTGAGTCACCTGCCCGTACAGTTGGGGCTCACCCTCTAACCCGTTGCTCTAAGACGTTAAGAAGGCGTGAGTATGTTTAAAGCACAACAAGGCAAATGTTGTACTGCACTGGTACGTGCAGAGCCTTTCGTCAATCAACTGCTGGACGAGAGGCTGTTCGATTAGCGCGGTTGGCTACGTACGGTGCGAAAGGAGTTCAACACATGCATAGTGGGTTATTGAACTGTTCATCACCACGCCGATGAGTGCAGTGTTGGTGAAGGGAGTCCAAGCACTGGTGCGGGAACACGGGAGCACAGAAGCACAGTACAACATTGTTTTGTTGTTGTTGTTGCAGCAACAGCGCCCCCCTGTTGCCTATAAATTACCTTATGGTACGTGGCGTCCAACCATCCGAGCACGAGCCAAGCTCAACCAGGAAGGGAGATGCCACAGTGATGGACACGGTAATGGTTAGCGCAGTGGACTTTTGCAATCTAGAGGTCGGTCAGTTAGACTCCCATCTCTCGGCCAAGCGGTTGATACAATGCGGTACGCGTTTATTACATGATGACACCGGTGCACCGTCGTCAACGGGCATGAGAACATCCACGTGGAGATGCGCACACGTTCTTCACGAGTTGAACATCAATGACACCAGTCCAACAGAGAGGGCGACCCGTGGCCATGCAACCCGGACTTCGGATCATTTCGTCAACCAGCTGTGCTCTGCGCTTCCACCAACGGTGGAGGGACAACGAAAACGACACGAACTCTCATTATCTCTCTCTCTCCTGCAGCCCCTCTTGTTCGTGGTCATCAGCAGAACTCGAGACATCGCCCATGTGGTTGCTGAACGCATTGCCATGCGCAAGAACAGAATTAGCCGTGGCTCGGAATCAAAATTTTGTCGATTTTTGAGCCAGAGCGTGGCCCCGACTCTCGCTTGAATTGTGACCATCCTTCCCATCGAAGTGAGCGGCAAAGGTAGTGGCGAGAGAGTCGTATCACGACTTGATATGAGAGGCCAGAAGAAAGTCACGCCGGAACGTTGAATCGAGCTCACTAACCAACAATGATACACAAATGACAATCGCCTTGGGAACACATCAGCAGAGTATTCAAAACACGAGAGTGTGTGTGTGTCTTTAAAGTGAAATTACCTGTCAATAAAAATGAAATGAATATTGATGCAACACAGTATAAAAAAACAAAGGTGCAGCCCCTGCAATGTCATGCTTGCGTCACTTCCGGCAGAAGGGCCTCTAGTAGAGGGAGCTGTACATGGTCCATCTATCCGCACCTCTGATTAGCACGGTTAGCTACGTACGATGCGAAACAAGTTCAACATACATACTGTTTTTTTGGCCTACTCTTCCACACTGACCTATCCTCTACCCCATCACACACGTGACCTGCCTATGACTAATGGTACTGTGCCCATTCATACTTCTGGGTGGACAGAGGTGGGAGGATCTAAGAAACTTGCAAAATCGGTTAGAACTTTAATCGAACCGGAAAACTATGGATGACAAGTCCGGTGTGCCAACCATGATCACATGGCAATATTCTAATGAGGATGACAAATTCATTACTACAATCATCATCATCAACATCACCATCATCATACTAACGCCGCACGTCTGATCAGCCATGGTTGGCTTCGTACGGTGCGAAATAAGTTTCAACATACTTGACTTCAACCCATACATTGAATAAGCGGAGGAGGAAAAAATCACATTTTAAAATGAAATGCCTTTAAAGTCCCAGGAACAATCTCAACCCCAAAGGCACCTCACCACCACCACCACCCCGACCCCCGTCTGCACCCACAGCCCCCCGCCCCGTTTGCCTAATCACATTCGAATGCCAATGGATCGGTTGCTTGGACACACGCACACACGGGCATGCCACATGCACTGCTCTCAGAACCTTATAAGGATACGGGGCCTCGAGAGAGAGCAGGTGGGTCATTCCAATGCTCCCTCGCTTATGCGGGAGACCGGAAAGGGCTGAACCCACATATAATTAATGAAGACTATTAATGCTGTGGGATACTGCACATTTGTCTTAGGGGCCGTCCATAAATGACGTCACGCGATTTTGGACCATTTTTGACCCCCCCCCCCCTTTGTCACACGGCGTTACAAAAAGTCAGACCCCCCCTCAAATATGACGTCACAAAGCTCTGCCCCCCCCCCCAAAATATAACATGCTTCAAATCGCTTTAAACTATTGTCATTGTGGTGCGTATTTAATGTGCCGCTGCACTCTTATGTTGTAGGAGAACATATTTTTAAAAGTCTATTTAATTAAGTAGAACGTGTTGTCTATATTTATCTCGTCACACATCGTCACAAATGTCTGACCCACCCCCCCTAGGTGCGTGACGTCATTTATGGTCTGCCCATAAGGGTTAGCGCAGTGGACTTACAATCCTGTTCTAAAGTAAACTTCACTTGTATTCACCAGGTAAGGACTACTGAGCTATGTAGCTCTTTTTCAGGAGCGACATGCCCACAAATGACAGCTCAATGAGTGGCTTTTAACGTGGAAATTCATAGTAGGGATGAACGATTAATTGATTTCAAATCGAAATCGCAATTTGAAATAATGCGATTAGCAAAATCGCAAAGGCTGCGATTTTTTGCGATTTGAAAAGTCCTGTTACTTATTGGAATTGTTTTTATTTATTTTAACTTTATTTATTTAGCTTGACAATTGTTCTATGTTTGATTGCTCTATTTCAATTAAAACATTGTAATAAATACATGTTGGTAGCAATTCGTATCTTTTAAGTTCTCATCCATGCATTAGAATATATAGAGCAGTTCATATTTTGATGGTATCATGTGGTAATGCTCCATCACATGTTTTAAATCTATTGCACAGTGAATATTGAACTGAAGCTTCACTTTAAAAAATGTTATCGCAAATCAAATCGCAATATCTTTAAAAAAATCGCTATTAAATATTTTCCCCAAATCTTTCTACCCTAGTTTATAGCAGCAAAATACTCTAAACGCGTCATGTTGTTTCTAAATGTGGAGGAAAAAAACAGAGGACCCGGAGAAAATCAATGCGACAACGGGGAGAGAAACATGCAAACTCCAAATATACAGAAGGCGTTGCCAGTCAGGGTCGGGTTCGAACCCACGACCTCCTGTATACCAGGCGAGGTAGTTAACATCTCCCGCTGCGGAAGTTGAAACAATGGGCACGTTTCCTAAACGCCAGCCTCCTGTGTCCACCCAGCGATATAAATGGGTACAGCGCTGTTTGCGGTGCCGGATTAAGCTCGTGCGGGGCCTGTATCATATGTTATAAAGGGGCCCTAAATAAAAAAAACACATAAATAATATAATTCCCCTTTTTTACTTGCATAGTAAAGTAATTGTCTTTTTTAATTTGCTACACGGCCAGATAATACGACACATCGCTAACCTTAAACACCCGGTTGTTCGTAAAAGTCGAAGGCGGTATAGTACTATAGTAATAGAGCAAGTGCAGAATCGCTGAACCGGAATTGATAGCTTGAAATAATTTAGCGCAGGTCCCTTGAAAGTGCGGGGCCCGTAGCTACATATGTACTACATGTGTAGCTACTACATGTGTAGCTACTACATGTGTAGCTACTACATGTGTAGCTACTACATGTGTAGCTACTACATGTGTAGCTACTACATGTGTAGCTACTACATGTGTAGCTACTACATGTGTAGCTACTACATGTGTAGCTTCTTTTGCTACGAGGATAATCCGGCACTGACTGTCAATCGTTAGGTCACGTGTGGAATGACTTGTAGTTGTTACCCACAATGCACTTCAAGAGGTCCCCCCCCCAACCTACGCTTGTGCTGAGCCCTCTGGTGGTGTTTTGTAACAGGTCCACGTGACTTGAACTCCTCAACTGCCTTGTCTGGCCGATGGGACTGTCGAAGCGCGCTGATAATTTGGTGTTTCAAAAGGATGTTAAGAATATGATGGGCAAGGAAAGATGAACAAAGAAGGGTTAGCCCTGATCCATACAATCCGCTCACTCCCTAACCCAAACCAAACCTTAACCCACATCTAATCTGAGTTCCGAACCTACAATTAACCTACCATGAGCACAACTCAAACTTAACGAAAACACAAGCCCTAATCGGCACCTAACCCTAACCAAACTAAAACGCTAATGCAACCTAACCCCAAACCAAAATGTAACCTTGACTCAACGGATTTTTTTTCCGTGCAATAATTTCGATCCCATATGTGCTATCAGTGTGATGTCGTGAGATGAAGGATCAATTTGTATTTTTAGCAAAGCATCCTAACCCTTCGATGTTCGAGAACGGCTTACGGAAGCAGATATCACAGAACTACTTCTGAGGCCCCTTCCAGTGATCTTTGGTCCACACAGCCGGGGGCAGCAACTTTCTCACTCATTCGCCTCAATTAGAAATGTTCTTCACACGACAGTTAACAAAATACAACATCATTAACTTTCAGAGATGGAAACGTGGCAAAATTAAGCGCCGAACCATATTTAACGTGATGGATTGGTTCGTGCAGTCGTTGATGACCGAGCTAAGGCCATCGACCCTCACCAAACATTCTCCTAAAAACAGCCAAACCTAACAGCCAGGTGGTTTGCGAGTTCAACTCCTCGCTAGGGTTGTGTGTGTGCGTGCGCGTTTAGTTTGTCGTCCTTGGGATGCGAAATAAGTCCAGAATACATACATCCATACATGGGGGTTGGCTCAGCCCATCATCCCCCTGGGGTTGAGAAACCGAGTAGCATATCTGGCTGTGACGGTCCCACCTGATGATAGAGACTTGTGTTGCCTCCGAAACGTCGTGATTTTTATTATTTTATTTTTTATTAATTTTAATTTCATTTTTTACCTACGTGACTTTACCGAAAGAACTAAGAGTATGGTTCCTTGCAGTCACGAAAGCTTCAAATCTAGAATTAAACCGAGTACCACTGTGTGGAGAAGTCAACCCTGGTTGTCTTGTGGATGGACTCGCCCCTGCTCTAGGAATATAAGAAGATTAATATAAGAAGATGAGCACTGCCACCTCAATAAGCAGGACACAATTTTGGCTTGGAAACACTTCACCATCCTTCGAAGAGCCACGTGTGACACATCATATCCCATGAATTCGATCATTGTTCATGATGCGTTGGAGTTCATTTACTTTAATAATATTTATCTTTTGTCTCGTTCGAAATGGCGTGTATTTCTTCTTCTTCATATCATTGGACAGCTGCGTTTGCTCCAATGCCCTGGATGTAATATTTACATCCAATGTGAGCGTGAAAAATTACGTTGCTGTGACATCCTACAAGCGGTAGCACGTATTCCACTTGATGATAAAATTCGCGGTGAGAGCCCGGCGGCCATCCTGGTTAATATTGTTCGCTGTATTGACCAAAACAAATAGATATTCGCCTTCTGCTTCAACGGTGGACGTTAAAGATCCCGAAGAATATTAGGCCACGTTCAGCCGACGTCAATGGTCTAAATTTTGCAAATTGGAAAAATTACTCTCGTATATTATTCACAGAAAAAATAATTGGGTAAAATGGCACGTCAACATCACCGCCTGCTGCATCAATACCCATCTGTGAAACAGCACCTCCATGATAGCTATGTGTAGCAAGAAATAACGCGAATATCAAACGTTTCAGTTCATCTGTTATACTAGACAATCCGTTTTCAGAGCACAATGCGATGCTTCAATCATCGGCATGCGGATACATTTTATTCGGCGAATCGATGCATCGTTCTTACCTTTCCGTAGCTCAACCCTGCTTAGCTGTTAACCCGACTGAGCGTTTACGCGTTACCCATTAACCACACGAACTTTTCCGAGTGTGTACTTTAGCACTATCATGTTGGCTGCGGCAATCACTAAATCACCAATAAATCTTGTCTACTCAAAGTGTTCGGTTCGTGCTGGAAATAATTAATGGGCATTAAGGGGACATCCATTGAGGGGGTACGCAGAAATCTGTCAAAACTTGACCCCTCCCTCTACGCACGCGGACTTTTTACACCCCGACCCCCCACCTGCGTACGTACGCCTGACGCCCCCCCCCCGAATCCTATAGAACGGCCGATATTTAATCCACGCAGAAACGATCAAGGATTAATACTATTAACGTGTTTAAGCAAACAGATAGTCCACCATCGGCTGCATTAAAGAATTAAGTTTCGTACCTTGGCCACTGATGTTGCTGAGCTGCGTGATAGCTGCAGTCAGGGGCCGTCCATAAATGACGTCACGCGATTTTTGACCCCCCCCCCCTCCTTCGTCACAGGGCGTCACAAAAAGTCGGACCCCCCTCAAATATGACGTCACAAAGCTCTGCCCCCCACTCCAAAAAAATTAAACATGCTTCAAATCGCTTTAAACTATTGTAGTGCGTATTTAATGTGGCGCTGCACTCTGATGTTGTAGGAGAAAACATTTATTAAAAAGTCTATTTAATTAAGAAGAACGTGTTGTCTATATTTATTTAAAGTTGCGCATTTTGATGTGACGTCACATTTCTCAACCCCCCCCCCTTTTCACACATTGTCACAAATGTCTGACCCCCCCCCCTAGGTGCGTGACGTCATTTATGGACGGCCCCTTAGGGGTACGGTGGCACACGAGTGACACCTCTCCCACACTCCCACGAAATGGATGGCCCCTCAACTGGTGTTCGATACCTAATCCGCGTCCATATATTTCCGCACCTGCAATTAGCGTAAGGTGCGAAAGAAGTTCAACATAGATACGTACATCCATGTGGTCTCTGGATTGTTCAACGCCTCGGAAAGGAAGAAGCGGCCCATGCCTCCTGCTCCCAGCGTCAATAAAATTATATAAAGACAAAGATCCCCCGTATAGCCTTAACCGACTGTCGGGGCAAGTGCTGTTAGCGTAGCACCTATGAAGGCCGGAACGGTACAAGAAGGGGTGGGTGGCCAGCACCACGCCCGACCGCCTTTGTCTCCCCAGTGGCGATGTTTACAACACACCGCACCAGGTACTCATTGGAGGCTGAGTCGAGCTAGGGGAGGTCCAGGACCGGTTCAGATAATCATCACTGGTGATGGCCGTGAGCGGGAATCGAACACCGGGTCGCGCACCGCTACAACTACCGCTCCCCACAATAAAATGATCCACAACTGGTCTCACACTCACACGAAGCTGCTTCTATTATAATCGGGGAGAAAAGTGTGTATCATGATCCGAGAGATACGATAGCAAGCTGTGATTTGGCTCGGGTGTCTTTGTTGATGACATGCGGATTTATTCATGTCCTTCATTGAAGCAGCTGAGATCCCATTACCTTTGTTTGCAAGACAGACTTTGCATACACTGTTGTTGCATGAATATCATCATCATAATCACGGTGGCGAAATGTTAACTACATCGCCTGTATACAGGCCGCCGTGGGTTTGATCCCGACCCTGACGCCTGTATTATATATTTGGCGTTTGGATGTCCTCCCCGTGGTCGTGTGGATTGTTCTCCGGGTGCTTCGGTTTTCCCCTACACATTTAGAAACATGCGTTTAAAGTATTTGTCTGCTATTCATTTCCACGTTACAAACCACCTCGTTGAGCTGTCATTTGGGGCCAGGTCGCCAATCAGTTCCAACACAATGCATACTATATTCATCAGAGTATGTTAGTTTTCATGTTTTGTCACAAGTCCGTTTGGTTAATGCAGACTTGATGGCTTGGAAAAAGTATCGATTTGGTATTTGAACATCTTAACACTTGTTTTATTTCCAGAAAGGGTAAAACCTACTCCTATTTTTCATCATCGGTGACCTCTGGATTGCAAGCCCTGTGTGCTAACCATGACACTGTGGTAGTTATTCAATTCGAGTGGTAACTAATACTGTTTGTATACACGATTTGTGTTATAATCACGGGACCATCGCCATGGACAGTGCTGACATTCATATCATGAAACGGGCATCGGGCAGAGCTCATCTCGTTGTGGATTTGCTCTCCAACACACCGCTGTGCCGAACTAGTAACGAATTGGCCACGTTCTGTTTGCGTGACAACCCTTACTTATTGGCTGTGTCGAGTGGTGGCGGGTTTAACGAAACATTTATATATTTACACGATCTAACCCCCAAAAAAACCTGGATCATGGATGATATCGGTCGCAAAATCCGACTTGTTAAACTGAGAATGAACGGGAGAATGAATAACACGGGAGTGAGTGAGAATGAAGGGAGAATGAATAACACGGGAGTGAGTGAGTGAGAATGAACGAGAGAATGAATAACTCGGGAATGAGTGAGTGAGACTGAACGAGAGAATGAATAACACGGAAGTGAGTGAGAGAATGAATAACACGGGAGTGAGTGAGAATGAACGAGAGAATGAATAACACGGGAGTGAGTGAGTGAGAGAGAATGAATAACACGGGAGTGAGTGAGTGAGAGAGAATGAATAACACGGGAGTGAGTGAGAATGAACGAGAGAATGAATAACACGGGAGTGAGTGAGTGAGAATGAATGACACGGGAGTCAGTGAGTGAGAATGAATGACACGGGAGTGAGTGAGAGAGAATGAATAACACGGGAGAGAGTGAGAATGAACGAGAGAATGAATAACACGGGAGTGAGTGAGAATGAATGACACGGGAGTGAGTAAGAATGAATGACACGGGAGTCAGTGAGTGAGGATGAATGACACGGGAGTGAGCGAGAGAGAGAATGAATAACACGGGAGTGAGTGAGAATGAACGGGAGAATGAATAACACGGGAGTTAGTGAGTGAGTGAGAATGAATGACACGGGAGTGAGTGAGAGAGAATGAATAACACGGGAGAGAGTGAGAATGAACGAGAGAATGAATGACACGGGAGTCAGTGAGTGAGGATGAATGACACGGGAGTGAGCGAGAGAGAGAATGAATAACACGGGAGTGAGTGAGAATGAACGGGAGAATGAATAACACGGGAGTTAGTGAGTGAGTGAGAATGAATGACACGGGAGTGAGTGAGAATGAACGAGAGAATGAATAACACGGGGTTGAGTGAGTGAGAATGAATAACACGGGAGTGAGTGAGTGAGAATGAACGAGAGAATGAATAACACGTGAGTGAGTGAAATCAACAAATGTGTCAACAATCGGAGAGGCTTCGGGTAAATGTAAAAAAAAACCCTAGCACAAAAAAGAAACGTTAATGAAAAGAAAAAAACATCGGTAAAGTTACGTAGATATAAAATATAAAATAATAAATTAAATAAACTTATTTTTTTGCCATCATAAATTTAAAATAATTATAAAAACAAAAAACCCACGACATTTCGATCGCAACACAAGCGGTCTTGTCTGCCTGTCTGTGCCGATTAACTTCTCCATTATTTTCAATGCTTACATGCTGGTTTAATTGCATGACTGTGGTGTGTGTGTGATTGCGTGAGTAGATGCGTGATTGTGCGGATGTCTGCATAAGTGTGAGAGTTTGTGAGTATGCTAACACGTGTACATTATTAATTTGTTTCTAAATATATTCATTTTAAAGAAGTGCTACTGCTGATATTCATAATGGATATATACTGCTTAGGAAACCTGTGAACACACTACCGCTGTGTTGATAATGATCAAACTGTTACTGATGATAACGGTGACGCTAATACTAACACTGAAAATTATGCAGCGATGTGAGTTGCAGACAGTGATAATGGGGCCGTCCATAAATGACGTCACGCGATTTTGGACACTTTTTGACTCCCCCCCCCCCTTTCATCACACGGCGTCACAAAAAGTCAGACCCCCCCTCAAATATGACGTCACAAAGCTCTGCCCCCCCCCCCCCCCAAAATAAAACATGCTTCAAATCGCTTTAAACTATTGTCATTGTAGTGCGGATTTAATGTGGCGCTGCACTCTGATGTTGCAGGAGAAAACATTTATTAAAATTATATTTCATTAAGTAGAACGTCTTCTTTGTTATTTCGGTAAAGTCACGTAGAAGGGAAATAATAAAATAATAAAAATTAAACATAATACAATTTAATCCTCACGACTTTTCGGCCACAACACAAGCAGCCGTCCTCATGTGAAGACAGAGCTGTCTGAAAGACAGCGCTCCAATGAACACTGCTAAGCTTGGCAACGTATTTTAAGCTGGGTGGGAGGAGAAGAGCGCCTTAATTTTATTTTATTATGTTGAATTTTATTTTATTATTTCCCTTCTACGTGCCTTTGCCGAAAGAACCAAGAAGATGAATCCCTGCAGTCACGAAAGCTTTAAATCGAAATTTAAGTAGAACGTGTTGTCTATATTTATTTAAAGTTGCGTATTTTTACGTGACGTCACATTTCTCACCCCCCCCCCCCCCATCGTCACAAATGTCTGACCCCCCCCCCTCTCTAGGTGCGTGACGTCATTTATGGACAGTCTCCATGTAAATAAAAACAAATATGTAATAGCCGGTGGAAGCGGCCGCGTAGGAGCGTGGCCTGCATCCTCCAACCGCATTAGCTGCCAACCCAGACGGCTTCCCCGTATTATTGCAACAGGGAAATTGAGTAGTTTCAGCTTCATACGGCGTACAGCCGTTTCAATACGGGCATCTATTTTGTCTATTAGTTTGTGATTCTCCCTTGTGATGGGACTTTGTAGGATAAACGTTGAGATTTACAAAGGCACGGGGTGAGCATTAAGGTCTGAATTCGTCTATAACAAGGTTAGGCACTGATGAGGGGTTGACAGGTTTGCAACCGGGAGCGCGGGGCTGTGGGTACTTGTCCTGCCACCTCGTGCGAAACGTCTGGCCAGAAACAAGGATGACGATCTACACGTGCGGTGTTATCGCCACTCATCAAACCTTCTCGTAAAAACGACTGTAGCGTGGATCTCCTTCAACGGAGGGGGAACAGCAAAACATCACGAACTCTCTCTCTCTCTCGCCAACTTCGCCTGTGCTCAGGCGAAGTTGGCGGTGTACAGAACGAGAAAAAAGATGCTGCAAGGTGACACTGACGGCTGCTCTGTGCTGCTTCCAGTGTTCAGGGGCCTGCTTAAGGCGCGGCTCCGGCTGGAGCACGCCATGTACCACACACATGACGGTGATGTACAGCGCGTCTTCTTCGAACGCTGGGGAGCCGGAAAAGCCCCTCTCTGTACCAGCGTGGACGGCACCCTCGTGGTGTTCACCTTCTGAAGCGCTCGCTCGTCACCGTGGCGTGCGCGATGACCACCACCACGTGGCTTTTATTTCGTGTTGATCGCGGTGCATTTAGCGCCACAGCGTGTGGATTTATAGCGTTTATTTGTTTGCTGGTGACTGTGTATTTCATATCGGAATCGCCTCCAGTGCTGTTGCTGCTGGCGGCAATGAAAGTTGTTTAAAAGTAAAAAGTCTCTCTCCCGATGCCTTCTCGTCGTGGCCATCAACGGCACACCTCCACATTTGCATTTAGCTCCTGAGCCCACGCTGCTGCCATGCGCGAGAACATCATTAGCAGCCAGTGCGTAACAAAAAGTGCTGGTGCGGGCTTAACTATTTGTAAATGAATAACACTGAGAGTAGAACATTGGAGAGTTAGTTTTTTTTTATCAGTAAAGATATGCCAAGGGAAAGCCGCGTGTGCGTGTGCGCATTTGCGGAGCAAATACTACAAAGCACGGGCGGTTTTCACATCACGGCGTCGAGGCGCCCCTTTTCTTGCGAATTAGCGAGACGTTTCGCGGCCAGTCCCAATGGGTGGCCTCCGCTTGCGCCTGCTCGCGAATTGCTTCTTGCTGGCTGCTCTGAGTCTTCGCGTGAGCTCGGTAAGTCACCGATGCGATCCGCCGACGTGCGCCCCCGTTGTTGGACGTTTTTCGCACCCGTACGTAGCCAACCGACGCATCACATTACGACCAAATGCGTCACCCGCTTTGCCAATTGACGCCGGCACCGTTTGCCTTTGTGGTGCGGTGGCCGTGATTGTCGTGGTTAGCGCGTCAAGACTCCCGTTGTAGAAGTCGCCGGCTCGATCACCTGTCGGGGCAGTTGAAGCAACAGGGGGGGGGGGGGCATCCTAAATCCGCCCGTTCTCTCTCTCCGCACAGCCGTATAAATGGGGATCGCCAAAGACGATTTCGGTGGGGTAAAGTGTAGGTGTAGGTACGTCCACCCACCTAGTCCAACATATATGGCAATTGTGGAAGACGTCTGGCCATCGCGGTGGTCAGCACCTTGTCAGTTAAACACTCGCCACTGATGGTACTTACGGCAGGGAATTTCACTGGTGGAGTGTGTGGATCATGGATCCACCTCTCCCCCCCCCCCCCCCAAATATGACCCTACAGCAAGGTCGTAGCCATGGAGTCAACATTGGGGGGGACCAAATCTTCCAGGGGGTCTAGGGGTTCCCCCCCAGAAAAAAAAATCTAAATTTGAAAACTAATTTCCTGCCTAAAATATTAATAAATTCACTAACACACGGGATGGACTTTTCATGTATTTGTTACAATACTGTCGAATAGTGTGTTGTATTACATTGCTCTGTTTTTTCTTTATTTTTCACCATTTCTTGTTTCATTGTATGTAATGGCAGAGATTAGGGATTAATAAAGTACAACCATAACCACAATCATATGAACATAAATCTATGCATTGTTATATGAAGACAAGTCCAGATATTGTGGCCAAGGTTGAGCAAATTGTTTTTATTTACATAGCATAGTAATTATTATTTTTTTTTTAATTGTTTATAGAAATATATTGGGGGGGGGGCATTTTGAGCATATTTTAATATTTGAGGGTGTCCCCCCCAATATATGTTATAATTAAGGCCTTGCCCTACAGCATCCTCCATTGTTTTATCATGTTCAAATGAACACGTGCGTCGCACATTTTTTTCTCGTTGTGTGGGTTTTTGAAAGCCAGGACTCAGTTTACGCCTTCCTCTGGTGCCTGGTTATGAAGCCTTTATTAACAACACGTATTTGTGGTGAACATGCAAACAAAACAAGCTCTGATAATACAATGGCATTGTCTTTGGAACTGATTGGCCTACACCAGAGACAGCTTTCTTTATGACCTAGTCTCACCAGTGGCAGACCAGAGTACGACAAACGTCGAACAGGACGATTACTTGTGCGGCGATCGAAACGTCGTGATCTTTTATTTTTTCTACCTACGTGACTTTACCGAAAGAACCAAAGAGTATGGATTCCAGCAGTTACGAAAGCTTCACACAAGCTTGTGTTGCCTCTGAAACGTTGTGATTTAATTTATTTTAATTTTATTTTTTACCTACGTGACTTTACCGAAAAAAACAAAGAGTATGTATCCTTTTGGTGTTTGAACATCTTAACCACCTGTTTTATTGCCAGAAAGGGTAAAACCTATTGTTATTTTTCATAATCTGTTGTTGGCAAAAAAAAGGTCACGTGATATGTATATACGTGCGTTGAACATCTTTCGCATCCATACTCTTTGGTTCTTTCGGTAAAGTCCCCAACTGAGAACGATTGCTTGTGTGGCGATCGAAACGTCGTGATTTATTATTTTTTCTACCTACGTGACTTTACCGAAAGAACCAAAGAGTATGGATTTCAGCATTCACGAAAGCTTCAAATAAAAATTCATATTCTTTCGCATCGTTCGTAGCCAACCGTGCGAATCGGAGGCGCGGTTGGATATGCAACAATATACGCGCGTATATTAATGCGTCCGCTTGCTTTGCAATTTTTTGTTGTTATTCACCTTTATTTTTCAGCAATGTGCATCGTTCTTCAATGAGACTGATGGTCCCATGTGCGGCAATATCTGTAAAGGTGATGTGTGCACACACACATACACGTACACCCAAGGGTTCATTGTACAATTAATTGGCACAACACAAACAACTGGCAGCGTTGTAAAAACAACAACAACAACAACAGCATCTACCATCGCCAAGTAGTTAGTGGACGTGATTAGCTTAGTGTGCGCACAGAGTATGCGTGCAATTCCAGTCACTTGCGTCGATAAATTCGTCTCGGGAGATGCGCGGTGTTTCTTCCCACTTGCCCCACCAGTCTACGTAGGACAGTTGTGGGATCTTTGTCTTTATCTCTACTCGTGGGGTTCAGCGGTGGCGTAGTGGTGAGCACACTGCGCTTACCTGGACGTTGATTCCAGGCCACTGCTGACATCGGTGGTGAATATCTGAGCCAGTCCCGGGTGCATTCCCTTAGTCATCTCTCGCCTAACCAGTGCCTGGGCACGGTGCGTCAACGTCCGTGTTTGGGTGGACAAAGTGGGCCGTGCGTGGTGCCGATCCAGACTTGTGGAGGTGGCGAGGATTGGTGGATGACGCACATTTTTTATTTCAATGTGAAACTCCCTACCTGTGTGGACGTCGAGAAAGAGCCGTACCCTGGCTTGCCAGTACGCAGAACAGCCAATGGGGGCCCCACCTGTTCCATCTGTATGGGATACAGTGTTGCCCCCTCGCATGCGTGGGTTATTCTCCGGGTGCTCCGTTTTCTTCCCACGTGCATAAGCACGCGTGCATTATATTGGCCGATAAACACCTTGATATATAGGGGATCGCAGAGCTTGGTGGGGGAGAATTTGGTGCCTGCTCGCCGTCTGGCTGCCTGTCTCACTTGCCTGCCGATACTGTGCAGGTCACGAGTTTAAATCATGAATGGGTATGCCAGCTTACATGGCTGCGTACCGATGAGCAGCAGTAATGCAGTGGACCGTAATCAGTGCTACATTTATTGCCATCCGGGCTTCGATTCCCGACGATGCGCTTCCTTCAAGGTCACGAGGACATCCCTTTATCAATCCACTACTGGATGAGGGGAGATTATTTGACCAAATTTTGCCATGCTGATGATACGGGAGCCTATACGGTACAGTACAATAGTGGATGTTGCTGTGCTGTCCTCTGCTGCCTACCATGCTTCCCCACAGGACACATGCTATGGTGGGGGTCCCCCACGACCAACTCACGATCCAAATTCAACCCTGCTTAGCGTCTCAGAATTTGGGAGTAAAAGGTCAAAGGCCACCACCCTTTCGGTCAAACTTTATCCTTCACCGCAACTGAGTACTGCGCCCGGTGTGGTATGTGAATATCAACACTGGGAAGACGAAGGCGGCCGGGAATGACTGTTGACCATGCCACCCACACGTGTGCCATATAATAACCCTGTGTGTATCCCAATAGTCTGTTAAGCCGCATCTATGGATCATTGTCTTTGTGTGTGTGGTCCGCGTGATTACATCACAGATGAAAGTGTTAAGGTGAGGATCAGTCTGAAGAAGCAGCTGGGTGAGAATGCGGTGAGTTTCGCACATACGCCATGCGAACAACCCAACGCAGTAGATGCCTGGGTTTGACCTTCCACGAAGCTCATGGTCCAATGCACAAACCATGGCAGATGCGGTTACCTGATGCAACAAATGGAAAAGTAATAACTCTCCAGGAATGTGCGACTGCGGTGATACAGAACAGACCGTACGATGTAAAGCAACCCAACGCCCTATCCACAAATACAACGGAGACATCGCGAGCGATGCACTCCTCCTCTGCTGCCAACACGGTTGTCTGGCTCGACCACTGGCACGTGAAATTGTAGTTGTTGCACTGCGTCTACATCAGCAGGCGACACGGAAGAAGAAGACTCAAGGAATTCGGCAGCACCGTGCATGTGGACTGCGGCTCAGAGTCTAAATGAACGTGGTGGTGTTTAACTCGGACACTTAACGATTAACACAGTGACATGCTAAACCTTCTCAGCAAAAGAAATGTAATGATTGAATAAAGAAGAAATCGAACATTTACCCTAAACAAACACGCAAGTAATTCTCCCTTAAGACATTAAGTCATTTTCCATTCCCATATAAACACACCTTGTGATTAAACGCCTGGATCTCTTCATATATGATCACGTACTTCTGCGGCCTTCTGGAACACTGTTCCTTCTGATATAAAGAAGTCACTATGTAATTCTATATTTGAAGCTTGCGTGACTGCAAGGATTCATACTCTTAGGGTTTTTTTCGGTAAAGTCACGTAGGTAAAAAATGAAAGTTAAAATTAATAAAAGTAAAATAAAATAAAAATAAAAATCACGACGTTTCGAAGGCAACACAAGCTTCCGTCGTGATTTTTTTTATTTTACTTTTATGAATTTTAATTTTTTACCTACGTGACTTTACCGAAAAAACCTAAGAATATAGCTATGTAATTTTAGATTTGAAGCTTGCGTGACTGCAAGGATTCATACTCTTAGGGTTTATTTCGGTAAAGTCACGTAGGTAAAAAAGAATAATAAAATAATAATAATACATGAAAATTACTCAAATAAATCACATTTATTATTATTTTATTATTATTTTTTACCTACGTGACTTTACCGAAAAAAAGCCTAAGAGGGAGCTATGTACTTTTCAATCTAGGTTGAAAACTAATTTCTTTAAAGCGGCTTTTTGTGTTTAGTTTGTTGTCCTTCCCCAGCACCTCCGATTAGCACGGTTGGCTACGTACGGTGTGAAAGAAGTTCAACATACACTGCATATATCCATAAATACACGTTTGTATGCTGTGCGGATTCATGTAAGCTTGCCTATTTAGTAATGAAAATGTGGTTATTTATCTTTGATGCTGTCTTTTTTTCAATTGCGTCCCTCCCGACAGATATTTTATGTTCGTTGGGAAACTATGTACTTTACGTGGCGTTTGTTTTCCTCTTACTTGAATGGAACCGTGTGCGGCCTAGTTTTGGAAAGTTATTCAATCATTACCTGCGATTCGTTTTCATCGGTTGTTATAATGACTATGTTGTGAGCATATCTGAGATGGCTAATACTTTATCTGAGCTGACGTTTATGCCTTTATTTATTCAATTAGTTTCTTTGGAAAATATACACCAATGCCGTTGTGAAGGACTTTGGCGAATAAACGGCATTTTAATTGTCACAATTACAAAAATAATAATATATAACGCATACACTTTCGCGAAAAGTCCAAATTTCCTCTCGTGACGTGGAGGCGCGGAGATCAGCTCAGGGTTTATCTTCATACGCCCGACGGAACAGATGAGCAGCCTCCAATTATCTCTTAAGTGGCGATGGACGCTACCGCTGGCCATATACGCACGTAGGACTTCTTTCGCGCCGTACATATCCTGCCGTGCTAATCGGAGGTGCGCGGGAGGCATCAGAATGTGAAGTTTATTATCCGAGTAAATAACCCATTGTGAGCTGCACAGCTCATTCTTCAAGGGTGACTCAGCCAGCAGTCAGCAAGAGTTACAAAGCGATACGTAATAATAATGTAGGCGTAGCGGGATTCAATGACAAACGATTGGAGCAATGCCAGGGAGACGCGACGCTCTGCCAGGGTGGGGGGGGACAGTCTCGGTTCGAGGGGAGACAACGGTGAGCAAGTTGAGGGCTTCGGTGTCCAGGGGACGACTGCTGAGGCCCTCTCGCCTTGGCGAGGAGGGGCCGGGAAATGCGGATGAGGGTCTTTGAACCCAGAAGAGTGACCAACGTAGAAGCAGAGCGAGCCAAAAGGACAGCAGCCACTGTAGAGAGATGGAGTGACGTGGTTAGCTCATATGCAGAGAGTCAGGTGACTTTTATCAGTGTTAAGAATGAAAAAAGAAATTCAGTTTGATAAAAAAAAAATAATCCTGTTCACCTCAACGGTATTTGTTTCTCTTGTGTCCACCCCTCGCATGCCCATGCCGCGTCTGCCAGTATGTGTGGGACGACTCGGAGCTCTTTCTCTTCCGAAGCGCCGTCGCCTACGCGATGCGTAAAAGCCCCGAGCAGCACTCCGCCTTCACGTGAGCGACGCACGCAGCCCACGGACACTTCCCCCATCACCTTGAGCTCGCAAAAAGGCGCTGCTGCGTTAGAATGTTGCATCCTTGTAGGGCACTTGAATGGATTTCAGAAGTATTTAAGTGATATCTGCTTCCATCGGCCGTTACCTTGCACTGCTTCCTGAGAGATCCAAATTAATTGTTCTCCCATGATGTCGATGACACAACTGATGGCACGATTGAAATATAAAATGTTTTTGTTATATTGTTGTTGTAACTTTCTCACCCGCCTTTGCTGGACATCTGTGAAAACGAGCTCGATAGTTCATAGGATTGCTCCAGTCTAAATAAAACACATTCCTGCGGAGGGAGCTGGTAGGAACGTTGGGTTGCTCGGTCTATGGCCAGGGTCAACGGCGGCGTGGTGTATTCCGCAAACATGGCCGACTGTGAGGGTGGGCACAAGCCGGCGTGAGTAGGTTAAACGTTGAGTTTTATAAGGGCACCACGTGGTGACCAGCCCCTCCCCACCCAGCCCCACCCCTCCCACCCTCCCCACCCAGCCCCTCTCCACCCTCCCCACCCAGCCCCTCCCCACACTCCCCTCTCCACCCAGCGCTACCCCTCCCATTTTTTTATGCACGACGGACGGACACAATAATCCCCTGTGGGCTGGTGTAACCAGGAGGTTCCTACCAGTATAATCTGATAAAGATTTTGATTCTGAATAAACTTAGGGGGGGGGAGGAATCACACGCGCAAAAATAAAAACAAAACGCATCCGAGCCCTTTTCTCATGACATTTGACAGCACAACTGAAATATAATTGTTTTTTTACGAAGACAAAAAAAAACTTGTTCATCTTCACCAATGACATACGGCCCAACCACGTTGCCCGAGCAGGACCGAGCATGTGATCGTGTGCGCCAAGACGGAGAGAATCTCCTTCTACTTCGCGGTGATGAATCCGAACCTGACGAGTACCCTGGTGGAGAAGCAGCAGCTGGTGCGTGCCGTCAGGTCAGTGTCCACCTCCGGCACGCCCCACGTCGCCTTTTTAAATCCTTTATATTAAGTTCACTTGCTTGCTTGCTTACGACCGTGCAAATCTTTCGGTCGTTTTTTAACCAACTTCCCGTGATCCAATCGAGCTGACATTTTGCACACAGACTCGTTGTGCGTGACAATGTATTTTCGTGAATCTTTATTCCCAAAATTTTACACTTTTAGGAAAAAATAAATTATATTTAATTATCAATTGCTTAATGGTGGCAGGCATTCATCTGACCCATAGGTGGCAGCCATCTCAAGCCAGAGGACGAGAGGACTCTAGCCGCCACGCATATAAAGGATTTATAGTGAAAAACTTTGTTTTTACGGGTTAATTTTTTAGACAATAAATTGACCGCTCGTGCGCAATGCAGCGTTGGCAGTGGCGCACAAGCGATGTGTCAATCGCGCCCGCCTGGAGAATGAACAACGTGGTTACGGGCTTTAGAACCGAGGCCGACCGCTGGGGGGGTTACGCTCATGGGAAAATGACGCGTCGAGCAAAATACCGCGTTCTGCAAATAATATCACCTAATGGGAAGCAATGGGGTTGCGTTCCTGGGTCCGAAATCATCACCCCCCTCCCTTTCTGTTTGTTTGATTCGTTCTGCAAGATTTCCACCACTCGTTATTGCACGAAAAGCAGGGGTCTGCAGACTGCTACTCTGGGAGCTGCATTCGGCTTTTTTAAGGACCGCTGCTGCGTGACTTTATTCGTCAAGGACCACCGCCGTCTCGTATTCACCACTTGCATTGCGGCTCTTGAAACATAGAGGGGTTTTTTTTTTGGTACCGAATTCGCAAAAAATGGATTCGTGTTATATTAGTTGCTGACCCATGTGCTACTAAAGCATGCCGAGTCGCTCCCCGTGTCTTGTGTGTACACTCTTTATTTCTCAATTCCATCACGACACAAACTCCCACCCCCCCTCCCCCGTCTCCATTCCAGTTCGACGTTCGCTCCCCCCCCCTAACACTGTCACTTAGGTATATACATATTGAACAGCTACCGTCAGTAGTACTGCCTTGAAAGAGAAAATTGACGAATGCGCAGTATCGTTTTTTTTTGTGCTGTCGTGCACACCGCCAACGCAGTGTCGCCAAATGATGTACACGACTGAACATGTCCCAAGCGCATATTATACATTTCATGTCATGTAACTTATTCGAAAGTGTATCGGATGTCTTATTATACTGACTACTTTCTTGCATTCCAAATGAATGATAAAATATGTTTCTTGTTCGCCTCCCCGGTTCTGGGTAGCCGGGGTTTTTACTGTGCCATAATCCTCAGCTTATAAGATGCCCCGGAATATAAGAGGCAACTCGTAAACACCTCCCAGATTATAAGACCCACCCTAACTTCTACTTTAGAATACTGTACAGGGGGGAAACGATATTTTTTTGTAACCTGGAGGATACAACGATTAGGTGGCATGCCAGTCAAGAAGAAGGTGCATTGCCTGAAATGTTGCCTATCATGTATTTAGTCTTCCGTAAGGGCAGTGTTATTGATGAATGGTTTAAGTGTTAGGTGACCTCACGCCAGCAGGACATTGCCCGACACACTCCCACGCCTCCGATTAGCACAGTCGGTCACGTACGGTGCGAAAGAAGTTCAACGTACGCAACGCAACGCACTCCACTCCAACAGTGACCAGTGACACCAATCCCCTGGCCTTGAAGGTTGTCGCGTCCACGCATGAACCGGGCCTTCATGCTGGACGTGAAGACGCTGGAGTTCGTGGGCATCAAGCCGACGCTGGCTCCGACGCGCTCCGCGTTCAAGGACACGTGGCTCGTGGCCTACGGCGTCGTGAGCGGCGTTTCCTTCCTGGCGATCATGGCCCTCTTCGCGGACGCGTGGCGCAAGCGATACAGGTGAGCGAGGGTTGGCCCTCCAGGTCCTCGTGATAATAATGACGGTGGGCAAGTGCGGGACCGATGGGTGACGTGAGTCGGGGCGGGGGGGGGTGGTGTCATTCGTGAAATTGTATTTGTCAATGGTGTTTTTTCGTTTGAAGTCGACAATGACTAAGGGTGGTCGAAAATCATCGAAAGCAAGACGCTGATGAAGACCACCCCTAAGCCCTAGGACCAATGTATGAATGACAAAACAAAAATAATTGGTCTCATTCGTGACGCAGAACGAAGGTCATTTATGATGGGAAACCGCAGTGCACTGAGGTATACCGAAAATGGTAAATTTATATACATGAACAGGATATAAAATTATTTACTGAGTTCATTAATTGGCTGATCTGATAATAGTTAAAGGGGCTAAGAGTGAACAAACTACATGTTTTGCTTTAGTCGACTGGCCTAAGAAAATGGCTATAATAAAATAAAAAAGCGTAAACTAAATTACCGCTAGATAAAGTCACGTAGAAGGGACTTTACCGAAAGAACCACGAATATGAATCCCTGCAGTCACGAAAGCTTTAAATCAAAATTTTTATTACCGCTGCTTCAGAATAAGCAGCGATTCCTAGGTCATCGCCATCCCTAACCTGGTGAACCGCGAAAGCATCCAAGCATCGACCCCAGATGTTAATCACACTGTCGTAGCCACTTCAGGATTCTTAAATCACGTTGTGAGGCGATGGATAATAAATAATGTTGACAAAATTAACACTGCTCTCCAAGCGAGTATATGATTGGATCGGGTTCTGGTGATAATTGGAGCAGTTACATTGTAAACTGTATGAAGAAAATGGAGCAAGTTGATAAAATAAAAATATCCCATTGAACCATTATTACATTTCCACCATTTTCGCCTATTATTACATTTCAAGATTTAACCTATACCTTCCCATATAACTGCACGATATATAATGACGAACCGTGTTTTCTGCTTGGCTGTGCCTAGGCAGAGAAGAGGTCTTAATTCAGAGGCCACCGATCACCCCGCAGACGGACTGCCCACAGCGACCAGCGTTACAACCCAGCACAACGGAGATGCCCTCACTGCCCTCTAGACCACCATGGCGAGATGTTAATTCCATCGCCTGGTATGCACGAGGTTCGTGGGTTCGATCCCGACCACGACGCTTGCTGTATATTTGGAGTTTGCACGTTCCCTCTCCGCGTGGTCGTGTGGATTTTCTCTGGGTCCTCTTGTTTTTCCCTTCACATGCGGAATCAACGTGTGTTTAGAGTATTTGGCTGCGATACATTTCGACGTGATAAGCCACTTCGTTGAGCTTTCATTTGTGCTCAGTCGCTTCTGAGAAAATTCTATATACAGTAGCTCAGTGGGCCTTACCTGGTAAAATAAAAAAAAAAGTTTTAAAGAGTTTGCTGAGGGCCTAGTGCCCTTATCGTTTTCGTTTTGCATAGTGAATTCCATCCCTCTACCATTTTACCACCACCCATGCCCCATTCCACACTCTCCATTGTCATTCACCTTGTTTTTTTGTTTAGTTCTAACTTAAAATGTGGTATACTAATTGTAAAGCTAAATCAAAGTGAAAATTAACAAAGCTTTTTTTTTACTCGCTTGTATTTAACTCACTCTGTCTGTTGTTTTTGTCGTATCCTCGAATCTTGTAACTCAATTTTAACCTCATTCCCAATGTGGTATCGACTGAAAACTTCGTATACTTATGGCTTACTGATGACAATACTATATTCTATCATAAAAAAAATGAAAATATACTTTTAAACAATATTTTTATTACACGCTTTCTATTAACTCACTGTTGTTGTTGGTGTCGTATCCTGAAATCTTGTAACTCAATTTTAACCCACTTCCCAATGTGGTATCGACTGCAAACTTGGTATACTTATGTCATACTGATGACAATACTATATTCTATCATAAAAAAAAAATGTAAAACCATCTTTTTATGTTATGTTTTGGCTTGGGTCTAATTGTCCACGCTCAACTGACGTTGGCTGTAAATCACCACGGCCCCTTACATTATGGCAAACCTCGGGGCCACTTCCTGGAGTCGTGGAGTTCTGCCATCACCAGTACGGTACATTTCATTAAAGCGTGTTTTAAAAAAAAGTATTTTAAAATATTACTTTTTTATATTCTGGAATTAATCCGGCAGGTGCTATGGATTAGGATGTATCATCAGCGTTGTGTTTCAACCATTTTAATATTTGTGGCCTTGAGCTTGTAGCCTCTAAAAACCTCTGCGTTAATGCGGCCCTGCTCAATGCCACCCACAGGATTGCCCCATATGTGTTGTACTGCACCGCTTAACGTATTCGTTCGACAGCGTTTTTAAATAACAACTATTTAATAGTTTAGAAAATATTATTTCTAACAAGGTGAGAACTCAAGGGACAAGGATTCTCATTTTCAAGAGTGAAAAAAATTAACATAAGGGGCCGTCTATAAATGACGTCACGCACCTAGGGGGGTGGGGGGTCAGACATTTGTGACGATGTGTGACGAGGGAGGGGGGAGGTTGAGAAACGTGACGTCACATAAAAATGCGAAACTTTAAATAAATATAGAATTGTTATAACAACACTAATTGTTATAACACCACTCCTACAACATCAGAGTGCAGCGCCGCATTAAATACGCACTACAATGACAATCGTTTAAAGCGATTTGAAGCATGTTTTATTTTTTTTTGGTGTGGGGGTGCGGGCAGCGCTTAGTGACGTCATATTTGAGGGGGGGGTCTGACTTTTTGTGACGCCGTGTGACGAGGGGGGGGGTCAAAAATAGTCCAAAATCGCGTGACGTCATTTATGGACGGCCCCTAAAGACTGCAGTACATCATTGACGCAAATTGATGTATGTATTGGGGAGTATTATTGTAATAAGATAAGTAGAAAATGGAGTATCTCCACAAATGACTAATATTGTTATCGCCCTTCAACCTATTGACTCTTCAGACCAATATCATCCAGCAGATTGTGTTTCATCAAGAAAACTCTGCACCGAATTCGACCTTCCAAATATTCTAGCTTTGAACATACCACAACCTAGCAGCATTTGTTTCAGAAGCTTCACTCTGCGAATGAGTACAGCAATGAAGCAAATGCAAATCAGACCAAAAGCAACCACATTATAGGAGAAATAAAAAAAGTGGCTTGAACAAAATGAAACTTAAACAAAAAACCATCCATCGTAAAATGTAATTGCAGAAACGTACGAGGATATATTGTCAACTAAGAGGCATGTAATGATTCAGCCTCACAGCAATTGGATCCGTTTCTCTTTTATTCAGTTACAATCCGATTCACAATCAAATTATTGTCGGTTGATTAACAAAAAAATAATCCCGTGCGTATTTATATAGTTTGCAATAGAATGTAAAATAAAACGTACCACCACTATGAGATCTCTTTTACCAGTGGCAAAATATAATGGTAGGTTTTTACCCTTTTAACTGGTACAAAACTGACACCTTTATTCAAGGCATCATGTTTGCAATGACCACAACACAAGTAGTCAATAAAGCAAACAAAAAGAAGCAACTCTGATAAGGATAATAATATGCACTGTCCTTGAAGTTGATTGGCCCACACCCGAGACGGCTTTCTTTAGAGCCTAGTCCCCATTTTGAGTTGTACGCCTTCTGGTGTCATCTGGCCCTACACCAATGGGGACTAGGCTCTAAAGAAAGCCGTCTCGGGTGTGGGCCAATCAACTTCAAGGACAGTGCATATTATTATCCTTATCAGAGTTGCTTCTTTTTGTTTGCTTTATTGACTACTTGTGTTGTGGTCATTGCAAACATGATGCCTTGAATAAAGGTGTCAGTTTTGTACCAGTTAAAAGGGTAAAAACCTACCATTAAAACGTACCACCCTTGAAATGTGATGCATCGTCATTATCTGGGGTCACGATTGCATTAGAAGAAAAAATCGTTGCGTCTGACTTAATCCTCATTTGTATTGCTTTTTTTAGTGTATGCTTTGTACAGTTTCGTTGGTTCAGTTCGTCTAAACGTAACAATATAATGTGCACGTATGAATTGTAAACAATCGATTGTCACGCATGATACAGATATATGAAGAAATCAATACCTCATTACATGCCTAGTATTTAAAACTATGTTATCGCATTGTATGTGGCCTTGCAATTAACAATAAAAAAAATACGTTCAATACAACTCCTGTCCATGTAAATAACAAACACAGACACTTAGTGTGTTGCGTCAATTCCTAAGCGATAAGAGGTAATCCTTGAATTATGTCGGCGTCAAAGCGACTCACGTGCAGATACACACATCTGAATCTCAATACATACTGCTATTACCCTGCCCCAAGCTTTGCAAATTCTAATTTATATGCATATCTTCAAGTCAGTTATCTGAAATGTGCCAGTATGTAGGTCTGATTGGAAATGGAGCCCTATAAATAACTTCATCCCATTACTCCGCCAAAACCAAATGGGTTCTCGGTTTAATACGAGCCCATAGCCCGGGAATGACATACTGATGATGACTCATCTGCTGGTGGCTACCATAGTACCCCGGCTCTCGTATAATGTCCGTGATGCAGTCACTTTTAGTCTGCTGGTGGTCGGCGATGCGGCAATCGACTCATATCGACGAGCTGGACACGATGCACAGCTACGGTGCGTTCGAGCGTTCAGGGTTTCGGCGCAATCGTCTCCGCTGCGTTTCGACATCGCGGAGTGTGACACCGATTTCGGATTGATTGGTACCCCAGTCGCGGAGTTAAGTACACCCCTGAAAAAAAATAGTGGGCCCAGAAATAAAATATTTAATTGCCTAGGCCAGTTTGTATTATTTGGTACCCCGAGGTACCGCCATAAGGATTAATTGCCAGGCTGCAGTAGAATTAGCTCACTTGGAGGTCACAAGAGGAAGGCTGGTTTGCCCCAACCTATTGTCATGAATAAATGGGACAATGCCATTCTGATGATTTCAGTAATTAGATTAATTTACATGCAACGGTACATATTAAGTGGCTGCATGAGACAAGAGACACCTTGACTTGAATTTTATTTCAACAACTGAAATCTACTCATGACCATCACCGACGATCTTTCCATGGACAGACGAAGACCTTCCAAAGCAATCTGTCACGTCCTCTTGATGGAACATCCCACATCTGGTTCCAGCAGACGAGCTAATGTCATTACTCCACCTCTGTGTTGCACCTCCTCTCAGACGTACTCTCTCATTCTAACCCACCCCGACTGGACATCTGTGAAAGAGGGCTTCATAGCTCATCGGATTCCTCCAGTATAAATACATATTCTGATTCTACCTTCACTCCGTTGTTAGTCGCGACCACGGCCCATCATCACTTCCGGGGACATGACCTGCCAAGCCCACTTACCGGAGCACAAAAAAAGAATGTTCACAAACATTAATTACCTTTCTTTAACCATGTTGTCATAATAATCAGCCATGATCAATCCACTGCTGGATGAAGGCTTCCCTAAGCCAATCACATTTCTCTCTAGGATTATACACAATGCATATATTTTTTACCTAAAGCAGTATCTGGCTAGACGGCAATTTTGGGAGGTTTGCTATCGACGAAGTCAGGTTTAACTTCGCTTCTCCAGTATTTGGCCGTCTCATGTCGCAGCTCCCTAAACCACAGTATGTGGATGGCGGTGCTCGCCACAGTGGGTGGGCACGACGGCGTACAGAGGCTTGGCAGTGACGCACAAGTCGGAGTACTTCGCGTCTAACCGCTGCACAGCGTACACTCCGGAGGTCATCCTGCAGACGGTGAAGATGATGAGGAGCGATTGGCACCACGCTGGAAATGATCACGGTAACAAGTCCCAGCAAGCTCACGGCGAAACTGGTCGAGCACGACATTGTACAGCAGGGAAGGCGAACTCACGTCATCTGAGCAGCGGTGGCTTCTGGCTAACCATCGAATAAAGGCAGTCAACGCATCGCGCGCGCTTTTAGGAGCGCTTCTGTGGCCATCTGGAATGCTCTTCCTTCCGATATTAAGACGCCATTGGAGCTATGCACTTTTAAAGCATCATCTAGAGCAGGGGTGGGGAACGTCCGGCCCGCGGGCCGTATGAGGCCCGCAAAATCATTTGGTCTGGCCCTGCCAAGGCAACTGCAGGTGGGACTCGAAATTCAATAAATCTAGGAGCAAACCTGGAAAAGCAGTTGCGACTAGCAACATCATCATCAATACCAGCTAACATCACACGCCTCACCAAAGAGATACAGTTCCAGCCATCACATTAGGGGCGAGTTAATTAAATGTTTGACCAAATATAACGGGCAAATTTTTAAGGTGATTATGTTGTATGGCCCGCGGATTTTGTTATAAATATCCAAATGGCCCTTGGCAGAAAAAATGTTCCCCACCCCTGATCTAGAGTGACAACGAATAAACTTTAGAACTGCTTTTTGTGTTCAGCTTGTTGTTCTTCCCCCGCAACTCCAATTAGCACATACTCTTAGGTTTTTTCGGTAAAGTCACGTAGGTAAAAAATAAAATTTTAATTAATAAAAGTAATAATAGAAATAAAATAATAAACACAAGTCTCCGTCATCAGGTGGGACCGTCACAGTAAATCTAGCTGTGACGGTCCCACCTGATGCCTCCGAAACGTCGTGATTTATTATTTTATTTCTATTATTACTTTTATTAATTTACATTTTATTTTTTACCTACGTGACTTTACCGAAAAAACGAAAGCTTCAAATCTAGGATCCAATTAGCACGGCTCACTACGTACGGTTAAGAGAGAAGTTGAACATGTGTACATGTAGTGGACCTTGATGCGTTGGCAGAAACGCATTTCACTCAGAATGATCACGCCCCTGATGCCGACGGACAATGAATACAGCCACGCGACCAGGAGGACCTTTTGGGTGGCACGTCCACTCGAGGCGAACGTGTAATTGTACCGGTGGCAGATGGCCAGATACCTGCCCAACGAGATGACCAGAGGCTGAGACCAAGATCATGGAGTCCACTTATGTGAGAGATACACTCGTGCACGCTGATTTTATTTCTTCCGTATATAATGACGACTTGACACGCTTCTCTTGAGATGGAACCTTTGTTGAAGACACGTTCACTTGACATCAGGCGGAGACCCCCACTGCAACAGCCCCGAGTCTCCCGTGCATCTCCCTTTTATATACCGACACGAGGCCACGCCCCCCTTCTCGATCATTTTCGCTGACTCTGGACGCTCCCTCTACCGGCAGACTCCACCGTCCTCTTCCGTCACCTGACCACGCCCCCTTCTCGAAAATTCTCGTAGCCACCAGTCCCTTCGCACTCACAACTGATACCCCTGTAATTACCTCCCGTGGCCACTAGTCCACTCACGGCGCATATAGGCTCTACTGTCATTACACGTACAAAATCACCTTTATGTATGGATGTTAAACTTATTTCGCATCGTACGTAGCCAACCATGCTAATCGGAGATGTGGGGGAAAGACAACAAACTAAAAACAAAAAGCAGTTTTAAACAAATGAGTTTTCGAGACGGAGACCAGAATGTGCAGAAAACTTGAGGTTTTGTATCAGCGCGTGTATCGTCTTCTGCAGGTATGGCGACACGCTGGTCACAAACACGATGGATATTTTGTGTTATTTCGAGTTTATAATGAGAAGCAGGGATATGATACACAAAGGGGAATTGCCGCAGACTTAAAGTATATTAGTGTAACATTGGTCTCGGACGAGTTCTTGCTGAAAGGGGTGTGGCGTGCAGAGCGAAGTGGAATTTTCACGAGCCATGCTATTCAGATGTGTGGATCGAAAAAGGTGAACTGCAATAGAATAAAACACTTTTTTTTTGTATCGCACATCTTAGATTTAGCTCATGTCTGAGCCACAGAATTGTAGGTGTCGTAAATAGTTTGACGATAAGCAATGAGGACACCCTAATGTGGCAGGTGTTGCCATCCCCTCATATTTGGGCCTTTTGTTTCCAAGCACTTCAGTTCCATCCGATAAGAAAACAACAAACATCCCGGTCGAACATCATACATCTCACTCTGGGAATTATGTATGGAAACATCGGACATGTGAACGGCTGTAAAAAACGACAGAACCACCAGGCACCGATACTTCATTTGGTAGGCGTGGGATGTATGGCCGTCAAATAAGTAATGTATAAAAAAAAGGGCTTCAAAGAAGGGCTCTGTAAAAAAAAAATTCAAGGTTAAATGAGGTTTTCCTGGATACAATAATGAATATCGCAATCGTACGTTGGTGTTACATTGTCTCTGTCTCCCACTCCTAATGCTTCCATGATGAGGGGCACGCTCGGGTCAACTAACTATATTCTCATCCTCTTCGTATTAACGAATGCATCGGCTGAGTACAAAAGATGGCCATGACAAACTCACTAAAGCCAACGTGTCACCCTAATCATACGCACACTAATCCTACATCTGATGGGTTTTTGTTGTTGGTGCTATTAGTGTTCTCCCTGCAAGGATTTGTGATGAGTGGCCCTCATAATAACATCTGGGCACGTAAATGCACTTTGCAAATTGTGTAAATTGCATTCCCGGTGGAATCTTCAGAATTCGACAACAAAATTCAATGATTTGTAATAGAGTCGCAATGGCTGTGAGGCGAACATTTTAATGCGTTTTTTTATCCTTTTCACAATCATAACGAAGGGCATTTTTGCAGAAATATTTAAACGTGTAAGCATGAGGGCTGCTGCGATATGTGTATTTTGCACAATGAAATATTAATGTTCACGATATGATCATCGCAATATAACTTTCTCCGAATCACTTTGTAGGAATATGGTAGTTCACACATTTTCAGTGATTTATAATCATTTGTTTCTGGTCGACCACCTTTAACGCCAGGGCGTCTCAGAGGGCTTGATAATAATTAATATTTTGTTTAACACGTAGGCTTTCGCGACCGATATCATCCATAATACAGGTTTTTTTTGGGTTACATCGTGTAAATATATAAATCTGGCTGTCGCCTGATGAAGCTAGTTGTAATTCCTGGCGAAACGTCGCACTCAGATTGTAAATGTTGTGGCTTGGCTCTCCAACACACCGGTGTGCTGTACTAGTGTAGTAACGCTCACGACTCGTTCACACCGGAGTTGGAGGCACACTTGTTTATTCAACACCAACGTTGTGACATACACATTTGAGGGGGTATCGGCCCCCTCACCCGTCTATCTGAGGACACACCTCTCTAGCTAACCCTAGCCTGCCTCTGAGTCCTCCACTAATGGGCTAGGGGAGGCTATCTTGGCCCGACACTGGTCAGTCGGGCCCGGTACCCAGAGTCCAGACCAGCACTGGCTCTGGCTCTGGTACCACGCCACTGGCTCGAGCCTGCGCGGTCCTGATCAGGACGGCGTACCAGGGGGAGTCCAGGGCTCTATCTCAGACGTCTTCCGCCTCCTCTTCTTTAGCTAAACATCACTCCCGAGCCCTTCGATACAATCCCCTTTTATACCCAACCCCTCCCTGAGGGGTGGGGCCCCGGGGGATCATAACGACCGAATCGACCCCCCAGGGTGTCTGGCGCGGACGTCGCAGAGGGCACCTGCTTGTGCACACATGTAGCCCCGCCTACTGTGTTTGTTTACCATAGGCTGCCATGCATAACGGGCTCTCTCTCTAACACCCCTACATCACTCCCCCCCGCATAGCATGCAGCCGTCCCGGCTGCCAACATACAAAAATTTGACAATAAAGGTGCCTTCACCCCCTGAGCGCGCGTGTGCCTCACTATTTTTTGAACAATAACAGGAACCAGAACAAGAACGCAACAACAAGATGAGAAACAACCCGACGCACCCCCCCGAATAAATACGAATTCCGTAAAAAAACAGCTTATATACAACCAGCAGGGAACCCACCCCGCACACACAACAAACGGTGAACCCAGCATATGTACATCCGAGGAGCGGGAAACACACCATCCACACAACACCCAATAAACACAACAGCTATGTACACATTTTCCGGCCTCACAACAGTTTGCGCATTTTAGCGCGCGTCCTTGCAGCGGGCCCCTCACACGGGGTAACCCCGCGTGGCGGACAATCAGGTTGCGACTGTCCGTCTTGAGGTGAGCATTCCTCTGACTCCGCGTGACCCTCGGCATCCGCAGGAGGGGTGATCGGGCGTGAGCCCGTCACTCCTGATGCTCCTGAAGGTGGCACAGCCGGCAAGGCATTAGGTGAGAGCGACGGAGACGGACCCAGCAAGTCGGCCGACCCCCCACATGTTTGGCCACGCGCGTGTGAAGTGGGGTTGTGAACCGCAGCGAAGGGTTTTAATCTGGAGGGGTGCACGAACCATCGCCGCTTCCCCCACTTGATGCGCACGCACTGCGGACGTAACACCTCCACCACTTCCACAGGGCCCCGCCACGGCCGCACAAGTTTAGAGGAGGTTGCCAGTGGCACCTGGGGGCAGTGCAACCATGCCTTGTCCCCCGGCTTCCACTGCAGCATGTGCGCTCGACTCAATCTGAGGCGCTCATTTGCCTTCTGACGGAGGTCAGAGTTTTGCATTGCAGCATCCCGTGCCTCGGTCAATTTGTCCAGATTAAATTTAACGTGGTCAGCCAGATTAGTTTTTCCCTGCGGCACGGGGATCCGCAACTGGGCACGAACAGGCGGGTCTGGTTCTCGGCCGTACATAAGGTAAAAGGGAGAAAACCCCGTAGCCGCATGGGGTGCCATCCGGTACGCCGCCAAGACCCCCTGAATTTGTAGGTCCCAATCCGTTTGCGAGTCCGAAACTTGTTGTGATAACATGGACGAGATGGTGCGATGCAAACGTTCGACCATCCCGTCAGTTTGTGGGTGATATGGGGAGGTCCGAATTTTCTTTGTGCCCAGGAGATCGCAGACTTGTCTGAGTAGTTTACCGGAAAAATTTCTGCCCTGGTCGGTCAGCAGCCTCTCCGGAGCACCTTTGTCCAGGACATAACCCTGAACAAAGGCCTCCACGATGGCTGCTGCCGACTGGTTGGCCAAAGGCCAGGCCATAGGCCAACGTGTAAAATACTCGACACCCGTCAACAAATATCTATTCCCTCTGGGGGTGGCGGGGAATGGTCCCAAAATGTCCAGAGCGACCAGCTCGTTTATCCTGGACACTTTGATCGATTGCAAGGGCGGGTTAGACTCCCGTGCCGGCGGTTTGCGTTGTGCACATTGAGGGCACGATCCCAACAAATCCCCCACATCCCTCGTCATGCCAGGCCAGTAAAAATCAAGTTGCAGCAAGGCGAGAGTCTTTTGGGTCCCCAGGTGTAGGAGGCGCTCATGAGCGGCCCATACCACCCTACCCCGCAACCCAGTAGGGACAACCAGCCGATGTCGACGTGACTTCCCGTCCCAATGCATTAGCAGACCTTGGCACATTTCCCATGCGTCGGAACCACCACTTTTTCCCCCCGCCGCACCGCCAACGCGACGTCGCCACCCGAGGAGGGAGACATCCTCCATCTGGAGGCGCCCCCATTCAATGACGGGCAACCCCAACAGGGAATCTTTGCCCTGCTGTTCGATCGAATTAGGAACCATTGCATCGTCGTCGTTGGCGGCCGCCAAGACAGGTACCGATGTGTCCCCTGGAGGCCTGCAACGTCCAGACCCCAGGAGGCATGCACACTCGGAGGTGGTTGGCAAGCGTGACAGAGCGTCCGCGTTGGTGTGGCGAACGCCCTTACGGTATGTGGTTTGGAAATCGTAATCCTGGAGGACCTCCAACCATCGGGACAATTGTCCCGATGGCTGTTGAACCCTCAGGGCGTACTGCAGTGCCGCATGATCTGTGCGGACGGTGAAATGCCGACCGTACAGATATGGGCGATACTGTTGGACGAAATGGACAATTGCCAACAGTTCCCTACGGGTGACACAATACCGTTGCTCCGCTGGAGACAACACCCGACTGCCGTACGCAACCACATGTTCCACGCCGTCAACCACCTGGGAGAGCACGCCCCCAATACCCGTGTTGCTCGCATCGGTGTCGAGCAAGAACGGTTTTGAAAAATCAGGGTAAATCAGGGGAGGAGCGTTTACCAAAGCATCCCGAAGGGAGCAAAAAGCAGCCTCCTCCTCCTGACCCCAGCAAAACCGAACCCCTTTAGATGTTAAAGCATGTAGGGGTTTGGCGATAGTCGCAAAATTAGCGACGAAGCGTCTATAATACGACGCAAACCCAATAAAACTCCTAACCTCTCCCACTGAGGTGGGAGTCGGCCAGGAGCTTACACACTGCGTTTTGGCGGGATCGGTAGAAATACCTGAGCGCCCCACGATGTGCCCCAAATAACGCACCGACTCGCGTAACAAATGGCATTTTTGGGGCTTAAATTTCAAATTAGCAGCCCGCATCTTTAGGAAAACCGCCCGCAACCTCTGGAGATGTTCCTCAAAAGTTTTGCCAAAGACAATGACGTCATCCAAATAAATCAGGCACGACTCCCATTGCAATCCAGCCAAAACCAATTCCATCAACCGCTGGAAAGTTGCCGGCGCTGAGTGTAAGCCCATCGGCAACCGGTTGAATTGAAACAGGCCGTGCGGAGTACGGAAAGCAGTTTTAGGCTTTGAATCATCGTCCAGAGGAAGCTGCCAGAATCCCGAAAGTAAGTCCAATGTGGAGAAGAATCGCGCTCCCGCCAAGGCGTCAAGCGATTCGTCCATCCGTGGGAGCGGGTATGCGTCGGCAACCGTAATTTTATTAAGGCGCCGAAAGTCAACGCAAAACCGCAACGAACCGTCCTGCTTCTTAACCAGGACGATCGGCGCTCCCCAAGGGCTGTTGGAGGGAGAAATTATGTCGGCGGCTAGCATGTCATCAACAGCCGATTTGACATGGTCCTTTTCGGCGGGACTCAACCGAAAAGGATTTTGGCGTATTGGCGCGCTGTCACCCGTATCAATATGGTGACGCAGCAGATGAGTGCAGCCCAAATCGTATTTATCCCGACTGAAAACGTCGGAAAATTCCCTCAGTGTCTTAAGACGTTGGCGCTCTAAATTTGACAGGTCCGTCGATCCCGCGCAAAGCGCCTCGAGCCACCCTTCATCGCTGTCTGAATGTGGTCGCGGTGCAGGGGCAGCGCCGACATGACTCGCGACGGGTTCCTCACAGGGCACCGGCGTTGCGTGAGCAAGCACGGTCCCCTGTGGGACCACCACCGTCTGCGAGCCCACATTGAGGACCGCGATGAAGGGTTCTCCATCCCCTCTCACTATGGTCTGGGCCGGGAGTAAATTAGGTCCACTGACCCCGGCCCTAGACGGTCCCAGCAAAACCCCTTGAGCCCCAATGCCCTTAGCGAAGGGCCGCCGAAGTCTCAAAGGAATTAACATTTGCGCCCCCGGAGGAACGCGCACCGTTCTATCTACGAACGCCGGCACCGTCGCGAACGCCGTCCGGCTCGTAGCGGGGGATGGCAAAAACGCCATGCGTCGGCCCGATGGGAGCTCAATGCATCCCTGGTCGATTAATATCCTAATCGGCATTTTGGCCAGGAAATCCGTCCCCAGCAGGCACGGAACCGCCAGCGAGGAGGAAACAAAAATCGGCCCAGATAATTTAATATCCCCGACACAAATTTGGGCTCGAATTTGTCCGATGATGCCAAGTGAACCCCCGTTAGCAGCAAAGAATGGCACATTAACAGGCATCAAAGGACGGCTCTGGGCAGGGAGAATGTTATAAATCAACTCCGAAATAATGGTCGCCGATGCTCCTGTATCGACCAGGATGCGCACCTCGACCCCATCGATGTGACCCACAACGGCCGACGACCCCGATGACGCGGCTACAACCCGATGGGCCAACACGGACCACTGGCTGGGTTCAATGTGAGTACCCAGAGCGGTGCGTGTTGGTGCCATGGTACGCGATATTTGCCCCCCCTTCGCTGCGGTGTTCGAGTGTGTGACGGGCGTGTGCGTGGGCCAAACATGAGGGGTGCCGCGACTCGCCGGATTATGATGGTGGAGCTTGTGACGAGGGCCGGCGTCCCGTTGAGGTGTCGTTCCGCGCTGCCGAGGAGAGCGGCACCCCGAGGCGACGTGGCCCCGGATGCCGCAGTTATAACAGCGTGGAAGCGCTGGTGGCGACGATGGACGTTGTAGACGGCTTGAACCGGCCCGGTCCTCCCGCGCTCCCGCTCCGTGCTGCCGTTGATGGTTGATGGCGCAAACCTCTTCCGCCGGGAGGGTGGCCGCAGCGACGGCGCGCCCGCTCGCCGCCTTGCTGGCCTTCCGTCGTTGAGAGGACAGGTTTGCGTGGAGGAGACGGGCCGCTTGGAGGGAGCACATCTCTGCATCGTCCTGTGCGACAATGACGATGTCTAAGTCGTCCGCCAGCAAAAGTATCTTCTCTGTCACCATGGCGTCGACACCCTCGTCATCCATTCGTGGAAAGGCCTCCTTCGCCAGTGCCAGGAGGCTTGTGCGGTACGCCAGGGGCGACTCCTTCGTCCCCCGCTGGCGATCGTAAAAGAGTTGGCGACAGTCCGATGGTGGACCATATACCGCCGACAGCACCTGCATCGCCTTCCGCAGCGTGGAGCGCCTCTCCTTTGAAGCCGATGTTAGAGTGGCGAGGGCGTCGCTGTCGAGAAGTGCTGGCAGCGCGCGGAGAGCCTCGGCGTCTGTCCACTGTGCCATCTCCTGGTGAGCGAGGAAGCGCCGCTGGAAGCCGCCCCAGTCGCCATCCTCGCCCACAAATTCCTTGAGTGGAGGTAGCCGCTGATGTAAGGCAGCGGCTGCAGAGGAAGAACGCACTCCCTCGTCCGCCTCACTCAACTCAGCGTCGGCACGAACCAGCGATGGCATCGCCGGTCGCACCCGTGGTGACGTGGCAGGCACTGTACTCCCGCCGTTGGACGCGATGCTTAGAGCGGCCACGCCCTCAACAGCAGCTGCGGCGATGGCGGGAGTTTCAAAATGTTGCTCCGTTGAAATGGCGGGAAGGCGCTGTGGTCGTTGGCTGCTGTCGCCTCGTGGCGGTCCCGCAGCCCCCAGCCGCGTGATGTTGTCGAGCATGGCGGCTGCGGCGTACAGCAGCTCGGCCAGCTTCGCGTGCGCCTGCCTCAGCCCCTCCGTCGACGGCTCCCCTTCCTCCAGCTGCTGTGGCGTGGATGCACCCAGCCCCGGCTGCTCGATGGCATCTTCAGCCATCTCGGGCCCTCCGACTGCAGCGGTGTCCTCCGCCCCTGGTACTCCGACTCGAGTCGTCCGGCGTGTATCCATGTTCGTACTTTGTTTCACTTCTGACGCCAGATGTAGTAACGCTCACGGCTCGTTCACACCGGAGTTGGAGGCACACTTGTTTATTCAACACCAACGTTGTGACATACACATTTGAGGGGGTATCGGCCCCCTCACCCGTCTATCTGAGGACACACCTCTCTAGCTAACCCTAGCCTGCCTCTGAGTCCTCCACTAATGGGCTAGGGGAGGCTATCTTGGCCCGACACTGGTCAGTCGGGCCCGGTACCCAGAGTCCAGACCAGCACTGGCTCTGGCTCTGGTACCACGCCACTGGCTCGAGCCTGCGCGGTCCTGATCAGGACGGCGTACCAGGGGGAGTCCAGGGCTCTATCTCAGACGTCTTCCGCCTCCTCTTCTTTAGCTAAACATCACTCCCGAGCCCTTCGATACAATCCCCTTTTATACCCAACCCCTCCCTGAGGGGTGGGGCCCCGGGGGATCATAACGACCGAATCGACCCCCCAGGGTGTCTGGCGCGGACGTCGCAGAGGGCACCTGCTTGTGCACACATGTAGCCCCGCCTACTGTGTTTGTTTACCATAGGCTGCCATGCATAACGGGCTCTCTCTCTAACACCCCTACACTAGTGACGAATTGGCACGTTCTGTTTACGTGACAAACCGTATTAATTGGCTGTGTCGAAGGTGGCGGGTTTAACAACACGTGTATATATTTACGCGATCTAACCCAAAAAAACGTGTATTATGGATTATTATTTCGTGCTTTGTATTATATGGTTTTGCATCGAACTAAGAACTCATAATACGTAACAGACAGGATTGTCATCCGGAAACATCTGGCAGTTTCCGAGTATAAGTTCAAGCAATTCTGACTCTACTGATAAGCTACTGAATGCAGAAACCGATCCAGAATTTGCGGAAGTTGAACCGATTCTGCAGAAATTCCGTGCTCCCAGTAGGCCGTGTGGCTATTGGAATGTGTAAGAAAGTACTTTTCTTTTAATGTGGATGGACTGATATGTGTGGATTGTCTGATTAATATTATATTTTTCATATAAATACAATTTAAACTGTGATTGACCAGATACAATGTAACATATTCCGTGATGTACAGAACCTCAAAATATTATCTTCACTGCCACGCACACAACAACATTCTGTACAGAAGGCGAGAACCCTGAGACAGCACGTCAAAATAGGTAAAAAGATTTGCTTTGGTAGGATACTGAGTTATTTAATAGCAACCCTCACCCCCCAAACCCTGGAACCACAATGAAAGCAATAACATCTATCCTGAATGAATTCAGTTGCTGAGTTAACTCCCAGCACGAGGAGCAAAACGCCAGACGCATTAGTCGCATGAATTTAACATCAACTTCCACGTTGTCCTGCGTTGAGCTATTGTTAGGGATTAAATCCCCGCCCCCTCCCGCCCACGAAACCATTAGAGCGTCTAATGTAGGCGTGTAATGACAGGGTGTCACCTGTCGGCCTAAAGGTGTAATCGCAGTTATGGGAAAGTTACGTAATGTCTAATTATGAGGGGTTCGTATCTGGGGTAAAGGTGAAAGGCGGAGTCAGTCGGGAAGCTCTGGGAACCTGCTCGAAGGTTCTGGAAGGGGGCGTGGCCGGAGGCGTGGCCGGAGGCGGGGCTTGGCCACGTCGGGAGGTATACAAGCGGGTCCTGGCTGCGTCGCTGCTCACCGTCATCTCTCTTCGTCGTGCGACCACGTGGCCGATCTTCTGCAAGGATCTCATCGTCGACGTCGTTGCGCTAGTCGGACAGCTGCCGAGTTGGATGCCGACGATGGGGTTGTGTGATAGGGTCGGCTATGTGTAACTGCGTTACATAAATGTATTGCCCAGTGTGTTCCTAATAAATAAGAAGCCTTGTACACGACGTGTCTCGGAAGCCGCTCACTACACGTGTATGCCAAATGCTGCTGTGGCTCAATAGAGAGTGGGGGAGAGTGGAACTGGGCCAATGAAGGGTGGGGGAGTGGAGCTGGGCCAATGAAGATTGGAGGATCGGAACTGGCCCAATGGAGGTGCGAGATGCCCTTTCTGAGGGTGCGAGACATGCCCCATTTTTTAGAAAGCAATTCATCTCAACAAAAATTAAGGGGAAAATGTCAAAACTGGGTGGTTTTTAACTTTTGCCGACTAAACTGGATCCCAAATGTCAAAACTGGGTGCACCCTGGGTGGCCAAAAACTTGAGTTTTGGACACTCAGGGTGCACCCAGTTTTGACATTTGTCAAATACACTTGATAATTGTATACTAGCACAGTGTGCCAGCACCCCATTCATCCAAACACTTGGTATTTGTATACTGGCACACTGTGCCAGCACCCCATTCATCTAAACACGTGGTATTAGTATGCTGGCACAGTGTGCCAGCACCATATAACTACACACACTTGATATTTGTACGCTGGCACAGTGTGCCAGCACCCCAACGACCAACATTTCAAGCTACGGCTCGGACTCGGAAGTGAGCTCGGGGCGGGCTTGTGACCAGGTGGGCGCACTGCCACCTTGCTCACATTCGAATGGCAACCCTCCACCCCAAGAAGACTTTTACCACGCGCCGCGAGGCCATCCACGGCATCCAAGACTTTGCTTTGCAACAAGGCAAGCGCGCGGTCCTTGACCTCAAGCGAAGCGGCGGACGGCACGTTGCCATCGTCTGCTCTAGTTCAACACCTTGTTCCTTCAAGGTGAAGCTGACGAAGCTCACGGGGGAACGACGCGGCTTCCGCGTCTCGGCGCTGTGCACGGATCACCACGGCTGCACAGGCACTACCAAGATCACGCAGCGCCAAGTGGAGGCGAACACGACAGCCCGTTCGGCCTTTCGCGCCAACCCCCGTACCTCCGCACCGACTGTCATTGCCCAGGTCGCCGACGTTGCTCGCGTCATTGTCCCGACCCGGATGATGTACCGCGCCAAGGACACATGCATCGCGGCGAACGAGAGTGCGGCCCATGCAGGCTTCGAGTTCATCAACTCACTGGTGGAGACGTTCGGCAAGCTCAACGCGACGACCTGCAGTGTGCGAGAAGACGCGGGCATCTTCTGGGGTGCGTTCATCTGCAACCCGATCGCACGCTCGTTGCAGCCAAGTCTTCAACGCGTCGTCGGCATCGACGGGTCGCACATGAAGGCGCGCGCCTACAATGGAACCATGCTCGTCCTCGTTGGGCGCGACGGCAACAACCGCAACATCCTTCTCGCCGTGGCGCTGGTGCCGTCCGAGACGGCAGCGGCCTACGACTGGTTTCTCAACTGCTGCACGACCAACGACATCGAGCTCGACGGCACGCCGGTCTTCTGCGATCGTGGCACGGGCATCCTAGCCTCCGACTGGAAGGACCTCATGCTCATCCACTGCACGCGGCATTTGATCTGCAACGGCGTGGACAACATCGGCTCCGCGTTCACGCCCGACCTCCAAGGCATCATCTACGATGCCCAAGGGTGCGCCTCCGAGGCCGCGTTCCGCAGCTCCTTGGGCTGCTTGGGCGTAGCTCTGCCTGCGGCGGCCACGTACTACAACAAGATCGACCCCCACACGTGGGCGCTCTACCCGCACCTGCACACGACGCCATTGTACGGCTGGCGCACGACGAACTTTGTGGAGTCCACGAATAGCGAGGCCCTGCCGGCTCGCGAGATGGACCCCTTCCACTTCCTCATGCACCACATGGAAGACATGATGACGACGGCCTTTGCCCACCGCAGCGACGCCGAGAAGTGGGCCGCTCAAGGGCGTGTCATTACGCCGTACGCTCAAGGACTCATCGACGCTCAGCAGGCGTTGGTCCCGAGGTACAAGGTCTACGAGAGTACCTCGACGCGTGCATACGTCAAGGATCCAGACGCCTACGCCTCTGCCAAGCGCCGAGTCGATCTCAGCTCTCGGTCGTGCACGTGCGGGTACATGAAGCAGATGGGCTTGCCGTGTCGGCACTACATTCGTGCCCTCATGGCGTTTGGGCGGATGCCCGAGCTCTACAACGCATGTGCGGTGTGTTACCAAGTCTCTGCCATCAACACGACATGGACCTCGGTTGCCGGTATCGAGCTGCCCATTGCCGAGGAGCTGCAACGCGACAACACCATGATGCCACCTCCTCGCCAGAAGAAGGCTGGCCGCCCGAAGAAGCGTCGGATTCGCAACCGTGGCGAAGGTGGCCCATTGGGCCTCACGCAGTGCTCCTTCTGTCGCGCCAAGGGCCACAACAAGCGCTCTTGCCCGTCGAAGTAGTTATATATATGTAACAAACATGTTTTGTTCTAAGTGTGCAGCACCATACTTCTCGACGCAAACACTATCTACCGTTGTTCTACTGTAGTAGGTGTAGCATGCAAGCTGGCACACTGTACCAGTATACAAATGGCAAGTTCGTGTATGTTCGCGAGCTGAAAGTGTTACTGTAGTTGCAAGCTGGCACACTGTGCCAGTATACATATGGCAAGTAAGTGTTACTGTAGTAGCGAGCTGGCACACTGTGCCAGTATGCAAACGGGAAGTTTGTGGTGCAAGGTATGGAACATGAGCCACGAGAAACATCATTTGGAACGCTCTAAATCTGTGGCGACATATGGATGAATAACGCAAGGACCTAAACGTGTACAAAATGATACATTAAATCGTACACCTTCTTCACCCAGTTTTGACATTTGTCCACATTGAACATCACCCAGTTTTGTCATATCAAAAAGCACCACCCTGTTTTGCCTGTCGTTTTCCAAGACCACCCAGTTTTGACATTTGGGATCCAGTTTTGTCGGCAAAAGTTAAAAACCACCCAGTTTTGACATTTTCCCAAAAATTAAGCATGGGCATGTCGATTCAACTACTTTGTTTCATCCAACCTATGTATTTATTAACATAAAACAATTACGATTGAGAACCAAAGGGGTGCAGGCGTCAGTCAAGGTAACGAACCACTACCTTAACGGGAGTCTTCGAGGGTACAACGTTGCGCAGTCAAGCCAGTACCTCCCTGATCTTGGGAACTTAGTCTCGAAGATTCCCTTTACTCACGACGTCGACTTCTAATTCAGCCGCTACATGCACGCACATTTGTCGGGCAACAGCAGGTTGGAGTGGGTTTTCCCGAATATTTACACTGATAATGTTCACTTTTAAAAGCCTGTCAAGATGGCCAAAACCATTTTGCCCACATGATGTCTTTACCCCCTGCTGGAGGCTCTCGGCAAGATCCAATTACGACGCATTCATCTACAGCCACTCATTGGACCTGACCGCATGTAATAAAATGCTTCCCAACGGCCGCGTGGCTCGTAATTGCCAATTAAAGCTGTACTATCGAAGCTTCCTCCCCCCTTCACGCTAGGTTAATGGTTGCTAATGTAACGTCAAAGTACATTCGTAACATCGTGAAGGTCGCTTCGCTACGCAGTATGGTGAAGCAGGCGAATGTGTTAGCACCCTGCGACGTTGCTTTGTGACGCCACTTCTGGCACGAGGGGCCTCCACTGGAGGGAGCCCCGAGGGGACCCCTCTTGGGGGTATTTTGGCGAAGAAAATTGGCCTCGTTTCAATTTCGACGCCAGGAGATCGAACCGTCGAGGCGTGATAACCATTGCACTACGGGCGGCATCCCAACGTTCGCTCACGCGTTAAAAGTCAACTCGAAATGTTTTTTTTGTATCTTTGTAGACTTAATATTTTGCAATTACTCTTCTTAATTACTTTTTTTGCCTGTTTATCGTTGGCGTAGTTTATAGTGATATTGTTAATACTGCACTACTGGTTCTGATCTGTGGGCATGATGCCACGCAGGATTATCAATACAGTACTCTAATTTTCTTTAGAACTGCGTTTTGGTGTTTTAGTTTGCTGTCCTTCCCCTGCACCTCCGATAAGCACGGTTGGCTATGTAAGGTGCGAACAAAGTTAAACATACAGTACGTACGTATACGTACTTTTACTGGTAGGAACCTCCTGGTTACACCAGCCCACAGGGGATTATTCTGTCTGTCCGTCGTGCAGGGAGGGGCTGGGTGGGGAGGGGAGGGGCTGGGTGGGGAGGGTGCGGAGGGGCTGGGTGGGGAGGATGGGGAGTAGCTGGGTGGGGAGGGTGGGGCTGGGTGGGGGTGGTAGGGGTGGGGCTGGGTGGGGAGGGGTTGGTCACCCCGTGGTACCTTTATAAAACTCAACGTTTAACCTACTCACGCCGGCTTGTGCCCGCCCTCGCAGTCGGACATATTTGCGGAATACACCACGCCGCCGTTGACCCTGGCCATTGACCGAGCAACCCAACGTTCCTACCAGCTCCCTCCGCAGGAATGTGTTTTTGGGCGTCTGATTTTGCACGATGAATTTGCACTTGTGTATCTTTCATGAATTAACCCACAACTCCCAGGACTATTATCTATCTTGCTGATAACATGTACTCCCAGATCATGTGGCCAATGGGATGTATTCAATGTTGTATTTCTTTTGATATTACGTGCAGAGACAAATATGGGAAGGAGTCGTTATTTTGTTAACATCCACAACGCTTCAAGATTGTATTATATTGTTTATAAATGATCTATGTCATCGCATTATTTTGTTAATAATAATGCGATGACATAGGGATGAGGTGGTAACAATGTCCCATGGACGACAAGCCCATGGCCAGGTGCCCATGCCATTGCATTCTTCATTAATGTAACGTGACATTAAATGTGTACATTAGTTACACAGCAAGGGAATGACAGTGCAGGCCAAGGAACGGAAGACGTCTGAAAGCACCTGCACCGAGGAGACGGAGCGATGAAATCTGCCCGCGTTCCGGTTGCGATGCGGTTTTTTCGCTACGTTGCAGAACTGAGGTGCAAACGGCTTCGGGAGGCTTTCATCCGCAGTGGATTGATCTTGGCTGATGCTGAACTAATGCCACTACGAGTAACGTCCTCAAAGGGACTAGTACAGGTTTTAACAACTAAAACTATTTTTTGATTTAAAGCTTTCGTGACTGCAGGGATTCATATTCTTGGTTCTTTCGGTAAAGTCACGTAGAAGGGAAACAATAAAATAATAAAAATATAACATTAAATTATCACGACGTTTTGACTGCAACACAAGCAATCATCATCAGGTGTGAAATATATTTATATATAATTATTATTTTATTGTTTCCCTTCTATGTGACTTTACCGAAAGAACCAAGAATATAAAACTATTTTGTTTTCTACCTACGTGACTTTACCGAAAGAACCAAAGAGTATGGATTCCTGCAGTCACGAAAGCTTCAAATCAAGATTAAAACTACAGGTTTTACCAACTACAGGTTTTAACAACACCCAACACCACGACAGGTTTTAACAACAACACCTTTCGGCATAAACGACGCCAGATACGGCTTTGAATATGGTTTGCTGTTGCCCCCTAGGGCCAACATTTGCCCAGTGCAAATCAAGATTCAGTGCAATACCACCATATTTCCAGGTGGCTCCTTAGGGTTTGTGTTTGCACGCCGACTACGGCTCGAGCTCGAGGTGGAATGCACGTGGTGTGCTGGGTTGCGGAAAGTATTTTACCGACCCGGACAAAACTGTATAACACGTTTGGCTTTCGCCACCAATATTCTCCATAATAAAGGTTCTTTGGGTTTAAATTCTGGCAAATCGGCGGAGGAAGCTGATTGTAATCACCAGCGAAACGTCGTACTCAAATTGTAAATGTTGTGGGGTTACCCTTCCAACACACAACCGGTGTAATTAAGACGTAACTAATTGGCACGTTTTGTGTACCTAACAAACTGTACTTAATTGGCTGTGTCGGGTAGTGGTGGGTTAACGACACATTAACATTTAACACCAAAAATTGTATTCCGGACAGACCTGGCTGAAATGAAGCCCTTGCAGTAACTTCAACACATTCCTGCGGAGGGAGCTGATAGGAACATTGGTTTGCTCGGTCAATGGCCAGGGTCAACGGCGGCGTGGTGCATTCCGCAAATATGCCAGACTGTGAGGGCGGACACAAGCCGGCGTGAGTAGGTTAAACGTTGAGTTTTATAAGGGCACCACGGGGTGACCAGCCCCTCCCCTCCCCCACCCTCCTCTCCCCACCCAGCCCCTCCCTCCCCACCCAGCCCCTCCCTGCACGACGAACACAATAATCCCCTGTGGGCTGGTGTAACCAGGAGGTTCCTACCAGTATAAACAAAGTGTAAGCTTAGGCCATTGTACCCAACGCAATCAATCATCAGTAAACGCTGTGTCATACAGAAGATGAACGAGAGAGGGAGTAGTGGGTTGAGGTTGTGAAAAGGGCATCATTGGAATGCTCATCTATTGGAGATCCTTCTCCATTGCAAATTCCACATTTATATAACCGGAACCAGTCTTTAAATAGAACAAGCACGGCAGATGTCTTATTCATTTGATCGACCAAGAAGAGATGTTTCTGGTATGGGCTTAACCAACCCTAGATTTCATAGAGTGTAGAGTGCTCTAACAATAGCGGTAGCCGGCCAAGTACCCACACTTTACCCAACCACATAGACCCCTCCCCGTTAGGTGGACAAGAGACAGGGAAATCTTGAATATCGATTTAAAGCTTTCATGACTGAAGGGATTCATATTCTTGGTTCTTTCGGTAAAGTCACGTAGAAGGGAAATAATACAATTATAAAAATAAAACATTTTCTTTTATGTTTTATTATTTTATTTCCCTTCTACGTGACTTTACCGAAAGAACCAAGAATAGGGAAATGTTGCTCAGTTTCAACTGGAGATTGAATGATTAAATGAAACATGGCGAATTCCGAAATATACAGTACGTGTAATTAAACCCCCCCCCCCCGCCCTCCAAAAATAAACTTCAGGTGGGTCCACGTGCAAACACACATTTCCTTTCGAACACCTTTCTATATAAAGCACTCAATTACAGGAGCATTCCCGCGAGCCTATCAGCGACGTGCCCTCAATTACGCGTCGTTCATTATCGCCGCCACGCACACATCCGCTTGGCCGCTTGCTTTGCCCGACGGAAAACGATAATTAAGGGCCCTTTTTAAAACGCGCGTGTGCCACTTCCCATCGCCGGGAATGCGCTGTGATTTCTGCTCACTGGAGAAAACATCGCCATCTCCGTCTGTGCGCTCACTTAAAGGGCTACAATTTGCAGAGTAGCTTCACTTGACCGTTAATTGAACCAGGCTTACATCTACAAAGCTCGTTAGCGCTAACTAGATGTTCCATGCCCAACAAATATTCACCTAATTGCAAACGCGTTAATGAGATGTTGCAGGCACTCCTGTTGATTAGGCGTCGAGGGAATGTGGATTCCGCTTGTTCCTTCGATGCGTTAACACGTTGCTTTTGCTCAAGAGGACATGAACAACTTTTGGTTTAAATGCTATTTCGCAACAGATGCGCGTCTTCATCAGATGTCTTGAAAGCATAGGTGGCCAAGTGAACCAGAGGTCAGGGCAAAGAGCTGGCACGGCCGACTTCCTGGGTTAAAATATAGGCAATTAAATCTGGTGTCTTTAGTTTGACGACCTAAGGCCGATCACCAGTGGCTGTCCTGCACTTTCTTCGGCTAAATTCCAGCATTGAGAATGAAACTGTCAGTTTGACTATCACGTGACGAACAATACGGTCATATGCAGTGGATGGGGGAAAATGCTGCCCCCTTCAAGTGATCTTGTAGGTCACTTTAAGGTAGCTCTGTAATATCTGCTTCTGTGGGCTATTCTCGAACACCAAGAACCGCAGAGCACAATTGGGAATAAACTGAGCAAAAACAACAAATACACATTAAAAAAGAGGTCTTGACTTTTTCAACAGCACAGTTTAGTATTTTTTATTGTTTTTCCAAGTGCGGTATACGTGTCCGTGCTTACCAAAAATAAAATAGCCCCACCAATGTCCATATCAAATGGGTGTGCGTGCCTTCGCCTCATCACTTTCGCACACCAAGTTTCATATATGTCTGCACAGGCAGCTATGTGATCGTGTCACAGGTAAAAAAAGAAAATAATACAATTCCTGCAGTTTCCTCGTAAAGTCTCATTTCATAGAATGTCAATTTGCATGCCAGTGTATACGTTTACAAACAGTTGGTGTATATTCTACATCAAGATAAAATTAATACTTTATGCAAATACCCTATTAATTGCATGCGGAGTTACGTGGTGCAATATGCTAGCAGTTGCTACGAGTTCCTTATCGCCACATTCTTAGATAACAAGAGCATCGATAGCATTCCTTGATTGCGTCGATCTTCACTGTTGTCCTGTACGTCTCTCCGACGTGCTTTCGGGGCGTGCCGCGTGTTGCTCGGCAACGATGTCCGACGTTTCGCTCCACGTCCTGGGAGCTTCATTGGGAACACGTGGGTACAACTTGAGAAAGCATCAGAGAGCTATATAAGCAGGTGAAAGTGGTCTCCCCGGTCAGCTCCATTGGCAGCCCTTAACCTAGTGCTGGAAATTCCACATTCCAATGGTGAGGGCCAGTTTCCAATGGTGGGCTGAGTCAACCCCAACTGGGATTGGAAATCACAGCCTGCCGATTGTGAGGATAGCGCTATAATCACATTGGCACCCATAAACACCATCACACCCAGCCCCCCAATATTCGCAGCCGATAGCAACACGAACTATATTTCTAATTAATGCCCGTACAGTTTTTCTCTGACTACGTATCTATACGTCACACCACAAGCCTCTCACGAGGTCATGGGAAAATGGTTAACGGAACCCATGTAACAAATATCTCTCATTTGTGTACACTTAACCATAGGCTATGATGTTCGTGCTGTCGGACACGCATTTTTAAGCTTCCTTAGTTAAGTAGGAGACTTTTAAATCAGTCAGACGTGCTCCAGTGATGTCACTACAACATTACAGATGGAATTTTTAATACGTCACTTCAGTGACATCACAAAAGAACAATACCCCACCGTAGTTTTAAAAGGTAATTGTATCCACTAATTAAGCTCCATACTCATGTTGAAGAGACTGGCCCACCTAGCAAGCCCAGTTAGGCATCTACAAGAGTCACTTGTACTTTCTTAGGTTGCACCATCTCATAAAAAAGCAGCTCATCCCCACGTGGGACAGTGAAGGATCGCCTCGCACCCCCGCATGTGCCAGACCCCGAGTCCTCGTACAACGAAACAGAATCTGCTCTTCCCGTCACTGCCAGCCCAGTGCGGCAGGGAAACCCGACTGCATCTGAACCTGGTCCTGCGTGACAGCACTCTGCTGCCCCATGTACGCGAGACCGAGGGCCGCTGCCGCCGCGGCCGCCGCCTGCTCCTGATGCTGCTGCGACTGCGCCGCCAGCGCCGGGTGCACGAGCGCCGCAGAGTGTGATGGGAAGGGCACGGTGAGCGGCAGCCCCATCGACGCCGACAAACCGGCGCTCAGCTCGGCCTGCGTCTGGAAAGCGGCCAGGCTCTGCTGCATGAGGAAGGGTGCCGCGGCGAGGACGGAGGACTGCTGATGGTGATGCTGCTGCTGCTGCTGTTGTTGCTGTTGCTGCTGCTGTTGCCCGGCGAAGGCCATGGAGCTGAGAGAGAGGGGCAGTTCAGCCTGGGTGGACGTGGGGAAGCCGGGGTAGACGGGTACCAGGCCCGGCTGGGAGAGGGCGGCCGGCAGTAGAGGCTGGGGATTGTAGCCGCCCACTTGATACTGGGCGAAGCTGGGAACGGCGATGCCTGCTTGGGGCTGTGGGTGGTGAGACGGTGACAGTGAAGAGCAAGGTGGGCGTCACCCCTTTCCCCATGCCAGGTTTTTCACATCGGCAATCTTGGTGATACAGACCGCCTATACAGTGCACCTATTTACGTCTCTTCTTTAACAAAGTGCCAACAACATACATCGACTAACACATGTATGGATGTATGTTGAACTTCTTTCGCGCCGTACGTAGCCAACCATGCTAATCGGAGGTGTGGTGGAAGGACAGCAAACTAAACACAAAAAGTAGTTCTAAATAAATGAAATCATATCGTCCATTTCCCAGTCTTGCTATCATATACTTTGGAACCAAATGCATATTTGTTTCATATATATTCTGTCAATACAGATTCCCAAAGTGTTCGAAAATGCATGCTATGAGGTGGGTTGTTTGCATCCTCAGGTGGTAGCACTGTACTTAGCAGCGGAAAGGTTAATGTGTGGTGGTTAGCAAAAAGCAGTGCAGCAAAATCCACTGTTGTACTGAACTTCTATGCTACCACAGCTATGCTCCCTACCGTTAACCCATGGTGAAGTGTGGGAAAATAACGCCCATGACCCATGCGACGTGGAAAGGCTCTACAATAGTTTCTATGCTAAATGTAACAATGTAACAATTAAATAATGTATCCAAATTGGTAACAAAATTGGGTATTGAGAATAGTTCTTCAACTCAGCGATGAACTGAACAATAACTGGCAAGATAATTGTTTTTTTACCCTTTTATCTGGCAACAAAACTGACACCTTTTTTACAAGGAGTCATGTTTGCATATACCACAATACCTGCAGTCGGAATGTAAACAAAAAACATAACTCTGATAATGTATGCACTGTCCTTGAAGTTGATTGGTCCACACCCGAGACAGCTTAAAAAAGGTGTCAGTTTTGTTGCTAGATAAAAGGGTAAAAAAACAATTATCATATTTTTCTTCTGGCAAATGAGGTTCCAATGGAATAACTGACAACTTGAACGCTTGTGCACATGACAATTTTATTTATTTGCTTATGTTGGGTGATGCGGGGCTCTTAACGACATGCATTGGGTCAGATCCTTTTGTGACCTAACCCAAAAACATCTATTATGAATCACGTGGCATAACATATTCACGTGCGGAGACACGGTTGTGACGGTGAACACTCCAGTACCTGCATAATGGATGGGGTTTCCCGGTGTCTGCTGGAGGAAGACGACCGTTTCTGGATGGGCATATGGTATGGGGACGCTCCGTATCTGTACAGACAAGCGGACAAGGGACACACACAAATATAAGGATCCCCCAGATAGCCTGAACAGACTGTTGGGGCAAGTGCTGTTCACGAGAACCGAGTCTCCCACCATGATCCTACACTCCTCTTTCTGCTCTGCATGCTTCTGTCTCCCTCGCCTCCTCCACATTCACCTTTCTCATCTACATATATGTAGAGCCCAATCAGTCACTGATCTCAAGTCAATACACTGCAACCAATTAAGAAGGACCACTGCCACTAGCTTTTAGCCTATGAGATGAAAAAATACATTGTAAGGCAATGTTTTAAATAATGAATGTAATGAGTCCAGATTTGTGCTTCAAATTCATTTTAGCGGCTTCGGGCCTTTGTATCTGTGCTCAGCATCTGTGATTGATAAATGAAATGGGCGCTGCGGTGGCGAGATGTTAACTCCCTCGCTTAGTATGAAGGATGTCGTGGTTTCAATTCCGACTCCGATGCCTGCATATATGGAGTTTGCATGTTCTGCCCGTGGTCGTGTGGATCTTTCTCCGGGTCCTCGGGTTTTTCCCTCTCCATTTAGATATCAACATGCATTTAGCTGTTATAAATTTCCACATGATAAGCCACTTCGTTGAGCTACCATTTGTGGCCAGGTCGTTCTCAAAAAGAGCTACGTAGCTCAGTGGGCCTTACCTGGTAAATTAAAATAAAACAAATTTGGTTTATCTTTAAATAATGCACTAATTTTTATTTTAGGGTCTCACCCTGCGCTGGAGATACCGGTGTCCCCGGCAGGGCTGGGAAGGGCTGTGAAGGCAGAGCGACCCAAAGAGCCCCCCACGGTTTGTGAGCTCCTCTCCGAGCCCCCCACGTCCACTGCGCTGCCCGCCGCCAGGGCTGGTGGCGACGACCATTGGCACGGAGGAGGACACAGTGCCGCGGCGTTAGCATCCGCAAGACCCCAGCGTTTAAACAAAGACAAAGCGATGAATAGCTCCTAAATTATATGAATATATTGTATGCACAAGGTACAGTATATGTATGTTGAATGTCTTTCCCACCATACATAGTCAACCGTGCTAATCGGAGGTGCGGGGGATGGACAACAAACCTAATTGTAAAAAGAGTAAAGTTTCAGCCTGGGAATTGTTTGCTTGTTTCCACTGCTGGAGGAAGGGCCTTCACTAGACGGAGCTCTAAGGAACCCCTCCAGTGGGTATTTGGCCTACTCTTCGATGCTGGTCAAATGTCTCAAAGAGATGGAAGTATCCACACTTTAACACTCAATATGCAACCTGCCGAATGGCAATACTCGTCTATACTGCTGTGTGGATACAGGTGGGGGATTTTATGAAAGTTGCCCAACGTTATAACTGCCGCACCGGGAGATGGCATCGAACCGGCGACCTCTGGATTGCAAGTCCAGCCTGCTGACCATTACACCGCGACAGCATCCCAGTTGTCCAACGTGGCTTCAATAACAAGTGGGGCCTTACGTCAGCACACACACTCGGTGGAACCTCTCAGTCTGGTGTGCTAGCCATCACAAACAGGTGCCAAGGTGGCGAGATGTTAACTACTTCGCCTGGTATACAGAGTTTATGGGTTCGATCCCAACCCTGACGCCTGCTGTATTTGGAGTTTGCATGTCTCTCTCCCCGTGGTCACGTGTATTTTTCTCCGGGTCCTCTGGTTTTTCCCTCCACGTTTAGAAACATGTGTTTAGAGTATTTTACTTCTATAAATTTCCACGTGATAAGCCACTTTATCTAGCTCGCATTTGTGGCCAGATCGCTTGTGAGAAAGTGCTATGCAGCTCAGTGGGCCTTACCTGGTAAAATAAAACGTGGCTTTATAGTTTTACAGTTCCCAAATGCAACTCACCCGCGTTGCCAGACTCGTGGTTTTTTCGCGACGACATCTCCTGCACAGCCGCGCTCGGCTGAACGTGCGACGCGGCCGTGGGCGAGGCACCCACAGCAAACGGCGCGAACCCGGCGGATGCCGGAGACGACGGGGGGAGGAACGCGTTCGTCTTCTTCTGCGGCGGTGGTGTTGGGGCCGAGCGGCTCTGCCCGTCGGTGCTGGCCGAGTGCCGCTTGCCGCCGTGCGTGTCGCTGTAGGAGTACCGCCGTGACTCCGCGTGGCTACCGGCGTTCGCTGGAGCCGTGCCGTCGGCCGCACCCCCGCCGCCGCCGCCAGCTGCCTAGAAGTGGGGTTTGCCGTGGTGTTGTTTTCCACGATGCGATAATACCGAGCGTCGTGTTACGACGATTTTCGCAAAGTCAGTTTCCCGTTACTTTGCACATTTATTTCATGATGTTTTACCTTGTTGTGCTTTGGTGTACTTTGAGTACAAAAAGATTACATAAACAATCAACAGCAGTTCATTCGACATAAGCCTGGTATAAATGTAATTGTTACCTCACAATCTATGCCGCTAAAAACGCAGACTTTAAAAAAAATGTTATATAATCGCCATGCTCTCCATTGCTGCGCAAAACGTTTTACAAAGCACTAACGTAATGCATAATAGCTATTCTTTTAGAATGTCACTTGGTATTCACTGTGATTTTATTTTATCAGAAAATCAAATAATTAACAACAAAAAATAACGAGCCCAGTAAGCACGACGTGACGATATCTTTCAAAACGAATGATACGATTAGCGTGGATCCTATGTTGTACGACATATCGTAGTATTGCCACAATGTGGCCAAGCCTACCTGGAAGTTTGCCGGCAGCGATGGAAAGGGGGCGGCCGCCGATGGCAGGGCCGACGTGTCGGTGGTGGCGGCGACAGCAGTGGCGCCAGGGTGGTGGTACGGCTGCTGAGCCAAGGGGAATGACCCCGAGAGTGCCGGCAGGAAACTCTCAGCCGCAGATCCCGACGAACCGAGGGACGCGGAGATTGGCGGCGTGGACGGGTAGGGCGGCGGGGCGGCCGACGGCAGTGCTTGCGACGCGGTGCTGCTGGGCGGGCGGAAGGGTTTTTGCGACCCCCCGTGGAAGCTCGAGTAGGTTGGCGGGGGAGCGGCTGCACCAGCGGTCGCCAGATACTGTGCCGACGGCAGGCACTCCGCCGCTGCTCCTCCCGCGGGGGCCCCAGAAGACTGGAAAGCAGAGTTAGCCTGGATCGCTTGGGCCAATGCTGGCATTAACGTGGAGGCAGGAGTCGATGTGGCGGGCGACGGGTAAGCGTGGGTGCTGGCGGATGATCCCGGAGGTGGCTTTGTGGGCTTGGTCGAAGAAGCGTGGGATGATTTGGAGCTGCCAGAGTGACCTGGTAGAAAACGGTTGGGCATCTCAACAATAATGTGCATGTATGTGTGTGTATGCATGCAGGTGTGTGTATGTGTGTGTGTATGGGGAGCGGTTGTCTAGCGGTTAGCGCGTTGCGCTATGAACCCGGCGACCCGGGTTCGATTCCCGCTCACGGAGCAACACCGGTGACGATTATCTGAACCGGTCCTTGGCCTCCCCTAGGTCGACTCAGCCTGAAATGAGTACCTGGTGCGGTGTGTAAACATCGCCACTGGGGAGACAAAGGCGGTCGGGCGTGGTGCTGGCCACCCACCCCCTCGTGTACCGTTCCGGCCTTCATAGGTGCTCGCTAACAGCACTTTCCCCTACAGTCTGTTAAGGTTATACGGGGGATCTTTGTCTTTTTGTGTACGAATTTAAACTATACAACTAAACGATAAATAATATTTGATTTTACCAGGTAAGGCCCACTGAGCTACATAGCTCTTTTCCAGAAGCAAACTGGCCACAAATGATAGCTCAATGAAGTGGCTTATCACGTGGAAATTTACGCCAGCTAAATACTCTAAGCATATGTTGATTCTAAACTTGGGAGGGAAAAACTGGAGGACCTGCAGAAAAATCCAAGTGACCACGGTGAGAACATGCAAACTCTAAATATACAGGCGTCAGGGTCAGGATCGTACCCACGACCACCTGTAAACCAAGCGAGGTAGTTAACATCTCACCATGTATGTGAAACTCTGCATATGTATATCAGTATGTATAACTTATCTTTCGCACCATACATCGTCAACCACGCTAATCGGAGGTGCGAGTGTGTATGTATATGTGTGTGTGTATGTATGTGTTTCATAGGTGCTCGCTAACAGCACGTGTCCTTACAGTCTGTTAAGGCTAAACGGGGATTTTTGTCTTTGTATGTGTTTCAGTCTTTCCTTGCTCAGATAAACCTCAATGAGACTCTGGACTGTTTCCACGAGCGTCCTGCCATCTCATGGTTGAGTAAACCATGCGTGCCAATGCGTGCCAATGCGTAGGGATGTACATTGATTAAACCCAATTCCTGTGCTCATGATACAGGTAATCGAACATTTTTCGTGAGAATTGATGATCTACAATTCAGGAAAATGACATTCAAATTATATACTGTCGCATTTAGTTTAGTTGAGTGAAGAAAAAGTGTGTTAATGGTTAATGCCGCAAACGATACAATAAAAATTATACAAAAGTAACCGACTTATAACCAATGACAATTCCGTTTCTCTTGCTGATAAGTTAAGTGGAAATTAAAAATGCAAAACACCGACACATAAAATACAATCGAAAACAACAAATGACTGCAACATCCGTATCTGTACGGAACTGGAGTGTCTGGAGAAAAACAATGCATGTAAGATGCGTATAACACTCACATCTCTACACAGATATTTTAAGAATCCATTGCTGCAGAACCATCTGCTAACCAACTACCTCGTAACCCACCAAACCTACGAAAACCCTGCAATGTCCTGGCATTCTCTCATTCATGTAGTAACTAGGCACATACACACTCATCGTTTTAGATCTAACAAGGCCGTAGGAGAACCGGTCTCACAACAGTGACGACAGCCTGACCGTCTTACTGGTACCATGATGGAACCAGAGCGCACGTTGACGGATGCCCTGACAAACAGACATGAGCGCGTGCTTCCCCGCGGACCCTTCACAGCGATACACACCTGTGCAGGTGTGGTCATTAGGACGTTAATAAATGCACTCACTGTGACTGGTGGACTGTTTTATTACGCTGGGCTGAGCGTCTGGATCTGTAGCAAAAAAGAGAAAAACACGTAGAAAGTGACAGGTTTAGACAGACATACTCACACAACACTGTCTTGAAGTCACTCATGTATGTCTCACTGCAAGACAGTGAAAAACGGTGTAAATATTAGCAGTGAAAAACAAGTACTTGTGCACAAGAGTATACGTGTGGCCATCCTATTGTTTGCTCCAGCGACCGCATGACAAAGGGCCTCCAATAGAGAAAACTCGAGAGGGTATTTGGCCTACTCTTCCACGATGTACTTGTGAACAAGAATATGTTTTACTTTTATTACCGAAAGAACCAAGAATAAGTCTACATTATAGACTGCCAGTACGCTCACTCAGTTTAATAACCATTGCTACAGTCTACATTATAGACTGCCAGTACACTCACTCCGATTAAGAACCAGGCTACAGTCTACATCAGTGGTTTTTTGTTTTTTATTATTTTTATTTCAGTATAGGTGTGGCCCTCCTATTGTTTGCTCGAGTTACTGCAGGACAAAAGGCCTCCACGAGAGAAAACTCGATAGGTATTTGGTCTACTCTTCCACGATGTACTTGTGAACAAGAGTAGAGATGTGGCCCTCCAATTGTTTGCTCAAGCTACTGCAGGAGAAAGGGCCTCCAATTGAGAAAAGCCGAGAGGGTTATTTGGTCTACTCTTCCACACTTGTACTCCACCACGTTACCTGTCAATCGACTAACTGTGGGTGTACCCATCCATGCTGCTGGGAGGGCACAGGCGCGCGGGGGATTTAGGATACTTGGTCACTGCTTCAACTGTCGTGCCAGAAATTTTAATTGAACCGGCGACGTCTAGATCGCAAGTGCAGTCTGCTAAACCATTACACCAAAGAATGTTACACTTCGATTTTAAGTTTCCGTGACTGCAGGGATGGGTACACCCACAGTTAGTCGAAACAATTGCTGTGGTTGTCCCACCTGATGACGGACGCTTGTGTTGTGTCCGAAACGTCGTGATTTCATTTTATTTTATACCTACGTGACTTTGCCGAAAGAAACAAAGAGTAATGTTATACTTACCAATCACTGCCTATTTCCTAAATACACATATTAACATTGTTTTACCCCTGACTTATTAGACCACATGTGTATTCCTCTCCGTGAAAATAAATACATTTGCCTTAGGTGCATGAAAAAAAACCAATGTGTCCAATCAATATTAATATGATACTTTTTTATTCACCAACACTTGTAGTATTAACGAGGACAGCACCTGGGTTCAAACCACACACCTTTGCAACTAGTGAAAAATGCGCCACCGCCTGGACACGTCAACGGATTATTAAACCTAAACTTTTATTTTACCACATAAGTCCCACTGAGCTGTATAGCTCTTTTTAAAAAGCGACCTGGCCACGAACGATAGCGCAACGAAGTGGCTTATCCCTGCGTGGAAATTTAAAGCGGCCAAATACTATAAACGAGCGACGTCGAGTCTAAATACGGAGGGAGAAACCGGAGGACCCGCGGAAAAATCCACGCGAATTTGCAATTCAAATATACAGCAGGCGTCAGGGTCATTATAATAAACCACCACCGCCCCCCCCCGGAGTCACATCTGCAGACTTTCGTTACGCACCAGCCTTAATGTGGGCGAGGACAGGAGTTGGCACAGCCGACTTTGAGGAGGGAGGCTGTGCCGAAGAGCCGACGGCCGCCGTGATGCCGCTGGCAGACGTCACGGAGATCGGCTTCGAGATGGCTGGGCGAGAAAGAGACAACGGTGTGAGAGAGACAGCTGTGTGAGCAACAGCTGTGTGAGCAACATCTGTGTGAGCAACATCTGTGTGAGAGAGAGACAAATTGCCTGATGCTTGTGAGCCATGGGCGGCACTCACAGGCTCCGGCAAAACTGGCTTTGCTACCAGGGGAGCCACTTGAATAAAAGTAATCGCGAATATCCACATGGGCGTAAGACAAGTCGAGAGAGAGACACACTGCTTAATCAGGGACTTTACCAAAATTATTCCCTTTCATCATACGTACGTTTTTGAATGTATACACGTGACTAGGAAGGGGAGCATTGATGCAGTGGTTAGCGCGCTATACGATGAACCCGGCCACCTGAGTTTGATTCCCGGCTCAGGCAGGCATCGGGCATATTATGGATGGTAAAATATGTTGAATTTATTTTAATTATTACACAGATGACTGTATTTATTACACAGTTTAACCAGTTGCCTGACTATTTTACATGGGAAATCCGTGGTGCGTGAGTACAGTAGCAAAAGACAAAGACAAAAACATCAATATTGATCCTCCCCCTTTGCATAACTCCACCACTACTCACCCCAAGAGGCCTAGCTATTCATCTCTGGTAAGTTCTATCTTATTCATAATAGAGGTTTTTTGGGTTAGATCGCGTGAATATATAAATGTGTCGTTAAAACCCGCCACCACCCGACACAGCCAACTAGTAAGGGTTGAACGTGCCAATTCGTCACTAGTACAGGGCACCGGTGTGTTGGAGAACCAAGCCACAACATTTACAAACTGAGTACGACGTTTCGCCAGTAGCTACAACTCGCTTCATCAGGCAACAGCCAGATTTGTGGAGAAGTCTTACTGTTCCGTTCCTTATATAGAGGCGTAGATGTGGTGACCACACTTCTGCGCTCTTGCGCTAGTTGTAATTACTGGCGAAACGTCGGACTCAGTTTGTAAATTGTAAATGGTGTGGCTTGGCTCTTCCACACACTGGTGTGCTGTACGAGTATACTACACTATACACATTTTTTTTCCCCTTTACATTTCTGAAAGTCACTACGTGGTGGATACGCGAATCATGCTGCCATCTCCGAGGCGCAAAAAAAACACCCGGCACATTTAACTGGGCGAAGACAAATATCTCGTTACCAGGAGAGAGGGAGAACTACCTCTGGATTTGTGATCTCAAGCGGCGTATCATCATCATCATCATTGTTATTACGCAACTAACAAAAACCGGGAATTTCAATGCCCCGGGAAGACTTGCAGAGGACGTCTTTGGGAAAAAGCAGGACAGGTGGCAACTCCCTAAGTGTTTAGCCAGCCGACTGGCACACACCACAACATGCCCCAGGCCAAATCGGCCTGGCTGGCTGGGGCATGTTGTGGTGTGTGCCGCGTAGTCATGCGGCAACACGCGCACGTGTTTGTTTTCGCACGTGGGCTCGCGCATGCCTGCTGTTGGTGTTTGCGTGTGATCTGTTTGCTTGCAATTTTGCACGCGCGTGCACAGCATCACGCGCAGACCCCCGCGGACGCTTCGCAGCCACCTCGCCACCGTTGCGCTGCGTTGCCACGAGTGACGAATTGGCACGTTCTGTTTACGTGACAACCCTTACTAGTTGGCTGTGTCGGGTGGTGGCGGTTTTTAACGACACAACATTTATATATTTACGCGATCTAACCCAAAAAACCTCTATTATGCATGATATTGGTCGCGAATGCCTATGTGTTAAATTTCTATCTTATTACTTGCAATCATTATTAAAAGTTAAAATGTATGTTACCTTATAGCCAGATGTGTTTTTGTACACTTCAATGACATTTAGTCACGCATTTTTTTCTATTCCAGAAATGTGGGCTAGGAATGCAACCCCCCATTTTAACATCATGTCTATAGGAAATTACAGTTCGCTTCAAGTATTTTCCAGCTAAGTCACCATACATCCCTCATGCATAGCGGGGGATTCAAGTTTTGTTTACAGGTAGGTGAGTGGCTAGGTAGGCAGGCAGGGAAGTAAGTGTGTGGTAAACAAGCAGCAAGGCAGGCAGGTCGTTCGAAAAAAAAGTGCATCCACACTTTATTGATGAAAATAAGAATAGGTTTTACCCTTAATTTCTGACAAAAAACAGGTGTAAAGATGTTCAAACACCAAACAGATACCTTTTGCAAGGCATCAAGTCTGCATTAACCACACGCACTTGTGGCAAAGCGTGCAAACAAACATGCTCCGACTTCTGGGTGTTTGAACATCTTAACACCTGTTTTATTTACAGAGAAGGTTAAAACCTATTCTCATTTTAATCATTTTGGATACTTGCAAAAAAGGTCCCATATCTACACTAGAGGGAAAGGGAAGTCTGGACCGCCCTACTCAACATAATGCCGCCGCGACCCTCACCAGGACGAGCAGACTGACAAACAAATGATCGAGCTACACTGTATTGTTACGGAGTACACCGATGCATTCATATAGGTTGTGTGTAGGCATGCAACCATCTCAGTTTTTGGGGAGCTCAATGAAGACTGTCGTGTCTATAGTTGGGACAATTAATTATCCAATTGTAAACAATTATTCAACTCAAAATTGACAACCCTTTTTGTCGTGATTCTTTACTTGGGCCCTTTTCAAATATGGTCACCACCCTAAAATCTTGCCTCCTGAAGGCATTGAAACCACCGCACACGTGACACCCACACCAATGCCATCACAGAGCCTCACCCATTACCTCCCGTCGGCAACACACGGGAACAGAGGTGCGAGACTTTTTTCCCCAACTATCGTGTCGTGCAATTAGTCGAGTCATCAAACCCCGATAATAATCTCTGGAATAAATGGTTACGCAAAAAAAGTTTGGATATCGTGTTTGTACTCGTGTAAAAAGGAAAAACCCAGGACCACTTACTTGGTGCAAAGGTGGCGTGGACTATAGGCGAAGGGATCGGGTAAGGCACGGGCCGCATCGGATTGTAGGTCACGGGACTCTGGACAGCAGAGAACGGGCACAATGCAAATTCACGTAGGCAACTAAAAATGAATAAATGTCAAGCGAACCCAATTCACTCGTGTGTAAGAAATGGCAGCATGACTCAAGTGATTAAAATGACTTTCAAGTGTTCCCAGACACATGTTTTTGAGTAATTTTTACACGACTGTGGTAGTGGTGGTGATAATGATTTAGCAGCTGCTACTGCTGATGATGATACACAATATTGGGATGCATTAAGCAGGTCTAATTCACCAAATAATTACATTCGTGAATTATCATTAATTTAGATTGCTTTATATCAGTTACCTCTAATGTGATCAAAGTATGAGAAAGCAAGGTTGCAAGCTGACAGCGACCGTTTGAAGCTGTCCATGATTCCCGAGGTTCATTTTGCATTTCAAAACCATGATTTGATGTCATTCATCTGTGTAATTACCAGGCAGCTGCAACACTTTAACTTTTGACCCCCTGCAAATTGGCAGAAGAGAGCGCATTTGCCATTATGCAAACCTGTGTTCCCTTGCTCAAGCCACTGTGGACAGAACAGCCTCGACCAGAGAGGGGTCTACAGAGCCCCTTTAGAGTGTATTTGGCCTACTCTATCATGTTGGCAAAACATCTTGGCAGAGGTGGGTGCACCCACACTTTAGTCCACCGCACGAGACCTGGCAATTTACTGTGGTGTACTCCTGGGTAGAACAGAGGTGGGGGAATTTAAGAAACTTGTGTCATTGTTTCAACTGCCATGCCGGGAGTGGAGTGGTCCACCGAGCCGTGGCCTGTTAAAAACAGAGCCGTCGCAGGCCACATTTGGCCCATGGGCCACCAGTTGAAAAACCCATTGGTCTTCGATGTGTTTTCGGGTTGTACCATGAAGCCACAATACCTTGCTGATCTCGTCAAGGGGCGTAAACCATCACGTGAACTCCGATCATCCTCACAGCTGCAGCTTTTGGCTAGCCATCGAACAAAAGACGGTCACTGCATCGCACGCTTTCGGGTGCGCTTCTGCGGCGGTCTGGAATGCTCTTCCTTCTGATATTAGCAAGTCACTGGAGCTATGCACTTTTAAATCTAGATTGAAAACCCATTTCTTTAGAACTGCTTTTTGTGTTTTGTTTGTTGTCCTTCCCCCCGCACCTACAATTAGCACGGTTGGCTACGTACGGTGTGAAAGAAATTCAACACAAACACAATGTTGCTTGGCATGATGTCCAAAGTTTTGCTCCGAATGCCACAAGTTTCTTCAGAGGGACATCATGCCGAACAACAAGCAGCACGACCCAAGACCACATTGGACAGCAATAAAGCATGAGTTTGCAAACCTACGGAGGACGATTCCCCCAGCATTTAGTACAAAACCCTCTCGGCAGAGTGATTAAACTCCCTTGATCCGAGTGGGCAAGGAGAGGTGGACGAGCAAAGTGAGCTCTAAACAACAAATAATATATACAGTAGATTGTCAATTTATCCGCGTGCGGTTTATCCGATTTGCGGATTAACTGGGCACCTGAGATTTTGACATAAATTCGTGGATTTTCCTTTCAGCCCAAATGAATCATCTAAAAACAGTTATACATCGTTCTTGTTGGAAATGTTTATTACAAGTCATGTGCTTAGACCGACCAAATATGTGCTCCGGTTAATCCGAAATCCACGTGATCGCCTCTACAGTGCAGTAGTTGCATATCTTTGCAACAATGGCCTGAGTTTGACTGATGTTGATTGGCGTGGTTCTGCTCCCCACTTAGTGGGCAGAGAAGGAATGTATTATCACTGAGCACGTGCATTGATCGGTCAATTGTATATTCATGGTTTGTGGCAAAGAGATCCGCGTAAAATGAATATTTTTGGATTATTAGCAATTTTGAATTATCCACAGTCATCCTCCCAGTCATTAGCATGGGTAATCGAGGGTCTACTGTGTATATTTGATATTGCACAAGCATAAACCACAGACAAGCAACACGTAAACAAATAACACTGCCCTACAAAGTAATATTTTATTCACCATCACAAATTAGTTAACGTATATATGTCTGACTTTCGAAGGATTTGCCAGTTACTTAATATCGAATGGGTTATTGTACATATTCCAATTTAACACTGTTCATTTAGAAACATTCTCAGCATTAATTTCCTATCTAGGTCATATGGTAAATATGACCTCGATAACTCTCTGCTATGAAGAGCCATTGAACATGTTGCGTGAAACTAAACAATATTTTATTTTACCAGGTAAGGCCCACTGAGGCATACAGCTCTTTTTCAGAAGTGACCCGTTCACAAATGATAGCTCAACTAAGTGGCTTATCATATAGAAACAAATAGCAGCAAAATACTCTAAACGCATGTTTCTAAATGTGGAGGGGAAAACCAGAGGACCCGGAGAAAAATCCACACGACCACGGGGAGAACATGCAAAACTTTAAATATACAGGCGTCAGGCTCGGGATCAAACCCACAACCTACTGTATACGAGGCGAGGTAGTTAACATCTCACCAACGAGTTTGTGATTCGTGAGCGTGAAAGTGAGAATGAGTCTTCTTACCGCCTTGCACGCTCCCAGAACGGAGGCAGCGACACCTCTTGTCCGTAAGTAAGGGTTCTCAGAGTCCTTGCTCAGCGTGTCCCTCTGTGAGATGGGGAGACAAGGGGTGGGGGGGATACACAAACACGCTCAGCACAGTGCCGGTCATCCACTTGGTGAACCGAAATTGTTTACTCGCTACCTTCAGAATTGCGATCCACTTGGTGAACCGAAATTGTTCACTAGCTCCTTTCAACAACGCGATCCACTTGGTGACCAAAATCGTTCACAACAGCGACTATCAATTAACCGGTAAATCTTTGAATTGAATATTGTGGGGAAGGACACATACTGTAGATTGTAAGGGTGACCTTAAATTCGCACCAAGAAAATCAATTATAGCATTTTGTCACAGGGAGAGACTGATCTCCGGAATAGAAATTGCTCAGGGGTGCCCAAGGATATGAGCAATGCCCCAAACTCATATGGGCATGGAGACACTGATGCAAATTCATTCTTTAGTAAACGTCAGCATCTCCCTGCTCAAATAAGCATGGGGCAGTGCTTTCCTCTATATTTCACTGGGAGCCAGCGGTGCAAGTTACACATTCCTATGCCAGCGAATCCATAGGATAGCCAAACTGAAGTTCCCACAATGCAATACCTATTTTGTGAATCATGGAGCAATGATGGGGGTTCATTTATGTCCCAGAGTGAAGGTCACTTCTGAAAAACACACGATTGAGAAAGCGCTGGCTTGTGTCTGCCTCACTCTATCTCCAATTGTCCGATCGTAAAGCAAATGAAACTCTGGACATCCGCGAGTGCTGCTCACACATTGACGCACACCGACTACTATATTTTAAGGTAGGGCGGGTTTATTCAGTGTGAGGTACGGCTCTGCCACCGCCTTCCCCATCTACAGCCGACAGCGTTGGACGTTAATGGCACGGTGAGTCATGTGGAATGGATTTTTTCGGGCTCCTTGTGGTGAGATATGGTCTACACACCGAGAGAGGAAATCACCACGTATTCACTATTTATAGCGGGGCAGCTTGTGTGACCAAGTCAGCAATTTAGCTATTAACCCAATGTGCATGTCGTAGGTCTCTGTAGCCATACTTTACCAGTGTTTCCAATACAGACATACAGAACCGCATCTAAATTCCAACTTCATATACAGTGATTGCTTTAAACTAATATTCAATTATATATTCTCAGGAAGCCCTCGTGAGTTTAAAGGTTCTCTTTCAGATAGTAATAAAAACATACATTTGGCTTTTTTCTTTCAATTATATTCCAATTATGCTATGTTATGAGATGACTATGACACTGGAATGCTCACAAATGACCAGTGTACCACCTGGTATTGGAGAGTAGCCCAGGATATTGATTAATAAATACCTCGGAAGTCACTTAACAGTTGGTCTCTTTATCCACACGAGATGCACACAATGTATATATGCCTTGAAAAATGTCCGTTGCATGAAAAGCATTTCAAGTTCAAACATTTTAAAAGTTGGAAAAAGCAAAATGAAGTTGAAAAACTAATTTTTTTTCCCTTAATGTTCAATGGACCAGGTTCTACACTGGAGATCCCAGCTTAATTATGGGTGGTTGCTAGTATTTGAGCCTTGTATCGAAGTGGTGCTGGCTTAGTGCTCTGACTTGTACATGCCTCATCTGGGCAATTTAACCCCCTCCCCATTGATAGGTCATACACCGATTTAATGATGAAAAAAAAGGTAAATGTGCAGCCCTGAAATTGCATGCTCCCCCCCACTGCTGGTAGAAGGGCGTCCGCTAGAGGGAGCACGAGAGAACCCCTCGATCGAGTGTTTGGCCTACTCTTCCACGCTGGCCAGGTATGGGAGTACTCATCTTACCAGATGCGACCTCTGCCAATTGACTGTGGTGTACCCATCAATACTGCTGGGAGGACGGATGCGGGAGCATTGTGAAATCAAAACCATTGCTTTAACTGCCGTGCCGGGAGATTGAATCAAACCGGCAGCCTCTGGATTACAAGTCCAGCGTGCTAACTATTACATACACCATGTCAGCTTCCTATTTAATGTACAGCTTTATAAAGAACCCTTCATTATATTACCAACGAGTGCATCGTACCCAATGGTGCAATTACTGCGTCAACCACCAATTCAACTGCTGAGTTTCTGCATTACAGATAATTAATGCACCACAACATATTGCATCATAAATATATGGGAAAAAAAATGTACGCGAAAAAGACATGCGAGTCGATAATAGTTCAGTTTCTTTTTGGATGAAGCCCTCTCTCATGTATGTTGAACTTCTTTCACAACGTCCATAGCCAACCGTGCTAATCGGATGGGCATGGGAAACCGGAGGTGCAGGTGTTGTTTGCTCACAACCCAACCCATGTTGATCATCTTGAGTTGGTGAAGGGGGGTGGCAAAAATGATTAGCCGTGACCAGGAATAGAACTCATATTTCTGGGTTCAAACAGCAGGGCTCTTGAACTCAGAAATGAACTTCTTTCGCACCGTATATAGCCAACCGCACTTTCAATTGTGTTCATATATGTGTCTCATTTGTCCTTTCTTACATGCTCTTTCTCATGCCTTATCAGTACTGTTTTATTGACACTGTCTGAACCATCATGTTTCACAACTTCTTGTTCCGTCTCTGATTCAGACCATTACCATGAAGACATTCCGTTTTTTTTGTATAAATAGAAAATAACTGATTCGTACGCATGCACTTTGATGCCACGTGTAATGAGATTATAAATCAATTCACTATTGCACCTTCTTAGGTTTTTTCGGTAAAGTCACGTAGGTAAAACATCAAAATGAATGAAAATAAAATAAAATAAAATAAAAAATCACGACGTTTCGGAGGCAACACAAGTCTCCGTCATCAGGTGGGACCGTCACAGCCAGATTAGCTGCATCAAGTGAGGCAATGATTCAAGATGTAATCCCTTAAAAGCGAGTTGAGGGGGGGAGGAGAGGGAGGGGGGAGCTCATCAGACTATGGTAGCCAATGAATGGAACGTATCGGGAGGGAGGGGGGGCAAGGCCAAAAGGGTGGGCGACGGCGTACATCTTGAATCATTGCCTCACTTGATGCAGCTAATCTGGCTGTGACGGTCCCACCTGATGACGGAGACTTGTGTTGCCTCCGAAACGTCGTGATTTTTGATTTTATTTTATTTTCATTCATTTTGATGTTTTACCTACGTGACTTTACCGAAAAAACCTAAGAAGATGATTCCTTGCAGTCACGAAAGCTTCAAATCTAGAATCACTATTGCACGTTGAACGTCCAGCCCATCGGCCTAATACTGGATATAAAACAAAAGTCAAACCAGTTCATAACAAAAAAAACAATTGAGTTAGATCTCGGAAATATAAATGTGTCGTTAAACCCACCACTACCCGACACAGCCAATTAGTAAGGTTTGTCACGTAAACAACACGTGCCAATTAGTTACGACTTCAGTACCACGGACCGATCTTTTGGAAAGTAAACCAACAACATTTACAATTCGTACCGTGACATTTTGCAGGTGATTACAACCATTTGGCGATTAGCCAGAATTTACGTGACAAACCTTTACTACTAAGTGGCTACGTCGGGTGGTCGCGGGTTTAACGACACAATTAAATTTACGTGATCTAACCCCCCCCAAAAAAAACCTTTATCGAGGATAATATTGGTCGCGAAAGCCTACTACGTGTTAAACTGCCAAATCAGTTGGACTGTTTCCAACTAACCATCCCTTCAAAAAAGTCAATCCCAGCGAAGTTTTACAACATAGGCCCATGTTAAGCAAAGCGAGTGCTTACACAGAGCAATGAGCGCAAATCCATCAAATGCCGCATTTAGGACCAGGGAAGGGGCCAGCAACATTAGCCATCTCTTCTTACAAAGGGAGGCTTAATAATGACAATTCGTGGGAAAAAACTACTACGATGAGTCCATGCATCATCGCTGTATGCCGTGGAAAACAAGCAGGCAGAGAACCTCTATTAAGGCACCGTGCGCGTGCATTTTACAATGGAGACCCGTGAAAAATTAAATTCAGGGAGAAAACAATAAAATATGCACACACTCATATTCTTAGGTTTTTTCGGTAAAGTCACGAAGGTAAAAACATTAAAAAGTAAAATAAAATAAAAATCACGTTTCGGAGGCAACACAAGCTTCCGTCTTCAGGTGGTACCGTCACAGCCACGACAGCTGTATCAAGTAAATGAGAGATTGCAGGAGCTACCACTCCGTTTATATAATGGTTGGAGAAGGTGGTGGGGCAAGGGCCGCATACTTTTATTAATATGGTAATGTGAGGCTTAAGACTAAGAATAGACTGCATAAGGCTGAGCCTATGTTATGGAGAGGTGCGGTTTGTGACGCGACCTGGGACAAGGAGACCACCACTAAACATGGTAAAACTGTAATGGTTGTCTGTCAAATAAGATTGGCAAATAAGTGTAGTTAAATCTTTTTTGCATGGTTAATCACATCTTTCCAATGATTACTCACACACTCGCTCGCTCTCTTCATTTACCCTGAAGAGCACCACGAGGTTTGAAGGCTCTCTTTCAGGAACTAAACGAATAAATTATGTTGTATGTATGTTTGTGTGTTGAACTTCTTTTGCATCGTACGTACCCAACCGTGCTAAATCGGAGGTGCGGGGGAAGGACAACAAACTAAACACAAGGAGCAGTTCTCAATAAATGTTGCTGTGAAGTATTATAGGTAGCAGCTAATATAAGTAGTTCATTCTGTCTCTACATTGGCTTTCCAGACCAGTATTATTATCAAGCTACAATTGTTTAAGCAAGCTCTAAGCGGAGCCAATGAGCCAAAGGACAATAACAGATTTTGAATATTTTCAAGAAAGTTCTGCAAAAGGATATATTTAGAGCTTCAAAAACACCACTTGAGGTCCACGCGACATGCGCAGGTGATAAAATGACTCTATCATCTGCCAACTGCTGGTCACTCCTCTTATCCTTGTGTAGTGTAATAGCGCCGGCTGGTGGACAGCGACAGCAACTGTGGTGGACAGACAGTACACACACCGGTCAGGGTGTGTTGGCAGAGCGGAGGAACTAGGGCAAGGGTCACGGAGAACCCTATCTGGAGGCCCCTGGAACCTGCTAGTGGGTTCGAGAAGGGAGGCACGGTCAGGGTGGAGCCAGGCCACACTGGTAGCATAAAAGGAGCCGAGAGCTCCTTTTATGCTACCAGCGGATGACACCCAACTTTTTGTCATCCAAATTTTTTCAAAATGTATATTTGTCCTCCAATCTCATCCTGACTGAACTATTGTTGTCACGTCATGCGATTAAGAAGCCACTGAGATCTCTTGCAGAGCAATTCAACAACGGCGCACAGAACTGGATATTGCAGAGCTGCGTCTGAGATCGCACAGAAGTGGATACCGCAGAGCTGCGTCTGAGATCGTTGCAACTGACCTCTGCTCATCAATGTAGAGGGCAGTAATTTCCCACCAACCCTGCCGCAAAAAGTATCGTTCAATGGAATAACAAGCTAATATTTTAATCCCATAGCTAAAATGTAACCACGTTAGTGGCGGAATCAATATTAATGTGATTGTTTTTTTCAGTCATTTGTGAATGGGCAGAGATCATCTCACGTACAACTTTTTAAAAAAATTTGTTTACATTACTGAAACAATGATACATATATACATGAAAAAAAAATTACAAGCTTGAAAGCAAGAAGAATCTGCCAGTGCTCACTCTGTTATTTAAAAAAATGAATCAAGCCACCCCGGTATGTGTTACTGGAAGTAAGTCGTTTTTATTCGATAACCATTCCCTAATCGTTGCTAACTTTACATATCAAAGAAGTAAACACATTTTTGTAATGCTTTCTTGTGTTGTATGAATTGTCACTGCTACAGGGCACGTGGAGGATTTACTATCGAGGCTATGATCTCACTTGACAGACATGGTGACATATGAGCCCCAAATAAAGCAGTTCATTATCTTTTGAGAAAAAACATAATCCACCGCTTATATAAAATACCACACACCCATCTTAACGTCATAGCAACTGCAAAATACCAACATTCAAAAATAAAATCTAAGTGGGATAAACATCTCCTGTGTATAATAATATATTATGTAAGTACCTTAACACTCACCCGCTTTAGACCAATTCATACACTTTGATTAAATGATGAGCAACTGAACAGACTAGAAGAAGCACCCACTTTGCATTGGTTGGACACATAAGACAATAACAGATAAAAAAAGAGGCAAACGTTGAAAAGTGTGTAAAGTAGTACACACATCAATGCAGGCCATGAACTACACTCGGTGAGAGAGTTTGTAAGCATTTTCTTATCCTCATGAAAGAACCCAAGAATAAAGTGGGAATTTCAAAAGGGTGGAAAAAGAAAGGATAACAGATAACACGCTCGACGCAATGCACCCTCAGAATTCGGGCTCGAACGGGAGCATACAGCCTCGCTGGCCTACTGCGGGAGGGGTAATGATCGTGAGCAGTGTATTTACTATTTAAACTAAACTAACAATTTTTATTTTACCAGGTAAGGCCCCCTGAGCTATTTAGGTCTTTCTCAGAAGCAACCTGCCACAAATGATAGCTCAACGAAGTGGCGGCTATCATCATGTGGAAATTTAGAGCAGCCACATGCTCTAAACGCATGTTGTTGATTCTAAATGTGGAGGGAGAAACCGGAGAACCCGGAGAAAAATCCACGCGACCACGGGTAGAGTATGCAAACTCAAAATATACAGGTGTCAGGGTCGGGATTGAACCCATGACCTGTATACCAGGCGAGGTAGTTAACATCTCTCCACCATGACACCCCAAACCTACGCTGAATCCCAAACGGAAACACTGCGAATGCATCTCCCCGTTGTGCGAGGCGGAGAAACAATGTAACCAAATGGAACCAGAAATTAAATAACATAAACGCCGATGTCGAAGTTTGTCAACCTTGTTATCTCCCATGAGCAACGGATTTACCTTGTGTTAAGAAGAGTGGTGGCGTAGTATCCAGAGTCCATCTACCTTTGTGACCATTAATAAAAGTGAGTGGGCCCAGGCAGGACGCATCGCGACAAGTGACGATGGCTAGTGGTCGAGGCAACAAAAGGAGTAACAGCAATCAAGAGGAGATATTATACTGCGGAGATGGAGAGCTGAAACGGCTCGTGTGCCACAAATTAGATGGATTGGTGAATATTCAGACTCCTAAGAGATAGACGGTGGTGGCTTGGGGAGGTTCTCATCCAATTTGATTATCCCATGGATTTATACAGTACATATACAATATAATAAAAGGCAAAGTTGTGATTATATGTGTCTGTTCAAAATGTTTAGCGTACTTCCCGACATGCAACAAACTTGAAATTTGCCATGTGGGTACTTTCCAGACTGTACACCATGCAAAAATTATAAAAATACACGTACCGCGTTGTAGTGTAGTGGCTAGCGCGCTGCGCTACGAACCCAGCGACCCGAGTTCGATTCCCGCTCACGACCACCACCGGTGACGATTATTTCAACCGGTCCTTGGCCTCCCCTAAGTCGACTCAGCCTCAAACGAGTAACTGCTGTGGTGTGTGAACATCGCCACTGGGGAGACAAAGGCGGCCTGGCGTGGTGAATCCAAGTCACGGGCGAAGCCGGGTAGTAAAGCTAGTATTCAATATGCAGAATATTGCCTCGCTATTCGCGAGGAATACGTTCCGGAGATGCTCTTGAATGGCAAATTTTGTGGAAAATGATATTGGCCTAAAATGATATTGGCCACTTAATCTCTCATCACTGTAACTCATTACATTCTCTCATCACTTTAACCACTTTCTCTCTCTCTCTCGATGCAGTCGTGTAGAGTTTCAGACGCGATTCGCGGAAAGCCAAAAACGCGGACAGCAAACTTGTGAATGACCAGGGGATGGTGTACGTCTAAATTGTACACAAACAGTGGTGTGTCGCAGGGAAGCTGTCCTACCGAATAGAAACGTAGCCCAATTTTCTGACGCGTTCATGATGGTTTTTTCACATGTAAAAAAACAACAGGGGGGGAGGGGGGGGGAAATCTCACGAACCTGCCAGGCTAACCGACCGAACAATAATTAGTGCACCGGCGAACTTATGGCATTGCGATGCTACCGCGCTGCGAAGGAAGGGGTGGGTGTTGACGAACCATCGCGAGCGAGGGGCGGGGAGGAGCGCCCAGTGCGCCAGACACTGCGGCGTTTCGCCGTCCCACGCACAAAGCCACTTTGGGGGCCAGTAAGCCAGCGCGCACGTACGTGCAGTCAAAAATAGATATTGTGCGTGCAGTCAGCCTTCAAAAGTGCTCGCTAGCATCACTTACCCCAACAGTCTGCAAAGACTATACGGGGGATATTTGTCTTTGTGTCCCCATGCAAGCATGTGCCTGTTCAAATGTGTGCATCCCAAAATCTACGACAGTGTACACATGTGCCCCAAAGCTTGTGTGTAACCTAACATATGTGCATGCACGCGCATCAACTCATGTGCACGCACATGCCAATAAAGAAGCGTGTGCGTTTATGTGACGACAGTGCGCGTGTTTGTGTAAGCATCGGCGTGCCTAGTGAAAACAGGCGGGGGAGGGGGGGCATCATGCGGTCACACATGTTGTTTTACACCACCTACTGCCGGCCGCCGCTGCCTATATTTTAGTTCAGCAAAAAGAATATATACGTGCACACCTGCACGTACGTGCGTCGAGTGCTCATGTCAGCCAAGGAAAGGGCGAGCGAGTGAGCGCGCAAACGGCGGCGGCACGCTTGTGGTCATCCACACGCCCGCCCAGGCGTACGCACGTGCCTGCGTGAGTGTGGGGAGCGGTGGCGTAGCGGCTTGCAAGCTGCGCGACGAATCCGGCGACCCAAGTTCGATTCCCGCTCACAGCCAACACCTGTGTCGATTATCTGAACCGGTTCTGGGCCTCCCCTAGGTCGACTCAGCCTCAAATGGGTACCTAGTGCGGTGTGTATACGTCTTCACCGAGGGAGACAAAGGCGGCCAGGCGTGGTGTTGGCCACCCACCCCCCCTCGTGTGCTGTGCCGGCCTTCATAGGAGCTCGCTAACAGCACTTGTTCCAACAGTCTGTTCAGGCTATACGGGGGATCTTTGTCTTTGTGCGTGATGGGTGGGGCGTAGGCTCCGCCGGGGATAGTGCCGAATGAAATAAATAACCGGGCGAGCCTTGATGGCATTCTGAAACCTTCAACTCGCGCGGGCAGCCACGCAAATGCCGATTGTGCCCGGTGTGTGAGCATCTTGCAAGCTGACAAGGGGGCGGCACACGCGTGCCCGCACGCACACGTTGAGTGCCTCCCCGGGGCCGATGTTCATGCGCTCTCCATCGGATGCCTCTCTTCATTTGCGACGGCTCGAGCACACGAGGCGAAAGGCGCGTGCAGAGCGGGCGGCACTGGTGCACGTTAAGAAGCAACACGGCAGAGCAGTACAACAAGGCATATCCGACCGCCACGTATCTGCCGTGAGCAATTAACCGCCCACACTCGGTCTAGCGTTTGTGCACGGGATAAATGTCATTTTATAAAGATGTTGGCAAAACCCAACCTTTTCAGAGTCAGTAATGTGTTCTTAATCTTGTGTACATTTGCTTACTTCTAAAGCACAGAGAAGCAAATTTCCCACGTTTAAAGCAATTTACACGATATTTAGTCCAGTAGCCTATTTATATACGGTGTAACTGCTTTATATCGATATTCGCCTATGCCTCAGTCACCAAGGCATCAAATATATACGACGTTGTCCTGTAGTGAACATTATACACATCTGATAATAGGTTTCCCCCCTTTTTTTTGGCAACAAAACAGGTGTTAAGATTTTGATTTAAAGCTTTTGTGACTTTCGGTAAAGTCACGTAGAAGGGAAATAATAAAAATAAAACAATAAAATAAAATTCTCACGACGTTTAATTAGGATGCTGTCTTTCCGACAGCTCTGTTCTTCACTTGAGGACGGCTGCTTGTGTTGTGGCCAAAACGTCGTGAGAATTTTATTTTATTATGTTTTATTTTTATTATTTCCCTTCTACGTGACTTTACCGAAAGAACCAAGAATAGGTGTTAAGATGTTAAAACACCAAACTGAAACCTTTTACAAGGAATCATGTCTGCATTAACCACAATGCTTGTGGTCAGAAAGCAAACAAAAAACACACTCTGATAATATATGCATTGTCCGTGAAACTGATTGGTCCACACCAGAGACAGCTTTCTTTTGAGCCTCGTCTCAAACGGTGTTAGACCAGAGGACATTAAAAGGCGCCAAAAGGCGTCCTCTACAACTACTCATCCCACTGAGCCCAACATTACCCCAATAGGCAACCAGCCACCCATATCAGACCCCACACTGCCACTCACCCTATCACTGCTCCCAACACCCCTCCTTATTCTTGCTTCTCAGCTTTTTGGTTGCAATGCCACTTGGCCCTTTTGATGAGTTAACTACGTATGCATGTATGTATGTTGAACTTCTTTCGCACCGTACGATGTCAACCGTGTTAATCGGAGATGAGGTGGGGGGGGGGACAACAAACTAAACATAAAAAGCAGTTCTCAAATAATTAGCTTTCATTATAGATATAAAAGTGCATAGCTCCAGTTGAGTCCTAATATCGGAAGGAAGAGCATTTCAGTCAGCCGCAAAAGCGCATCTGAAACTACCTATTAATGCCGAAGAGAAATGAATCACACTAATATATATAATAACAGTCCATCTCTCTTGAATTGTGGAGGATCAGTCAGGAATTGATCTTCAGATGAGGAATTGGCATGTTTCATACCCGCCTATTGTTGGTGTGGCGGTGGCGGGACTATGAGCTCCCCGAGACAAGGGGGCTTTTGTAAATCGCACAATGGATTATTTGCAAGCAGATCTGGAAATTTCACTCAACTACCACTCGTGCCCTGGGGGGCCACTTCTTTAACGATGCATTCCACCGCACCCCTGTTCTCATTGTCCAACTCCACAAACAATCCCCAAGACAAAGATTACATTAAAAGGAAACACATCCTCATCATCACCAGTCGCGACAAATCCACTGCTAGACAAAGGCCTCCGCCACACCATTGATGTCGCTCATGGTCCTGCGATGCCACAATATAACTTGTGCGGATGATTCAGATCAAAATCAGAATCTTCATTGGGACTGGAGGAGGAAGATTGGCGGGTCGGCGAGTTGATCTCTGCGATCCACCTCTGCGGTGTCCATCCTCTTTGGCGAGTTGCCTCATTTGGCTGTCATTCTGTCAGCCATCTCTTCCACTTGCCCTCATCCCCTTCGTGTGACTTTCCCTATCCCAAGACCAGTTTCAATGAACGGTCAAAAGTACATGTGACACGCAGGCTTTCGCCACCAATATTATTAATTTTATTTTACTTTTATTAATTTAAATTTTTTACCTACGTGACTTTACCGAAAAAAACCTAAGAATATAATAATAAAGATGTTTCTGAGTTCAATTGCGTAAGTATAAATATGTCGTCAACCCGCCAACACCCAGACAAAGCCACTTCGTGAGGTTTGTCGCGTAAACAAAACGTGCCAATTAGTTAACTACTTCAGCACCAACGGTGTGTTGGAAAGTAAATCCACAACATTTGCAATGGGTACCGTGACGTTTCACTGGTAATTACAACCAGAATCATTGGGGGGAATTCTGTCAGAATCGTGTACAGTATGTCTCGCGTATATATATTTGTTCTCTCATCCATGTGTTCCTTGTTCTGTTTGTCAGCCCAGCGAGTATCACTGTTGCTTCTTTGCTTACTACTCTGCAGTGTTTATTTCTAGCCCATCTCATTGTTTTTATACGTACTCACTGGACATGTTCTTCTTTCGACACATTGATATGCCGTTCTTCATTGTCAATCTACATCTTCCAAAACAAAACATAACCTCCTCTGACTCGCATCTTTATCACTTTATTTAAGTCCTGGCCCACCTTCAATTACTGCCAAAGATATATAAGTACTTTGTTGTGTTTTGTAGTGGTGTCCCTCCAACAATATATTTTATTGTTCAGCGACGTTATTTTACATACTCTTAAATTTATTTTTAGGTCATTCTTGCAAATTACAATGCCCTGGTCTCTTGAGTTCTCACCAAGTTACACAACACACTGACAACACGCCGACGTCAGTCGTGGTTTTTATTTTATTATTTTTTATGTCTACGTGACTTTACCGAAAGAACCAAAGAATATGAATACACTGACAGTTTTAACCCCACTTTGTAGCCTCCTCTATTGAGTTCTAAAATTGTTTCCTGTCGCTCATTTATTGTTACGACTACCTGAGATGGTTAACACTATAGAAATTTCATATCATGCTTTATTTGTCCCAATTAAATTTTTAAAAAAAATAGTCGTTTCCCTCCCTAGTCTACCTGACATCTCTACAGTGTAACTATTTTGTTCGAAGAAAGGAACTTATTTATTAACTCATACATCCATAATAGAGGGTTTTGGGTTAGATCGTGTAAATATAAATGTGCCGTTAAACTTGCCACCACCCGACGCAGCTCATTAGTAAGGTTTGTCACGTAAACAAAATGTGCCAATTCGAGTACTCAAATTGTAAATGTCGTGGGTTTACTCTCCAATACACCAGTACCGTATAAGTAACGAATTGGCACTTTTTGGTTGCATTACAAACCTTACTAATTGGCTGTGTCGGGTGGTGGCGGCGGGTTTAACGACACATTTATATTTACGCGATCTAAACCAAAAATCTCTATTATGGATATTGATCACGAAAGCCTACGTGTTAAACTGACTCATGCATATCCAAGAGGACTTCCACCGAGGAGATGGAGCGATCAAATCCGGTTGTGTGCAGTTGCTGGGTGCAACGCTACATGTCACTATCGCAACAGACGGCGTGATGACTTGGGGAGGCCTTTATCCAGCAATGGATTGATAATATCTGATTATGAAATGGATTAGCAATCCAAAAGCAACCCACTAAGAAGTAAGTAATGGTTCATCTCACGTAATTAACTTTGTTTTTTTATCATCTCATAGGCTGGTCTCAAGATTTTTTTAAGTGATTAATAATGAACAGCCCTTTCATTAAAATATTTTTTTAAGAACGTAAATTAGTGGTTTATTTTTAAAGCAGTATATGTATCATGATTCCTCAAGTATTTTGGCCAAAGTGGAAAACTTTCATAACAATGCTCATGGGTGAATAAAGCAATGGCTACTGTACATAGTATTGAAGTGCACGTTGTTAAAACGAACGAATATTTACAAGATCAATGGAATTCATGCATGAGCCATACCTACCACCCCTGCGGCTACACTATCTTCAGCCTGAAAACAAACACCTGAAAAACCAGTCTGCTGGCGCACGTAGCCTTGATTTTTTTTTACTGCCTTGACGCCCCACTTTTCTTGCGTCAAAAGCAAAATACAACCCCATGCCCACTCAATCATCTGGCAGCACCACCCTTTCCAAATCCCCCACTGCGCATGTCGCCAAACCTGTTTCCTTTGTGCAAGCCGCGCGTGACGTCACCGCGGCATGCGGACCAATCACGCGGCGCTGCGCTGCAGAGACGGACCGCCCCCGTTAATTACAAAAGGCAACGGGGTGGCAGAATGATCGGATAACCCCAGCAGGAGGACACCACAATCTCTGCAGTGGAAAAAGCCTCGGAGGGAGCTCCAAGCGTTGTCAACCTCGTCCCGAGCCAGCGGCGCTTGTACCAACTCAAGACATTTATTTCTCTCTGCGCTTTTCGCTCGTAAGGTACGATTGTGTTGCAATGCGCCGCCTATGTAGGTGCGAAAAACTCGGAACATTTTGGTTAGTAACATTACCAGAAAAGGATCAAATATAAGAGGTGATATTTCAGGAAATGGCTCTTCATTATAGGCTGGAGAGTGAGTGATTAATGTTTTATTATGTTTTATTTTTATTATTTTATTATTTCCTTTCTACGTGACTTTACCGAAAGAACCAAGAAGAGTGATTAATAGTTGACCATCCCACCATAATGTATCGTGCAGTCACCCATTTATTATTCACTTAAATCTCTGATGTCCTTCATATCATCCGCTATGAAAAGGGCAAATTGCGCAAATATATTGCCAATCATACAAAGTGGCCGAGGAATGCGAGTTATTATTTGTGGTCGTGAACGACTGGCAATGCATTATCATACGTTTTATTGCATGTGAGCGTGTTTCTCATGCCTTGTTCACTTAAGTGTTCGGTGAGTGAAGCAGGTTTACTAATAAGTATGTGGTGTGTTTTGTGTGTGTTTGCGAATTAATGTTGGGAGAAGAGAATAATAATTCCTCAGCATTCATGTGCTTAAGAGCAACATGATGTAAATAAAAAAACTAATATATTTTGCTATGAAAACAAAGCTCCACAAACTTGTGAGACACTGTGTATATGGCCCATATGATCGTACTGTAGATTTAAATATGCATCTGCTCACAAATTAATTTTACAATTCGCCAGCATGGACGATATTGCAATCGCCAGTTCATATGCATTAACTTGCAAGACCAAAAACGCTCAACAAAGTGTCAAAGCTGCTTTCCATGGAGACAAAAAGGAAAATGACAAACAGCTTAAGCAAACGAATAACAAGACTTATTTGTGTTGCCAGGAGTGGTTGAAGAGTGATAATGATATTTCTTGCAATAAGATCTATAATTTAAATATACTACCTGGGATTTCAAAGCATACTTGTGAGATGATTGAACGATATTAAAGAGGTACACTCACTGAACTTGCCATAAAGCAATGTGCTCGGTGATTTAAAAACAAACTTTCTGTTTCTGTTTGTTTATGTTTGCTTGTAGCCGTGGCATTGTTGGCGCTATGTGTGTTGCAATTGCTTTACCTGGTCAGGTGTGTTGGATTTGCACTGCTCTGGAGTTAACTTTGAACCATTTCTCAAAATTCCTAACAATTGTTTGCATTGCCTAGTGTTTGCCCTCCAGCCAACTACTCCCCAAACGGGAGTCTTCCCTTCAACGGAAGACCAATTGGGGACTAACTTGGTGAAACAGATTAACGGGGAGGAAAAATAAAGGGTTTTTTTTCTTCGTGAAACTGAACGTGAGAACAAAAAAATTAACAAATGCTGTGCAGATTACGAATGTTGACATTTTTAGTGCGGAGGTGGGAGGGTGACTGTGGACTCGCGTAACCCTTTGGGGATGTTTAAAAAAACATTGCCAGAGTATGACTAAACTCTAAGCCGTGGGCTAGATAATAACAAAACGTAGCGTTCGTCACAGTCTTTGAAACTCCATCGTGTTACGATATACAGATTAATGGAAAATAAGATAAGTCAGACTGTAGTGGGTCAAAGGTCACCCACGAGTTTCTCTGCAAAGACATTCATAACCATAGCACGTAACGTTGAGTGGCTAAAGTCAATTACAATACTGCTCTCCAGGACGCACGCGCACATACACAAGCGGTCTTGATTACTTATTTTTTAAGTTGTGCACATTATTCCACTACATTTTACAATCGATCACTTCTGAGGCATTCAATGATGGGGTCACTGGTTACAAACATACACACAATGGTCAATGCAGGATTAGTTCGAGAAAGGTGCATTTACAGGGCAATGCGTGCAAGTGCCCCCTTACAGGCATTGGAAACGGGCAGTGACATTTGTAGCTACAACGACAGGAAGGTGGTGCATGGACATTGACCTGGTCTGTGAAAGGAGAATTATAATTATAAGTAGTTTTGGTGATTGCATCTCCTGGAGCCATTCCACACACACACAAGGTGATGCGAATTGCTTGCTTAACCGCTTTTAACAAAACAATTTGTGTGTCATGGCACGATGCTAGTAGCACTATTGAAATATACGAAGTAAAAATAATGGTTCTTTACTTGAGAGTGCAGCAAGTAGGTGGCTGCTGACAGATTCTCTCAACAGTCTTTAATACTTCTGAAGCTTTCCTGAGCAAATAAAGTCAAGCATGCACAACAGGGGCACCATGCGTTCCCCTACAAGACCCCCCTTATACAACATGGACTGATCCAAATTGCTGCTGTCTGCACAGGAGGTTTGGATCGTTCCATCTTGTCTGCAGGGGATGAGAACATTGGGATATTCCATTAGGAAGAACCAGCATAAGCAGCAATGTACTTGGTACTCAGTTTTTTTCGGTAAAGTCACAAAAAACCAAAGAGTATGAATCCTTGCAGTCACGAAAGCTTCAAATCTAGAATTAATGTACTTGGTGTTAAACAATGCCATTTCTGGGATAACACAAACGAATATGTCGGATCTCATAAAGAAATCGTGCAAAATGCTCGCACAGGTGCATCAAATCTCAAAAGTAAAGGCAAGATTTAAGCGTGGGTAGTCGCTTGTATGGGGCGACCACCATTTAAAGCCCGTGATGCAGGCGGCTACTTGCTTGCAGGGCTGTGTTGTGGACCGCAGAAGGCAGTGGGGCAAAATGTACCTTCATGGTCCTGCATAGAAAGCCGAATTGGGTTTCATTGAATCGGGACTCACGAAATCATGCTGCAAAAATTCCTGCTGGCGTTGCTTTCATCCAACGAGCCCATTCCGCGTTGTTGTAGCGTGCTCGATCATGCTGGTAATGCACACGAGGATATCTACGCTTTGGTTTAATACACACAACACCAATGCAGTGGTTGGGCAGTCACCAGCTTCTCTTATGCTGTTCTTTCTGTCCAAAAACACCGTTTGGATTTATGACAGCCGCTTTTTACAACACATGGCAAGACACTGCTAGCATTCACAACAGCTGGTTCGTTTAATGGTCATTCACTCTGTCCGGCACTCCTCCCAAAGCTTACTGTTTATGCACAATGTTCACCTTGTATTTTTATCGAAACGTTTGTGCATAACGCAAAGACAAAGATCCCCCATATAGCCTGAACAGACTGTTGGGGCAAGTGCTGTTAGCGAGTAACACCTAATGAAGTCCGGCACGGCACACGAGGGAGGGGGTGGGTGGCTGGCACCACACCCGGTCGCCTTTGTCTCCCCAGTGGTGATGTTTACACACCACACCAGGTACTCATTTGAGGATGAGTCGACCTAGGGGACGCCCAGGACCGACTCGGATAATCGTCACTGGTGTTGGCCATGAGCGGAAATCGAACTCGGGTCGCCGGGTTCGTAGCGTAGCGCCCTAACCGCAACACCACCGCTCCCCACCGCCCTGCGTACACATATACACACATTTGCACCTTTAGGTTGTTTATTCATGAATGTAAGTCATGTGTTTAGGAGCCTGTATTCCCTCAAGTCTTCCTTGCAAATAGGCATGCTATCTTTTAAATGGACGCGGCCAGGCAAGAGTAATCTAATCATACATTACTCTTGCTTGGCCGTCACGTGTACGCACAGCATCTTGAGGTACATTGGCAGATTGGTGCAATGAAAAACAAAACCTATCCCATTACAACACATCACCCAGGAGCAGAAGAGACCAACTAGTTTATCGCGCCAATGATGACTGTCTTACAAAGGCAAAGATCGTCCCTGTGCTACTGAGCAAGCACCTATGAAAGACCGGATGGCACTTGTCAAGGGGGTGGTGTGGGACAGCACCACGCCCGGCCACCTTCGTCTCCCCAGTGGAGATGTTTACACATCGTATAAGGTACTCTCTCTTAAGGCCAAGTTAATGTTGGGAAGGTACAGAACTAGTACGAATAATGACTAGTGATGTTATCCGTGGCTGGTAATTACAACGTACGTCAACGGGTTCGTATTGCAGTGCGCTCACCAATACGCCACCTCTCCCCAAAGTGATGAATCTTGCGCATGCAAACCCCCAGGTAACCACTGACATAGTAGGGATGGAGTAAGTAATCTATTCATCGATTGATAATTTGTTTATAAAGTTCATAGTACAAATCGCGTGTTTAATGAATCTATGTTCTTAAATTTATGCAAATTACAGTACGTATGAATAAACCACTGCTGGATGAAGGCCTCCGGAAGCCACAGCCATCTCTTAAGACCCTGTAATGTGGCTATCGGAGATTAAAATAGTTCATGCAATTGATATGCCAATACAATATTTAGGCTAAAGGACCAAACAAGATGGGCCAAATGGGAGAGCACAACCAAGATGATTAAAATAAGATGAAAAACGATCTGCCAAATGGAACCATGACCCACAAATTGCAACAATTCTTCAAGTCGCCACGGGTAAGGAGGGGTGATTGAATTGTTACACCCCGAGTGTACGTTACACACAGCCACGCCTGCACTCGTGCATTATTCTAGTCACCCAGAGGCACTGACACGTACACACACCAAAACATGCATCCCCTGTATATAGCCTTCATATAGACTGTTGGGGAAACTGCTGTTTGTGACCACGAATGAAGGCTGACATGGCACAACAAGGAGGTGGTGTGCCAAGCATCACGTCCAGCTGCCTATGTTTACACAGGTATTCATTTTAAAGTTGAGTGAACTTCAGGGAGGCACAGGACTAACTGATGTTAGTCGTTGCTAGGAACCAAACTCGGTTTGCCGGTTTCATAGCGGAGTGCAATATGCCCGTATATATACACACACACAAACACATTACTCAAACAAGTGCGAAGACTGTTAGTGAGCATCGATGAAGGAAAACACAATCACACGAGGTGACTAAGTGGCAAGTACAATAAGTGGCTGCCCTTCGTGTCCCCAGTCCTGTTAATCGCACACTACATCGGATACTCAGCTACAGCCGTGTTGACCTAGAGGCATGGGAAAAGTGCTGAACCACCATTGGAACCTCCTTTGCCAGTAGCAAATATGATAATTGGTTTTTTACCCTTTTATCTGGCAACAAAACTGACATCTTTTTTTTTGTTTGCATTCCGACCGCAGGGATTGTGGTCAATGCAAACATGACTACTTGTAAAAAAGGTGTCAGTTTTGTTGCCAGATAAAAGGGTAAAAAAACAATTATCAAGTGCTGAACCATTTGCCACTGATGTTAACCAGGACTGGGAATTGAACTCGAGCCACTGTGTTTGAAGCGACAGTGCACAAACCCACGGGGGCCACCGCTCATGCAGATACACACGCACACACGTGTGGTGGCGCGTGCTTGTCGAGCCAGCAGCTTGCGCATTTAGTGGATGCACCGAGGCCATACGGGCAAGATGATAGCCCACCCTCCAGGAGCGGAGAGTTGCCCGTAGGACACAGTACCGCAAGTAGCTTGCTCAAATCAACTGGTCAACGTGGTTGTTTATTTTCCTTAAAAGGAGGTATCTCTCCGGCAATAGTCTAAGGTACAATTTGGAGTTAGAAATGTCATCTAAATGCAAGACGCTGTGCAGAAACACAACAGGACATCCAATTGGCCAAACACCCCAAGCCCAGTCTTAAGAACTCGGTGCGATCTTGTTAGGTTCCGAGGCGTTACAAATAGTCGATACGAACTGGGCGCATCGTGCAGACAGAAGTGCTGGTGTGCAATATACGTGACAAAAGCATAACTTACAAGCAGGTGGGACGCTATGCTAAGAATGAACAAAAACATAGCAATGTGCCTTGATGTTTTCATCTCGATCAACCGTGACCTACTCAATGGTATGGGCTCCGAGGGGCTAAACACGCATCTTAGCTGGAATACTGTGTAACTTGGCAATCGCAAAGGCACAGTTAAAAACATTGCAAAACAAACAAGAGAGCTTCACGCAGAGATAACAATAAGGGAGCACGTGCAAATATTTATAGAATATCAAGATCTTAAGTCTACAATCTTAAATAAGTTGTACATTTACATGTTTCAGATGTTAGCTTGATAATACACCCCAGAGCAGTCAACAATAGTCGTCCCGCACGTCCAATTGGAACGATTGGCTACGTAAGGTGCGAAAGAAGTTCAAAATGCATACGTATATAGGACAGTTTCCTTATAAAGAACCCTGGGGCAACCTTCCGTGGGAATGTGGCATTTTTATTTCGTGCTCTGGCCATGAAAGGGGATGAGCCCCCCTCCCCCATTCTCCTTTTGAGAAGAAAACAAAGCGTGAGCACACACGTGTCATTCGGGGTGTCAACATTAAATGAAAAAAAAAGCATTTTGGTGTCTCTCGTTTGTGATGTCTAATTTCTTCTGTGTTTGTTTCGATGGTGTCATCTCATTTGTTTCATCAATTCGCTCCCAAGGTACATTTGTATATAATCTTTAGACAATTTACATTTGCTTCACATGTTATGTTCTGCAGTCATTTCCTTGCTGAGAAATTCTAAAAAGCGCCTCTTCTGCTACCTTGAGATATACTGCAAGGGGAGGTGCGGTATAAATAATAAATAACAATGACGAGCAAATAATCAATTCTTACGTGTGTGGGTCTGCATGTAGTATCTTGAGCATGAGAAAAAAAATCAATACTTTGTCAATAACTCTGCCTTTTAAAGGCAAAGTATATGAGGCAATCATTTGAGCAAGGGCTGGTCTTCGGCAGCACATTTGTTATTTGTGCTTGTGCAACACTGCCAATGAAACTATCACCGAATAATTTGTTTACATTTTCGAGTGAGAGCTGTACGCGCTCAACGAGTAACCGTGCAATACTTTACAACGATGGGAGGATGAGTTAAGAATGTGTGGCTAAGCTTGCGCTGCTGACTTTCCTCCCTTCACTCGCCAAAAGGCCCAAACCAAACGGGGTTAGGAACTCCGTCGACAAAGAGGACGAATGCAAGAGGCATTAAAGCAAGCGTGTTATTTTCTTACTGGCTCTATGCCTCCAAGCTACGTCCCTGCAAACAACAGGAGCGCCTGATGTCAATGAGTGCCCGCTTAATCTTTTGGCCCAGGAATGTGGAGATTTTAGAGGGCGGAGGGGGAGTGGGCCAGTAGCATACAGGGGTAGTAAAGGTGCCTTGGGTACTGGCAGCTAGCTTGACGAGATTCCAGGAGCTTAACTGCAACAATGCTGCCCCCTCCGCAAAATTTTAGGCCGATAAACCCAAGTTGCATTCAACCACTGAATGCTCACCTTATATGCCCTCATGTCTAAGCATTTTATATGATAAGGCGTATAAGGACACGAGTCGGCCCCTCAACCTGTAAGCTTAATACCGCAGTCATCGCTAGCTTTGTCTGAGAGGAGATGGAGAGGTGAATTCATCTCGTGTGCAAGGTTTAGGTGGACTGTTTACATAGCAGGATTGAGAGAGATCGCGGTAGTTTGGGATGGTCTTCATTCAGCAGTGGATTGACCAAAGCCGATGATGAATATTTTTTCTCATTTTATGCTCTTACCTATGTGTTCCCTATCTATCTATAATATTTACCAGGGCTAAGCTGCTTTAAGGGACTCGTGTAATATAAGACTTACTAATAATTATGTATATTGTCTGCCTATATAAGTTCCCCATTTATTGACATACAAATATTAATAGTGACATACATCTGGCCAGAACATGATCGTTATGGCTTTTTACGATAAACTCAGCACATGGCATTCAGCCTATTCGGCATGATTAGCACTAATGCAGGATATGCCGTCATTCAAGCGTCCTTGAGCTTGGCAATACTCCTGTCGAACTAAAAACATTCTCCTTTAAACAACACACTGTGTGACGATAGAATGCAAAGTATTTATGTACGCATGTTCAACTTCTTTCGCACCGTACGTAGCCAACCGTGCTAATCGGAGGTGCAGGGGAAGGACGACAAACTAAAAAGTGAGTCACTCACACTGTTCTCTGCCAGGCCTGTCATTTTCTCTATTTTGTCTCATTGTACAGGATGACTCTTTTCTATATAGATAGGTGAATGAATATCGTGAAAGCAATGGCTCCACATCTTACAAAAGGGTGTTCAATATTAAATACGCCCATTCAGATTGTCTCAATATAATTTTATGGGGTCTATACACACATCAGTTTGAATTCCAACTGTAATATCAGCATGATGGTCAGAAGACATTTTAATTCAGAACTCTCACGGAAAGCAGTGAATGTGAAAAGGGCCGTGGGTGATGAGGACAGAACCAACTGTGAAGTCCATGGAATAACCCTCATTATCCACATTTGGGGCATTCCTTTAACATGCCCTGCATAATAGTGTTTGTCACTCGGCAATTAAACTAACATTGTGAATGATCAAATTGATTGTGATAGTGTATCCCTTGCTCGGTGAGTGTTGGGGTGGTAATCGTCCCTTGACCACCCTGAGTGAGCAGTTCAATTTCCACATTACTCTGTCGGGGGATTGCCTCCTTTACAGACGACTACAGACAGTATTGATCTGCGTACAAAACGTGCTACTGGCCCTGTCCAGCTGTGGCACTTGGCAGAAGCAAACAAAGCTCTGGGTTGATGAAAAACACGGAGATGCATGGAATATCGGCAGCTCGAATTCAAATCGTAATAAACACAAGCCAATTGATGTAAAAATCTCACTAAATATTATCTCACCGGGAGTTTATAAATGGAAAACGGCCTCTTCCCCACCCCCTCCCCCACAATGGATCAGCAGCACCACCACTGACACTGATGCTCACACTTTCGCGAGCATAGAAACGTTGTCATTACGACAACTGTCAAATGTGGCCTCGATTGCAAATAAATATATAAATCGTGCGTGAAGCTGTCGTATAAAAACAAATCCCAAGTGCATGTTTCGAGGTCACGAGCCAATCATCTCTCCAGAGTTATTAAAGTTTGTACCAGTCTGAGTTGACAAGTGCTTGCTAGGCATGCCACGACTTGTCAATTAAAACCTATTAATATCACGTGACAATGTAAAGCTAAATGTTACATTTAAGCTAATGGAGCAGACAACACTGTAAACAAGGCAGACCAAATAATAAACAAACCAAGTAGTTAATACAGCAAATTCTAGTTCTTGCCAGTGAGCGCTAAGGGAGACCAGGTCTGACCTATTCTAAACTGCGCATGAAAAACACCGTGCCGTCTTTACATAAAAGCAAGTGTTGCAGCAACAAGGATATCGACCCGAGCGACATGACTTCAGCTTGCGCATGACAAACAAATATATTCACGAGGGAGCCCGGCAGAGTTCGTCGGGGCACGAAACGCTAAAACGGAGGTGTCCGTTTACTTCCCGAGTTCATTGGCTTACGACGCACAGCTGTTAGGGTAGGGGACATTCCACACTGCTTGGCAATGATCTTCTTGGTTCTTTCGGTAAAGTCACGTAGAAGGGAAGTAATAAAATAATAAAAATAAAACATAATAAAATAATTCTCACGACGTTTCGGCCACAACGCAAGCAGCCGTCTTCAGGTGAAAACCAGGTCTGTCGAGGCGACAGCGTCTGAATGAAACAGCACCATGCTTGGAGCATATATTTAAGCTGGGTAGGAAGGGGGGGAAAGGGCGCCTTGACAAAAGAATTTGCATATCAAGAGGAATTTAGCATATTTATGGAAAATGCAGGTATGTGATTAGTACTACTTATGCCCGTGCATTAACCATTGCTTGGCAATGGTTAACATTGGCGACGGAGCACAGCCCCTTTTACGAGTCGAACAGCTTCAGTAGACGACATGGGGGCTAACACAAATCTTGGCTGTCAAATGCGATCTAAATTCTGCCTTCACCGTTCAACTTTGTGATTCCGCAAACTGGAAGACATTCGTCTATAAATACCGCACGTCGACTTTGCAGATGTAACCGTAACATTGTGACGGTTGCAAGCTGTAACCAGCTTGAAACCCATGTGACACCTGCAAACGTATCCTTTACAATAGGCAATTTTAGTCGTATAATTGCAAGCAGAGTCCACCACACAACACCAGGTAAATGCACCCTGAGCCATCGTTGAAAAAAAAAAGTTAATTACAGGCTATCTGTTAAGAATAGAAACTGCAGAGTGCTTCTTCCTTTATTTAACCACAAGTGAGTCATACTGGGGCTTGGCACTGTGCGAGTCACCCACGTGATAACCTTTACAATTGACCAATAGTGGATTCCTTGCTGTTTTCCGCCTGCAATTGAAACTGTTCAAACATCTACACCTAAATTTTAACAACCTGAGTTAAAAACGGACATCTTTCCCAGCATCAAAGTGTGGCCATAGGGAGCACAGATCTTGCAGCAATTTTGAGAGTGTTAAGTGGATTTTCACACTTCATGCATCACTTATTATCCCCGCTTGATTTTACCCAGCCTTTTTTTGTCAGCTGTCAGTTGTGAATTAGTGCCCGATAAAACATATTTGCTTATTATCCATAAGATGTTTTTTTTGGGTTAGATCGCATAAATGTCATTAAACCTGCCACCACCCGACACAGCCAATTAGTAGGGTTTGTTACACACAGTTTAACACGTAGGCTTTCGCGACCAATATTATTATGGATTATGAAGGCTTTGTTACGTAAACAAAACATGCCAATTAGTTACTAGTTAAGCACACCTGTGTTGGAGAGTAAACCCACAACATTTACAATTCGAGTATGACGTTTTGGTGGTAATTGCAACCAGTTTAATCAGGCAACAGCCAGATTTGTGGAGAAATCCTCATGTTTCAGTCGTATTATTGCATTAGGCCAATGCACTTTGGCCTATTTACTAATTGTGCTATCAGGGCCATGTGATGACCAATTATTTTCCTTTCATCCCATTGTCACCCCTCCAGAAACCCACAGGCTTTAGGGTTGTCCAGCAATGGCCCCACCGGCACACCGACGAGGAATCAAGGAGTACCTCTGCTGGCTCCGCTACCAGTACCTGCTGGTCACGTGCTGCTACGTCATGGAGCCCTGGGAAAGAACCGTGTTCAACACCATCTTCCTGTCAGTGATGGCCATGGTGGCCTACACCACCTACGCCTTTGTGCCCATGCATCTACGCTTTGCTGCCAGCCTGCTCTGCAGCATCCTGGGAAGCGAGTCTCCGGGCGGCGGCACTCATGCATCGCAAATGGAGGGTGCCATAGTCTGAGCGCACCCGTTGGCGTTCAGACCGCACGGATTTTTTCTGGAGGGCATTTGCAAAACGTACTATTGTCCATTTTGTTTTCGGGGGATTTTTTTATTCGGAAATAGAACGATGGCAGTGTGTCCCCACAGCAGCAGGGTTGCCCTGGCATAATATTGAAGTTATAATCAGGCAGTGTTTAAAATTGACCAATTTCAGCTATGTCCCAGGTCCCTCTACCAAATGTATTATCTTTAAAAGGTGGCATGGTGCGAGGGAGTTAATACAAATCCTACTGCATATGTTTTGGCGGTTGTGTAGCATAACTCTATGATGTGTTTACGGGTTGTACCGCACGCTGTCTGAAGAAACATACCGAAGAGGCTCCCAGCACATCGAGTGAAACGTCGGACATCATTCCAAACAAGCAGTGCAACCCCAAAACATATTGGAGAGCTTTAACGCTACTTCGCTCATACACTTGCCTACCCACACCTACGTTCGCAAAAATACACATTTTATTTTACACACAAACACTTATACTAAGAAACTTTTTAAACCGCCGTTTATATTTACAGTCCATTTTATTTGGTGTCCATACCCCCCCCGGGGGAAATTTAAATAATACCCACCTGGTGGAGACCATAATTAGAATCGGTCAGGTCGGAAATTAAACAGCGGTGCCCTCCGCTATAGCCCACAAACCCGTAATCTTGAGGATGTGAAACTAGCCAAATACAAAACGAGCCGTCTTAAACTGAAACAAATTGTAAGACTGCTCATTTTCTAATATAGAATGAGGAAAGAATGTACAAAGGCTGGATTTATCCCAGATGGATATCGTTCACTGACCTTCTCTATATATATTCACAAGGGCTTTTGTGAACGCTTGAGTGTATGAAAACCATCAACAAATATTCTCTTCACTGTAAACACATTCCTCGCAAACAGTACCAACCATTATCTTGTGAATTCAATCTATTGAAACATAAATCACACCATTACACAGGTGTAAATAGATGCATTTGCCATTTTGTTAACAACTAAGTAACTTTATGGTGGTAGCATTTAATCAAAAAATATTTTAATCTTCTTTAATTAATAAATAAATGGAATGGTATGCATAGGTTAACTCCAAATAATCCCTTGAATGTTACACTAAAACTATGTTCCTGCTTTCTGTGGCACATCGCAAAGAAAAGTGTCTTTAAAGAGGAAGCGTAAACCTTACAACACGAACAGCAAAACAGATGACTAAGTGTCTAACCAATGAAATGTGCTATAACATGAGGTTTTACATATCTTCCATTGCAACATACGTAATATATAAAATACACTGACATGTGCACATACTTCTGTGCATGTGTGTAAGTATATGGGGAGCAACAGAATTCCTGTTAAAATGGGTTCAGTTGCCAGCCAGCCAGCCATGCACGAGGCAAATTAGCCGTATCTGAATCTGCCTTTAGGCAGTCTCTAGGAAACTCGGCCTTAAATTAGCTGCTGGTCTGGGGAATAACAATCAAACCTGGGGCGACAAAGGCATAGTGGCTGGCCACACAACCCCCACGCGTGCTGTGCAACTCCTAAATAGGTGCTCGCAAACAGCACTTGCCTCTAAAGGCCTAGCAAGGGATTATTTTTACGTGCAGTACAATTTGCACCTGCAGTAGTAATCGTATTCTTAGCAAAAATTACATTAAAGACTCCTTGTATTAGTGAAAGTATAAAACAGCAGGCATGTTGGTGGAATAACTTCCCCATTATCCAAACCACCTCCACATCATTGATAAAGTGCATAGGATTGTACATACAATATTATATACTTTATTGAACTTTAGTCATTCCCCTCTCACCCAAAAAAAGTCTTCTAGCATGTGGTCAAATATATATAAAGTAATTGCCTGCACCATATATTGTTTCCAATATCGCATCTGTGATTAAGTTGTACGTAACTACTCAACTGCCTACCAGGCTAGTGACCACTGTATTGGTCAATGACATTTTCACCCGGTGAGGGCCTCCCCCTAGGTAAACTCAGCCTGAAACGAGTAACCCAGCTCCACGCAAGAGGCGATGGGCTTGACTGTTCCCTTGAATTTGCTGGGCTCTGATGACGGTGACAACGAAGTTTTATTTTGGTCAAGTTGTTTTTAAATTGAGCTTCCAGTAAATGATTAAAAATAAAGATCAAAACAAAACTGCATGATAAAAAATGGCCCTACTGAACATGGGACACCAGTCCGAGCCGGGTCTAAACTATGGTAAAAAGGATGTGTACAGTATCAACTTTGTCTTACTTTGTGTTTTTTTGTACAACTTTCAAATAGAAATAAATGTCACACGGAAAAGAAGAAAAATTCCTTTAGTTGCCATACAAATCATGTGTGCAAAATGACCAATGACAACCTCCGAGTGTGTGTCTGGGCATACCTGTGGATTTTAATGCATGGATCAGCACAGGATCTGCACAACATTTACATGTGTGTAACAAATTTGCACACGTCATGGTTCTGCACTTGTGCTTTTTGTTTTCATTTGTTTGTTATTCCAAGCAATATATGTAATTGTTAGCCAAATTAATCGTAGAACAAAATTGAATGTAATGGTTCTTTTGGTGCAGTTGCTGGTAACCGGGCTGAGAGTCTACGTGCGACAGGAAGAAAAAAAACCCGGTTTAATCACGGGCGGCTTGCCTGGATTTAAACCCAGGATCTCCATAGCATCAGCTCCGCGCTATGACCTCGGAGATGTATGGTCACTCTGGGCTACCGTGGCTCGTTCTCCAGTGACAAGGGTTGCCAAGACTTTGCGAGAAACCCGACTGGATTGGTCCATCTCGTGACATGGTGCAATGAGCACAATTGGGAAAATTGTGGGTCATGCAATGCTGGTGTATAATTAAGGAGTTCTGTATTTGTGACGTTTTATGTCAACGCTGTTTTGAAACCTCTGTCCAATAAACCTGGGCAGTTAACATTTATGGGACGCAAGTTATTGTTGCAGCATAATCTTCTTTTTAGCGTGAGAAGCAGCTGGTTCAGCTGCAGACAATAAGTCACGACAGCACATGTACACACCACGCAAAATAAAATATAAGATGCACAAAAATGTAAAGGTGCAGCCCTGCAATCCCTTGCTCAAATTCACTGCGGGCAAAATGGTCTCCACTGGAGTGAGCTCCATTGAGCCCATCGAGGGTGTTGTTGGCCTACTCTTCCATGTTGGTCAGACATCTTGAAAGAAGTGCAAGTCGCCATAGTTTACACTACCACACTTGGCATGTCGATTGACAAAACAGGTAAAGTGACAAACATCCTCACATGCAAAAGAAATGTTTCTACGTGCATTTATATTTCAAAAACGTGGGTTTTTAAAATGGTATTAATCTATCTTGATTTGAAGCTTTCGTGACTGCAGGAATCCATACTCTTTGGTTCTTTCGGTAAAGTCACGTAGGTAGAAAAAAATAATAGATCATGACGTTTCGTTCGCAACACAAGCATCTGTCTTTTTCTACCTATGTGACTTTACTGAAAGAACCAAAGAATATGGTATTAATCTCTTAAAAGTGCTAGGAAAATGAATAAAATCCTTTCCCCACTGCATAATCTATTTATGCATTATCTGAAGATGACACCGATGCTAAATTATAACCTTTCACGCACAATGACCAGTGTGGCAAGGTATGGTCAAACGATCCCCATGACTAAGAAACATTTCATCCAGCAGTGGAGTGGAACTATAAACGATTATTTTAAGAACACATATTTTGAGCTCCTGCCAGGCAACGCATGCCTTCCGGTATTGGAGATGAAACTTTAATTCAATCCGGTGCATTTTTATTCTCTCCAATCCTTGGACACACTGCCTTGCAGAAATGTGGATGCTGCCAAACCACTGAGCTAATAGAGGGTATTTACCACGTCATCGTTATTTATCATCCTCCTACAATATACGATTCCACCTAGCACCTACACAACCTGATTTAATCGCTCCATCCCCCCAGGGGAAAGACGTTCGTAGGCATTCCATTTTTGTTCACAAGGTACACATTTTGTCATCGCCACGATGATCATAATCCACACCATGTGGTAGATTTTAATTTGAAGGAGCGGTAGTGACGATAACGATAAAGCTCTCTTATCCACAAAAGAGAGACAATCTCAAGATACATTTTTCAGACGGGTCCTGTATAATGAAGCTTGGCTAATTTCAATGTGCTGTGGAAACGAGAGGAAACCAGAGTACCTAAAGAAACCCCTCACATGAGGAGGTAACACTCAGAATTAAAATAATTAGGCAACCCACTTGTTGTACTACCATCTCTGGGCCACCATGGAGTTGAGAAGATACTAAAACAATTTTTTTATTGATTTTACAAGGTAAGGCCCACTGGAGCTATAGAGCTCTTTTTCAGAAGCAACCTGGCCACAAACGACAGCTCAACAAAGTGGCTTATCACGTGGACATTTACAGCAGGCAAATACTCGCGCATGTTTCTAAATGTGGAGGGAAAAACTCGGGGAACCCGAAGCAAAATCCACACGATCACGGAGAGAACATGCAGACTCCAAATATACAGGTATCAGGGTCGGGATCGAACTCCCAACCACCTGTATACCAGGCGAGGGAGTTAACATCTCGCCAACACGCCTCCCCTTGATTAACAGATTGACAGTGCACAATTATCTATTCACGATCCACCAACCATGCCTCCAAAGAGCTGGATTTAGTCACGTATTTGTTTACTTTGTTCAATGGTATACAAATGCATACCTGCCACCCTCCCACAATACAGCAGTAATCATAATTTGCGCTCGATTCACAAGCTTAGCAAACAGCTCCTCCATCAACCTTCTCTAAAGAATGTGCTGACAATCTGCATTCATTTGTACGTGCCACCGGAAGCACGAGGCCGTGCAACCCTGCAAGAAGAACGCCTATTGTTTGGTTCTGAGCCTTAGGCAAAAAAATAAGTCCAAAAACTTAAACCCAAAATCTTTAGCCACTTTGGAATAAACCCCACGTAAAATAAAAATTGTTGATTGTGAAGCAAAATGGTGAGGGCCCCAATAATATCTATGCCAGATTGCAAATGGAAATTTCAGTCATTTGCCACTGCATAGATTTTAACGATTGCGATGTAGAGCTCTCCGATGCATTTTTCAGGTTGTACCGCATGTTGTCTAATGTTTCGCTCCACGCTCTTGGAGATTTTTTTGCAAATACATATCCAAGAGATTTTTTCAGACGTTTGTTTGATAACAAACGTGCACAGACACGCATGGTGAAACAACACCACATTGCGCAATGTAAAGGGGGTTACCGTAATCCAGCATTATATCCTGGTTATCTAACAGCGCCATGAAAACTCTTATACTTCGTAAATTTCTTATGAGTTAATATTCCAATTCTTAGTTTTTTTCGGTAAAGTCACGTAGGTAAAAAATTAAAATTTATAAAAGTAAAATAAAATAAAAATCACGATGTTTCGGAGGCAACACAAGCTTCCGTCTTCAAGTGGAACCGTCACAGCACGACTGCTGCATCTTACTTGATGCTTACTTGATGCTTACTTGATGCAGCAGTCGTGCTGTGGCGGTTCCACCTGAAGATGGAAGCTTGTGTTGCCTCCGAAACGTCGTGATTTTTATTTTATTTTTATTTTACTTTTATTAATTTTATTTTTTTACCTACGTGACTTTACTGAAAAAACCTAAGAATATGAATCCTTGCAGTCACGAAAGCTTCAAATCTAGAATTAATATTCCAAGTTGGTCTATAGCAATGTCGTAATAAAAGGTAAAGACGTAACCCTGTGATTATACTCTCCCATCACTGCTTCAATGCTATGGCTGTGATCCATACAAAGTCGATTGCCTCCTTAGATTGATTGAAAAGAAAACTTGGCATTCAACTATAGCACATGTCAAAAAATGTTGCTTTTGCATCCTGCCATACGTAGGAGAATGATTGAAGTGCATGCTATACCATGAAAATAATGTCCATTCGTCTGGGAAGACTTGTTAAAAACTCCGAAAACCCGCCTTAAATCACTAGAAACTTTACCACGTAGCTCAACATACCACTGTCCGTATCCTTAGTTTTTGGATAGCATTGGCAGTAGTATGCTTTTGAAACAACATTTTTTTATTTCGACAAGTTTGGAAAAATCACACATTAATTACGTGATGCTTTTCAACAGGCAGCTGTGAGGCCAAATTGGATTCACATATTTGCAAACAGTTCCTGCTCCATACTGGGGTTTCAAGTTTTGGGGAACCCTTTAGTTTTCAAGAAACTGTGTTTCATTATGTAACACATATTCTGATGTAACTCATCACTTTGCTTGCGTAACTCCTCACTGCCGTAGTGGTTGTAAACAAAGTTACATTTTACGTGTTTTAACTCTTTGAAATGGACATGCAACATGTGGCTTACTTACATGCTTTTAATAGCGGAGGGGTACACCCTAATAATTGTGTTTTGCATTTCTATTAATGCGATTTCCCAAGCCTGTTGTTAACACACCCGAGTTAATGATCTATGATTAATAGGCTCTCTGGCAGAGTTTTCATTCTAACAGTGATAATTTTCACAATGCCATGACAGTTACTATATTAGTTTATTTTATCATCTTGTTATTGTGCTTTAATGTACTTGAAGTGCAAATAAAGACTGAATTATTCAACTGCAGTTCACTTTACTTAAGCCTGCTATAAATCTTTTAAAGCATTGTAACTTTGCAATAAACATATAATGCTTATCAGAACATGCCGTCAGAAATTGATGGCTTCATATTATGATCGCCGTGCAGTTTATTTCTTCAGAAAATGTTTTATAATATATTGTACAGATGTAATGGGTAATAGCAATTGTTGCGAACTTCAATTATTATTTAGTAAATATTTAAGACGAACTTAGAAGAACAACAATCATCAGGTTGTGACAATATTTAGCAAAATGCACGCTATGAGAATAGTGGATATTGTGTTGTACGACGCATCACAGTGCGTATCGCCATATCGCAGCAACCCTAGCGTGTATTCGTGTGTGCGTTCATTAACTATTGCTCATCATTTAAAACACATTCCTGCGGAGGGCGGAGGGAGCTGGTAGGAACGTTGGGTTGCTCGGTCAATGGCCAGGGTAACCCAGCCCCACCCTCCCCTTCCCACCCAGCCCCTCCCCACCCAGCCCCTCCCCACGCAGCCCCTCTCCACCCAGCCTCACCCATTTTTGGATGCACGACGGATGGACACAATAATCCCCTGTGGGCTGGTGGAACCAGGAGGTTCCTACCAGTACAATGCAACCTGACCAGCCAGCGAGTGCTGATGGCTGCTCTCAAATTTGGCAGAAAATAACAAAAAAACCAAGCCATGCACCTCGTGTTTTTTTTTTAAACACTCAGCTAGAGGCAGCTTGGTGTCTTATTCATTACCTGTTTAACACTCCTGAGCTGACAGTGAGGGGGGTTGTGGAGATGTGGGAACAGAGGGAAACTATAAAAGCCTGAGAGCACATGCCTGTCCACAGCATGTTTCATCGCATACAACTGTGTGGACATGCACACAAATACATCCTTAAGGCAACGATTCCCAATAGCTGTGGTTCTTAACCTTTGGTTCTCAATCGTTAAATTTGTTTATGTTAATAAATACATAGGTTTGATGAAACAAAGTAGTTGTACTTGCGTGCCCATGCTTAATTTGTGTTTTGAAGATTTACCCTCTAAAAAAAATGGCGTGTCTCACACACCCATAAATGGCATCTCGCATCCCCAGGGCGTGCGTGTACCCCAGGTTAAGAAGCACTGCCCTATAGCCATACATTGAGGGGCCAAGTGGTCTTGGCGAGCACCTAATTAGACTATGCAAACGTACACACACATGTTCACATGTAAGTATGGTGAACTTCTTTCGCGTCGTACGTAGCCAACCGTGCTAAATGGAGGTGCGGGGTAAGGATAACAAACTAAACACAAAAAGCATGCATACATTATACATTTAAAGATGGATATAGTAATCCACCTCCCCAATTATTTAATGAATTGTTCATCACTTGGGATTATTATTCGATTCAAGATTAGATTGTTGTCTTTTTGTCATGTCTCGTTTGTGATGTCTTATATTTTGTCTAGTTTGTTCAGTCTTGCTTATTCTGTTCGTAAAGGGGTACATTAGTATGTGATGTGTTTCTAATATTCATAAATTACAAATGACTGATGAAAACGAAACATTTGATGGATTGTTTAAGAACTGTTAAGTAAATAATGCACTACATATGGACAGTACGTACGTGCACACGTAGTCATTGTCATAAACATGTAACTATTGCATTCCACAATGCAGTAGGAATTTCTTTGGTAATTCTACTATTTATGCTGCACATACCTTGTCTTAAATATTCAAATGTTTTTTTTTACATTGGCACACTCCCCTTCCCACTTCTTTTATTTCTTCTTTAGGTACTTTCTGTTGAGAAAAATTTTAAACTGTTCTAAATTAGAAAAAAAATGTTACTCATAATCTAGTCACTTTCCAAAGCGATACCCATAATGGGTATCGCACTGAGGCCCACGTACCGTGAAGAGGGGATTGGAGCGACTGGGCCGACCTTGAGGGTAGGGATTCCCCGAGTTTCCGCTGTACGACTGCATGGGAGCTCGGCAACCCAGCCGTGATGCCTGCACACACACAGACACAAATATATATATGTACACGAACCAAACATCAATACCCCTTTTTACAATGGCACATCCTTGCTGAGCGAACGCAGGGGCTTTGTGGTATGGGTGGTTTCCACTGGCTATTGCCATGCTGGACCAGAAACCAAACTGGCCTCCCAAGACCTGGCCACAAATGATAGCTCAACGAAGTGGCTAATCATGTGAAAAGTTATAGCAGCCAAATACTCTAAACGCATGTTTCTAAATGTGGAGTATAAAACCGGAGGACCCGGAGAAAAATCCACGCGACCACTGGGAGAACATGCAAACCCCAAATATACAGGCATTAGGGATGGTGATAGAACCCCCGACCTCCTGTATACCTGGCGAGGGAGTTAACATCTGGCCACCGCGGTGCCCAAAGGGGTAGTGGGTGTGGCCAGGCCAGCCACCTTTTACTTTCCCCTGTGATCATGTTCACAGAGTACACCTGGTACTTGCTTTAAGCCTCGTCAGCCTAGGGAAGGCCCAAAACAGGTTGGGGTACCATTTGGACTTTGATGTTAGCCATAACTGGTTATTAAACCCAAGTCCCTGGAGATGCGGCGTAGCGAGCTAACCATTGTGTTCATTTAAGAATGAATTGACTCATGGACAGGTGAAAGTACTCCTGTGATACAGACGCCATTTATGATCGGACACCAAATGCAGGTCCCACAAGTCGTTGCATCGCCAGCTAACCTCTGTGCTACCACTCGTCACACACAAAAAACAAAGATCCCCCAAATAGCCTTAACAGACTGTTGGGACAAGTGCAGTTGGCGAGCAGCACCTATTGAGGCCGGCACGGCACACGAGAGGAATGGGTGGCCAACACCACGCTTGTCCGCCTTTGTCTCGCCAGTGGTGATGTTTACACATGATGTTTACACATCACACCGGGTACTCATTTGCCGCTGAGTCGACCTAGGGGAGGCCCATGACCGGTTCGGATAATTGTCACTGGTGTTGGCCGCGAGCGCGAATCGAATTCAGGGCGCTGGGTTCGTAGTGCAGCACGCTCACCGCTACACCACCACTCCCCTACTCGCCACACACACACGTGCACATACGCATAGAGACGCTTCAATGTTCAGGTTTCAATTAAAAGCCAAATTCAAACATGTGAGCATCGCCACGATTAAACGAACACACGGCGAAATCACCTGCTCCAGAATGGCCCGGCATTTCTTCTGCTCGTCTGCGAATGTGCGGAAGTGATCTTCCAGCGGAGCCGATTTTAGTGGGTTGCGAATGGACCTGCGGACAGTCGAGCATGACATGGAGCAAAATATGATGAATGAACAAATCAGTAATGCCACATGCGATGTAGTTTACTTGTGTGAAATAAATACTGTATACTGCACATGTGATATATGTTGTGTTTGTATATTTGAGGTGTATGACGCATATTGGGGATAGTGTGTAGTTTATATGTAGTGTGTACATGTTCTGTATTTGGGGAATGTGATGCGTGTTGCCCAAGACCAAATCACCCACAATGCACCCAATCTTGTCAGATCTCAGAAGCTAACCCTGATATTGAGCCTGGATGGTGCTTGAATGGGTGACGATCTTGTACAAACCCGGTTGTTATAGGCTGGGGAGCTATGTGGCAGGCAGTAGTGCAGAAAATTCCATTGTTGGATTTTACATCTATGTTCCCACATCTATGCTTCCCATCTTCGCCAACCCACACTGACCAGTGTGGTGATGTGGCCAAATAACCTCCATGACCGGTACGGTGGGGAGAGGCCCTCATGCAGAAGTGGATTGAGAAAAGAACGTGTGCGACTGTTGAGTTGAATGTGTTGTGTACATTGTATTTCACGTGTGTGTCTTGTAAATTATGTATGTATACCAGTGCAATTCCTGCAGGAATTGTATTTGAATTCCACAAATCCAATGTGGGCAATTCATGCAATGATGGCAATCTATGAGCGAATACCATGTAACATCGCCATTCACTTGAATGAAATTCAAGCGTGGTTAGAGCGCCATCTAGTGGCATGCTCATTCATTTAAATAGAGGAATGTGATTTTTGACAGCCGAGGCAATGTCCATAGAAAACACGCTAATTTAAACCAAGATTCCTGGTTTCCATGAAAGAAGTCAAATTATTTTTTTTATTTCATCCACTACTAAATTGCACCTTTTGGCGATTCTTCATATTAAATGGCAACAATTTCACAATGACAATAACCTCATTAGGAATAACAACGAAATGGTACAATTACATTGTGACACTGGGCCACTTATGTCAAGCCCGTCTGTCGAACCAGACAAGGCAATAAACGTCAGTTCTCTGTCACAGCTCCAGTCGTCTGGAATTTACTTCCTCCCTAACTGCGCACCTCGGCGTTGACCTTTTGTCAGCATCTGAACACTTTTCTCCCTCTTTAATCTCAAATGCCTGTGAATGTCCTTTTTTAACCCTTTCCCATTCTAAGATGTCTGCAAGTTGCAGAGACGGGGTCCCGTTCAAAGCTGAATTCTCGGAATGCGCAAGTGGTTAGCGATAATTTTATTTGGAGAGGCGTAGTAGCACTGTTGTTTTTAAGAGACATTGTACTCACCACAGAGAACTGTAGTGGGACAACTGTACACTATGATAGGTGGCGCCAAACTGTGCCACATGCATGCCCTCTTGCATTGTCTTGTGGGAGCCTCGGTACCGATCTTAAAGTTACCAATCTTAAAGTTACCAATCTTAAAGTAATTTTATTCTGTTCCTGATAACGTACGTTTATGTCATCAGCATGGGAAGAAAAACTGAGTTAAGTTAAAATCACGCACATTACACATTTTATGAATGTATGCACTGTGTGCAAGTGGCCGGGCGAGCAGGTGAGGGTGTGCAGCGTGCATGCAGCACTCACGACGCGATGACCTCCAAAGCGTGGACCTTATCCTTGCTGAACGTGAAGCCGCCCAAAATTGAGACGGCAGCATTCGTGGAGAGAGCGAACATCTTCTGCAGAAACGCAAACGCGCATTGGCAGGTCAGCAAAGAAGAAACACCAAAGGGGTTGGGATGAAGAACATAACTAAGAAATAACAGCATCATAAACAACACTGCTTGGCAAACTAAACGGACAATAAGCTGACAATGCACTATATTAATGTAAAAGTTAAAATAACTCCACACGCTCCAATGAGCATTAGGCATCCATAATAGAGGTTTTGGGTTAGATCGCGTAAATATATGTGTCGTTAAAACCCGCCACCACCCGACACAGCCAACTAGTAAGGGTTGTCACGTAAACAGAACATGCCAATTCGTCACTAGTACAGCACACCGGTGTGTTGGAGAGCCAAGCCACAACATTTACAAACTTAGGCAGTGAGCATCTCCACTGCCAACCCTGAGTCAAGAAATGACACATCCCTGTTAAGAGGGACAGTATACAAAAAACGTTATACAAAATGAATCAACGGTACATAAAATATACATTAGTCTATGATAAACACTTACTTTTTCCCCAAAGTTCATTGACATTTTAATAAGTAAGGTTAAATGCAGAATCTGGCAAGCTGGAGTTATGCTGTGTAACAAAAATAATACCTGCTGTAAAATGCGCAGTGCTTTCAGTTGACATTCCGCACCGGGGAAGCTTTTGAGAAGTCGAACAACCTGCAGGAAAAATAGAGCGAGTCAAGTTATTGAGCGATTGGGTTAGTGGCTGCGAGCGCAGATGTAAATGGGCGAGTGGGTAAGCAGATACCGCATCACATGAATTGAACTTCCAGATTGTTTAGTAACGCTTTTATGGATCGATATAATTTCAATAAAATGCCATTGAGCGTTACATCAATTCCCTGAGCAAAAGCGCAACTAATTCAAAACATGTAATCGCACCATGTCACTAAAAAAAATATTATTTTCGTGAGAGATTGGGTCACAAGCACGGTGAGTTTGCCATAAAATTAAACTGCCTTGGTACATAGATGCCAGTGGGCTGTTAACTTTTTAATCAATAAAAAACTTAATTACTAAAATCTCGCTGTAAATCCACGACTAGTCGAATACAAATCTGGCCATTTGAATGCGTTATGTCTCCTAGTGCACAACGGAAACCGTGTGTGTTTGTTCCATCTGTGTTTCCTTTATTCTTGCCAATCACCTACCTGCTCTCCGGAAAAAAATCCCTGCACGCACGCCACAGCCTTCAGCTTGTGCTCCGCTAAAACCCCCTGTGGGCAAAAAGAGAGAGAGAGAAAGCAAGCAACCACAGACTTTGTTGACATGCGAGCAGCAATTTTGATTTTCGCGGTTGTACTCTATATCTCTCCAATGTGTTTTTGGAGCTGTTAATGTGCGTTGCGCAGTATGACGTCCGATGTTTGGAGCCATATTCCGCGAGCTTCTTCGGGAAGCTTTATGTGTGACGTTTCGCTCGGATATCATGCAGAATACTCGAAAACGCATCTCCAAACTGCATGCGACTGGGCAATGTGAAGAAAACTGATGGTTGAGTAAAACTTCCTTATGCAAATTAAACATGCACCAAATTGGTTATCGATTATTTCAAATAAAGCAGCATTACGTATTGATTTCCTTTACGGATATGGAGCAGAGGAAACGCAATGGATGATGCCGACGATAAAAAAAAAACGAGATCGACTTGAGATTGATAAGCGAGGCAGTACAGACGAATGAGTAAAAGAAAAGAGTACAATTTCGACACACAAGGCAGACTGCACACAAACGTCACATTAGACAGAAGCACAATAAAGTCACGTCGAAACAAAAATCACAAAGGGGCCGTCCATAAATGATGTCACGCGATTTTGGACAATTTTTGACTCCCCCCCCCCCTCGTCACACGGCGTCACAAAAAGTCAGACCCCCCCCCCCTCAAATGTGACGTTACAGAGCTCTGCCCCCTCCCCCCCCCCCCCAAAAAAAATATAACATACTTCAAATCGCTTTAAACTATTGTCATTGTAGTGCGTATTTAATGTGGCGCTGCACTCTGATGTTGTAGGAGAAAACATTTATTAAAAAGTCTATTTAATTAAGCAGAAGGTGTTGTCTATATTTATTTAAAGTTGCGCATTTTGATGTGACGTCACATTTCTCACCCCCCCCCCCTCGTCACACATCGTCACAAATGTCTGACCCCACCCCCCCCCCAGGTGCGTGACGTCATTTATGGACGGTCCCAAAGCAGATATGACAAGACACCACGAAGACAAAACAGTACATACCACATAGTGCAATTTGAACACAGTACAGACCAGTGCAACTGGGAATATATAAGCACAGTCATCACCATCAATAAGCTATTGTTTATCCACTTCTGGATGAATGCTTCCCCACGCAGTCGCCATCCCTCGCGATCCGTAGGTGCTGGGTGGATGGAAGTGGGTCCAAGTGAAGTCGTACAACAGTTCATTGTTGCTGCATTGCCCCCAAACGTATACAGGGTGCTCCAGATTTATTGTGACCCCCCAATACATTCTCTAAAACTTACACATTTTTTAAGTTTATTTAAAACATAAATGAATATGCAAATGAAAAACTATGTTCGGGGTCAACTAATTTGGGGGGTCACAACATATTTAGACCACCATGTACATCAACTCGGTTTATCCACCTAACTGTGGATAAGCCAGTGCGCCTTAAGCTGGCTTAATGAGCACATCATCATCTACAGGGCGGTCCAGATGTCTTGTGACCCCCAATTAATTCTCTAAAACTGATTTTAAAAGAAAGTTTATTTAAAACATAAATGAATATGCAAATAATTAAAAAAGATGTTCGGGGTCAATTAATTGGGGGGGTCACAACATATTTAGACCACAATGTACATCAACTCGGTTTATCCACATTACTGTGGATAAGCCAGTGCGCCTTAAGCTGGCTTAATGAGCACAACACGTACAAGCCAGTGATCATCATCCACAGGGCGGTCTAGATGTCTTGTGACCCGCAATAAGTCTCTAAAACGTAACATTTCTTGAGTACGGTTTATATAAAACAGGAATGACTATGCAAAGGTCAAGTAATTGGGTGTCACGGGCCATCTTGACCACCCTGTACATAACTCGGTTGATCCACATCAGTGTGGATTAGCAAGTGCCTTAAGCTGGCTCAATGAGCACAACATGTACAGTGGTAGTGATCAAAGCATGGTCAATTGTCAGCGATCATCATCAACAACGACATCGCAACCTGTGATGTTGATAATTGAACAGCTTGGTAGGAAGGAACAACAACAACACGATGTGATTAAGTCGTCACGTCCCCCCTCGGCCAACGTGGCTGTCACCAAGTTGTTACGAGTTCGCTGTCGGAGATGGGAGCGATGAAATAACAGGTGCTGTGGTGGATTATATACAAGAGGATTGCGAGAGAAGGCAGCAGTGGATAGACCCTGACGATGGTGAAAGGATAGCAGCAGCAGCACATGAACATAGGTTTCCTTGCCTTTTTCACTTCGTCCAGGACGACCTCGTACTTAGTGGAATCCATCGCTTGGGTGGCTTTTAAAGCTTATTAGACATTACAACACTGCGTGTTTTAGAAGACTGTTAACAATGTCGACTCGGGGGAACGATTACAAAAAACCCCACCTCAGGTTTTTAATGCCAAAACCCACGCTCGCATCACGCGGCAAACGCCGAACGTGAACATATCCCGACGGGTGCGGATATAACGCCACTTTAACAACTGCGCAAACCTCTTCTTGTTGTTGACGTTGTTGTTGTTGCGACTAAAGCGCGGACCGCGCGATTCGCGAGCGGGACCGAGAGGGCTTTCAAACGACGGCTGCCAACGACGCGAGACAGAAGCGCGTGGTCGAGGTGGCTCGCGAACGAGTGGGGATGAGGCCCGCGGCGGCCATGTTTGTCAGGGAAAGTAGTTCAACCCCCGCCCCTCCTTGCCCCCCCCCCGCCCCTCCTTGCCCCCCCCCCCGCCCCTCCTTGCCCCCCCCCCCGCCCTCCTTGCCCCCCCCCCGCCCCTCCTTGCCCCCCCCGCCCCTCCTTGCCCCCCCCCGCCCCTCCTTGCCCCCCCCCGCCCCTCCTTGCCCCCCCCCGCCCCTCCTTGCCCCCCCCCCGCCCCTCCTTTTCTATCCCCCTCCCCCCCTTTTATACCCCCCCCCCCCTTTCTACCCCCCTTTCCTACCCACCCTTTTTCCTAACCTCCCCTTTTCTCACCGCCCCCCTTTTCTAATCCCCCCTTTTCTACCCCCCCCCCCTTTTTCTACCCCCCCCCCTTTTTCTACCCCCCCCCCCCATTTTCTACCCCCCCCTTTTTCTACCTCCCCCCTTTTTCTACCCCTCTTTTTCTACCCCCCCCCCCCCTTTTCTACCTCCCCCCTTTTCTACCCCCCCCCCCCCTTTCTACCCCCCCCCCCCCCTTTCTACCCCCCTTTTTCTACCCCCCCCCCCTTTCTACCCCCCCCCCCCCTTTCTACCCCCCCCCCCCTTTTTCTCCCCCCCCCCTTTTCTACCTCCCCCCTTTTTCTACAACGCCCCCCCCCCTTTTTCTACCCCTCTCCCTTTTTCTACCGACCCCACTTCCCACCCACCCCTTCCCCCTCCTACCCCCCCTTCCCCCCCTTCGCCACCCCATATTCTAACCCCCGTAACTGCAAGTTGGCAGTGACGTCGCCCGCTCGGAGGGGGGTGGGGCGGTGAATCGCCCCGCCCCCTCCTCGCGTTTAGCCGAAGCCGTTCCTCTTACCTAAGATGGCCGACCGAGGCCCGTGTTAAAGCTCCGCATCGTTAACGTTAACGTGAGCTTCGCGTTACGTTTTGTATTTGACACTTTCCCTCAAGGTATGTTTTTATTGTAAACGGCGCTGTTGAAATAAACAACGACGAGCCGCCACTTGTTCGTAGTTCTCAGGGCGTCGTGTGATTCCATTGCTAAAAGCGGCCACTTTAATTCATTATTTTATCTTCATTTAACAAGGAAATGAGGTTTCGATTTAAAGCTTTCGTGACTGCAGTGATTCGTATTCTTGGTTCTTTCGGTAAAGTTTTTCACACCTCATGATGATTGCTGGTGTCGCAATTGAAACGTCGTGAGAATTTAATTGTTTTATATTTTATTTCGATTTAAAGCTTTCGTGACTGCAGGGATTCATCTTCTTGGTTCTTTCGGTAAAGTCACGTAGAAGGGAAGTAATAAAATAATAAAAATAAAACATAATAAAACAATTCTCACGACGTTTCGGCCACAACGCAAGCAGCCATCCTCAGGCGAAGAATGAAACACCCCAAGCTTGGAGCGTATATTTAAGCTGGGTTAGAGGGGGGGGAGGTGGGAAGAAGAGCGCCTAAACAAAATAATTTGCATATCAAGAGGAATTCAGCATATGGAAAATGCGTAGGAGGTGGGCGGGGGGGGGTTCCAAATCAATACTATGCCCGTGCATTATGCAGGATTAGCAGCATCAAAGGGGGGGGGGGAAGGGGGGGAGCATTAACAAAGGAAAGGAATGTTAATAGTATGTAGCTGTAGTTACTAAACAACCACGTAAAAAACTACAGTATAAACTGCATGACAAACTAAAGTATAAACTACATAGCATCATCAGTAAACTTACTATACTCTACAATAAGCTGAGTTACTAACAGTAAGTAATACATGAAAAATTCTACGTTGTAAAAAATTATATAATATGCTTCCATCTAAACTTTATTCTCTTACATCACACGCGTCTATACCGTACTATATACTTCCATAGGCAAAACCAACATTAAATTACATACTGTATTGCTATAAACCACCCTATACCTTATACATTTTTAATATAACACTATGTATTATTCTACCCACCCTAATGTGTATCAAAATGGTTTATTACGTCCTTCCAGTGATTGCTAAGCCAGAATCCATCTTCTCGGTTAAAATTGTCTCTGTGTTTGTAAATGTGGATCGCCTCATGTACGAATCTCTCATGATAGCCAGATGGCTTGCAGAGAACCTCTGTCTTGGAGAAGTCAATGTCATGTGAGCCCACTGAGTTGTAACAGTGATCTGCCACGGCTGAGGTGTTTGTCCTACAGTGTTTCAGGTCAGCTTTATGTTCACGGATGCGGTCCGAGACATGTCGTTTGGTTTCCCCAATGTAACTGCTACCACAGAGGCAACTTAGTTTGTAGACACCAGGGTACTGTATGTCTGGAACCACATCTTTTACAGACGGTACCAGATCACGGATTTTATGTACTGTGTTGAATCGGACCTGGATCTTGTGTTTAATCAGGATTTTGGAGATCTTTTTTGTGACCCCAGCAATGTAGGGTAAGGTGATGGTCTTGAAAGGCTCCTCAACAGGATCCTTCTTGGTGGTTGGAGTGATGGCTTTGCGGATTGTGTAGTCGGAGTAACCATTAGCCTTAAGAGCTTGGCGTACGTGTTTGAGTTCACTGGAAATGTGTTCATGGTCGGAGATGCATTGGGCTCTATGATATAGAGTCTTGATGAGGGAATTCTTCTGGGATGGATGGTGGTGGGAATCCGGTTTTAGATAAGCATCCGTGTGGGTGGCTTTCCTGTAGACAGAGTGGCTCATTGAACCATCAGGTCTCCTTTTGATTAGGACATCCAAAAAGGGTAGCTTGCCATCATTTTCGACTTCCATGGTGAATCTGATGGCTGGGTGTATGGAATTGATATGGTCGAGAAATTGGTCTAGAGCAGGCCGGCCATGTGGCCAGATGACAAAAGTGTCGTCTACGTACCTCTTCCATAAGGTCGGGCGTAGAGTGGCAGTCTGGATGGCGTCCGTCTCAAATTTCTCCATGAAGATGTTGGCTACAACCGGAGATAAGGGGGAGCCCATTGGGGTGCCCTCAATTTGCTTGTAGAAGGTTCCATTCCAGGTGAAGTATGTATTGGTTAAGCAGTGTCTCACCAGGGGGGGTACCCCAGCATTCAGTCCTTGATGAACCAAGTCTTCAATGATTGCGATGGTGTCAGGCACAGGCACCTTGGTGAACAAGGAAACCACATCAAAACTGACAAGCAGGTCGTCTGGGGACAGGGCAATCCCCTTGATTGTTGATACCAGGTCAGTAGAGTTTAGTACTGCAGAGGTGGTTTTTCCAGTGAAAGGCCGTAGGATTTCGGACAAAAAACGAGCCAGTTTGTAAGTCGGGGAGTTGATAGTAGAGACAATGGGACGAAGAGGTGTATCTTCTTTATGTATCTTTCCCCGACTTACAAACTGGCTCGTTTGTCATGCAGTTTATACTGTAGTTTTTTACGTGGTTGTTTAGTAACTACAGCTACATACTATTAACATTCCTTTCCTTTGTTAATGCTCCCCCCCTTCCCCCCCCCCTTTGATGCTGCTAATCCTGCATAATGCACGGGCATAGTATTGATTTGGAACCCCCCCCGCCCACCTCCTACGCATTTTCCATATGCTGAATTCCTCTTGATATGCAAATTATTTTGTTTAGGCGCTCTTCTTCCCACCTCCCCCCCCTCTAACCCAGCTTAAATATACGCTCCAAGCTTGGGGTGTTTCATTCTTCGCCTGAGGATGGCTGCTTGCGTTGTGGCCGAAACGTCGTGAGAATTGTTTTATTATGTTTTATTTTTATTATTTTATTACTTCCCTTATATTTTATTATTTACCTTCTACGTGACTTTACCGACAGATAGTGAGTGTCTGTTTTACGTCTTAGCACTATTAAGGGTGTTCCTTAATGTGCATCAATGCATTGTAACATCACCTCGTGAACAAAACTTAATTGTCTTGTTGTTAAGCAACATTTCGATTTGTTGATAGCTCTATTGGATTTCATCGCTTGTCGCCGCCTGATGGTTCTGCACAATTCCTTAAGGTCTCGTTGCAATGTATTGTTTACGTTTTTTAGATTTAATTTGCAGTTGTTGTGCTCATGTACCACGCATCTCCCGTGATAAATTTGCGTTGTACCGAGAACTTCTTTCACGCCGTACGTAGCTAATCGGGAGGTTGCCAGGGGAAGGACAGCAAACTGAACTGTTCTGAACGGGATCATCAATGTCGCAGATCAAAACAAACCTTAAACTTTTTATGTGATTAAGTGATACATCTGCTATGTGTATGCAACTGTGCACAACAAATCCTTGACGTGGGGGCGTGTGAATGGAAATTACATCAGTTGGCGTGTGTTGTGTGGGATGTAGGGAATGTCCAGTTTATTCGACTTAAAAACGTATCTTTGGCTTTGCTGGCCAATACAATGACCCCGTGTTTGTTTTTGTGTTTAGGCCACGTATGTTTTGTTTCTAGATTTGAAGTTTTCGTTGACTGCAAGGAATCCATATTCTTTGGTTCTTTCGGTAAAGTCACGTAGGTGATAAAAGAAAAATAAATAAGTTAAATCACGACGTTTCGATTGCAACACAAGCAATCATCATCAGGTGTGACAACCACAACAATACATTTTACTGGTAGGAACCTCCTGGTTCCACCAGCCCACAGGGGATTATTGTGTCCGTCGTGCAGGGAGGGGCTGGGTGGGGAGGGGCTGGGTGGGGAGGGGCTGGGTGGGGAGGGGCTAGGTGGGGAGGGTGGGGCTGGGTGGGGAGGGGCTGGTCACCCGGTGGTGCCCTTATAAAACTCAACGTTTAACCTACTCACGCCGGCTTGTGCCAGCCCTCACAGTCGGGCATATTTGCGGAATACACCACACTGCCGTTGACCCTGGCCATTGACCGAGCAACCCAACGTTCCTACCAGCTCCCCCCTGCAGGAATGTGTTCAATAACCCTGCCAGCCACTCACAGGCCCAACTCCGTTATCGCATGCTGGTGTACACACGTGCATTGATGCACCGCACAGCACATAAGGCCTTTCACAAAACCACACTTTACTCCCTTGCTGCACGAGGAAATCATTAAAAGAGTGGTCCATTCTTAATTGCGCCAAAGATCCGTCGCTCCACCATTGGTGGCCCTAAATTTGGAGGGAGTAATTTATAAAATGTGGCATTGTCTACGTAGAATTATCAAATGTGTGATGTGTATGTATTTTGTACCGACAGCCAGAAGCCATGAGAAAATGTATGACTCTGACAATGAGTCTCACCCTCGTGGGAATCCTCGTCGTGTTGAAGGTAATAATCTACAGCCTCAGCCATCACCACTGTTGACTGGCCATTTTCTTCACAAAGATGAACGTGAATCCTTGTGAACATGTAATGCCACGCGAACACTTGCACTGCATACACACGTGGTCCACTTGAACTTTCCAGTAGTTTCAATGAATCTGTTCTACTCTCTTAAAAACGTGCTGCTGAATGAGGGCCATTCCATGCCTTGTCGAGTGATATTTCACCACACTTCACGTCTATCGGTGCTGGTTGGTGAAGGTGGGGAGAGCGTAGATGTGGAGGCGTATACATCCATTACAAGTATGGACTTTGTTGCACTGCCCCCTGCTGCCGACCACAAATCACATGGTTATGTTTGTTTTCCCAGGAAAGGCTCACAGACTCTCAATACTTGCTTTTGGTAGGGTTCTGCCAAGTTTTTGCAGAAGGGAGCAAAAGTTGCTGTGTGTAATTCCAATTAAGAAATATGCCCGTAATTTTTCGTCATTGGGAAGTCTGACAGAAACCATTGACATTAGATGTTTTTTTCGGCTATGAGAAGAAACCAGAAAACCCAGAGGAATCTTAGGTAGAACATGGGGAGAACATACTAACTCCACACAGAAAGGTGCCCGAGTCGGAAATCAAACTCAGGATCTCCTTGCCTACTGTTAACACTGTGCCACCCTGTATTGCAATGCAGAATCTGCCCGATATCATCATTATTTGAAAACCAAGCATGGGTTAGTTTGGATAGTGCTTGGATTTCTGACCAGCTTACACGAAAGTTATAGGCACCAGTAGATACATTACACAAAGCTAAGATGAGGACAGAGCAGTTCCTGAATGCAGCATGTTTTTGCCATTTCCCTGAAATGTCAATACTACATATAGCACTTAATGATCATCATCCTTCCATGTGTGATAACATTAATTCCTCTTCTATTGCTTCATCAATTAAAATGTATCCTTATGGTCATGATGCGCAAGTAGCGATTATTGTGCTTGAGAATCAGACTCAGTTGGTACATATATATTAACCATTGGAATATTATTTTTAGAGGGCACCAGAAAGCCAATTTAAAGTGTATTTTTTTCTTCAATTATGAAATGCTAAAACTTTCATTTGACAGCCGGGCACACGAAATAAACGTTTACCTGCAAGATCAGAGGTGTGTGTTTTTTGGGTTGCCTCTATCCAGTGGGATTCTAAATTGGTATGCCACAGTCGATCGGCAGGTCATGTGTGGCGAGGTTAATTTTGGGCATACCAAGATATCTGGCCTGCGTGAAAGAAAAGCGAACTATGTTCTAAAGAAGTACAGTATACGTCGTTAATTCTTTCCAGAAGGTAGGACTTATACCGAAAATGACGTATACCAAACGATTTTTAAATCCTTTATATTAAGTTCACTTGCTTGCTTGCGCGCTTACGACCGTGCAAATCTTTCGGTCGTTTTTTAACCCACTTCCCGTGATCCAATCGAGCTGACATTTTGCACACAGACTCATTGTGCGTGACAATTTATTTTCGTGAAAATTTTTTTCCTAAATTTTACACTTTTTAGGAAAAAATAAATTATATTTAATTACCAATTGCTTAATGGTTGCAGGCAATCATCTGACCCATAGGTGGCAGCCATCTCAAGCCAGAGGACGAGAGGACTCTAGCCGCCACGCATATAAAGGATTTATAGTGAAAAACTTTTTTTTAACGAGTTAATTTTTTTCCCATAAGAAATAAGGGAAAGGAAATAATCCGTTCCAGAGTATAAGAAATTATATTTTATATGACATATTATACATTAATGGGGTTGTATAAAATAATTTAGACACTACATATTACTAAAATGCATACATAATTTAAAATAAATGCATAAATAAATTAAAATAAATATAAATAAATTGAAATAAAAATAAAATTTAACATCACTTTACCTTGCTGAGAGGAGTTTGTTAGCCTACGAGGATGGTGGTGAGGAAGGGGAGGAGTCGTGAACGGCGTATACGCGGATACGCGGTGACCCATCCCGACCCATACAAGTTCTAGCAAGCGCGTCGTACCCCAAGCAAGACGTCGTATCCCAAGACATTTTTTTCTCGTCAAAACACGACGTATACCAAATTCGACGTATTCCAAAGCGGTCGTATACTGAGGTATGACTGTACTCTAGAATTCTTTGTAGTGGATGCTGTTTTATCATCAGTGGCATGAGTAATCAATTGCAGGGTGACATCTTTACCCAGTACATTCCCTTAGCATGGTAACAACTGTTGGCTGTCCTTTGTAGATGTCGCTTCTGCTGAGGCACCGGGAAGCCTGGTCATATCATCTCAGTGGCGAGGGCTTCCTCTACAAGCTTGACCCCACGTGGCCACACTATCCGGAGCACTTCAGCGGGCAGGTGTTTGCTACAGCGGTGGATGGCGCCACTGGACGGGTGTATGTCGCGCAGGTAAGTGGATAAAATCGTTTGGGCTACCCACGATATAGTAGGCAGCGAAAACAACAATGTGGCAGTGGGGAACGCAGTTGGCACATCTGTCTGTCATCTCAGTCCACCAATACAGAATACTGCAAGATCTGACCATGTCTGTCCAGTGCTTGCTGAGCTGCATTGGGCTTCCGGTTGCTGAACGAATACGTTATAAGATAGCACTCATTTAACACAAAGTGCTGGGCACAAATTAACCACAATACCTTGCTGATCTCGTAAAGGAGCATAAACCATCACGTAAACTCTGGCCATCCTTGCAGCGGAATTTGGCTAACCATCCAACAAATGCGGTCACCGCATCTGACACTTTCAGATCACTCCTGCAATTGGTCTGGAACTCTCTTCCGATATGAGGAAGCCATTGGAGCTATGCACTTTTAAATATAGATTTAAGACTAATTTCTTTACAACTAATATTTGTGTTTAGTTGTCCTTTCCTCACACCTCCGATTTGCACAGTTGGCTACCTATGGTGCGAAAGCTGTTAAATATACATACACACCTGGGGCCTGTCCAATGGACCTCTTGTCAACAAGCCATTGGTGCTTCATGTAACAACAAATTAATATTTACGTTGCGCTAACCCTAAACGCTATACAGTCAAATGTTGCATATTCATACTCGCTTGGAGACTTGAGGTGTAGGCGAATGTGAAAAAGTTGTACATGTGAACATTATAGAAAATCACAGTTGCATCCTGCTCAAATAAGTTCACGGATAAAATAAAACCCAAACTGCTCTGTACCTGAAGCAATGCTCCACTGTATTTTATAAGTTAACAAATGTATGCAAGCATTAACTGCGTGTGAAAATGTCAGATTTGTGGACGTCTATAGGAAATGAGTTCCATGTGCACAAATACTGCACTGGGTGTGGGCAGTTAATTGTTCATGGCAGATAAGTCACAGATATGGAACATTGCTATACAAGCACTCTTTGTATTTTCGCATGTTTGTGTGTAGAGGGGAGACAACGTGCCAAAAATGCTGGTGTTCTCAGAGTCTGGGTCATTCCTTGGGTCCTGGAACTCGTCAGCCCTTGAGATGCCCCACGGCATCTTCTTCCTGCAATCTGCGAACAACTCCAATATCTGGGTCACAGACGTCGGCACGGGTAGCACACCCCATCACCATTCATAATTACCCGATCAGCAAACTTAACGAGCTCAAAGGAGAGGGCATGTCTAATTCATTCTTACTGTGATAATGAACCTGTATAATGTATAAATGTGTCATTAAAACCCGCCACCACCCGACACAGCCAACTAGTAAGGGTTGTCACGTAAACAGAACATGCCAATTCGTCACTTGTACAGCACACCAGTGTGTTGGAGAGCCAAGCAACAACATATACAAACTGAGTACGACGTTCCACCAGTAATTACAACTAGCTTCATCAGGCGACAGCCAAATTTGTGGAGAAGTCTTTCTGTTTCGTTCCTGATATAGAGGCGTAGATGTGTTGACTACCCTTCTTGCGCTCTTTGAATCTCTGCATCTTTTGAGGAATGCCAGTGAAGACAATTCGGAGTTTCTCCAGTTTTCTGGTTTGAAGAAAAGTATCCTCCCCATAGAGGTTAGTCAGTTTAACACGTAGGCTTTCGCGACCAATATCATCCATAAGAGGTTTTTGGATTCTTTCATCCACCGAACAGCCTCGAACCTCGCTCGAGGCTTGCCTTATATCCTCTATTCCCCGCTGCCCCCGCTCCTCCCTCCGTCGCCCCTCTCCTCGGTCCATCCGGCCAATTCCAGTTCCCTAGCATCTGTTTGCCCATCCTGTCACGTGCTTAACCCGAGGCGGGGTGACTTGTCCTCACGTGCCCCTATATCTCACCCCGGCCCGTCACGTGCATGGTACTGTACCCTGCTAGTTATCTCCACAACACACACACACAGCGCAAAGCGCCGTAGTGATCCGAATAACATCACTACATATGATACTGACATGAGACATCCCTATCTGGCTTGGGCCCAAGCAGGGCCAGGGGTGGGGCAAATTACGTTGTTGTTGCCTGTGACGTCACTACTCGAATACAGCTTCACCGCAGTATCTGCATGCGTCTCAACTTGTTCATTGCTTGTGACGTCAGCGGCGCGGCTCAGATTTTGCATTGGACAAACAACCTGGGCACTCATGAGGTGCGCCAGCCGAGCTCGGCAAAGCCCCAGCACAACGTGATTGTTGACCGCCACTGCCATGTGTGAATACATTCATATCTAGTCCGGTCCCTGTCTTGACTGTGTCACTGCAACCACTTTGCCGACAGGTGAATGGGGCCACTCGATAAAGAGGTTCTCCCCAGACGGGAACCTGCTTGAGGTGCTAGGCACGCCGGGCAAGGCTGGCGCCAGCTTCACGCCACTGCAGTTTGACCAGCCGGCAGAGGTGATTGTGGGGCCGCGAGGGGAGATGTACGTTGCCGATGGAGACGGTGGCCTTAACAACCGCGTCTTCAAGCTCCAATCTGGTGCGTGAGAGCTATTTTGTCCTTTTGTCGCTACCTCTCACTTCGCATTGGACCCTTTATTAGATTCTAGATTAGAAGTTTTCGTGACTGCAAGGATTCGTACTCGTTGTTTTTTTCGGTAAAGTCACGTAGGTAAAAAATAAATAAATGAAAAAACAACTAAAAATTAAATCGCGACGTTTCGGAGGCAACACAAGCTTCCGTTTTCAGGTGGAACCGTTACAGCCAAATTCACTGTAATAAGTGAATTATTAAGAATAAGTGCATTATTAAGTTAATTATTAAGAATAAGTGCATTATTACAGTGAATTTGGCTGTAACGGTTTTACCTGAAGACGGAAGCTTGTGTTGCCTCCGAAACGTCGTGATTTAATTTAGTTGTTTTTTCATTTATTTATCCTTTTGGATTCTTCCATCCACCGAACAGCCCCATTTTCAAGTCTCCTTAATGGAGACTGTCTTCAAGTGGAGGCTCACTCAATTGACTGTACTGCCAGCTTACATTTAATTCAATTTTTTCCCCTTGTTTTTCCTCCAAAATATACTAAATTTTGTAACGTTATCTACGTCATGTTGCATTCAGGCAAATACATTTCCATTGGATATTACCAGACACATTTAATGTAACATCAATTTTGGAGAAAGCCCCTATAAGATGAGATTAAGGAACTACTTCTAAAGTAAATTTGTTAGGAATCTTACCCAGGTGGAATGCCTTTCATATTCCATGTGTTTCTCACATGGCAATCAAACCAATTTATTTAAATTATACTGAGCTGGTATATCCTAAGTTAACTGGAACACAAAGTTTAATTTAATGGTACTTTGTGAGTCAGGCTGAGACCATCACCACATTCCATTTGAGACCCCAGTTTAAGCGAAAGTGGCTGAAACCTGTCTGCCAATCCAATAAAGGCTGGAAGCCACTTAGTAACATTGCATTTGCTGAATTGCCTGCAGTTGCTGTCATTTGGATGAATCCCTGCTAATTTTAACTTTGATTACAATATGAAATACAATTGATTTCCTTTTTAGCTGTAAGCCTCCACTGCACTTGATCAGATTGGCACATGGTGACTCATTCTTTCCATTGACAGACCGGACCTTGGAGTGGGTGCACGGAGAAAAGGGGAGTGGAAAAGCCCAGTTTTACATCCCACACAGCTTGTGCCTCGACAGCTTTGGCAGGGTCAGTTTACCGATCAAGAAATTGGCGTCGGAATGCATACCTGTTGCGCCTGAGAGTATCGAATTTAATAGTAGCAGCAACAGCAGAAACACACGGATGTAAGAGATTAATGATAAGAAAATGACTGCAGTGAATCTGTGAGAAGGCATGTCAAAACATGTTTGCAAGCGATTAAAATTGATTCCTACATGTACGATTCATGCATAAATTGGTACGTGTAAGAAATAATTATTTTGAATGTTAGCTAATAAGTGTATACAAATCTTATGGTGTTAAAATGTTGCTGCCTTTGGCCATGTCACCTGGAGTGCTCCAGATCTCATCAGATCTCAGAAGCCAACTCTGGATATTGAGCCTGGATAGTGCTTGAATGGGCAACCACCATGCACAAAACTGTCCATTTAAGTCTGCGGGGCTATGTGGAGGACATTATTGTTACTCTTTGTTTTTTTCGGTAAAGTCACGTAGGTAAAACACTCGTCTGTTAAAAACTCTAGCAGATCAGTGAAATTCCTCCCCATAGAGGGCATTAATTCTAGATTTGAAGCTTTCTTGACTGCAAGGATTCATACTCTTTGTTTTTTTCGGTAAAGTCACGTAGGTAAAATACTCGTCTGTTAAAAACTCTAGCAGATAAGTGAAATTCCTCCCCATAGAGGGCATTAATTCTAGATTTGAAATTCCTCCCCGTAGAGGGCATTCATTCTAGATTTGGTTTCAAATCTAGAATTAATGCCCTCTATGGGGAGGAATTTCACTTATCTGTTAGAGTTTTTAACAGACAACGAGTGTTTTACCTACGTGACTTTACCGAAAAAACCAAAGAGTATGAATCTTTGCAGTCACGAAAGCTTCAAATCTAGACATTGTTGTTTTTACATGTATGCTTCCCTGTCTCCACTTCCTACCTTCACCAACTCGCAGACCAGTTTGATGATGTTCAAATAACCACAGTGACCCACATGGCATTGGAAGGACCTCATTCAGCTGTGTATTGATATGTTTACGTATACTAATGCAGGGAAACACTGTGCAAATGAGAATGATAAACATTACAACTCACACTAAAAAGAATACACTCTTCAGTCTAGAGTTGGGGCAATCATTTGATTAAGGCGATTATGCAACCAAAAATTTGAATAAATACGTTTCCAGTGGTCCGTTACTCGGCCCCTTGAAAAAAACAAATTCACGCCCAGCGTGATGCAGCTAAAAAAGGTAATTATGTTACCAAGTCCCACCCAATAACCCTTCCATAAATTCGCACGTGTAAGAACACATGTAAGTCTTTTTTCTCATGTATTTTCACATTATCAGATTAGTCGAATACATAATTATATTGCCCATCTCTACTTGAATAGAGTCACGACCCAAAATTTGTACATGTGCATTGAATCACAAGATAGTTTAATAGGTTGCATGCCTATTAGCGAGCATGAAATCCACTCAAGAGTTGTGCGTCTGGCGTTTGTACATCACAGCTGTGGGTGGCTGACAGGGGGAACAAGCGAATTCAAGTGTTCGACGCTGCCACTGGTGAATGGCTGGGAGAGTGGACTTCTTGCTTCACGGATGACGGCCCATATTCCGTCAGGTGAGGCTACATGGCCTGGTCCAGTGTGTTGCTGTGGTCAGAGCACTCGACTCAAATTTGAAATGTTGTAAGTTTAAATCGCAATCAGGAATCAATCTAGCATATCGTGAACTTCACCATTGAGTAAGTTATATCTGATCACCTCTTCTTCAGGATAATGATTTTAGGCACTTGCATGACTCGGCAACTTAAAACGTGTGATGTGACATCTCAACCATTACATTTCCCTACAGCAGGGAAATGTAATGGTTGAGATGTCCCCTGGGGGCAACCATCCCTCTGCAGCACTGGCCTGCCAGCAGTAGGGGGTTGATATTGCTGCATTGTTGTCAGTTAATTACTTTGCAGACCTCAATGCCTGCCTACTCTTTTTGAAATAACATTGCGGGATCTTTCACGTCCACTGTGAATATACCGGTCATGCTAACTACGGTGCCGTTGGAGTTCAGATCGCAAACCTCTGCAACAAGCCACAAATGTGCTACTGCTTGGCCATATCGCCACCCTAAGAAGTTAGCGGTGGTCATTCTATGGAGAGCCTGACCCCTGCCATGAAATGGTTTATGTGACTAATGTCGTGGGTATACTATTGAACAAATTTCTCGATTGACAATGCATTGGTTGCATCACGTTTTTATGCAAGTGTTTTAGTTGGCACTTGAGGCCACAAACCAGTCAGACGGATCTTAAGAGTCAAAAAAACTGTACAGCATTAAGAATCTATAATCAACGATTTTTGGGTTTAGATCGCGTTATTTATAAATGTGTCGTAACCCTCCACCACCCGACACGGCCAATCAGTAAAAAAAGTGTCACGTTGACAAAAGACAAATAGTTCACTGCTTTAGCCCACCGGTGTGTTGAAGCGTGGAACCACAACATTTACAATTTGAGTACGACGTTTCGCTGGTAATTGCATCCAGCATCATCGGGCAATTCGCCAGAATGGTGAGGCTCTGCTGTGTCTCCCGTTCTTATATAGAGCAGCAGCAGGGTGACGTCATCATTAACTCATTAACTCATCAGGTGCAAAGATTTGAGGGGGGGGTTATTGTAATTATATACTTGATTAGTAATAAGGCTATTGTTACGATGCGAGTTGTAGATTAGTAATCATTTGGAATGTGTTCTATTGTGATTATGCTACATTAATAATCAGTTAGTGCTTGTTTCCCTTATAAGGAATTGTAATGCATCTTATTTAATAATACGCTTCCAGGCCGCACTAAGCCTGTAGCTGTCTGAGCGATTAAAGTTATTTCTGTTTCTCTCAATCTCAATGGATTCTCTAATTAGTCTTTGCCAGTAGTAACTAGTTTTACACAACACTTCAACGTTGTCAAAATCAATTGAGTGTCCCTGTTGGCAAGCATGTTCTGCCACTGCCGACAGTTGTGTTTGCGATAGTTTAATATTTCTCTGGTGTTCTTTTAGTCTTACACTAACGTTACGCCCTGTCTGTCCAATATAGCATCTGCCACATACACAATTAATCCAATATACACCTTCTGTTGATAATTTAGGTAATTCGTCTTTAGTGCACGTTACTAGTTGTTGAATTTTGTGTACTGTACCAAATCTTACTGTAATGTTTTGCTTTTGCAAAACACGGGCTAATTTGTCAGTTACTCCTGAGATAAATGGTATTTTTATTGTTTTAATAATCTGATCGCTTTCAGCAGTGTTGCTTTGCGATCGTGATTTGGCATTTAGTGCTCTGTTAATTTGAGCATTATTGTAGCCATTCTGTCTTAGTGCTTCTTTAACATGTTTAATCTCTCTCACTAGACTTTCATCATCTGACACTGTTTTAGCCCGATGTATGAGCGTCTTGATTAGAGAGGATTTCTGAGCTGGGTGATGATGCGATTTCGCATTCAGATAGGCATCTTCACCTCCATTTCCATGGTGAACTGAATGGCCATTCAGTTCACCGCTAAAGCAGTGAACTATTTGTCTTTTGTCAACGTGACACTTTTTTTACTGATTGGCCGTGTCGGGTGGTGGAGGGTTACGACACATTTATAAATAACGCGATCTAAACCCAAAAATCGTTGATTATGAACAATATTGGTCGCGAAAGCCTACGTGTTAAATTAAGAATCGAAGTGGACACAGAGGGGGGAGAGAAGTCCTCCCCTTTGCCAAGCATGAAATTAATCGCTGGCAGCCATGTTAAGATAAACAAACACTGCCTATGAAAAGGGAGGCACCAAGCATGGAACGCGAGGCCAAACATAATTAACCCTTTTCTTGTTCCGAGACATCTGCTAGTTGCAGATTGGGGGCTTCCCCCCGTTCACCGGTGAATCTTGGAACTCGCAATCGGCTCGGCGTTAATTTGATTTAGAGGCATAGCGCCGCAGTTTTTAAAAACATTGTACTCACCGTGGAGAACTGTAGCAACACGACCACACTTTATGATAGCTGGCGCCAAACCGTACCACACGCCCTCCTGCATGGCCTTGTCAGTCTCGGTACCGATAATGTTATTTTAGTTTAGTTTAGGGCTGCCATCGGAGGTCAGTGCTATCCGATTGCTTATTAGAGCGTGGAGGCACTGATACTAATAATGTTGGTTCTAGGATTCTGCTATCATAATGATATTTTAATTATGTATACCATGCCTCCTGCACAGTACATTTCTAGGCACCAGAATAAATAAGTATTTAAGTATTTGAGATAATTACTTAGGAAGGAAGTCATGGCAGACCAAATACGATGTTCAAAAACAATGCGATGCAGCCATTCACACAATGAGAATAAACAAAGTTTTTAAATATAAATGTGCTTAAGACTACTTTCTTTTTTGTTATCCAATTACAATCTGAAAGTTTTGACTTTAATTCAGTCTTAAATATATAAATTGGTGGGTGCATTTATTTTCCAGGTAAGATGTTCCACAACTTGGATTCCAATGATATACCTGCTTGATGCTGTTCCTGATGATTATCAATGCCGATGCTGATTACAATGCCAACAGTAGTTGTGTGCGCATCTGTGTACATGTGCGAGACTGACCCAAGTCATGTGTGTACATCTGTTTACATGTGTTAGATCAGGGGTCTGCAACCTGCAGCTCCAGAGCCATATGTGGCTCTTTAAGGACTGCTTCATGATGTTATTGAAGTGCATTGCAGCTCTTGAAATAAGTTGACCAAATTCGAATAAAATGCCTCATTTTTGGTTGCCAACCCCCGTGTTAGACTGACCCAGGTCATGTGCGCGCGTGTATGTGCATGTTTTAGACTGACCCAGGATGGGCAGTACCTGGTGGTGGCACAGCTCAACGTGGGGCGGCTGCTGCTGCTGCACATGCCGAGCGTGGGCCTACCGGGCACGTGCCGTGTTGCCGCCTCGCTGCAGATGGGCCCTGAGACGCGGCCACACCTTGTCTCAGTCAGCCCTGCCACGGGTGCCATCTACCTGGCGGAGATCGGCGCTGAACAGGCACAGAAGTTTGTTCCAATCCGGTGATGACTTCTGCCTTTGCGGATTCACTCCGTTCACAAATCCACAGAGTCTCTATTTAGGCTGCAATTTCAGCACAGACTTAACAATGGTTACAATATGTGGATTTTAAATACCTCTATGGACAAAGCTCATGAAATCTTGGAGGCTGTTATTCATTGGGATGGTGGGTTGTAGAAATATTAGGTTTTGCTTTTCCTTAATTTCCTTAAAAAATTATGTATGTTGGGAAAAGGGAAAAGAAACTACCCTACATTCGTCCAATCTTTTTGTAAATGTTTTTTCCCCTGCACCTTAGGCACACAAAAATTAAGATAAACATTGAGTGAATTTATATTATTTTTATAATTTGGAGGTGCATTTCAAATCGTGGTTACAAAGACCACCAAGTTTCTCTGTAATAAGTGCACAATGCAACAGTCTCTGGTGCTCAAAAGCCTCGGTAACAAAGCAATGTACACATGGAATGTTAGAGGTAATGTACAAAAGGAAAGTTATGTGATAGTACAATAGGTATGCCAATGAGCTTATTTGCATTACTGTACCTCATCTTAATATACATGCTGTATGAGAATAGGTTTTCCCCTTTTTTCTGGCAACAAAGCAGGTGTTAAGATGTTAAAACACCAAACTGAAACCTTTTACAAGGAATCATGTCTGCATTAACCACAATATTCGTGGTCAGAATGCAAACAAAAACACTGATAATCAGAGTATGATTCCTTGTAGAAGGTTTCAGTTTGGTGTTTTAACATCTTAACACCTATTTTGTTGCCAGAAAAAAGGGTAAAACCTATTCTCATATTTTGGTACTGACAAAGGAGGTCCCATTATACATGCTGTATTTAAAGCGCGAGGTGCAGTTAAAGAATTCAGATATAAGGGTGTCAAAGTAGTTAATTAAAAAATCATATCAAATCGCACTGGAAAAAAATCAGCTTTGCTAACTGTATGGCACGTGGGGCAAGTACAAGTGGCATCCGCATCCCACAGCCTTGGAGCAGGTTTACGCGCCACCCACCCTTGGCTAGTCCATGTGTAGGGACGTAAATGTATTAAAACATTCATTTGTAAGGTGAATTGGAGCTGCATTACAAATGCAAATAGCGTGTACATGTTTGTAAAATGTTGCAAAGTAGAATTGTAAAAAACGAAATACTCCATGAAATTTAAATTAAGTTCAATAAAATCTTGAAATTGCTCAACCGAGTGGAATTTCATGCTACATTTTGAATGTTTGCTGGCTGGATTCAGGTATTAGGATGAGGCAAGGAGAGATTGAGAGGTGGAATAAGGCAAGCCAGGGAGAGCCGTGAGAGAAACCTGCGGAGAGATAGGGGGAGGGAAGCGGGTGAGATGAGGTAGGAGGAACCAGGGGGAGAATTAAGACAGGAATGGAGACAAAAAGCCAGAAATTAGGATCGACAGATAGACGGGCAAGGAGAAGGGGCAATAGAGACCGGGCTATTTCAGGATATAAAAAAATTTGGGGGAGGGACAGGTCACTTGTAAAGGATGTGTGGGTTGCTAGTGTAGTGAGTGACTTCCAAGACACGTCGTGTAGAAGGCTTCTTATCTATTCTCACACTTTAAGCACAACACTGGGCGATACATCTGTGTAACGTTCTATGGAGCTACACATAGCCGACCCTTCTACACAACCCCATCATTGGCGTCCAACTACACTGCTGTCTGACTAGCACAGCGACGGCGATGATGAGAGCCTTGCAGAAGATCGGCCACGTGGCCGGATGACGAAGAGAGATGACGGCGAGCGGTGACGCAGCCAGGACCCAGCACCCGCAACAGCACCGAACCTCTGGTTCGGACCCCCCTATATATGCCTCGGCGTGGCCAAGCCCCGCCTCCGGCCACACCCCCTTCCAGAACCTTCAAGCAGGCTCCCGGAGCCTCCAACTGACCCCGCCTTTCACCTTTACACCAGATACGCCCCCCTCATAATTAGGCATTATGTAATATACCCATAACCACGATTACCCCTTCAGGCCGACAGGTAACACCCTATCATTACATCACCCCTCCCCCCATGTTTAAAAGATAACAAGGCAGAATGATCCACAAAGAAAAGGGAAGGACTCAACCAGCAGCATAGGAAGGTAAGAGAGACAAAAAGAGGAACAGAGGGAAAAAAATTCCCTTCATATAAAACACGCGAGCGCAACTCCCCCAATTCCCCTCATACACACACACAAAATGGAATGTTCTTGTCAACGAAATATAAAAATTTAGACCGAGTCCTCGACACCAGTCCATCCATGGGGACAATCTTTACCTTCACAGAAGATGTGGGCTCCGCCCAAAAACTCAAAGAAGGCAGTTCCACTCCCGGCTTCACAGGCGTTGTGGGCACAGTTTCAGTCAGCAACTCCTCGCGTTCGGCGAGATCACGGGCCCCGCCGACCTTTGGCCGTACACAATTTGGAAATGAGGTGTCAAGTTTGAGGAAGAATATAAGGCTTCAACCGCGACGGATGAACAAACAACGGCGACGGCCCACTCGTATACGCAACGCACTGCGGCCGCTTGACTTCGACCACTTCCACGGGACCTTGCCATGGACAATGCAGCTTAGGGGACGTTCCCAATGGCACTTGCGGGCAATGCAACCATGCCCAATCCCCCACAACCCACTGCAAAACATGGTTCCGCCGCCCCGCATTTCGTTCGTTAGCCGCCTGTACTTTGGCAGCATATAATTTGGCCGCTTCACGAGCTGCCAAAAATACGTTCTAGAGTAATTTCCAAAGGCGCAGGCAAATTAGATTTTCCCTTTTCAGACAACCCCAATTTAACCTCCATAGGAGGTTCACTCTCCCTCCCGTACATGAGAAAAAAAGACAAAAATCCCGTAGAAGTGTGAGGAGCCATCCTGAATGCGGCCAACACCCCCGGAACATGCAGATCCCAATCAGTTTGGGCCGCGCTAACTGCCTGACTGAGCATAGATGTCAATGTCCTTTGTAGCCGTTCCACCATCCCATCTGTCTGGGGGTGGTACGGGGACGTTCTAATCTTTCTAGTGCCTAGCGCATCACAAACTTCCCATAGCAGCTTAGAAGCCAGATTCCATCCCTAATCCGTGAGAAGCTGCTCGGGGGCACCTTTATCCAATACGTATTCATGCAAAAACGCCTTCACCAAGAGGCTGCCGACTGGTTGGGCAGCGGCCAGGCCATAGGCCATTGTGAAAAATACTCAACACCTACTATGAGAAACTTGTTCCCCCTCTGCCTGGCAGGAAAGGGCCCGAGGATGTCGAGCACAACCAACTCATTAATTCGCAAAACCGAGATAGACTGCAGTCGAGGCTGGGACTTCCTCAGCGGCAGTTTCCTATGTGCGAATTCCGTGCAACCTTGAATGAAGTGGTGGTACATGTCACTCGACATCCCCGGCCAATAATCGCATTGCATTGCTAGCAACGTTTTACGCACTCCGAAATGTAACAACTTATCCTCGTGCACCACCCGAGTCAGCTTGCTTCGGAGGGCAGTAGGAACCACAACACGATGATGGTGTAACCCAACCACGTCCAAAATCAAAAGACCCTCCACCCTTAGGACCGGTCGCGGCCCATCGGAGGAAGCAGACTCCTTGCATCCCGCTTCCGCTTGACGCCACAAGGTCATAAGGGACACGTCTTCAATTTGCAATCTTCCCCACTCGGCACACATAAGGTGCAAAACAGTCCCCCGGCGCGACCTCCTCGGCGGGCTCTCCTCCCTCAAGCGCCACTGTGACAGCCGTAGGATTCACCGCCGGAGGTTTTTAACGACCCGCGCCGGATGCACACGTACAACCAGTCCCTTGGGGCAAACGGGATAACGTGTCCACGTTACAATGCCATACCCCTTTACGGTATACCCAGAACGAGTACTCCTGGAGAATCTCTAGCCAACGCGAGAGCTGCCCAAAGGGCATTATCTGTGCAAACCACATTCTCTGCCATAAAGATAAGGCCTATATTGTTGTATAAAGTATGCCTTGGCCAACAGTTTTCTACGGGTGACACAGTAACGCTATTCAGCAGTGGACAAGACGCGGCTACCATACGCAACTACCCTCTCCACTCCGTTCTTAACCTGGGACAGGAGAGCTCCTATATCTGTGTTGCTAGTGTCTGTGTCAAGGACAAACGGCAGGGAGAAATCTGGGTAATCGAGTGGGGGCCCGTCAGCCAGGTGTTCACGAAGGTCTTAAAACGCAGCCTCTTCCTCCGCCCCCCACTTGAATATCTGGTTCTTAGCCATCAAAGCGTGTAGCGGCTTAGCCACCATAGCAAACTGTGGCACAAATCTGCGATAGTACGATGCAAACCGAACAAAACTTCGGACCTCCCCCACGGACTTTGGGGTCGGCCAGTCCCGTATGCATGCCGTTTTTTCAGGGTCCGTGGCTACACCATTTGTACTAACAATGTGGTCCAAGTAATGCACGGAGTTCCGCAGCAAATTACATTTAGTGGGCTTAAATTACAGATTAGCCGATCGCAGTCAATGGAGGTTTTCCTAAAAAGTGTGGCTAAACAACAATGTAATCTAAATGAGGCAGGAGTCCCACTGCAGTCCAACCAAAACGAGCTCCATCAACAGCTGAAAGGTGGCCAGGGCCAAGTGCAAGCCCGTCGGAAGGCAGTTAAATTGGAAGAGTCACTGGGGCGTATGGAATGTGGTTTTAGTTTGACGACTGAGGGGAAGTTGCCAAAAGAACGCGCACCGGACAAAGCGTCCAGGGAGTCGTCCATGTGTAGTGCCTGAAATACACGCGCGCAGAGTACAGTCGGAGCAAACGAGGTCGAGGGTGTTATTGTCGTTAGGCGTGAGGAGAAGGCCAGAGATGGGTCGGGGGCGATTAAGGACACAGGGCGCTGATTGGCTGGGAGTTGTTATTGTCCAAATGTGATGCCACGCTGTCTGAGGACAGTAACAGGTGGTAGGGGGCGATTAAGGACGCAGGGCGCTGATTGGCCGGGAAGTTGTTGTCGCTAAGTGGTGCCGTGTTGTCTGGAAAACGTGGCAGGTGCCAGCGGGGGCTAGGGGGCGACGCGGGGGATGCCACTGGTTAATTGGAGATTAATTGGCTTGGGGATAAAGAGAGAGGGTTTTTGAAACAGACGGGAGTTCGCGCCTGTGAGGAGAAGAAGGATGTTGGAGCTGAATCAGCGGAGCCAGGAGCAGTGGAGAAGTATAGGGTAGCAGTGGAGAAGTATAAGGTAGCAATGGAAAAGCCAGCAGAAGCAGCTGGAGTGTGACGGCGAAGCCAGCAGAAAGCGGCTGGAGTGTGGCGGAGAAGCCGATAGTGATACGGCCGAGTGTGACGGGAGAGCCGATAAAGAGCGGCTTAACTGTGACGGAGAGAGTGGAGAGTCGAGTCGACGGAGGAGAGACACGGAGCAAGCGAGGCCGGCGGAACGCAGCGAGCGAGCGGAGAGCGCGGGAGGAATGTTGATTGGTGTTAGCTGGAGGAATGTTGATCGGTATTAGCGAAATAAAGTGAGATAAAAGCAAGAAGCTGTCCTGTCAAGTCGAGCACTACACATGCATGGACGCGGGTAAGCGTCGGCCACCAAGACCTTATTCAATTTACGAAAGTCTACACAAAACCCAAGACTGCCATCATGTTTCTTAACAAGCACTACAGGCGCCTCAAGGGCTGGTAGGAGAACTAATTTTGGTGGCTAACATCTAATCACCGCTTTCTGCACATGTTCCTTCTCTCGCAGACTCAGCCGATACAGGTTCTGACAAATGGGGCCGGCCTCCCCTGTGTAGTGGTGATACGCGCTGGGTGTATATGTCGTGTGCCAGCGCGTATGTACGGGTGTGTGTGTGGTGACGCGCGCTGACGGGGAGGAGCAGGCGTCAGTGCGCGGGTGGGGGTAGTGCTGCTGATTGGCTGTGTGCCGGTGACGCGCCCAGAGGGAGTGATCGGGTAGCAGCGCGGTGTGATTGGTCGGAGAGTGGAAACACGCGCTGAGCGGAACCGGATCGTAGGGATAGCGCGTGGGGATTGGGTAACGGAGGAGCGGTGCCGACGTTGAGGTCCGCATCCGCTCCGTCTCCCGGGAAGAAGGGGTATATAAGGTGATGCACAGAGGAGCAGGGGCAGAAGTGGAACCATCTAAGAATGAAGACGAAGGTGCAGAGATAGAGCCCGGAGAGGAGAGTAATGGAGAGTAGAAGAGAGTAAGGTATAGTGTGTAGCCAGCGAGAGAGAACGGTCTACACGAGCTGAGTAATGTATAGTGTGTAGCCAGCGAGAGAGAACGGTCTACACGAGCTGAGTAATGTATAGTGTGTAGCCAGCGAGAGAGAGCGGTCTACACGAGCTGAGTAATGTATAGTGTGTAGCCAGCGAGAGAGAACGGTCTACACGAGCTGAGTGATGTATAGTGTGTAGCCAGCGAGAGAGAACGGTCTGCACGAGCCGAGTATGCATACGGTGTAGCCAGCGAGAGAGAAAGGTCTACACGAGCCGGGTATGCATACGGTGTAGCCAGCGAGAGAGATGCAAAGTCTACACGAGGCGAGTGGAGAGTGTAGCGGAGGCGCAGAGTCTACACGAGGCGAGAGAGGAGTGTAGCCGAGGCGCGGAGTCTACACGAGGCACAGAGAGCCGGCAGCACAGAATCCAGAGTCAAGAGAAGCGCATTGTGAAGAAGAGAGGCCACGCGTTGTATTGTTACAAGTCAAGATTTAATAAAAGAAGTGTGTTCCCGTCAAGGAGTTTCCTGCCGTCATTTTCCAATACTTCATCTGGTGTCAGAAGTGGGATGGGCTTCCAAGTATGGAGACGAGGAAGACCCGTAGGACCCACGGGATTGACCGCGAGGAAGACCTGGACGACTCGGAGCCGCTGGTGGCGGGGGGTGAGGAAGAGGACTTGCCCACGCTGCAGGGTCCGTCGACGGCGCCGGCCGAGCGACCGGGGACAGACGCCGGGCTTCGTGAGGCGCACTCCCGACTGGCGGAGCTGCTGCTCGCCGCCGCGTCCATCTTGGCGGAGATCAGCTCGTCGGGAGGAGCGGGGACGGTGGGGGACATTTTACAAGGTCGCCCCGCAGATTCCCGCCAAAACGAATGGGGGATTCCCGCCATTGCGCCTGGGCCTACTTTTGGCGGGAACGGCGAGCGCCACGTGGTGGTGGGTTCCCAAGCGCGCGCATCGACGTCATCAGCGCGCGAGGGGGTCCGCCATCTTACGTCTGCGGCTGGAGCCGCCATCTTAGACACCGACGGACAGGCGGAGAGGAACCACGAGGCGGATGACTTCATTTTTCAGCAGCGCCTGCCCACGTTGTCAGCCTTCAAGGCGGAAGGCGGAGACTGGGGCCAATTTCAGCGAAGGTTTTTGGCGCATCAAGAGATGTCAGCGTGGTCCGATGCTACGGCGCTGCGGGCATTGCCCGCCATGCTGGACGACGATGCGCTCGCGGCCTTCAGGGCTGCACGGAAGTCGGACCGCTCCACGCTGAAGGATGCGCTGGGTTTGTTGGCCAGGGTCTACGGGCCTCCCTCTACATGCCGCCATCAGTTCTACGCAAGACGGAAAGCGGCCACGGAGACCGCGCTGGCCTATCGCACGGCGTTGCTGGCTCTTGCTGATGCTGCGTTCCCTCGGATGGACGAGGAGGGCCAAGACGCGATGGTTTTGGAGCAGCTGCTCAAGTTGGCGCAGGACCTGGGGGTCCCTATCAACACAGCTGACGAGATTGATATTTCTTCTTTGAGAGTCGCCACGAGTATTCAAGCGCACGAGGCCCTACAACGGAAGCAAGGCGTTGGGTGCAACGCTGCTGTCGTCGCAGCCCCGGGTTTGGTGGTCGCCGAACCCCAAGTCGTCAGCCCACGAGAGGAGGCGTTCGCCACGGGACGACCAGGGAACTGGAGGCCGGGGGCCCGGTCGCCTCTGCGATCGGGCCGAAAGTCGGAGCAACCAAGATCTACTCCGACCCTCGTCACGTGCTATAACTGCGGCCTCCGGGGCCACGTGGCGTCCGGGTGCCGCGCTCCGCGGCAGCGCGCCATGGGAGCTCGGCTGGACGACGACCGAGAGCCCAAGTCATCTCTACAATCCCCGGCAAGTCGCGGCACCTCACACGCTCGGCCTGTTTATTCGGCACACATGGGACGCCGCGTTGCGGCGGAGGAGGGCCGGTTAAGATTCGGGGATTCGGTTCGGCGAGGGGGGTTCGGCCGGGACCAGGGAGACATTGAATGGGCGGAATTGGGGCATAGAATTGTGGCTGCTTCGGCGGGTTCGTCCGTTGTTACGGGATCTATTGATGGGGTTGAGATTAGGGTGTTAGTGGACACGGGGGCATCGGCAACTATTATATCGGACCTCATTTATAATATTCTTCCAGTCCAATGTCGTCCGCTGCTTCCAGTGGATGTGCCATTTTACGCCGCTAATGGGGGATCGTTGGGCATTATCGGTCAGGTTAGGGCGTCCATTTGCATTGGAGATATCAAATTGTCGGGGCCCGTTTTCGTTTCGTCTTCTTTGGCAGTTCCGTGTCTTTTGGGCACTGACTTTTTGGCTAAAATGCCCATTAAAATTCTTATCGATCAACGATGCATTGAACTGCCATCGGGTCGCCGGATTTCATTTTTGACGGGCCCTACTGACATTCGGACGGCGTGCGCTACGATACAAGCGGTGGCGACGCAGACAGTGCAAGTGCCCCCGGGTTCACAGATGTTGATTCCCCTCCGGTTGCGGAAACCATGGGTGAGGGAGGCTTCGGGACAGAGTATGCTTTTGGGTCCTTCTAACAAGGCTGTCGGGGGTCTTGATTTATCGGTGGCTCACACTTTGGTGCGGGCTGACAGGGATCCGTTTGTGATGGTTTTGAACGCGGGGTCGCGACCAGCTGTCATTCCGCAGGGCACCGTGCTGGCTCACGCGGCGCAGGTCCCTGGGGATGATGGGTTGGTTGCGCAGGTGGGCTCGAGCCCCGCGCGGAACGTTGAGCCAAGGGAAGACCTTGAGTGGGTCCATTCGTTATGTGCCGCCTCGGACGATTTGTCGGCGGCGCAGTTGGGTGCGCTGCGCGAGTTGCTCATTGAATTCTCTGATGTATTCAGTAAACATAAGTATGACATTGGGTGCACGGATTTGTTGCACCATCACATTGAAACGGGCGATGCGGCGCCGGTCAGGCTAAATCCCTTCCGACTGAGTCCCGTGGAGAAGGAACATGTTCAGTCGGCTGTTAACGACATGCTAGAAGCCGATATTATTTCGCCCTCCTCTAGCCCGTGGGGAGCGCCTATTGTGCTGGTTAAGAAGCAGGACGGGTCCCTGCGATTCTGCGTTGATTTCCGTCGCCTGAATAAGATCTCTGTGGCTGACGCGTATCCGCTCCCCAGGATGGATGAGTCCCTCGATGCATTGTCTGGTGCGCGATATTTTTCGACTCTTGATTTGTTATCGGGGTTTTGGCAGTTGCCGCTCGACGAAGAGTCGAAACCTAAGACAGCATTTCGGACTCCAGGGGGGCTGTTCCAGTTTAACCGGTTACCCATGGGACTTCACTCCTCTCCAGCGACGTTTCAGCGACTTATGGAGCTGGTTTTGTCGGGCTTGCAGTGGGATACATGCTTGATTTATATGGACGATGTCATTGTTTTCAGTAAAACCTTTGAGGAACACCTCCGGCGATTGAGAGGGGTGTTCTTGCGAATGCGATCGGCTAAGTTGAAATTTAAACCGGCCAAATGTCACCTCCTTCGTAGGTCCGTTAGATACTTGGGTCACATTGTCGATTCTTCGGGGATCTCCACCGATCCCGCGAAGACGGATTGTGTCGGTTCGTGGCCGACACCTACGTCCGTTTCCGACGTGCGTAGTTTCATCGGGTTTGCTTCTTATTATCGGCGGTTCGTTGAGCACTTCGCCACGATTGCAAAACCCTTGCACGCTCTAACGGCGAAGGGAGTGAAGTTCAAATGGGGACCGGAGGAGGAGGCCGCGTTTCGCTCCCTCCGGGACGCCTTGGTGGGTGCCCCACCCTTGTGTTATCCCGATTTTGCCAGTCCCTTTTTGCTGGACACGGATGCTAGCAACACGGGCATTGGGGGGGTGCTATCCCAAGTCGTTGGGGGTGTCGAAAGAGTTGTCGCCTACGGTAGTAGGGTGTTGTCCCCGGCGGAGCAGCGCTACTGTGTCACCCGTCGCGAGCTGCTTGCCATTGTTTTTTTTGTGCAGCAGTTTAGGCCATATCTTTATGGTCGTCACTTTACAGTCCGAACGGACCACGCGGCGCTACAGTATTCATTGAGGGTCGCCCAGCCCTCGGGCCAGTTGTCGCGTTGGTTGGAAGTCCTCCAGGACTATCAGTTTACGACTACGTACCGTAAGGGGTTGCGACACACGAATGCCGATTGCTTGTCGCGGTTGTTGCCTTGTGATGAATGCGCGTGTTTGTCGGGATCGGCGCGCTGTAAACCGACGCTTGCGGGGGAGATGGGGGCACTGGCTGCGACAGCGGGCGCACCGATCGGGGATGATTCCACTGCCTCTCAGGGTCGGGACTCGCTGCTCTCGCTGTCGCTCAGCGAATGGGGCCGCCTCCAGATGGCGGACAGCTCGCTGCTAGCATTGCGCCGCAAGGTTGGGGGTCCCGAGGGGGACCAGGAGCGTACCGGCTCCTATGTACTTGAGCGGGGCGTGTTATTGAAATGGGACAGTTTGTCCCGGCGGAACGCACTCGTGGTGCCTTCCGCTGTGAGGGGGAGGGTTGTCTTGGCGGCACACGAACGCCTCTTGCACTTGGGAGTTAACAAGACGCTTGCCCTGCTTCAGCGTGACTATTACTGGCCGGGAATGGGAAGTGATGTGGTGCATATTCTGAAGGGGTGCGTTGAGTGCGCCAGGCGTAAACCACCGGCCGTGGCAGCTAATCCACCGCTGCAATCTATTCAGGTCTCGCGTACCAACGAGCTCGTTGCACTCGATATTTTGGGGCCCTTCCCAGTCACGCCGAGAGGGAATAAATATTTGTTAGTGGGGGTCGAATACTTTACCCGATGGCCTATGGCGTGGCCTCTCGCTAACCAGTCGGCAGCGGCTGTGACGGATGCCTTCGTCCAGGGCTATGTCCTGGACAAGGGGGCTCCCGAACGCCTGCTGACCGACCAAGGTAAAAATTTTTCGAGTAAATTGTTGCAAGAGGTGTGCGATCTGTTGGGTACCAAGAAGGTGCGTACCTCCCCGTACCACCCGCAGACTGACGGGATGGTGGAGAGACTCCACAAAACCTTGACTTCCATGCTGTGCCAGCAGGTGTGCGAGGCACATGTAGATTGGGACCTGCAGGTCCCGGGAGTCCTTGCTGCGTATAGAATGGCCCCCCATGCAGCTACGGGGTTTTCCCCATTCTATTTGATGTACGGTCGGGAAGCTGACCCGCCAATAGAAACGCAACTTGGCCTGTCCGCTCCACGAACTAATTCTAATTTGGCAGAACATATTAAGTTTAATATTCACAAGCTGACAGAGGCGAGGGAGGCCGCGCGGCTTAATTCGCGGGCTCGCCAAATTGCTAATGAACGGTTGCGGGCACGGAAGGTGTCCATGCACGAATGGAAACCAGGTGACAGGGCCTGGCTGCATTGCCCTCAGGCACCCTTGGCTACGTCGCCTAAATTGTTGAGACCGTGGAGGGGACCCGTGGAGGTCGTGCGCGTTGCACGGCCCCAGTGCGTTCAGATAAAGTGGGGAAAGCGCCGGTGGTACGTTCACCCCTCCCGACTGAAACCGTTCTCGCCTCCATATGGCCTCCCCTTGTGTCGTGATGGCCGGGCGTGTGACGTGACCGGCGACCCAGAGGGGGAAATGTCTCTGCCTGATCCACACGTATTTTCGCCTGATCTGCTCCCAGGTGTCTCGGAACTGACAGCTGCCGATCACCGGCGGCCGGATCTCCGCGGCGGGGCCGGCCCTTTCAGGCCCGTTCCGCGCCGTCTGGAGCAGCCGGAACCGCCGGACGGTCGTCAGTGTCCCGCCCCATACGATGGACCAGCCAGACGGACTCGCGCCAGGTCGTGCTACTTTGCATGACCTGCCTCGTGAGGAGTCGGGGCAGTTGGAGCGCCTCGTCACTGCGTGTAGTCGCAGGGACGTGGGGCGCGTTCGTTTCGAAATTGCTCGTATCGTGTTATTGTTGACTTTCGGGTTCATTGTCAATCTGTACATAGTTATTCTTGTTGTTGTTGTTGTTGTTGTGTTATGTTACGGGGCACACTCGGGGGGTTACGGGGTTTTTTTTGTTGGTTGTCGTTTTATCGTCGCGGTTGGTTGTTGTTAGCAGCCGGGCCGGCTGCGAGCTATGTGGGAGGGGGTGATGTAGTGGTGATACGCGCTGGGTGTATATGTCGTGTGCCAGCGCGTATGTACGGGTGTGTGTGTGGTGACGCGCGCTGACGGGGAGGAGCAGGCGTCAGTGCGCGGGTGGGGGTAGTGCTGCTGATTGGCTGTGTGCCGGTGACGCGCCCAGAGGGAGTGATCGGGTAGCAGCGCGGTGTGATTGGTCGGAGAGTGGAAACACGCGCTGAGCGGAACCGGATCGTAGGGATAGCGCGTGGGGATTGGGTAACGGAGGAGCGGTGCCGACGTTGAGGTCCGCATCCGCTCCATCTCCCGGGAAGAAGGGGTATATAAGGTGATGCACAGAGGAGCAGGGGCAGAAGTGGAACCATCTAAGAATGAAGACGAAGGTGCAGAGATAGAGCCCGGAGAGGAGAGTAATGGAGAGTAGAAGAGAGTAAGGTATAGTGTGTAGCCAGCGAGAGAGAACGGTCTACACGAGCTGAGTAATGTATAGTGTGTAGCCAGCGAGAGAGAACGGTCTACACGAGCTGAGTAATGTATAGTGTGTAGCCAGCGAGAGAGAGCGGTCTACACGAGCTGAGTAATGTATAGTGTGTAGCCAGCGAGAGAGAACGGTCTACACGAGCTGAGTGATGTATAGTGTGTAGCCAGCGAGAGAGAACGGTCTGCACGAGCCGAGTATGCATACGGTGTAGCCAGCGAGAGAGAAAGGTCTACACGAGCCGGGTATGCATACGGTGTAGCCAGCGAGAGAGATGCAAAGTCTACACGAGGCGAGTGGAGAGTGTAGCGGAGGCGCAGAGTCTACACGAGGCGAGAGAGGAGTGTAGCCGAGGCGCGGAGTCTACACGAGGCACAGAGAGCCGGCAGCACAGAATCCAGAGTCAAGAGAAGCGCATTGTGAAGAAGAGAGGCCACGCGTTGTATTGTTACAAGTCAAGATTTAATAAAAGAAGTGTGTTCCCGTCAAGGAGTTTCCTGCCGTCATTTTCCAATACTTCACCTGTATCAATGCGGTTACAACAGGGAGGTACGGCCAATATCAAACTTACTTTTACGGAACACATCCAAAAACTCGCGCAGCAGTGATCGCAATTCCCCCTGCTGCACTGGAGACAACTGTGGGCTTTCTTGACAGAACACCCTCCGCCCAAGTCTCATCCAATGCCGTCACACGCAATTCCATTACCCTCATGAAACGCAGCCGTTGTGAGCCAACACCATCCCTGACAGAACCACAGCCGTCTCTGGTCCTGCACCTGCAAGAACGGCTCGTGGTTGAGGCGGGTGACTGTGCGCCAACCTCCAAGTCACTGCATTAGACGGAGTCAACAAGACGCCAGATTCTGGATCTGCTACCTGTAACCGCTTGCAATAGCTCAGCGGCACCAACATCCGCAATCCTGGCAAGGGCCTGGACTAACATTCGCCACCGTACTTGTGGGGACTGCAAAAAAAAATAGTTTGCGGCCTAATGGCATCTCCATACAGTTCTGATCAATGAGGATCTTAAGGAGCATTTTTCAAAAAATAATTCGTGCCTAAAAAGGCAGGGCACTGCCAGTGTCCTTGATCAGTACCAGCCCAACAACTGCGATTCTTGCCAATCTCAACGCGGACCTCCACCTGCTCTAATCCCCATGCTACCACCGGTCGTGACGCACGTGTTTACTACCGGCCTAACAAACTAGTTCATCGGCAACAGGTCAAAAATTACATCCGATATAATGGTGGCAGAAGCACCCGTGTCCACCAAAACCTCAATTCCCTGGATAGAGCGACACCGCCGAGAAACCCGCAGCAGCCTCGATCACCCGATGTGCCAATTTCCTCCAGTGTCCAAGCTTGACCACCCCTGTGTAACTAGCCTCTGCCACCTGGCAGCAATACCAATGCGATGCCGGGTGGCGAGGACTCAAGGGTGTTCTCGGATCGAGACTCTTCCCCCCCCCCCTCTGGAACTCTGGAAGGGGAGGCATGGGCTGGTGTATAAAAGCCAGACCTCTGGACGAGTTTGGGGCCAGTCCGAAGATTGAAGCGGAGCTAGCTGAAGCCAGAAGACGAGCTAGCCTTGGACCCTTGGAACGCCTAGACCCACTGGCCTCGTGAGGGCCGGGACTGAGTGGGCCAGTGGTCGGTTTCGCCTCCCCTCGGTTACCCTTAGGTCAGAGAGGCCGTGGTCCTGGGTGATAGGGCACACTAGCCCGGATGCCGTACCACCCCAGGCAATTAGGTAAAAGGGGCTGTCCGTGTTAAGACTGCTATTGTTACCGTTGTAAATTAAAACGTGTTGCCTCTACAAATAGTCTCCACCTCCCCTTGAACCCATTATAGCGCCACAAGTGGCAAGCATGTTCAAGCTGAAAAGCTAAGAAAAAGCATTGCCCCAAAGAATCCATGCGAGATGGCAGCCCAACCGACAACTGAAAAAAGGAAAAAAACAGCTATATAAAATATATTCCAACTGACAAAATAAAGGTTTGGATATTTTTTTTATTTTTTCTCATTTTGCAACGTGCACAAGATAGTTCAAGCCAAGGTACAATACGTTGTGCACCACATGTAAAGGAAATCCTGGCACTGCATTGCCATCTTAAATTTATCAAAGCACCACACGTCATTGAAGGCTTGCATCTAGTGAAAGGGTATTTAGGACAAAAATGTTCATGCATTAGTGCACTTAAATATCCAAGTTTGCATTGCAAATGTGAATTTTAAAGCAGCCTCCATATGAAACAATATGGTCTATGGTACAGAAGGACAACGCAGGCAAGCACAGTAAATCCAAGCCTCAGGTTAGCCCCATCAGTTAGATGGTGATGCTGTTGGCCACCTTGTCAGGTTTCAGGTATGGATACTTGATTGGAAGAGTCTTGTTTCTTTCAACAATGGATTTTGTAATCACCTCGAGGTCAGATTGGTATTCTTGCATGGCCTTGAGGGCATCTGGATTCTGGAAAGGTTCATCTGGGAATGTTCCAAGGGTTTTCTGCACACATTTCATGAAAAACAGCATCAATATAGTATACAACTTGCACAAGTTGGCCCATTAGAAGGTCGTGTGTCTTGGGGAAAGTGTGGGTACACCCACCTGCAAGATTCGTAATGCAAGTTAGACACTGGGCAGGGCTCGGTGGCTGCCCTTTCAGGACAGAATATTTACCAAAAGGTCATAACTGGCTGTAAATGTTGCCATTTTATATCTGGCAAGCATGGACCAACAGCACCATTTCGTCCACTTACATTAACAGTCCATGCTGCTGACCACTTGGGCTATGCCCATTTCAAACCCTTATAAAGAGTTTTTCTAGAGGCCAACCCCTTTTCGGATGAGGCATACTTGTGTTACAAGCTAAACGTTGTAGTTTGTTTAAACCCATCTACACGACTTTACCAAAATACCCACAGAATAGGAATTCCTGCAGTCACAAAACATTCAAGTGAAGATTTAGGCCGTCGTAACCTCAATATAAATTGCAAAGGCAGTAGCAAGCACTCACCTCTGCAGCACTGCGGCTAAGCACCCAGGTGATGGCCATGGAAACGCAAGACACCTGCACATCAGGCAGTGTCTGCAGGATGAAGGGCATGTCCACCACACCCTTGGCGGTTGGAGGTGGTTTCCTCATGGCACTGGGTGCATTTGGGATCCATGCATAGAAATCAAACTGCAGCACAGGGGTGGGTAGAGCATTATTCTTTTACTAGACCAAGTCAGCAATAAACCGAACATCATTTTGCAAGGGCTGTCGTCAAACATCTGAATTTACGTTACCTGGCCATAGTTGATTGCAGAGTGCTGGGCAGAGCACAGGAACACTACCATGGTGAGGAATTCACTCAATTCTGCCACACAGGTGAACTTTGTAGGAAATCCTGCAGCACAGAAACATTGTTAAAGGAGCAGCAATCCATTAAGGTGTTACAAATACAATGCTTGGCCAGCAAAACTTGTAAGCTTGAATTCCCCATTGTTTGGTGAAACTGTAAGTAGTCTTTCCATTGCCAAGAGTGGTGGTTTGTGGTCTGGTTCAGGGGACCAGTGTTCCATATACCAATCCAGAAATGAAAAACAGAACTTGATATGAAAGCGAGTATATCCTAATGTTAATTACCACAATCTAAATGCCGTTCAAAAATGTGAATAGCTGCATGAAAAAAGTGCCTGCAAATGCAGTGCATTACTGGCATTGACAATTTAAATGTTTTTTAACCAGGGTTGGGGGTTCACAGAAACCTTTGCATTGGCAGTGGTCCATGGGCCAAAACAAAAGTTTATGCATATCATGTGGCTTCGTTAGCACATGACTTGCCATCTATTGTTGCCTGCAAGTTCCTGGCGAGTCATAGGCACGCCTTTAACATTGTGTGGCCAGCAATAGCAGGATACAGTCGGCTAAAAGCCAGTCACAACCTGGTGGTAATGCATTTCCACTGTGGTCTGGCCAGCATGGAAGGGCATGCCAAACACCAAAATCCCTTCCTCCAGCAGCAGTGCTAGGACAATTACCATTGGATGGGTGGCTCAGCAAGGCGTGGTTGATGTCCTCAATGAAAGCCTGAAGTTCGGTGTCACCCATCACATCTTCGTTATTCTTGTAGAAGATGGCAAGGATTTTGTCGACAAATCTGAACAATGCAACACTTTCAGTTATAAAGACGAAAGCTACAGGCAATGAAGCGACCTGGTCCTAAATTAAGTCCAAAAAAAAAGGTAAATTTTGGAATCGTGCTCATGTTAAGAGCTTAAGATATACATACCAAGTTGGGGAAACCATCTACCCTGGGGAAGGCAGCATTTATTAGATCACTCATCTTGAACAGAGGAAACGAAGTTAAACTTAAGTGGTGTCAACTCACAAATTGGACCTATAATGAAAAATTGGTATCCGAACTGCTCTTGCAAGTAGGTTGCACATGCCTGCCAATAGCACTTTCGTCGTTGTGCACATAAAAAAAATTGCACAAAACCACCAGCGTATAGTATGGTTCTGGTTACTTGTGAATGGTCTTCCAAATGCTGCAAGCATCATCCCTGTAGTAGTAGCTGGGCAAGTCACCAACGCCTCGATCTGCCACATCCTTTAGGATGCACAGATGTCTGTAGGTGAGCGCCTTCAAGCCCTTGGCGCCCAGCTTGAAATGGCCACCGCCGCCAATTGACAGGGCCTGCACAAGTACATTGCAAGATCGTATCATTGGAAGCCTCACCGTTGAAAGATATTGCAGTATTTGGGTGTGCTGCTATGCATGGTAATGCCAGAGCCCAAGAAGGTGGGAACCTTCAAAGTTTGGTCAGTTTTGGAAGTGTATTGCGAAGGCATAGGATGGTCAATAGGGAGGGATTAACCATTTGGCATGAAATGTTAATTTAATGGTAGCTTAAAAAAGGTTGCATCAGAGACAAGTGGAAACAAGAAGGTCACATCCTCGCTATTAACTATTAGTAGAGCGAACGTAGGTACAAAGCAAATGAAGATCTAGGACTGCAAAATCCAAATTAAATAGTGGGGCAGGTTGAAGTACTTGCTAGTAGAGCATATCTAGGACAATTTGGAAACGTGCAGAGAATCACAGGTAGAGGTGTGGTATTTTAGCAGGATGTTAAGAGTGATCAAAATGTCAAAGACTGCATTGGAAAAACTGGGTTGGATGAGGCCCTGTAATGGATTGAAAATAGAGTTAATTATGCAGCTAAATAATGGAATGCATGAGGCCATGGAAAGACAATCAGCTCAGACAGTAAGATTGTTGGAATGCAAGACTGCTGAGGCTTTGGATGCCTAGTCTTAAAATGTCCACTTCATTTCAAAGGCTCGTAAACAGGTCCCTGCGGGGTGGGCTGGTAGGAACGAATATAAACATAATGTATTTTTACACTTGTTTAGCCAGGAAAGCCTCACTGAGTGAAGTTTTTTGTAGAGTCCTGCCAAGTGTTTGCAGTAGGGGGTGATGTTGCTGCACCTAATCGGACGATACAAAGGGAGAGTTTGAGGCCTAGTTCTAGGCTCTAGGCCTAGCTGTAGGCCGCTGAGAGTTAATTTTTAATTGTGTTTTAATTAAAAACTCAGGGAATAAAAACTCAGGGAATGTTACACTTGTTTAGCCAGGAAAGTGTCACCGAGTTTTGTAGGGTCCTGCCAAGTGTTTGCAGTAGGGGGCGATGTTGGTACACCTAATTGGACATTGGACGGACGATATAATCTATTGTAGGCTGGTTCACTTCGTTCCTACCAGTAAAATCACAACCCTCACCTGATCGAAAAAGGCTCCTGTCCCCACAAGCTGCGTCCGTGCACGCACGTTGATTTCCAGGGTGAAGCGCAAGTGCCGATACAGGAGCTATGCACAAAGCAGGTCGGAAAAATTAGATCACCATGTGTATTAGACGGCAATAGGCTTAACCTGTACTTGCTGTAGCTTTAAGCATGTAGTCTCAAGTTCTTAAAGGAAAGGGCAAGTGCTGTGCATAAGGAATTTAATTGTTTGCATCTGGATGCATATGGTTGAGTACCTTGTAATCTTCTTGAGCAAAGGCGAGTAACTTTAAAACAGCAGTATTGAAAATTGTATTCTGGAAGTATGGTTCGATAATTCACAATTGTAAAAAAAAATTACCTTTCCAAAAATGACCAACGTATTGGGGGCAAGATCTTAGATTTCAGAGATGAAATGCCCCTACGAAGCCATTGGTTTACAGGCAGTGCAAGGGCTGCCAGGATGGCAAATAACACCGCATGCATCTTATAAATACAAGCTAGCAGCGGATAATTTTTGTAATTACGAGTCACTCATGTGATAAACTCCAGGCTAAAATCCATGGATTCACCTTATGAACAGGGTGCATTGTAGACAGCTGTCGCAAGGTGGCCATGGTGAACACCTCGGCCAGCAGGTGGGTCCGGAGCAAGTGGGTGGAGACCTCATGGATCTGAAAGTCCATGGAACGAACCCACATCTTGGCCAGCATCCAGTCGTGTGCAGAGTCGCTCGGCAAGAAGATGGGGTTGTCGGATGGCTTTTGCTGTAGCTATGGATGCATGATGGTAGGAAGAGCAGAATATTGTTACATTGGAACTGAAGATGCAGTTGTTTGATTTATTTTTATTTCTGATGTTTAGTTCGTGGCATGAACTGGATTTTTTTGTAAAGATGAGACGTATACATTTCATTCCAAACGCTTTGTTTATTAGCAATATGGTTGGCCATGTACGTGCCAAAGGTCATACAAACCAACCACGATTTATCATACTGTGGATTAAGAGATAGCACAACTTGGTCTATACTAACGCAAGCAAATGCACGAATGCCATAATTTGATACCAAACCTGGCAAGGGGCGAGCTAATGTCATCTGGGGCAGGAGTAAATGTCTGATATGTTGCCCTGTTGACAGCAAAAGTAACCATTGCCAGGATGTAGCACGAGCACACACATGCAAACAACTTGCCTGTATAGCAATAGGCAGCAGCTGCCCCTGTTTGTTGACGTAAAGCAGGCACATAGGAGCTGCCAGGTAGAAGGGCTTGGAATGGTTGAATGTATTGCCAGGAATGCCATCAAGGCACTGGTAGTCCACAATGTAGACATTTCCATGCTGTGAACATGCACACAGAAGGCAATCCCACAGGTCATCTTCAAATGCAGTGATGAGCTTATGAAGCTGTGGCCTGCACAAGGTTACGAGACATGTTTCAAGTGAAAGCAATGGCAGATCTTAACAGCACCTTGATCTCGTCTTCAAGGGAGCATTCACGGACCAGGCTGCTCTTCACCATGTCCGTGGTGACAGGGAAATTCTCAGGAAGCTTGGTGCAGCGTTTGATGAGGACAGGGTTGACTCCGTTAATGAATTGGTAACCAAAGAACCAGTCCTGATCCCAGTGGTGAGAAACGTACTCTGCATAACGGGAGATCGTAGAAAGACGTGGAACAGACGCCACATACAGGGCTACCATTTAAACTGCATGTCACCAGTTGTGTACATGTACCAGCCAGAAGCACAGGTACACCATTTAATTAAAATAGAGTCAAGCAAATCAATTAAAAAAGTGTATGGCAAGCTACTGGAGGGGATGGTGTGGAGCCGTTATGTTCCACTGCCACCTTTTGCACTTGCACAAATTAGGTGAAAGCCCAAAAGGATTGGATCTTAGAGATGGTATGCATGTGTAGTGGGTTAAATGCAGGTTACACTGGAACCTTGGCAGCACAAATTTTTTAAGTAACAATTAAACACTTAACGTGGTAGCCACCTTTCATAAGTTAACACACGGGGATGCTACATGACTGGACCAGGACAGTCCAACGCTGCCTGGGTCCACTAGCAGAGTCCGGAGAGCCTCATCCCAGGAGACGAACCAGCAGCATAGCAGCACAGCACAGCCCCAGCTCTGTCCACACTTCACCCATGACCACTCCAGCGTGGCCGGCTCCACCTCAGGCCATGTCCCCCTTCCCGATCCTTTGGGTAGGCCCGAACCCCAGCCATGCGACTCCCCTGGCCCCCCCCTTTATCCGGTCACATGTCCCTACAGCCCCCATATAGTAGTGTCGTTCCACTACACTAGTATCGAGTTAACCCTAGGCCTAAGTTTGACCACTCAAAACCACACCACCCTCTGTACACACCTGCAACGTTACTCTTGACCCGTATAAACAAGCGACGGAAGTCTTCTATTTTCGTCCAAGACATTCCATCGAGGTTCATGAACACCCTTAAACCCAAATCTTGCACACTAAAACGACAAAACACAAAAGTGGTCACAGGTCAAGGACAATTAAAAAACAGAATTCAAAGGTAGCAACATGTCCAACAGAACGGTAACAAATATATGGCAAACAAATGTGGCTTTACCTTTGCAGGAAAGACAAGTTGAAATCGGCACTTTTCTCATCATCAAAACGAGTGTCGCAGGGCAAGTCAAGGAACGATTTGCTGTCGACTCCAAGGGGAAGCCCAGCATGCCATTCTAGCCACCTGCAGAAAATCAAAAACACGTCACAATATTTAAGGTGTCAAAGCCAAAGGTTTTGGTATACATACGTCTCACTACAATATGGGTGGCAAAATATTATATTTAGATTATTTTTGTAACCAGCAGCTGACTAAATAATAAAAAGGGACAAACGCTCATGATCCCAGAACCGAAAGTGCAATAAAATAAATTAGGATGGTCAGATTAAGAGCACACAATCGAAAAGAAACGGTGGACAACGTAGTTCCACCTCTAAGCATCCCGCACTACCCAGAAGCGAGTGGACAATTCCAACTACCTTTGGTTGTTTCTAGATCATTTTTGGCAAAGGAAGAAATGAAGCCTAGCATCTCATTTCGTAACAACTTGCAATGCAATTTAAATGGATCATAGGTTAGCAAAGCACGAGACCATGAAGAACTTGTGCCTCACACCTCAAGGAGCCCCGTCTCTCGGACAATTCGTCAGCCCTCTTTTCCTTCAGTTGAGCCAAGGTCTCGTGCTGTGGCAACATTCCTGCAATGGGAAGGGTAGAAGCAAGTGCAAAACACGCATCTGGTAGCCCCAACACCATTAGTTGCACGTACCCAACTTGCAAAGTTAAGTTCTAGCTTTTTATAATTACATTAAGGAGCATTGTATAGTGGGAGAGAACCGTTGCGCTCTGGAATTAAGGATCACTCGGGAAGAAGAGGTCTTGGATGGCCATATGCACAGCATTTGAAAAGGCCCGAAAAAGACGAATCGGTGATTTTGCCGACTTCTGGGAGGTAGTTTCACATGCACAATTTTCACTAGAGGGGATTCCAAATTTAGGCTTCATATTACCACTAGCCGATAGCACAAGCGTGATGGAATTGTGGGAAATCAGTGAAAGGGATCGTCACCTCCAAAAATACAAGGAACCTTTGTGCCAGATCATGATGGTTGTCCATGAGCATTTATTCGAATTGCATCACATCCATCCAAAAATGGAGAACAGGCGAGCACCACATCTCACCAGTCCCCTCCCGCAGCTCCATGGAGCCCTGCTCGAGCCAGTGGTTCGCAGGGAAGCGGTGCACCCGGCCACCTGGAGCGTTGACCTCCACGTAGCGGCAGAACCACGAGTCGTTCACCAGGAACGCCTCCTTCTCCAGACGAACCATTCGGATGTCGCCAATGTCAAGCTTGCTTGGAATACTGTAGATGTCAATCTGGCAGGGGAAAAAAAGAAAATGGCTAACAACAAAAGCATTCTAGATGTAGGAAAGCCAAATCTTTGATGTGAGAGTCATTTTGCGTAAAATTGAACATGCACACCACGTAGTACGCAAAGATATAAAAAAACAGACTTTCCGGCAATCCCCCCCCACCCTAACTAGCCAAAAATCACCAAGGCAACACTGCATACATCAGAACCACATGATCAAGATGGTGCACACGTTCGTTTCATGCCACTTTCAACAGCAGAACTTTAGCACACACATTCACTTTGACTGCTCTCAGCAGTTGCCTACCAATCGCTGCAGCCTATTCCACAACCTTTTTGCATAGTGGTCACTCCAGCACTACCCAGGGTCAACCTCTTCAGCATGCAAGATCTGGCACTTGCCAGGCAATTCAATCAGAAGCTAGGACGGAGCAAGCTGAGCGTGTAGTAGCCATTACACAACAAAGCCATTAGACACGATGAAGCGACACTCACCGCCCCAGGGCAAAGGTCCGGCCCAAAGTGGTCCAGAAGCTGCCTATTGCTCTGGCCTGCCGAGCCAATGATCGTTGCATACACGTAGTTCATGGTGCCTGAGAACAGCGTATCGCCAGTGGCCACCGTCAGCTTGTACACAGTCTCCACGTGTCCTGCAGCACAGCAAGGTGGGGGTAGAGCATTTTACAAAGGGGCAAACCCTGCAACAGCTTTACACCGCAGTACATCCGTCGATCTGCCATTGGTTATGGAGGAGTCTACATCATGGTAAACAAACTCGAAAAAGCACTTTTACTTCACGAATCAGGGATAAACAAACAGGCCCACAGGACCACTTAAGCGGACCTAAAATACACATTCCTGCAGAGGGAGCTGGTAGGAACGTTGGGTTGCTCGGTCAATGGTCAGGGTCAACAGCAGCGTGGTGTATTCCACAAATATGGTCGACTGAGGGTGGGTACAAGCCGGCGTGAGTAGGTTAAACGTTGAGTTGTATAAGGGCACCACGGGGGGGACCAGCCCCTCCCCTCCCACCCATTTTTGGATGCACGACGGACGGACACAATAATCCCCTGTGGGCTGGTGGAACGAGGTGGTTCCTACCAATATGAATTTGCGTGCAGCGTGTTTTTGCCACCGAGTCCGTAATAAACATTGTTAATACAAATTACAGGCCCATGGCTTCATAATAATTGGCGATCTACACACTCGCATTGTAAAAGTACAGGTAGAGTAAGATACTGTATTCCACGCCCAGCGAATTTAAGGAATCAAAGCACCTTGTTCAAAAGATACACTTTGAATACGACTAGCAAAAGACAAGACAGTTAACATTGAAAAAGGGTAGTTTCAGACAAACCTGCTAAGCATTCCAGCATGATGACGCTTCCACACAACGGCAGGCAAACAAAAAGACTGGCCGCTACAACCAAACCAGTGAACAACAACACCACACAATGATGCACTACTCACTGCCTTATGCTGACGAACCTGCTTTTATATCCTTAGGACTGGAAGAGCAGAGCCGGGAAATCGTTAATGTGGGGCGTGTCCAATATTCCCATCATTTCGGCAGTACAATCAAACAATCGTGATCAGTGAATAATGTAAGTAGGAGTGCACGTGGACAAATGAATCCACTTATCAACTGACAACAGGAACACAATATCAATTGACTCGTCACAATATAATAGTAATCAGTGTATCGTGTAAGGAAAAGTGCACGTGGACAAATGAATCCAACTCATCGATTGACTCATCACGGTACTATAATTGAGCTCCAGTTTTGACAACTCAGAAAACGAGGTTATTTAACTGGCAGGTGGCAGTGGTTTTGTGTCTGGCTTGTGAGTGTTAAATATGTTAATATCATTCCCACCAGCGGCTCGGGGTTGCATCACGGGACACTTATTTTAAGAGGGCAGACCCTGACTTCATTTTAGCCACCACTGGTCCGAGAATATGCATGCGTGGGATTCACGAACAGGGTGGAGGGATGGGCTAGTGGGGAGGGAGGGCCGAGTGTGGAGGGGGCGGCTTCCCATGGGCACGCACGAAGCTCGACTCAGCGCGTGGGATGCGGGTGGCGTCATCACGCAGATGTGCACTGTGACGTCACAATCACCACGCACTTATTCACTCATGTCAGCCAGTCAGGCAGCAACACTTTTTTCTTATATTATGTGGGAGGCTTTTTTTAATTGAAATCAAGGGGCCATTTTTTGCTCAACAAAGCAATTTCTCCAATTTCGACATCACTTGCATGGAGACGCCTGGTGTGTATCGTAATGCAGCTTTGGGGGGGGGAGGGCGCCGGATTTTCACAAACGCCGCATGACATCATTATGTAAAAGCATATTTAGCACATTTTTTGCTTCATATTGTTTAAGGTGTTGTGTACAGTATGCATATTTTTTAGTTATTTTATTTACTGGATGAAATTGCCATGAACATACAAATAGACAAAAATAAAAAAATCTTACTTACATTTTTACCGTATTTACTGTACCGTATGTAGCTGGTCAGCCCTGACCCCTTTCCTTCAGTCGCGAATCCTTGCGAGAGGGGACAGGTCGGCTAAATAGACAACAATAAAAATAATAAAGTTTGGAGGCGATGAGTAGAGACTCTGCGTTGTGCTCTGTCCTCCAGAGATGTGGGCGACTTCACAACGAACCGGGCACCGAGGGTTTGTGAAACGGCAAGAGTTTATTTCAAAAGTCTTCTTCAGAAGGGAAATTGCGTCTCTGCAATAGCGATCAGAGACACCCTTCATGCCACAACACCGCAGCTGAATTCCTCGGCATCTAGTCCCACCCAAATCGCAATTATGGTGATCATATTGAACATTTAACAACATATTATTTAACAAACATTTCACGAGAAACATTTTAATATCTAATATCAAACATCTGCCCCAAACATCTGTTGCACTTTTTACAGCCTCTGATAATTCTGCATGAACGAAATACATACTTAAATAATTCTTAATACAATTTTAATATCAAATTAAATGAACAAAATGTATAATTGAAAAAATAATTATTTACGGACAATAAACATATGAAACAAGGCTTCGGTGGTACGGCCATGTGTTGCGAAGTGAAGAGTCATCAGTGGCCAAGACCGCCAAGCGTATTGAGCCAGAGGGCCGCCGTCCACGCGGACGTCCGAAGAAGCGATGGATGGATCGAATAAAGGAAGACATGAAGACGGTCAACGCATCCCCTGAAGATGCCCTGGACCGAGCCAAATGGAGAAGACAATGCCGAAAAGCGGACCCTGCGCCACAGCGGGAACAACGTTAGGAAGAAGAAGAAGAAACATATGAAACAAGTATTTATTATACCCAAATGAGGAATGCAAACTCTGCCAAAACAATTGCCCAGCTCACCCCATCAGCTCAATGTTACTGTGGGGGCTGCTGGCTCCCGGCTCCTGCCCCGTGGGAGGGTTGACCTCGGGGGGGGCTGCTACCCCCCGACTCCTCAATCGCGTGAGAGTCGCTGCTACTCCCCGACTCCCCTTCTCGCGCCACGGCCCCTCGAGTTCACGGCCACGCCATCTCCGGGTCCTCTCTGTGAGGCATAACTCGCGGCGGGTGCTCGACCACCTGGAATTAATTCCTCACTCTCCCCGTGCACTCCTCCAAACGTTATTAGGGGACTCCCTGCGCGTTGCTGCCCACCCTCATACACGCGCAGCCACTCAAACACGATGTTGTATGTTCTCACGACAACGCGTATTAATCACACGCACGGAGCGGAGGTCAGGGGTCGAAGGGCAGCGACGACACTCACACTCGCAGAGCCGCACAAGCACGACGTCTCCCCTCCCACGATAACGCGCACCAATCACACGCATTCTCCCCACACTCGCAGAAACCACACGAATCGGTGAGGGCTCACTAACGGTTTATTGCCGGCGTGCCTGCGGTTAACCCTACGTGCCCTAGAGCTACAATCGGTGAGGAAACTGCTCTGTCTCTTGACAGTCTGAACCCAATCCACCCCGCCTATTTCAAGTTACTCTCTCGAGGGATTCTCACTCTGTTCGCTATCTCTCTCTCGCGTACTCACGGTTAGATTCGTACGGAGTTCCTGCGGGCCAGTCCTCGCTGCACTGCGACTCGTCACATGGACGTTCGAGTGGCTGGAGAGTCGACCGATAGCTGACTTGTGAAGGACACAAACTAAATCGAGCCCTCTCTCCTCCCCTTTTATTGTTCTCTACATCAAAGGGACCCTCCGGTTAATCTGGCGGTCTTCTCAGCCCATCAGATTGCTTGCTTGTGATGTCACATCATTCATATCGGTGCTCTCAGCGACGTCCGTCTCCCGGTTTCCATATCAGAGGGAGCCACCGTTAATCTCGGCTAAGCCGGCGGTCCTCCCGGCCAATCGGATCGTTTTGGCTCCTCCCGCCCTGCTCGAAACCGTTGGCTGATCTTTTTCCATATCCAAAGGGTTCTATTTGGCTGTGGCGTTGTTGGTCGCCCTCGAACACGTTCGCGCTCGTCCCGTAGTTTGTGGCCCCGCCCCCCTGCTTGCCATGCTGTGTGTGTCCTAACCACGGTGGCTGCGTGGCCCCACCGTGACTATGTCATTGCAAGTCAATTCACGGCGCGGTGGTAAAATTTTACCTCGGGGAAGATCGCCCAATTCCCTGGCCCCAGGAAACTGTGGAGAATGTCCCCACGAGGATGGCTCCTGGGTGAAAACCTGTAGGCCAGGTGGCTTCCCCACGATGCCCTATTTGGGGGTGTGTGTGTTCATGTAGGGGGTGGTGAGGGAAGAGCAGCGTCGGCTAAGCTGCTTTGTTGTGTTGGCATCGCGGGCGCGGCGCCGGAAGATTGGCTTCGTCGCTGTGGCATCACATTACAATTAAGCTCGAAGTCAGCCATTCTGCACCTTCCAATTGAATAGCACAACACAATAACACCATACTCTTTGGTTCTTTCGGTAAAGTCACGTAGGTAGAAAAATAATAGATCACAACGTTTCGATCACAACACAAGCAATCGTCATCAGGTAAGACAACTACGGCAAGAAAAAACTGCTGAAAAAGGCGAAAGAGCTGCGGTGGCACGAGGTTATATAGGTATCGGCGGTAGGGGGGAGAGATAAGGGAGGGGGGAGGGGGCAGGGCAGAAAGTGGGACTTTGTAGTAGCATCTGAGTCACTGGGGGAGAGATCCGAGAGAAGTACAGAGAGAGACACAAGGAATCGGAAATAACAGCTGACATAGGCAGATAGGATGAAAACATCACAGTCAATTAAGACTTTACCTGGTTAATAACGTCCTTCCAATAATTGCCAACAATATAATCACTAATTCGACTTCTCTTATCGATTCGAACAAGCAGCGCTCTCTTAACCTTCGGTCGCTAGACCACCCAGATTTTATGGCCTTCCAAAGATCCACAAAGAACGTATCCCACTCCGTCCAATCATCTCCACCATTAATAACGTCCTTCCAATGATTGCTCAGTCTGTACCCATCTTCTCAGTTGAAGTTGTGTCTGTGTTTATATATCTGGATGGCTTCATGAACAAATCTCTGATAATAGCCGGTGGGTTTGCAGAGTACCTTCGTCTTGGAAAAGTCAATTTTGTGTGAGCCCACTGTGTTAAAACAATGATCAGCAACGGCAGAGGTATTGGTCCTACAGTGTTTCAGATCTGCCTTGTGTTTGCGAACGCGGTCCGAGACATGTCGTTTCGTTTCCCCAATCTGCTGCCGCATCCACAACTCAGTTTGTAGACACCCGGGTATTGCATGTCAGGAATCACATCCTTTACAGATGGGATAAAATCACCGATTTTGTGTACTGTGTTGAAACGAACTGTGATCTTGTGTTGATTTAAGATTTTGGAAATCTTTTTGGTAACCCCTGCTATGTATGGCAAAGTGATGGTATTGATTGGATCCTTAGATGTTTGTCTCCCCATGGCTGGGGAGACAGCTTTGCGGATTGTACGGTCAGAGTATCCGTTCATCCTGAGGGCTTGGTGTACGTGCTTCAGCTCACTGGCTAGGTGATGCTGGTCTGAGATGCAACGGGCCCTATGGTGTAGTGTTTTGATGAGGGAATTATTCTGGGCTGGATGGTGGTGGGAGTCAGGCTTTAGATAGGCATCCGTGTGGGTGGCTTTCCTGTAGACAGAGTGTCCCAGCGAGCCATCAGGTCTCTTCTCGATCAAAACATCCAGGAATGGTAGCTTGCCATCCTTTTCCATTTCCATGGTGAATTTGATAGATGGGTGTATGGAATTTATGTGGTTGAGAAATTGGTTCAGTGCTGGCAGGCCATGTGGCTAGATGACAAACGTGTCATCTACGTATCTCTTCCACAAGGAAGGATGTAGGGTGGATGTCTGGATGGCATCTGTCTCAAATTTCTTCAATGAAAAAATTCGCTACCACTGGTACATCTGGATTCAGTCCCAGTTAGACTAAGTCTCCAATGATTGCAATGGTATCAGGTACAGGTACCTTGGTGAACAGGGAGACTACATTGTAACTGACAAGTGAATCATCTGGAGACAGTGAGATGTGCTTGATTAGAGATACCAAGTGATCTGAGTAAAGTAAAGCTGAGGTGGTCTTGCCCGTGAAAGAAAGCAGGGTCTCAGAGATAAATTGGGCCAGTTCGTAGGTGAGTGAGTTAACCAGGTAAAGTCTGTGATGTTTCCATCCTACCTGCCTATGTCAGCTGTTATTTCCGACTCCTTGTGTCTTTCTCTCTCTCTGCGCCTCTTTTTTGATTTCTCTCCCGGTCACTCAGGTGCTGCTACGGGGTCCCACTTTATCCCCCGCCCCCTCTCCCCCCCCCTTATCTCTCCCCCCTATAGCCGATTTCTCAGATATCTCCCACAGTGACTCAAGTGGTGCTGTGGGGTCCCACTTTCTGCCCTGCCCCCTCTCTCCCCCCCTTCCCCCAGTGACTCAAGTGCTGCTGCAGGGTCTCTCAGCAGATTTCTCCCCCCTTGCTGCTGCAGCGTCCCACTTTCTGCCCCGCCCCCTCTCTCTCCCTGCCTTCTATCTTCCCCCTACCGTTGATACCTATGTAACGGGTTCCGGAGACACTTGTAGAGGTAACTTCTTTATTACAATACAACACTCAACAGTCCTGATACTCTGTTACAGCCTAGGTACACAGCCTAGGTACACAGCCTAGATACTCTACTCTGGCTACGCTCTGGAACTCGCCCTCACAAGGTCGTAGAGTCGGGAGTTCCAGAGTCCCACCACTGGCTCTCACAGCGTCCCAGGGTCCTCCGATGGCTGGTCTTGGGTCTTGAGCTACGACTGGCCCTGATCGTCCAGGGAGCTCCGCTTTTATAACTAGTCCCCAACGAGGGGTGGGGCCGTGTGCGCCCCCAGATCTCCCACAGAGCATACAGCCCCCCCCCCCCCTTTGGCGGCGCCAAGGCTTAAGCGCCTGGGCCACCCGGGAACCCAACGCCTGACGCCAAGAGGCTTAAGCGTCTGACCCGCCTGGGAACCCACGCCTGGCGCCAAGAGGCTTAAGCGCCTGGCCCTCCCAGGGTCCCAGAGCCCCCAGCAGCCCCTCCCTTCTTATGTCACTACACCTATATAACCTCGTACCCACGGTAGTTCTCTCGCCTACTTCAGCAGTTTTTTTTTGCTGTAGTTGTCTCACCTGATGATGATTGCTTGTGTGGCGATCAAAATGTCGTGATCTATTATTTTTCTACCTACGTGACTTGACCGAAAGAACCAAAGAGTATGGATTCCTGCAAACACAAAACTTCCATATCAAGATTGAACCGCCTCTACGAGGAAGGTTTCCACACAACTATTAGATCTTTTAACAGACTGCAAGGCAAGAAGCCTCACCTGATCGAGTCTCACACCTTTTTGAAGAGATGCCGCAACACCAAGGTAATACCGATCACCTTTATACTCACATCTGCTGCTGTCACTTCTAACTCTGTGCACATCTAGACATCCCTTTGCCGAGGACGTGGATATGGATGCCGAGGATGGTATATGTATCATTAGCATTCACGTTAAAACGTTATGGTGTTAAAGTAAATTAAACTTCCAAATTTAGACGATTTGATGACGATTGCATTTGTTGGATTACTATCTATTGGCATTTGTAGAATTTACGTGTGGGTATTTAGTGTGGCCTCTTATATACTGGTTCGTGGCCAGCCACGAACCAGTATATAAGTCAGAGCGCTGAGAGCTCTGGCTCAGTTATCTCCACACCGAAGACTGAAGCCCGTGCTGAAGATAGGACCCTGGACCAAGCTCTACAGTCATTATAAGGGATGGAGCTCAGAGAGGCCAGTGGTCAGGAAAAGAATAGGTCCCCAATAGATAGGACCCTGAACCCAAGCTCTACAGCCCTTCTAAGGGCTGGGGCTCAGTGAAGCCAGTGGTCAAGACCCCCAGACCAAGTGGTCGGGTCACTTAGCCTCCCCTAGGTCCCAGCCGGAGGACAATAGGCTAACGGGTCACCAGTGTTAGGTCACGCCGAGTTCGGAGGCCATACGTCCCCAGGTACTGGGTAAGGGGACCGTCATACCCCTTGTATGTTAGGGACCATGTCGAAGAAAGCCAATACATATAGTGTGCTTCATGAAGAAGTTTATACTGGTAGTAACCTCCTGGTTACACCAGCCCACAGGGGAACCATGACAAGGCGTACACAGAGGAGCAAGCGAGTTAACAGCGGAGGATGATGTCACTGGTGTTGTAAGGGGGTAACTTCAGGAACAAAGGCGGGTCCGAGCTAGGGGGAGGAGCCACCAACGGGTACTTAAAGGGGACCCCGTGACGACGGTGGGGTCGCCATTGGGAGAGGAATGAGAGCCTGCATGGACGAGATCTCAGCCACCGCCTAGGGTATATAAATGTAGAGGTCTCACCATCGCCGGGTGGTGATGGATGATCCCCCGCCCGGGTCTCCTGGGTGTCAAGAAGTCCGATACTACAGTAGTATTACTAGGCTAAGGAAATGTAGAATGGCTGGGGACTAATCTGGAGCCAAAGACACATTGAAAGCGGCAAAGCAAACCCCTAGGTGTAACCTGTGCGGCTATGTACTTATCAAATGGTGCATATTTTCACGCTTGAGTATAACCTCAATTTTTTAAAATTATAATTTTGACAGTGTTAAAGTGATGACCAATATGGAGAGATTTCACGTGGAAATTATTACGAATCGATTCGTTGTGATCGAGTCGGCGTGTTACATTACCGATTTTAGAATAGGCTCAGTGTGGCGCAGGCGAGATGACAAATGAGGGACCTCCATAAAACATAGCTTGTAACCATAACATTTACTAGAATCTAAATAATGGATGGAGATAGTTATATTTTAGTGACTACCCAGAAACATTTACAATTGTAGGAGTGATTGTCACTCACCATTCAGCCTTGCAGTTCCACTAACTGTCAATAGAGTGCAGAGGCGTTACCTCGCCAGGGCAAATGCCATGGGCCAGAAAGGCCAACGGTGGATCCTGGTAAGCGGATCCTCAAACACATTCCCTGGGCCCCCGGTGGAGGAGGGGAACCGGGGGAATGACGTAACCTTCCAGAATGAAGGCGTGGCTAGGGCAAAGCCAGCCACGAACGTGTATTACAAGCCAGAGCTCAGGGAGCTTTGGCTCAGTTTTCTACACGCCAAAGACCGGGCTGGAGAATAGGACCCTGGGCCCCACGCTCTACAGCCCTTCTAAGGGCTGGAGCTCAGCGAGGCCAGTGGTCAGGACCCACAGACCAGGAGGTCAGGGTCAGGAAGCCTCCCCTAGGTCCCAGCCAGAGGACAATAGAAACGGGTGTGCAGAGTTAGGTCCCGTAAAGTTCAAAGGCCAAAGCACCTCGGTTTCAGGTGAAGGGACTGATATACCCTTCATGCTAGGGACCCTGTAATGAAAGACAAAACAACGTGTGCCTCAAAATAAGTTTGTTCGTCATTTTGACAATACAACGAAGGTGAGATTAAGTTTCGTTGCAAGTTTGAAAAAGGTTAATTTTGGGTGCAAGTGTAGTGGTGATACGCGCTGGGGTAAGGATCGTGTGCCAGCGCGTAGTGATTGGCTGTGTGTGTTGGTGACGCGCGCTGACGGTGAAGGATCATGGGTCAGCGCGGAGTCATGGGTTATGAGGCGGTGATTGGCTGGGTATCGGTGACGCGCGCTGACAGCGAGGGGATCGTGTGGCAGCGCGTGGGGATTGGTCAACTAAGGGGGTGCTCACGTCGCGGTCCGCATACACTCCGTCTCCCGGGAGCGGAGGCTATATAAGGCGGTGCACACAGGCGCACGGGGAGTTGGTGACCAGTGAAGACAGAAGACGGAGGAGGAAGAGATAGGGCCCTGAGGCACCTAGTCCCGCTGTCCTTGTGGGGACCGGGGCCCTGTGTGGCTCAGAGGCGGGACCTTGGGACCCGGGGCCGAACGTCCGTGTGAGGGCCGGCCCGCGGGATCCAGAGGTCGTGACCCACGCCCAAGCTGGGGTGGGTCTGTAGGCTCCACGGACGCTACGGGGCTGGAGTGCCCGTGAGCGTGCACCGTGAGCGTGTAGCGTGAGCGTGCAGCGTGAGCCGTAGTAACCACACGTGTCAAGTGGAATGTGCAGCGTGAGTTGTAGTGACCACACGTGTCAAGTGGAGTGTGTAGTGTGAGAAATAGTGACCACACGTGTTATTGTGGAAAGACAAGATTTAATAAAGTGTGCTACCCGTCAAGTGGTTTCCCGCCGTCATTCCGAATACTTCAACTGGTGTCAGAAGTGAAACAGTCTTCCAGGCATGGATACAAGGAAGACTCGTCGGACTCACGGGATTGACCGTGAGGATAACCTCGACGACTCGGGCCAGCTGGCATCAGGGGGAGAGGACGAGGAGATGCCGACGCCGCAGGACCCACCGGGGGCGCCCGACGAGCGGCTGGGGGCTGATGCCGGACTCCGCGAGGCGCACTCCCGTCTGGCAGAGCTGCTACTCGCCGCGGCGTCCATCCTGGCGGAGATCACCACGTCGGGAGTAGCGGGGACGTTGGTGGACATTCAACAGGCTCTCCTCGCAGATTCCCGCCAAAATCACTTGGCAGTTCCCGCCATTTCAACCACGCGGACATCTTTTGGCGGGAACGGCGAGCAACACGTGGCGGGAGTTCTCCAAGCGCGCCCGCTTACGTCATCAGCGCACGCTACGGACCGCCATCAGCCACCCGCCATAGGGGCCGCCATCTTGCAGACCGACGGTGCGGCGGAGAGGAACCACGTGGCAGAGGACGACTTCATCTTCCAGCAGCGCCTTCCCACGTTGACAGCCTTCAAGGCGGAAGGCGGGGACTGGGGTGCATTCCAACGCAGGTTTCTGGCGCATCAAGAAATGTCGGCCTGGTCCGACGCTACGGCGCTGCGGGCACTGCCTGCCATGTTGGACGACGACGCGCTCGCGGCTTTCAGGTCCGCACAGAGGTCGGACCGCTCCACGCTTAAGGCTGCGTTGGGCCTCATGGCCAAGGTCTATGGACCTCCTTCGGCTTGTCGCCATCAGTTTTATGAGCGACGGAAGGCGGACACGGAGACCGCGCTCGCCTACCGCACGGCGTTGTTGGCTCTCGCCGACGCCGCGTTCCCTCGTATGGACGAGGAGGGCCAGGATGCGATGGTCTTGGAGCAACTGCTCAAGTTGGCGCAGGACCTGGGGGTCCCCATCAACACGGCCGACGAAGTCGACATATCTTCATTGCGGGTCGCAACAAGTATACAGGCGTACGAGGTCCTCAAGCGTAAACAGGGGGTCGTCTGCACTGCTGCCGTGGCCTCAGCTCCAGGCCCGGTGGTCACCGAGCCCCAAGTCGTCTGCCCACGGGAGGAGGCGTTCACCGCTGGACGACCGGGGGACTGGAGGTCGGGGGGTCATTCGCCTCTGCGATCGGCCCGCAAGCTGGAGCAACCGAGACCTCCGACGTCCCTCATCACGTGTTACAACTGCGGCCTCCGGGGCCACGTGGTGTCCGGTTGCCGCGCTCCACGTCAGCGCGCCATGGGACCTCGGCTGGACGACGACCAAGGCCCCAAGTCGTCCCTACTACCCCCGGCAAGTCGCGGCACTTCACATGCTCGGCCTACATGCACGACACACATGGGCCGTCGCTTTGCGGCGGAGGAGAACCGATTAGGGGTCGGGGATTCGGTTCGGAGAGGGGGGTTCGTGCGGGACCGAGGGGACATTAAATGGTCTGAGTTGGGTCACAGAATAGTGGCTGTGTCGGCGGGTTCATCGGTCGTTACGGGATTCATAGACGGGGTCGAGGTCAGGGTGTTATTGGACACGGGGGCGTCGGCGACTATAATTTCAGACCTCATTTACAACATTCTCCCCGTCCAATGTCGACCTCTGCTTCCGGTGGAAGTGCCATTTTACGCGGCAAATGGGGGCTCTTTGGGCATTGTCGGGCAGATTCGGGCGTCCATTTGCATAGGGGATATTAAATTGTCGGGACATGTTTTCGTCTCCTCTTCCTTAGCGGTTCCTTGTCTGTTGGGCACAGATTTTTTGGCTAAAATGCCCATTAAAATTCTCATCGATCAACGTTGCATTGAGCTACCATCGGGTCGCCGTATTTCTTTTTTGTCGAATCCTACGGAAATTCGGACGGCATGCGCTACGATACAAGCGCTGGCGACACAGACCGTGCACGTGCCCCCGGGTTCGCAGATGTTGATTCCCCTCCGGTTGAGGAAGCCATTGGATGGGGAGACCTCGGAACAGGGCGTGCTTTTGGGTCCATCAAATAGGGCTGTCGGAGGTCTGGATTTGTCGGTGGCTCACACGTTGGTTCGGGCTGACAAGGACCCGTTCGTTATGGTTCTAAACGCTGGTTCGCGGCCGGCCGTTATTCAGCAGGGCACTGTGCTTGCTCACGCGGCACGGGTCCCTGCGGAAGAGCGCCTTGTTGCGCATGTTGATCCAGTCCCAGCGCAGAAAATTCGATCGGGGGAGGACCTTGAATGGGTCGATTCGCTGTGTGCGGACTCAAAGGATTTGTCAAGGGTACAGTTGGGTGCGCTGCGTGCTTTGCTGATAGAATTCTCTGATGTGTTCAGTAAGCACAAATATGACATTGGGTGCACGGACCTGTTGCGCCACCATATTGAAACAGGCGATGCGGCACCGGTCAGGCAGAATCCCTTCCGGCTGAGTCCTGCTGAGAAGGAACACGTTCAGTCGGCCGTCAACAATATGCTGGCGGCCGACATCATTTCGCCTTCTTCCAGTCCTTGGGGAGCACCTATCGTGCTGGTTAAAAAGCAAGATGGGTCCTTGCGATTTTGTGTAGATTTCCGTCGCCTGAATAAAATCTCCGTGGCTGACGCGTATCCGCTCCCCAGAATGGACGAGTCCCTCGATGCATTGTCTGGTGCGCGATATTTTTCTACTCTTGATTTATTATTGGGATTCTGGCAGCTGCCACTCGACGACGAGTCTAAACCTAAGACAGCATTTCGGACTCCAGGGGGCCTGTTCCAGTTTAACCGGTTACCCATGGGACTTCACTCTGCTCCCGCGACGTTTCAGCGCCTTATGGAGTTGGTTTTGTTGGGTCTGCAATGGGATACTTGCTTGATTTACCTGGACAATGTCATTGTTTTCAGTAAAACGTTTGAGGAACACCTCCAGCGGTTGAGAGGGGTGTTCTTGCGGATGTGATCGGCTAAATTAAAGTTTAAACCGGCCAAATGCCACCTTCTTCGAAAGTCCGTGGGATACTTGGGCCACATTGTCGATTCTTCGGGGATCTCTACTGATCCCGCGAAGACGAACTGTGTCGGTTCATGGCCAACGCCCACGTCGGTTTCTGACGTACGCAGTTTCATTGGTTTTGCTTCCTACTACCGCCGATTCGTTGAGCATTTCGCCACCATTGCAAAACCCTTGCATGCTCTAACATGGGGACCGGAGGAGGAGGCCGCGTTCCGCTCCCTCTGGGACGCCTTGGTGGGTGCCCCGCCCTTACGTTATCCTGACTTTACAAGTCCCTTCTTGCTAGATACGGATGCTAGCAACACGGGCATTGGGGGGGTGCTCTCACAGGTCGTTGGGGGAGTCGAACGGGTGGTCGCCTATGGTAGCAGGGTTTTGTTGCCGGCGGAACAGCGCTACTGCGTCACCCGTCGCGAGTTGCTGGCTATTGTTTTTTTTGTACAGCAATTTAGACCGTATCTCTATGGCCGTCATTTTACGGTCCGGACGGACCACGCGGCGCTTCAGTATTCATTGAGGGTCGCCCAACCCTCGGGCCAATTGTCACGGTGGTTGGAAGTCCTCCAGGACTATCAGTTTACGACCACTTACCGTAAGCGGTTGCGCCACACTAACGCGGATGCCCTGTCGCGATTGTCGCCTTGTCCCAAATGTGCGTGCTTAATGGGGTCGTCGCGCTGTAAACCGCCAGCTGCTGTAAGCATGGGTGCGTTGGCCGCGACCGCGAATGCGCCGATTGGTGACGTTCCCGCTACCCCTGAGGGAGGGGACTCGCTGCTCTCACTGTCTCTGATTGAGTGGGGCCGTCTCCAAATGGCCGACAGCTCCCTGCTAGCGTTGCGTCGCAGGGCGGGGGGTCCCGAGGAGGGCCGGAAGCGAACTGGCTCCTGGCTGCTCAAGCAGGGCCTGCTAATGAGATGGGACAATTTGTCCCGGCGGAACGCACTCGTGGTGCCTTCCGCTATGCGGGGAAAAGTTGTCCTGGCCGCACACGAACGCCTCTTGCATTTGGGGGTAAACAAAACGCTTGCTCTGCTTCAGCGTGACTATTATTGGCCGGGGATGGGGAGCGATGTGGTAAATATACTAAAGGGGTGTGTAGACTGCGCCAGACGGAAACCACCGCCCGTGGCATCAAATCCACCGCTGCAATCTATTCAGGTCTCGCGCACTAACGAGCTCGTTGCGCTCAATATTTTGGGGCCTTTTCCAGTCACGCCTAGGGGTAACAAGTACCTGTTGGTTGGTGTGGAATACTTTACCCGGTGGCCTATGGCATGGCCACTCGCCAACCAGTCGGCGGCGGCTGTGACGGACGCCTTTGTCCAGGGCTACGTTCTGGACAAGGGGGCTCCCGAACGCTTGCTGACCGACCAGGGAAAGAATTTTTCGAGTAAATTGCTGCAGGAGGTGTGCGACCTTTTGGGTACTAAGAAGGTGCGTACCTCCCCGTACCACCCACAGACGGACGGGATGGTTGAGCCAGCAGGTGTGCGAGGCACATGTTGACTGGGTCCTGCAGGTCCCGGGGGTCCTCGCCGCGTATAGAATGGCCCCCCATGCAGCAACGGGATATTCCCCATTTTATCTGATGTATGGTCGGGAGGCCGACCCGCCCATGGAAACTCAGCTGGGTCTTTCCGTGCCACGAACGAATTCAAAATTGGCCGAACATATTACATTTAACATTGCTAAGCTGACCGAGGCACGGGAGGCCGCACGGCTTAATTCGAGGTCTCGCCAAATCGCCAACGAGCGCTTGCGTGCACGGAAGGTGTCCGTGCACGACTGGAAACCGGGCGATAGGGCCTGGCTGCACTGCCCTCAGGCACCTTTGGCTACGTCGCCTAAATTGTTGAGGCCATGGCGGGGACCTGTGGAGGTCGTGCGGGTTGCACGCCCCCAGTGTGTTCAGATAAAATGGGGAAAGCGCCGTTGGTACGTCCACCCCTCCTGGCTGAAACCGTTCTCGCCTCCGTATGGCCTCCCTTTGTGTCGTGAGGACCGAGCATGTGACGTGACCGACGACCCGAGGAGGGAAATGTCTCCGCCTGATCCTCACATGTCTCCGCCTGATCCGCTCCCAGGTGGCTCGGAACTGACAGCTGCCGACCACCGGCGGCCGGATCCCCGCGACACGGTTGGTCCTTCCAGGCCCGATCCGTGCCTTCTGGGGCTGCCGGAGCCACCAGACGGTCGTCAGCGTCCCGTCCCGTACGATGGACCGGCCAGGCGGACTCGCGCTAAGTCGTGCAACTTTTCCTGACCAACTGAATGAGGGGCCGATGCGGCCGGAGCGTCTCGTCACTGCGTTCCCCATCCGCTCGACCGCTCTATCACCCCGGTTAGGGAGCGAGCGGAGGGGGGGATCGATAGTTACAGAGACACTGGACACGTTTTTTTCTTGGAATTGCTTTTATTGTGTTGTTCGTCGGTTTGTACATAGCTTGTTGTCTGGTGTTGTATGTTGTTGTTGACTTTTTATTGTGTTGTTCGTCGGTTTGTATATAGGTTGTTGTCTGGTGTTGTGTCGTTGTGTTGTTGTTGTTGTTGTGTTACGGGGCACACAGGGGGGTGGGGATTTTGTTGTTGTTACTATTGTTGTTGTTGTGTTGTTTAGCAGCCGGGCCGGCTGCAAGCAATGTGGGAGGGGGTGATGTAGTGGTGATACGCGCTGGGGTAAGGATCGTGTGCCAGCGCGTAGTGATTGGCTGTGTGTGTTGGTGACGCACGCTGACGGTGCAGGATCATGGGTCAGCGCAGAGTCATGGGTTATGAGGCGGTGATTGGCTGGGTATTGGTGACGCGCGCTGACAGCGAGGGGATCGTGTGGCAGCGCGTGGGGATTGGTCAACTAAGGGGGTGCTCACGTCGCGGTCCGCATACGCTCCGTCTCCCGGGAGCGGAGGTTATATAAGGCGGTGCGCACAGGCGCACGGGGAGTTGGTGACCAGTGAAGACAGAAGATGGAGGAGGAAGAGATAGGGCCCTGAGGCACCTAGTCCCGCTGTCCTTGTGGGGACCGGGGCCCTGTGTGGCTCAGAGGCGGGGCCTTGGGACCCGGGGCCGAACGTCCGTGTGAGGGCCGGCCCATGGGACCCAGAGGTCGTGACCCACGCCCAAGCTGGGGTGGGTCTGTAGGCTCCACGGACGCTACGGGGCTGGAGTGGCTGTGAGCACGCACCGCGAGCGTGTAGCCCGAGCCTTAGTAACCACACGTGTCAAGTGGAATGTGCAGCGTGAGTTGTAGTGACCACACGTGTCAAGTGGAGTGTGTAGTGTGAGAAATAGTGACCACACGTGTTATTGTGGAAAGACAAGATTTAATAAAGTGTGCTACCCGTCAAGTGGTTTCCCGCCGTCATTCCAAATACTTCACAAGTGCCAAGCATTCAAAACATCCAATATGCACAGGGATGAGCGCGGCATCGGGCTTGAAGGGGTCATTTCAGGTACGAGATCAATTTATTTTGAATACTATAAACTGGCAGGGTTTGTGGGAAAGTGGGAGCATGCTGCGTACATATTATTTTTATTAGCATTGGCATGTTTGAGTGCACAGGGGAGTTGTTATAAACAATGGACGCGTGATAGTGTTAAGGCGTGACAAGTTCCTTTAAGTTCGTATTGTTTAATTTTATTACGCGGTAAAGCAGAGGGCTTAAAACGTCCCTTTGGAAGAGTGTTCAAAACGCAGGTTTGCATGTAGTTGTAGATTTTAGAATGGACCCTGCGTGGCACAGGGATATGGAGGCATAGGGCATGAAGTTCGCTTATTTGGTCGTTTCAGATGGTCCACTCGTGCTGGAGGCCAATTCAATAAATCCATGTGTGAGCGGAGTCTTCTGGATTTCTGGTGCCAAAGCGTGGAGCAAGAAAACGCCAGAGAACTATCAGTTTAGTACATTTTTGTCGAGCACCCCCAGTGCAAGAGGACGACCACAGCCAGGAAGATCGAGGCGATGGCAGATCAGCCTACTGCTGCATGGTAAAAAGCTAAAAACGCACGATACTGTAGAATGCAGGTTGAGATTTTTTATTTTTGTAACGTGGACGGTGCAAGGTACAACAAGGTTGTGAAAACACGGCAATTCATTGTCGGTGCCAGATTTCCTTCAACATTTTATAATTTACCATCGTGGCACATTTGTCAATGAAGTATTTAGCATGGGTCTTCAGGACCTTGTTCAATCCCAAGTGCCAAGTGCATTTAAGCCAAGGAAGGGTAGACACTAGAAAACATCTTGGATTGCATTGAAAAGTCTCATTTTAAAGCAGCTTCCATAGGAAAAACAAAGCGATTTGGTCCCTGAGCACAAGGAAAAGGAAGGCAAGCACAGAAAATCCAAGCCTCAGGTTAGCCCCATCAGTTAGATGGTGATGCTGTTGGCCACCTTGTCAGGTTTCAGGTAGGGATACTTGATTGGAAGGGTCTTGTTTCTTTCAACAATGGATTTTGTAATCACCTCGAGGTCGGATTGGTATTCTAGCATGGCCTTGAGGGCATCTGGATTCTGGAAAGGTTCATCTGGGAACGTTCCAAGGGTTTTCTGCACACATTTCATGAATAAAAAGCATCATAGTATACAACTTGCACAAGTTGGCCCATTAGAAGGTCGTGTGCTTTAGGCAAGTGTGGGTACACCCACCTCCAAGATTCATAATGCAAGTTAGACACTGGGCAGGGCTCAGTGGCTGCCCTTTTAGGACAGAATCTTTACACAAAAGGCCATCGAAATCTTTTAAGCCATAAACTGGCTGTAATGGTGCCATTTTATACCTGGCAATAGTTGAATTGGTAGAAACCCACCCACTAGCACAGTCCTCCACGATAAAACATGGACATTAGCATCAACTGCCCATGCTGCCGACCACTTGGGCTATGACCATTTCAAACTTTATAAACGGTTTTTATATTAGAGACCTACCCCTTTCTTGACAACTACTTCTTACAATCCAAACGGTGTTTAAACTTACCTACACGACCTAAAACCGACCTACGGATCTTAACCGATTGTGTTCACGTTTACGGTGACTTTCAGACCGCAGTCCACTCACTGGCATGACTATATAGCTTGTATTCTCATCAGGGAATGGATTCTTTGCGCCGCTGCAAGTCTCCTACTACCACTATTTTATTGCTTCCTCTTAGTATCTTTCACGCAACGGTCAATGGTATAGTGGATAGCAGATAGTATAATAATAAAAAGTATATAATTTTTATGTTTAATACAATGTATAAGGTAATATATAGTATTTTAATTGTATAGTGAATATACAGCAGGGTGGATAGAATACATAGTGTAATATTACACCATGTATTATTCTAAGGTATAGGGTGGCGTATAGTAATACAGTATATAATTTAATGTTGGGTTTGTCTATGACCGTATATAGTACGGGGTAGACCCGTGTGATGCAAGTGAAAAATGGTTAGCTGGAAGCATATTATATTTTTTGCGACATACAATTGTAATGTATTACTTACAGTTAGTAACTCAGCTTATTGGAGAGTATATTGATGATACCATGTAGTTTATACTTTAGTTTTTTACGCGTTTGTTTAGTTACTGTAGCTACATACTATTAACATTCCTTCCCTTTATTAATGCTACCTCCATCCCCTCCCTTTGATGCTGCCAATCCTGCATAATAGGACTTTGAAACCCCCCCTGCCCACCTCTTACGCATTTCACTAGTACTAATCCCATATCTGCATTTGCCATAAATATGCTAAATTCCTCTTGACATGCAAAATCTTTTGTCAAGGTGCTCTTCCCTTCCCAACCCAGCTTAAAATATACGTTCCAAGCGTGGTGGTGTTTCATTCAGACGCCGTCTCCGACAGACCTGGTCTTCACCCGAGGACGGCTGCTTGCCTTGTGGCCGAAACGTCGTGAGAATTATTTGATTAGGTTTTATTTTTATTATTATTTCCCTTCTACGTGGACTTTACCGAAATAACCAAGAAGATTACCTACACGACTTCATCAAGACCCAAAGAACATAAATTCCTGCAGTCACAAAAGTTTCAAGTCAATATTTAGGCCGTCATAACCTTAATACAAATTGCAAAGGCAGTAGAAAGCACCTACCTCTGCAGCACTGCGGCTAAGCACCCAGGTCATGGCCATGGAAGAGCAAGACACCTGCACATCAGGCAGCGTCTGCAGGATGAAGGGCATGTCCACCACACCCTTGGTGGTTGGAGGTGGTTTCCTCATGGCACTGGGTGCATTTGGGATCCAGGCATAGAAGTCAAACTGCAGCACAGGGGTGGGAAGAGCATTTTTTCACTAGACCAAGTCAGCAATAAACCGAATAGCATTTTGCAAGGGCTTTCGTTAAACATCTTAATTTACGTTACCTGGCCATAGTTGACTGCAGAATGCTGGGCAGAGCACAGGAATACTACCATGGTGAGGAATTCACTCAACTCTGCCACACAGGTGAACTTGGTAGGAAATCCTGCAGCACAGAAACAATGTCAAAGGCGCAGCAAGCCATTAAGTTGTTGCAAATACAATGCTTGGCCAGCAAAAACATGCAAGCTCGAATTCCCCATCGTTTTTAGAAATTGTAACACTCGAGTCTAGCCCATTGCCTAGAGCAGTGGTTTGTGGCCTGGTTCAGGGGACCAGTGATCCATCTACTAATCCAGAAATGAACACATAGCGTGATATGAAAGCGAGTATATCCTAATGTTAACTACCACAATCTAAATGCCGTTCAAAAATGTGAATAGCTGCATGGAAAGTGCCGGCAATGAAGTGTATTACTGGCCTTGACAATTTAATGTTTTGTAATCAGGGTTGGGGGTTCACGGAAACCTTTGCATTGCCAGTGGTCCATGGGCCAAAATAAAAGAGTTTATGCAGGTCATGTGGCTTCGTTAGCAAATGACGTGCCAGCTATTGTTGCCTGCAAGTTCCTGGCGAGTCATGGGCACACCTTTAACAGTGTGTGGCCAGCAATAGCAGGATAGTCAGCTAATATCCGGTCATAACCTGGCGTGGTAATGCATTTCCACTGTGGTCTGCCAAACGTCAAAATCCCTTCCTCCAGCAGCAGTGCTAGGACACTTACCATTGGATGGGTGGCTCAGCAAGGCGTGGTTGATGTCCTCAATGAAAGCCTGAAGCTCAGTGTCACCCGTCACATCTTCGTTACTCTTGTAGAAGATGGCAACTATTTTGTCGACAAACCTGCACAATAACACGGCACTTTCAGTTATAAAGACGAATGCTACAGGAAATGAAGTGACCTTTCTGGTCCTAAATTAAGTTCAGTAAAAAAAATTAAATTTTAGAATCGTGAGCGTGTTAAAAGCTCCCTGTACCATTCCTAGGATAAACATACCAAGTTGGGGCATACATCCACCCCGAGGAAGGCAGCATTTATTGGATCACTCATCTTGAACGGAGGAAATGAAGTTAAACTTAAGTGGGGTCAACTCATAAATTGGACCTATAATGAAAAATTGGTATCCGAACTGCTCTTGTAAGTAAGTTGCACATGCCTGCCAATATCACTTTCATCGTTCTGCACAGAAAAATGCACAAAACCACCAGCATATAGTATGGTTCTGGTTACTTGTGAATGGTCTTCCAAATGGTGCAAGCGTCATCCCTGTAGTAGTAGCTGGGCAAGTCACCAACGCCTCGATCTGCCACATCCTTTAGGATGCACAGATGTCTGTAGGTGAGCGCCTTCAAGCCCTTGGCGCCCAGCTTGAAATGGCCACCGCCCCCAATTGACAGGGCCTGCACAAGTACATTGCAAGATCGTGTCATTGGATGCTTTACTGTTGAAAGACACAGCTGTATTTGGATGTGCCACTATGCATGGTAATGCCAAGGAGCCTAAGAAAGTGGGAACCTTCAAAGTTGCGTCAGTTTTTGAAGTGTATTGAGAAGGCATAGGATGGTCAATAGGGAGGGATTAACCATTTGGCATGAAATGTTAATTTAATGGTAGCTTAAAAAAGGTTGCATCAGAGACAAGTGGAAACAAGAAGGTCACATCCTCGCTATTAACTAGTGGTATAGCCATTGTAGGGACAAAGCAAATAAAGATCTAGGACTGAAAAATCCAAATTAAATAGTGGGGCAGGTTGAAGTACTTGCTAGTAGAGCATACCTAGGACAATTTGGAAACGTGCAGAGAATCACAGGTAGAGGTGTGGTATTTTAGCAGGATGTTAAGAGTGATCAAAATGTCAAAGACTGCATTGGAAAAACTGGGTTGGATGAGGCCCTGTAATGGATTGAAGCGGGAGTTAATTATGCAGCTAAACAATGGAATGCATGAGAGGCCATGGAAGCATTGGATAAAATCAGCTCGGGCAGTAAGAGTGTTGGTTTGTAAGAATGCCGAGGAGGCTTTGCCGTCGTGGATTAAAATGGCAAGTTCATTTCAAAAGGCTCGTAAAAACACAACCCTCACCTGATCCAAAAAGGCTCCTGTGCCTATAAGCTGCGTCCGTGCACGCACGTTGATTTCCAGGGTGAAGCGCAGGTGCCGATACAGGAGCTATGCACAAGCAGGTCGGAAAAATTAGATCACCATGTGTATTAGACGGCAATAGGCTTAATCTGTACTTGCTGTAGCTTTAAGCATGCAGTCTCAAGTTCTTAAAGGAAAGGGCAAGTTCTGTGCATAAGGAATTTCGCATTGTTTGCATCTGGATGATTTTGGATTATGGTGGTATGCATATGGTTGCGCACCTTTGTTATCTACTTGAGCAAAGGCGAGTAACTTTAAAAGAGCAGTATTGATAATTATATTTTGGAAGTCTTGTGGGGTATCGAACCATTGTAAAAAAAAATAACCTTTCCCAAAGTGTATCAGGCAAGATCTTAGAATTCACAAAATACATTTCCTCACGAACAAGCCCCGTTGGTTGACAGTCAGTGCAAGGGCTGCCAGGATGGCAAATAACACCACATGCATCTTAAAAATACAAGCTAGCAGGCACACGTTTTTTGTAATTACGATTCGCCCATGTGATAAACTCCAGACTAAAATCCATGGATTCACCTTATGAACAGGGTGCATTGTAGACAGCTGTCGCAAGGTGGCCATGGTGAACACCTCGGCCAGCAGGTGGGTCCGGAGCAAGTGGGTGGAGACCTCATGGATCTGAAAGTCCATGGAACGAACCCACATCTTGGCCAGCATCCAGTCGTGCGCAGAGTCGCTCGGCAAGAAGATGGGGTTGTCCGATGGCTTTTGCTGTAGCTATGGATGCACGATGGTAAGAAGAGCAGAATATTGTTACATTTGAACTTAAGATGCAGTTCGATTTGAATCTTTATTTTTGATGTTTACTTCGTGTCATGTACTGCATGGTTGCTAGAACGAAAAGTGTACCTGTTGCCTACTTAAACGGATTCTTATTTTGTAAAGACGAGATCTATACGTTTCATTCCAACCGCTTTGTTTATTAGCAATACGGTTGGCCATGTACGTGCCAAAGGTCATACAAAGCACCCACGATTTATCATACTGTGGATGAAGAGATAGCGCAACTTGGTCTATACTAACGCAAGCCAATGTACGAATGCCATAATTTCATAACAAAACTGGGAAGGGGCGAGCTAATGCCATCTGGGGCAGGAGTGATATGTTACCCCGTTGACAGCAAAAGTAACCATTGCCAGGATGTAGCACGAGCACACACACACGCAAACAACTTGCCTGTATAGCAATAGGCAGCAGCTGCCCCTGTTTGTTGACGTAAAGCAGGCACATAGGAGCTGCCAGGTAGAAGGGCTTGGAATGGTTGAATGTATTGCCAGGAATGCCATCAAGGCACTGGTAGTCCACAATGTAGACATTTCCATGCTGTGAACATGCACACAGAAGGCAATCACACTGGTCAGTACTGCAGTGATGAGCTTATGAAGCTGTGGCCTGCACAAGGTTACGAGACATGTTTCGAGTGAAAGCAATGCAAGATCTTATCAGCACCTTGATCTCGTCTTCAAGGGAGCATTCACGGACCAGGCTGCTTTTCACCATGTCCGTGGTGACAGGGAAATTCTCAGGAAGCTTGGTGCAGCGTTTGATGAGAACAGGGTTGACTCCGTTCATGAATTGGTAACCAAAGAACCAGTCCTCATCCCAGTGGTGAGAAACGTACTCTGCATAACGGGAGATCGCAGAAAGACGTGGAACAGACGCCACATACAGGGCTGCCATTTAAACCGCAGATAACCAGTTGTGTACATGTACCAGCCAGAAGCACCGGCACACCATTTAATTAAAATAGAGTCAAGCAAAGCAATTAAAAAAGTGTATGGCAAGCTACTGGAGGGGATGGTGTGGAGCCGTTATGTTCCACTGGCACCTTTTGCACTTGCACAAATTAGGTGAAAGCCCAAAAGGATTGGATCTTAGAGATGGTATGCATGTGTAGTGGGTTAAATGCAGGTTACACTGGAACCTTGGCAGCACAAATTTTTTAAGTAACAATTAAACACTTAACGTGGTAGCCACCTTTCATAAGTTAACACACGGGGATGCTACATGACTGGACCAGGACAGTCCAACGCTGCCTGGGTCCACTAGCAGAGTCCGGAGAGCCTCATCCCAGGAGACGAACCAGCAGCATAGCAGCACAGCACAGCCCCAGCTCTGTCCACACTTCACCCATGACCACTCCAGCGTGGCCGTCTACCCTAGGCCATGCCCTCCTTCCTGATGCTTCGGGTAGGCCCGAACCCCAACCACGTGACTCCCCTGGCCCCCCTTTATCCGGTCACGTGTCCCGTTGGGTTCATAGAGTGTCATGCCCCAATACGACCCTCGTGATACCTGCCTACAGCCCCCATACAGTAGTGTCGTTCTACTACACTAGTATCGAGTTAACCCTAGGCCTAAGTTTGACCACTCAATCCACACCACCCTCTGTACACACCTGCAACGTTACTCTTGACCCGTATAAACAAGCGACGGAAGTCTTCTATTTTCGTCCAAGACATTCCATCGAGGTTCATGAACACCCTTAAACCCAAATCTTGCACACTAAAACGACAAAACACAAAAGTGGTCACAGGTCAAGGACAATTAAAAAACAGAATTCAAAGCTAGCAACATGTCCAACAGAACAGTAACAGTCATATGGCAAGCAAATGTGGCTTTACCTTTGCAGAAAAGACAAGTTGAAATCGGCACTTTTCTCATCATCAAAACGAGTGTCGCAGGGCAAGTCAAGGAACGATTTGCTGTCGACTCCAAGGGGAAGCCCAGCATGCCATTCTAGCCACCTGCAGAAAATCAAAAGCACGTCACAATATTTAAGGTGTCAAAGCCAAAGGTTTTGGTATACATACTTCTCACTACAATATGGGTGGCAAAATATTATATTTAGATTATTTTTGTAACCAGCAGCTGACCAAATAATAAAAAGGGACAAACGCTCATGATCCCAGAACCGAAAGTGCAATAAAATAAATTAGGATGGTCAGATTAAGAGCACACAATCGAAAAGAAACGGTGGACAACGTAGTTCCACCTCTAAGCATCCCGCACTACCCAGAAGCGAGTGGACAATTCCAACTACCCTTGGGTTGTTTCTAGATCATTTTTGGAAAAGGAAGAAATGAAGCCTAGCATCTCATTTCGTAACAACTTGCAATGCAATTTAAATGGATCATAGGTTAGCAAATCACGAGACCATGAAGAACTTGTGCCTCACACCTCAAGGAGCCCCGTCTCTCGGACAATTCGTCAGCCCTCTTTTCCTTCAGTTGAGCCAAGGTCTCGTGCTGTGGCAACATTCCTGCAATGGGAAGGGTAGAAGCAAGTGCAAAACACGCATCTGGTAGCCTCAACACCATCAGTTGCACGTACCCAACTTGCAAAGTTAAATTCTAGCTTTTTAAAATTACATTAAGGTGCATTATATAGTGGGAGAGAACCGTTGCGCTCTGGAATTAAGGATCACTTGGGAAGAAGAGGTCTTGGATGGCCATATGCAGAGCATTTGAAAAGGCCCGAAAAAGACGAATCGGTGATTTTGCCGACTTCAGAGAGGAAGTTTCAGATGCACAATTTTCACTAGAGTGGATTCCAAATTTAGGCTTCATATTACCACTATCCGATAGCACAAGCGTGATGGAATTGTGGGAAATCAGTTAAAGGGATCATGCAGGGGACAAGTGTCACCTACAAAAATACAAGGAACCTGTGCTAGATGATGCTGGTAGGCCATGAGCATTTAATCGAATTGCACCATCTCCATCCAAAAATGGAGAACAGCCGATTGCCACATCTCACCAGTCCCCTCCCGCAGCTCCATGGAGCCCTGCTCGAGCCAGTGGTTCGCAGGGAAGCGGTGCACCCGGCCACCCGGAGCGTTGACCTCCACATAGCGGCAGAACCACGAGTCGTTCACCAGGAACGCCTCCTTCTCCAGACGAACCATTCGGATGTCGCCAATGTCAAGCTTGCTTGGAATACTGTAGATGTCAATCTGGCAGGGGAAAAAAAGAAAATGGCTAACAACAAAAGCATTCTAGATGTAGGAAAGCCAAATCTTTGATGTGGGAGTCATTTTGCGTAAAATTGAACATGCACACCACGTAGTACGCAAAGGTATTAAAAAAACACTTTCCGGCAATCCCCCTCACCCCAACTAGCCAAAAATCACCAAGGCAACACTGCATACATCAGAACCACATGATCAAGATGGTGCACATGTTCGTTTCATACCACTTTCAACAGCAGAACTTTAGCACACATTCACTTCGACTGCTCTCAGCAGTTGCCTACCAATCCCTGCAGCCCATTCCACAACCTTTTTGCATAGTGGTCATTCCAGCACTACCCAGGGTCTTCCTCCTCAGCATGCAAGATCTGTCACTTGCAAGGCAAGTCAATCAGAAGCTAGGACGGAGCAAGCTGATTGTGTAGTACCCATCACACAGCAAAGCCATTAGACACAATGAAGCGACACTCACCGCCCCAGGGCAAAGGTCCGGCCCAAAGTGGTCCAGAAGCTGCCTATTGCTCTGGCCTGCCGAGCCAATGATCGTTGCATACACGTAGTTCATGGTGCCCGACAACAGCGTTTCGCCCGTGGCAACCGTCAGCTTGTACACAGTCTCCACGTGTCCTGCAGCACAGCAAGGTGGGGGTAGAGCATTTTACAAAGGGGCAAACCCTGCAACAGCTTTACACCGCAGTACATCCGTCGATCTGCCATTGGTTATGGAGGAGTCTACATCATGGTAAACAAACTCGAAAAAGCACTTTTACTTCACGAATCAGGGATAAATAAACAGGCCCACATGGCCACTTAAGCGGACCTAAAAACACATTCCTGCGGAGGGAGCTGGTAGGAACGTTGGGTTGCTCGGTCAATGGCCAGGGTCAACAGCAGCGTGGTGTATTCCGCAAATATGGCCGACTGAGGGCGGGCACAAGTAGGTTAAACGTTGAGTTTCATAAGGACACCACGGGGTGACCAGCCCCTCCCCACCCCTCACCCATTTTTGGATGCACGACCGACGGACACAAAATCCCCTGTGGGCTGGTAGAACGAGGTGGTTGCTACCAGTATGAATTGCTTGCAGCGTGTTATTGCCATAGAGTCCGAAATAAACATTGTTAAAATAAATTACAGGCCCATGGCTTCATAATAATTGGCGATCTACACACTCGCATTGTAAAACTACAGGTAGAGCAAGATATTCGATGCCCAGCGAATTTAAGGAACCAAAGCACCTTTTTAAAAATAGACACTTTGAATACGGCTAGCAAAAGACAAGACGGCTAAGATTGAAAAGGGGAGTTTCAGACAAACCTGCTAAACATTCCATCATGATGACGCTTCAACACAACGGCAGGCAAACAAAAAGACTGGCCGCTACAACCAGACGACTGCACAACAACACCACACAATGATGCACTGCTCCATGCTGACGAACCTGCTTTTATATCCTCAGGACTGGAAGAGCACAGCCGGGATGTCGTTAATGTGGGCGTGTCCAATATTCCCATCATTTCGGCAGTACAATCGAACAATCGTGATCAGTGAATAATGTAAGTAGGAGTGCACGTGGACAAATGAATCCACGTATCAACTGACAACAGGAACACAATACAGTATCAATTGACTCGTTACAATATATATGACTCGTTACAATAGTAATCAGTGTATCGTGTAAGGAGAAGTGCACGTGGACACAACCGTGGACGCAACCCCGAGCCGCTAGTGGGAATGACATAAACATATTCAACACTCACAAGGCCAGACACAAAACCACTGCCACCTTTTAGTTAAATAACCTCGTTTTCTGAGTTGTCAAAACTGGAGCTAAATTATAGTACCGTTACGAGTCAATCGATGAGTTGGATTTATTTGTCCACGTGCACTCCTCCTTACACTAAATACTGATTACTATTATTATTATATTGTAACGAGTCAATTGATATTGTGTTCCTGTTGTCAGTTGATAAGTGGATTCATTTGTCTACGTGCACTCCTACTTACATTATTCACTGATTACGATTGTTCGATTGTTCTGCCGAAATGAGGGGATTATTGGACACGCCCTACATTAACGAATTCCCGGCTGTGCTCTTCCAGTCCTAAGGATATAAAAGCAGGTTCGTCAGCATGGGGCAATGAGTAGCGCATCATTGTGTGGTGTTGCTGGTCACTGTTCTGGTTGTAGTGGCCAGTCTTTTTGTTTGCCTGCCGTTGTGTGGAAGCGTCATCATGATGGAATCTTTAGCAGGTTTGTCTGAAACTCCGCTTTTTCAATCTTAACCGTCTTGTCTTTTGCTAGCCGTATTCTAAGTGTGTATTTTTAATGATGTGACTTTGTTCCTTAAATTCGCTGGGCGTGGAATGTCTTCCACTACCTCTACTTTTACAATGCGAGTGTGTCGATCGCCAATTATTATGAAGCCATGGGCTTTGTAATGCATCTTAACAATGTTTATTACGGACTCCATGCCAATAACACGCTGCAAGCAATTCATACTGGTAGGAACCACCTCGTTCCACCAGCCCACAGGGGCTTATTGTGTGCGTCCGTCGTGCATCCAAAAGTGGGTGGGGGTGGGAGGGGAGTGGCTGGTCACCCCGTGGTGCCCTTGTAAAACTCAACGTTTAACCTACTCGCGCTGGCTTGTGCTCGCCCTCAGTCGGCCATATTTGTGGAATACACCACGCTGATGTTGACCCTGGCCATTGACCGAGCAACCCAACGTTCCTACCAACTCCTTCTGTAGGAATGTGTTTTTTAGGTCTGCTTAAGTAGTCCTGTGGGCCTGGTTTATTTATCCCTGATTCATGAAGTGAAAGTGCTTCTTTTTTTAGTTTGTTTATCATGATGTAGACTCCTCCATAACCAATGGCAGATCTACGGATGTACGGGGGTGTAAAGCTGTTCCAGCGTTTGCCACTGACAAATGCTCTACCCCACCTTGCTATGCTGCAGGACACGTGGAGACTGTGTACAAGCTGACTGTAGCCACGGGCGATACGCCGTTCTCGGGCACCATGAACTACGTGTATGCAACGATCATTGGCTCGGCAGGCCAGAGCAATAGACAGCTTCTGGACCACTTTGGAGCGGACCTTTGCCCTGGGGCGGTGAGTGTTGCTTCATCGTGTATAATGGCTTTGCTGTGTAATGGGTACTACACAATCGGCTTGTTCCGTCCTAGCTTCTGATTGAATTGCCTGACAAGTGCCAGATCTTGCATGCTGAGGAGGTTGACCCTGGGTAATGCTGGAGTGACCACTATGCAAAAAGGTTGTGGGATTGGTAGGCAACTGCTGAGAGCAGTCGAAGTGAATGTGTGCTAAAGTTCTGCTGTTGAAAGTGGCATGAAACGAACGTGTGCACCATCTTGATCATGTGGTTCTGGTGTATGCAGTATTGCCTTGGTGATTTTTGGCTAGTTAGGGGTGGGGGGGGGATTGCCGTAAAGTCTGTTTTTATACCTCTGCATACTACGTGGTGTGCATGTTCAATTTTACGCAAAATGACTCTCATCATATTTGGCTTTTCTACATCTAGAATGCTTTTGTTGCTAGCAATTTTTTTTTTTTCCCCTGCCAGATTGACATCTACAGTATTCCAAGCGAGCTTGACATTGGCGACATCCGAATGGTTCGTCTAGAGAAGGAGGCGTTTCTAGTGGACGACTCGTGGTTCTGCCGCTACGTGGAGGTCAACGCTCCGGGTGGCCGGGTGCACCGGTTCCCTGCAAACCACTGGCTCGAGCAGAGCTCCATTGAGCTGCGGGAGGGGACTGGTGAGATGTGGTGATCGCCTGTTCTCCATTTTTGGATGGAGATGGTGCAGTTCGATTAAATGCTCATGGACTATCAGCATGATCTGGCACAGGTTCCTTGTATTTTTGTAGGTGACACTTGTCCCCTGCATGATCCCTTTAACTGATTTCCCACAATTCCATCACGCTTGTGCTATCGGCTAGTGGTAATATGAAGCCTAAATTTGGAATCCCCTCTAGTGAAAATTGTGCATGTGAAACTACCTCCCAGAAGTCGGCAAAATCACCAATTCTTCTTTTTCGGGCCTTTTCAACTGCTGTGCATATGGCCATCCAAGACCTCTTCTTCCCAAGTGATCCTTAATTCCAGAGCGCAACGGTTCTCTCCCACTATACAATGCTCCTTAATGTAATTATAAAAAGCTAGAATTTAACTTTGCAAGTTGGGTACGTGCAACTAATGGTGTTGGGGCTACCAGATGCGTGTTTTGCACTTGCTTCTACCCTTCCCATTGCAGGAATGTTGCCACAGCACGAGACCTTGGCTCAACTGAAGGAAAAGAGGGCTGACGAATTGTCCGAGAGACGGGGCTCCTTGAGGTGTGAGGCACAAGTTCTTCATGGTCTTGTGCTTTTCTAACCTGTGATCCGTTTCAATTGCATTGCAAGTTGTTATGAAATAAAATACTACGCTTCATTTCACCCTTTTTCAAGACTGATCTAGAAACAACCAAGGTTAGTTGGAATTGTCCACTCGCTTCTGGGTATTTCAGGATGCTTGCAGGTGGAACTACGTTGTCCACCGTTTCTTTTCGATTGTGTGTTTTTTTTATTGCACTTTTTGTTCTGGGATCATGAGCGTTTGCCCCTTTTTTTATTAGTTGAGTCGGCTGCTGATTACAATAATGATCAAAATATAATATTTTGCCACCCATATTGTCGTGAGAAGTATGTATACCAAACACTCTGGCTTTGACATCTAAAATATTGTGACATGCTTTTGATTTTCTGCAGGTGGCTAGAATGGCATGCTGGGCTTCCCCTTGGAGTCGACAGCAAATCGTTCCTTGACTTGCCCTGCGACACTCGTTTTGATGATGAGAAAAGTGCCGATTTCAACTTGTCTTTCCTGCAAAGGTAAAGCCAGATTTGTTTGCCATATATTTGTTACCGTTCTGTTGGACATGTTGCTAGCTTTGAATTCTGTTTTTTAATTGTCCTTGACCTGTGACCACTTTTGTATTTGTCGTTTTAGTGTGCAAGATTTGGGTTTGAGGGTGTTCATGAACCTCGATGGAATGTCTTGGACGAAAATTGAAGACTTCCGTCGCTTGTTTACACGGATCAAGAGTAACGTTGCAGGTGTGTACAGAGGGTGGTGTGGTTTTGAATGCTCAAACTAGGCCTAGGGTTAACTCTATACTAGTGTAGTGGAACGACACTACTATATGGGGGCTGTAGGGACATGTGACCGGATAAAGGGGGGGCCAGGGGAGTCACGTGGTTGGGGTTCGGGCCTACCCGAAGGATCGGGAAGGGGGGGCATTGCCTGGGGTGGAGCCGGCCACGCTGGAGTGGTCATGAGTGAAGTGTGGACAGAGCTGGGGCTGTTCTGTGCGGTTCTGCTATGCTGCTGGGTCGTCTTCTGGGATGAAGCTCCGGTCTCTGCTAGTGAACCAGGCAGCGTTGGGCTGTCCTGGTCCAGTAATGTAGCATCCCCGTGTGTTAAATTATGAAAGGTGGCTACCACGCTACGTGTTTAAATGTTAACTAATAAATAGTGTTGCTGCCAAGGTTCCAGTGTAGCCTGAATTAACCCACTACACATGCATACCATCTCTAAGATCCAATCCTTTTGGGCTTTCACCTAATTTGTGCAAGTGCAAAAGGTGCCAGTGGAACATAACGGCTCCACACCATCCCCTCCAGTAGCTTGCCATACACTTTTTTAATTGCTTTGCTTGACTCTATTTTAATTAAATGGTGTGCCGGTGCTTCTGGCTGGTACATGTACACAACTGGTTATCTGCGGTTTAAATGGCAGCCCTGTATGTGGCGTCTGTTCCACGTCTTTCTGCGATCTCCCGTTATGCAGAGTACGTTTCTCACCACTGGGATGAGGACTGGTTCTTTGGTTACCAATTCATGAACGGAGTCAACCCTGTTCTCATCAAACGCTGCACCAAGCTTCCTGAGAATTTCCCTGTCACCACGGACATGGTGAAAAGCAGCCTGGTCCGTGAATGCTCCCTTGAAGATGAGATCAAGGTGCTGTTAAGATCTGCCATTGCTTTCACTTGAAACATGTCTAGTAACCTTGTGCAGGCCACAGCTTCATAAGCTCATCACTGCAGTACTGACCAGTGTGATTGCCTTGTGTGTGCATATTCACAGCGTGGAAATGTTTACATTGTGGACTACCAGTGCCTTGATGGCATTCCTGGCAATACATTCAACCATTCCAAGCCCTTCTACCTGGCAGCTCCTATGTGCCTGCTTTACGTCAACAAACAGGGGCAGCTGCTGCCTATTGCTATACAGGCAAGTTGTTTGTATGTGTGTGCTCGTTCTACATCCTGGCAATGGTTACTTTTGCTGTCAACGGGGTAACATATCACTCCTGCCCCAGATGGCATTAGCTCGCCCCTTGCCAGGTTTGGTATCAAATTATGGCATTCGTGCATTTGCTTGCGTTAGTATAGACCAAGTTGCGCTATCTCTTAATCCACAGTATGATAAATCGTGGTTGGTTTGTATGACCTTTGGCACGTACATGGCCAACCATATTACACTTGTACGTCTCGTACTTACAAAATAAGAATCCGTATAAGTTGCCAACAGGTACACTTTTCGGTCTAGCAACCATGCAGTACATGGCACGAAGTAAACATCAGAAATAAAAATATTCAACAAACAACTGCATCTACAGTTCCAATGTAACAATATTCTGCTCTTCCTACCATCGTGCATCCATAGCTACAGCAAAAGCCATTGGACAACCCCATCTTCTTGCCGAGCGACTCTGCGCACGACTGGATGCTGGCAAAGATGTGGGTTCGTTCCATGGACTTTCAGGTCCATCAGGTCTCCACCCACTTGCTCCAGACCCACCTGCTGGCTGAGGTGTTCACCATGGCCACCTTGCGGCAACTGTCTACAATTCACCCTATTCATAAGGTAAATCCATGGTTTTTAGCCTGGAGTTTAGCACATGGGCGACTCGTAATTACAAATTGTCCGCTGCTAGCTTGTATTTTTAAGATGCTTGCGGTGTTATTTGCCATCCTGGCAGCTGTTACGAAGCCATTGGTTAAACAGGCAGTGCAAGAACATTTAATCTCTGAATTCTAACATCTTGCCCAATACGTTGGTCATTTTTAGAAAGGTTTATTTTTTTACAATTGTGGGTTATCGAACCACACTTCCAGAATACAATTATCAATACTGCTGTTTTAAAGTTACTCGCATTTGCTCAAGAAGATTACAAGGTGCTCAACCATATGCATACCACCATAACCATCCAGATGCAAACAATTAAATTCCTTATGCACAGCACTTGCCCTTTCCTTTAAGAACTTGAGACTACATGCTTAAAGCTACAGCAAGTGCAGATTAAGCCTATTGCCGTCTAATACACATGGTCATCTAATTTTTCCAACCTGCTTTGTGCATAGCTCCTGTATCGGCACCTGCGCTTCACCCTGGAAATCAACGTGCGTGCACGGACGCAGATTGTTGGCACAGGAGCCTTTTTCGATCAGGTGATGGTTGTGTTTTTTACGAGCCTTTGAAATGAAGTGGCCATTTTAAGACAAGGCATCAATCCTCAGCCTTCTTGCAATCCAACAATCTTACTTTCCGAGCTGATTGTGTGTTTCCATGACCTCTCATGCATTACATTATTTAGCTGCATAATTAACTCCATCTTCAATCCATTGCAGGGCCTCGTCCAGCCCAGTTTTTACAATGCAGTCTTTGACATTGTGATCACTCAACATCCTGCTAAAATACCACGCATCTACCTGCGATTCTCTGCACGTTTCTAAATTGTCCTAGGTATGCTCTACTAGCAAGTACTTCAACCTGCCCCACTATTTAATTTGGATTTTGCAGTCCTAGGTCTTTATTTGCTTTGTCCCTCCATTCGCTATACTAATAGTTAATAGCGAGGATGTGACCTTTTTGTTTCCACTTGTCTCTGATGCAACCTTTTTTTAAGCTACCATTAAATTAACATTTCATGCCAAATGGTTAATCCCTCCCTATTGACCATCCTATGCCTTCTCAATACACTTCCAAAACTAACCCAACTTTGAAGGTTTCCACCTTCTTAGGCTCGTTTGCATTACCATGCATAGTGGCACATCCAAATACAGCTGTCTTTCAACAGTAAAGCTTCCAATGACACGATCTTCCAATGCACTTGTGCAGGCCCTGTCAATTGGCGGCGGTGGCCATTTCAAGCTGGGCGCCAAGGGCTTGAAGGCGCTCACCTACAGACATCTGTGCATCCCAAAGGATGTGGCAGATCGAGGCGTTGGTGACTTGCCCAGCTACTACTACAGGGATGATGCTTGCAGCATTTGGAAGACCATTCACAAGTAACCAGAACCATAATATGCGCTGGTGGTTTTGCATTTTTCTGTGCACAACTGTAATATGAGAATATATCCGGCTCGCTGACTATCACACCTTGTCATGGTGATTGGCTCTGCCGGTCCTGGTTTACAGCCAATGGGGGGAAGCCTGGAGGCATGGCCTTGACGTGATATAAGGGTGACAGCTATGGAGCTTGGTTCTGCTGGATTTAGCCAGAGCCAATGGATATGAGTCAGGGGTGTGGTCCCAGGAGCTGACAAGGGCCCCTGGAAGATTCGATGCAGGCTAACGAGGATTGGCTGAAGCGTACCACGTGACCCGGATTAAATAGGGGTAGAGAGGAACGACACGGGGTTAGAATGGGAACCAACGGAGGAAGGAGCCACGCTAGAGCAGGGCTCAGAGTTCCACGTGGCAGTGCGTCTCGGTCTCTGTCCCTTAACGTTGTTTACCAGCAGTGTGAAGTAGATGTAACCCAAAGTGACTAAAACACGGATTCCAGAAGTCATCTCAAAGAGTCTTATTACACAACGATGAAAGTGCTATTGGCAGGCATGTGCAACCTACTTGCAAGAGCAGTTCGGATACCAATTATTCATTAGTCCAATTTGTGAGTTGACACCACTTAAGTTTAACTTCGTTTCCTCTCATCAAGATGAGTGATCTAATAAATGCTGCCTTCCCCAGGGTAGATGGTTTCCCCACCTTGGTATGTTTATCCTAAGCTCTTGACACGAACACGATTCCAAAATTTACCTTTTTTTTATTGGACTTAATTTACGACCAGGTCGCTTCATTTCCCGTAGCATTCGTCTTTATAACTGAAAGTGTTGCATTGTTCAGATTTGTCGCCAAAATCCTTGCCATCTTCTACAAGAATAACGAAGATGTGATGGGTGACACCGAACTTCAGGCTTTCATTGAGGACATCAACCACGCCTTGCTGAGCCACCCATCCAATGGTAAGTGTCCTAGCACTGCTGCTGGAGGAAGGGATTTTGGTGTTTGGCATGCCCTTCCATGCTGGCCAGACCACAGTGGAAATGCATTACCACACCATGTTATGACCGGATATTAGCGGACTATCCTGCTATTGCTGGCCACACTGTTAAAGGCATGCCCATGACTCGCCAGGAACTTGCAGGCAACAATAGTATGGAAGTCCTGTGCTAACGAAGCCACATGATATGCATAAACTTTTTTTTTTGGTCCGTGGACCACTGCCAATACAAAGGTTTCCATGAACCCCCAATTCTGATTACAAAACATTAAATTGTCAATGCCAGTAATACGCTGCATTGCCGGCACTTTCATGCAGCTATTCACATTTTTGAACGGCATCTAGATTGTGGCAGTTAACATTAGGATGTACTCGCTTTCATATCAAGTTCTGTTCTTCATTTCTGGATTGGTATATGGAACACTGGTCCCCTGAACCAGACCACAAACCACCACTCTTGGCAATGGAAAGACTACTTACAGTTTCACCGAACGATGGGGAATTCGAGCTTACAGGTTTTGCTGGCCAAGCATTGTATTTGTAACAACTTAATGGCTTGCTGCTCCTTTAACAATGTTTCTGTGCTGCAGGATTTCCTACCAAATTCACCTGTGTGGCAGAGTTGAGTGAATTCCTCACCATGGTAGTGTTCCTCTGCTCTGCCCAGCACTCTGCAGTGAACTATGGCCAGGTAATGTAAATTCGGATGTTTTGACGAAAGCCCTTGCAAAATGGTGTTTAGTTTTTTGCTGACTTGGTCTAATAAAAAAAATGCTCTTCCCACCCCTGTGCTGCAGTTTGACTTCTATGCATGGATCCCAAATTCACCCAGTGCCATGAGGAAACCACCTCCAACCACCAAGGGTGTGGTGGACATGCCCTTCATCCTGCAGACACTGCCTGATGTGCAGGTGTCTTGCGTTTCCATGGCCATCACCTGGGTGCTTAGCCGCAGTGCTGCAGAGGTGAGTGCTTGCTACTGCCTTTGCAATTTATATTGAGGTTACGACGGCCTAAATCTTCACTTGAATGTTTTGTGACTGCAGGAATTCCTATTCTGTGGGTATTTTGGTAAAGTCGTGTAGATGGGTTTAAACACACTACAACGTTTAGCTTGTAACACAAGTATGCCTCATCCGAAAAGGGGTTGGCCTCTAGAAAAACTCTTTATAAGGGTTTGAAATGGGCATAGCCCAAGTGGTCAGCAGCATGGACTGTTAATGTAAGTGGACGAAATGGTGCTGTTGGTCGATGCTTGCCAGATATAAAATGGCAACATTTACAGCCAGTTATGACCTTTAGGTAATATTCTGTCCTGAAAGGGCAGCCACTAAGCCCTGCCCAGTGTCTAACTTGCATTACGAATCTTGCAGGTGGGTGTACCCACACTTGCCCAAAGCACACGACCTTCTAATGGGCCAACTTGTGCAAGTTGTATACTATGATGCTTTTTATTCATGAAATGTGTGCAGAAAACCCTTGGAACGTTCCCAGATGAACCTTTCCAGAATCCAGATGCCCTCAAGGCCATGCAAGAATACCAATCCGACCTCGAGGTGATTACAAAATCCATTGTTGAAAGAAACAAGACTCTTCCAATCAAGTATCCATACCTGAAACCTGACAAGGTGGCCAACAGCATCACCATCTAACTGATGGGGCTAACCTAAGGCTTCGATTTACTGTGATTGCCTGCGTTGTCCTTCTGTACCATAGACCATATTGTTTTATATGGAGGCTGCTTTAAAATTCAAATTTGCAATGCAAACTTAGATATTTAACTGCACTAATGCGTGAACCTTTTTATCCTAAAGACCCTTTCACTAGATGCAAGCCTTCAATAACGTGGTGTTTTGGTAAATTTAAGATGGCAATGCAGTGCCAGGATTTCCTTTACATGTGGTGCACAACTTATTGTATCTTGAACTGTCTTGTGTGCACGTTGCAAAATGAAAAAATAAAAAAATATCTAAACCTTTATTTTGGCAGTTGTGCTATTTTATATAGCTGGTGTTTTTTTTTTCTCCCATTTTTCAGTTGTAGGTTGGGCTGCCATTTTGCATGGCTTGTTTGGGGCAATGCTTTTTCTTAGCTTCTTAGCTTAAACATGCTTGCCACTTGTGGCGCTATAATGGGTTCAAGGAGAGGTGGAGATGACTTGAGGCAACGCGTTTTATTTACAACGGTAACAACAGCAGCCCCTTTACCTCCTGCCTGGGGAGGTACGGCGTCCAGGCTAGTATGCCCTATCGCCTGGCACCACGGCCTCTCCAAGCTAAGGGTAACCGAGGGGAGGCAACTTACCCAGCCAAGGTATGGGTTCTGGCCCTCACGAGGCCAGTGGGTCTAGGCGTTCCAAGGGTCCGAGGCTAGCTTGTCTTCTGGCTTCAGCTAGCTCGGCTTCAATCTTTGGACGGGCCCCGAACTCGTTCTGAGGTCTGGCTTTTATACACATGCCCCATGCCTTCCAGAGTTCTGGGGTGGGGGGGGGGTCTCGATCCGAGAACACCCCTGAGAGGTCATCGCCACCCAGCATCGCACTTGGTGGTCAAGCTTGGACAGTGGAGGAAATTGGCACATCGGGTGATCGAGGCTGCTGTGGGTTCTTCGGTGGTGTCTGTCCAGGGAATTGAGGGTTTTGTTGGACACGGGTGCTTCTGCCACTTATATCGGATGTAATTTTTGACCTGTTGCCGATTTGAAGAACCGGCTTGTTAGGCCGGTAGTAAACACGTGCGTCGGTGAACAGTGGTATGTCGGTGCGCGTTCTTTTTCTATGCTCGACTAATTTATTGGGGTTTTGGCAACTTCCCCTCAGTCGTCAAACTAAAACCACATTCCATACGCCCCAGTGACTCTTCCAATTTAACTGCCTTCCGACGGGCTTGCACTTGGCCCTGGCCACCTTTCAGCTGTTGATGGAGCTCGTTTTGGTTGGACTGCAGTGGGACTCCTGCCTCATTTAGATGACATTTGTTGTTTAGCTGCACTTTTTAGGAATACCTCCAGTGACTGATCTGTGCTTGTTCGGATGCGATCGGCTAATCTGAAATTGAAGCCTGCTAAATGTAATTTGCTGCGGAACTCTGCATTACTTGGGTCACATTGTTAGTGCAAATGGTGTAGCCACGGACCCTGAAAAAACGGCATGCATACGGGACTGGCTGACCCCAAAATCCATGGGGGAGGTCCAAAGTTTTGTTGGGTTTGCATCATACTATCGCAGATTTGTGCCACAGTTTGCTACGGTGGCTAAGCCGCTACACGCTTTGATGGGTAAGAACCAGAGATTCAAGTGGGGGGCGGAGGAAGAGGCTGCATTTTAAGACCTTCGTGAACACCTGGCTGACGCGCCCCCACTCGATTACCCAGATTTCTCCCTGCCAGTTTGTCCTTGACACAGACACTAGCGACACAGATATAGGAGCTGTCCTGTCCCAGGTTAAGAATGGAGTGGAGAGGGTAGTTGCGTATGGTAGCCGCGTCTTGTCCACTGCTGAATAGCGTTACTGTGTCACCCGTAGGAAACTGTTGGCCAAGGCATACTTTATACAACAATATAGGCCTTATCTTTATGGCAGAGAATGTGGTTTGCACAGATAATGCCCTTTGGGCAGCTCTCGCGTTGGCTGGAGATTCTCCAGGAGTACTCGTTCCGAGTGATATGCCGTAAAGGGGTATGGCATTGTAACGTGGATGCTGTTATCCCGTTTGGCACAAGGGACTGATTGTACGTGTGCATCCGGCGCGGGTCGTTGTAAACCTCCGGCGGTGAATCCTACGGCTGTCACAGTGGCGCTTGAGGGAGGAGAGTCCGCCAAGGACGTCGCGCTGGGGGACTGTTTTGCGCCTTACGCGTGCCGAGTGGGGAAGATTGCAATTTGAAGACGTGTCCCTTATGACCTTGTGGCGTCAAGCGGCAGCTGGATGGAGGGGCGAGGGTGGAGGTAGGGGTGAGCGTGGAGGGAGGGGCTTCCAATGCGCACACGAAGCCCGACTCGGCACAGTGGGATGCGAGTGACGTCATCACGCAGATGCGCACTCGCCACTTGGCCGCGTGCCAGCCACGCAAGAGTACAGATAGAAAGCTTTTTACTGGTAGGAACCTTCTGGTTACACCAGCCCACAGGGGATTATTGTGTCCGTCCGTCGTGCAGGGAGGGGCTGGGTGGGGAGGGAAGGGCTGGGTGAAGAGGGGAGGGTGGGGAGGGGCTGGGTGGGGAAGGTGGGGCTGGGTGGGGAAGGTGGGGCTGGGTGGGGAAGGTGGGGCTGGGTGGGAGGGGTGGGGCTGGGTGGGGAGGGGCTGGTCACCCCGTGGTGCCCTTAAAAAACTCAACGTTTAACCTACTCACGCTGGCTTGTGCCCGCCCTCACAGTCGGGCATATTTGCGGAATACACCACGCCGCCGTTGATTCTGGCCATTGACCGAGCAATCCAACGTTCCTACCAGCTCCCTCCGCAGGAATGTGTTTTATTCATTTAATTTCGAATCTTATGAAAGATGATTACACACAAACGAAACAACGAGATTTGCATAGCCGTTACTCGACATTACGCATTCAGACCGTGAATGGTAATGTACATCTGTGTCACAGATTTCCACAAGGTAACGAGGTATCTCGCACAACATTTGAAGACGGACAACAGTGGGGGGTTGCTCAAGCAAGCCGCTGCAGAATTCCTGATGTTGACCAATGCGCTTGTCCCACCTTGCTGCGCTACATAACACGTAGAAACAGGTTGGCCCAGGTGTCTTGTGACCCCCCCCCCGTACAAAAAATATTAAGTTTCAGAGAATTAAATGGGGGGGGGGGGGGGAGTGTCACAAGTCATCTGGACCAGCATGTTACAGCTCTATACAGTATAAGGAACGAAACAGTAAGACTTCTCCACAAATCTGGCTGTCGCCTGATGAAGCTAGTTGTAATTACTGGCAAAACGTCGTACACAGATTGTAAATGTTGTAGTTTGGCTCTCCAACACACCGGTGTGCTGTACTAGTGACGAATTGGCACGTTCTGTTTACGTGACAACCCTTACTAGTTGGCTGTGTTGGGTGGTGGCGGGTTTTAACGACACATTTATATATTTACGCGATCTAACCCAAAAACCTCTTATGGGTGATATTGGTCGCGAAAGCCGACGTGTTAAGCTGAACTGTGTGTATGTGTAACGGGTTCCGGAGACACTTGTAGAGGTAACTTCTTTATTACAACACAACACTCCAACAGTCCTGATACTCTGTTACAGCCTAGGTACACAGCCTAGATACTCTACTCTGGCTACGCTCTGGAACTCGCCCTCACAAGGTCGTCGAGTCGGGAGTTCCAGAGTCCCACCACTGGCTCTCACATCGTCCCAGGGTCCTCCGATGGCTGGTCATGGGTCTTGGGTCTTGAGCTACGACTGGCCCTGATCGTCCAGGGAGCTCCACTTTTATAACTAGTCCCCAACGAGGGGTGGGGCCGTGTGCGCCCCCAGATCTCCCACAGAGCACACACAGCCCCCCCCTTTGGCGGCGCCAAGGGGATTAAGCGCCTGGGAACCCAACGCCTGACGCCAAGAGGCTTAAGCGTCTGACCCGCCTGAGAACCCACGCCTGGCACCAAGGGGATTAAGCGCCTGGCCCTCCCAGGGACCCAGAGCCCCCAGCAGCCCCTCCCTTCTTATGCCACTACATATGTGAGGATCATTGGTACGGCAAGGTCACAAAAAAACAGGACCCTGCGGGGTGGGCTGGTAGGAACGAATAACCAAAGAATATAAACATAATGTATTATTACACTTGTTTAGCCAGGAAAGCCCCACTGAGTCAAAAGGTTTTTGTAGGGTCCTGCCAAGTGTTTGCAGTAGGGGGCGATGTTACTACACCTAATCGGACCATACGAAGGGAGAGATTGAGGCCTAGTTCTAGGCTTTAGGCCTAGCTGTAGGCTTTAGGGCGCTGTGAGTTAATTTTTAATTTAAATGGTTTAATTATTCATGTAAACGCTTTAAATTTAAATGTTTCTATTTAAAAACATGAGGGAATGTAACATTGTTAAACATTAACTCCCTTTCACACACGCGGGGGTACGATACGAAGGGAGTTTCAGGCCTAGTTCTAGGCTTTAGGCCTAGCTGTAGGCTTTAGGCCGCCGTGATGTAAATTTTTAATTGAAATGTTTAAATTATTAATGTAAAAGCTTTAAATTTAAATGTTTCTATTTAAAAACATGAGGGAATGTAACATTGTTAAACATTAACTGCCTTTCACACACGCGGGGGTACGATACGAAGGGAGTTGCAGGCCTAGTTCTAGGCTTTAGGCCTAGCTGTAGGCTTTAGGGCGCTGTGAGTTTTTTTATTTAATTTCAAAGTTTTAATTAAAAGCTATCTGAGGGAGTTATAAGGGAATGTTACACTTGTTTAGCCAGGAAAGCGTCAATGAGTCTAAAGGTTTTTGTAGGGTCATGCCAAGTGTTTGCAGTAGGGGGCGATGTTGCTACACGGACGGACGGACAGACGGACGACGGACGAAATAATCTATTGGTGGCTGGTCCACTTCGTTCCTACCAGTATAAGCTGAATCTGGTGCCCGAGTACAAGATAAAAAAAGGCGTAACTCCAAACAGGAATCGATGTGTGAAAAGCGAAGTATGTACACTGGTACCCCGGAGATCGAACTTATTTTGTTCCAGAAGGCCATGAGAACACCGATTTGTTCGAACACCGACTTAATTTTCCCCATAAGAATTAATGTAAATTACATTTAATGGTTCCAGACACGCGAGATCTCTCATTATAAAGCATTTTAACACAAAGTTTACAGTAATTACATGCATTAAATCATACAAAAAAACAAGAAACACAATAAATAAATGGAATACATGAATAAATATATGGAATAAATGAAATAAATGAACATTGAACTTCACTTTACCTGTAATAAGGGGAGTTGATGGCTTGAGTGGAAGGTGGTGAGGAGGAGGAGGTGGTGTTATTGTTTGGATGGGGAGTCACCTTTGTCTGGGCAAGCGTCATGCACGCTGGCCATAAGCGTCGCAGCCGTACAGGTTCTGTCAAGTCGCGATTGCCCGTTCGACCTCCGAATTTCGTTCGGTTTCCTGGCCAAAATGTTTTCGGAAATATCATTCGAACACCGATTTGTGCGAGTTCTTGTGCGTTCGATCTCCGAGGTTCTACTGTATAGGGATGTAGAGGTGCGTATTGTTCTCACCGTGTGTGTATTGTTCACACGCCTGATTGGGAGCGGCGTGGGAGACAAAGGCGGCCGGGCGTCGTGCTGGCCACCCACCCTCTTCAAGTGCCGTACCGGCCTTCATAAGTGCTCGCAAAGAATCACTTGCCCCAACAGTCAGTTAAGGCTATTCGGGGGGTCTTTGTCTTGTGGGTGTACAAGTGGCACGGATCACGGGGCGGATAGCAGTAAAATGTGTATATGTTGAACTTCCCGCACGTTCCTCTTATCATTGCATCTTTTGAGGAGCCATTCTCCTGAATTCCTCACCATCATCACCACCACCACCACCACCTCCATTGTCGTCCTCAAATCAGCAGCATCATCATCAAGGATAAAAAAGAGAATTGTTCTTCATGATATATTATTTATTGATTGTAGTCATTGTTATGAAACATTTACCCCCCGCACCTACCCCGATTTTCACTCATACCAGGAACGTAAACCCCCATTATTCCCCGTTGAACAAGGTTTCTGCATTCGCGAGCATTGCTCAAGAACGCAACCCTCGCGGATTGAGAGAGAGTAATTTCAGTGTTATTCACTCATTTTCAGAGAGGGGGAAGGGGGGGGGCATTCCCCCGTTAAGACATCATCAGTGTGAGGGCCGCCACACATTCGAAACCCATTTCGGGGATTTGACAGCAGTACGGCGACGATGATAATGATGGGGGAGGGGGGGTTGATTTCAAATTTTGTGTATTGTCGGGGGGCCGCATGCCTTAGTGGCATGCACTAAAGGCCACCAGGGTCCGCCTGTGACTCGCTGGCCTTGAAGTGATTAACACTGGTTAACCGCATCCTATTTCACTTGCATGGGCTCTTGCCCCCTCTCTCTTGCATGCATGTACAATCCGGAGGCCCTGCCTTGCCCCCACCCCCCAATGGGGTTGCTCGAGTGAAGCGAGAATCGGAGTGGAAGCAATGATGGATGCGCATGTGCTGTGCCACGTGGGCTGAGAGCTGTTGTGTAGCGTTCGCCTTTGTGCAGGTGCGTGCACTCGAGTCACCAAAAAGGTTAACACACATCAGGTGCAGTAGACACTGCGGCTATGATGTACCGTAGAGATCGATGGGACAATTCTAGAATTGGTTATTGAGGGAGTTGTTTTGCTACAGAGATTCAACAGGTGTCTGAAACATGCGGATGATAAGGTGGTGTCCGTAAAGTTACAAGGTCTTTTAATCAGAATCAGAAAGGGTTTTATTCGCCATGAAAGTTCGCACAGATGTAGGGGTGTTCGAGAGAGAGCCGTTATGCATGGAAGCTTATGGGAAACAAACACAGTGGGCGGGGCTACGTGAGTGCACGGGGGGGGTGCTCTCAACGACGTCCGCACCAGGCAGCCCGGGGCCCCACCCCTCAGCGGGGGTGGAGTATAAAGGGGGATGTGTCAGAGGGCTCGGGGCAGAATGTTAAAGCTAAACCAGTGAAGACCGAATATCGTCTAGCTAGAGCCCTGAACTCCCCTGGGACGCCGCCCTTGTCAGGGCCGCGCAGGACCGAGCCAGCGGCGTGGTCCCGAGAACCAGAGCTAGTGCTCTGGGACTCCGGGTACCGTCGCCCGACTTACCAGTGTCGGGCCAGACAGCCTCCCCTAGCCCGTTAGTGGAGGACTAGGAGGTAGGTCAGAGATAGCTAGCAGTGTATTCCCAGCTAGCCGGGTGAGGGGGCCGATACCCCCTCTAGTATTGTATGTCCACAGTTGTGACTACTTGTACGGAATAAATACGTGTGCCTCACCAACGGTGTCCAAGAGTCATCAACGGTACTTCACAGACAAGGAATTTACTTTGGCAGGAAGGTGCATACATTCAACATATAGGAATCTTAAATCTTAAATAAGTGGTGTACAAGTCTAACTATACTAAAGATACAAAGTCTAACTAATACTAAGGGGCTAAAGTATGTAAAAAATTGAATAAAATAAAATATTAAATATAAAATAGCTATAGTATACAATATAAAAATACTAATATGGTAACATAGTGCAAATATGGCAAGGTGTCATTTTGCAGATAAAATGTTAAAGTCAGTGTGAGCCCTTGGCCTTGTTGAAGAGGCCAGCAGCAGAAGGGAAGAAACAGTTCTTGTGGCGTGATGTTTTGGTCCTGATGGACCGCAGCCATCTGCCGGAGGGGAGTAGCTAGAACATAGAGTGTCCAGGGTGGGAGGAATCGGCCACCATCTTCCTCGCTCGCCTCAGGGTCCTCGAGGTGTACAGGTCCTCGAGGGTAGGCAGATTGCAGCCAATCACCTTCTCAGCAGTGCGGATGATACGCTGCAGTCTGCTCTTGTCCTTGGCAGTGGCAGCAGCGTACCAGATGGTGATGGAGGAGGTGAGGATGGACCAAATGATGGCTGTGTAGAAGTGCACCATCATTGTCTTTGGCAGGTCGAATTTCTTCAGCTGCCCTAGGAAGTACATCCTCTGTTGTCCTCTCTTTATGAGGGAGCTGATGTTCAGTTCCCACTTGAGGTCCTGGAAGAGGATAGTGCCCAGGAAGCGGAAGGACTCCACAGTGTTGACTGAGCCCAATGAGGGTGGTGTCGTGGAGGTGCAGCTGTCGGTGTACAGTGAGAAGAGCAGAGGGGAACGGACGCAGACCTGAGGAGATCCGGTGCTGATGGACCGGGAGTGAGAGACTTGTGTTCCCAGCTTAACGCACTGCTTCCTGTCAGACAGGAAGTCTGTGATCCACCTGCAGGTGGAGTCGGGCACGTTCAGCTGGGAGAGCTTGTCCTGAAGCAGGGCAGAGATGATGGTGTTGAAAGCAGAGCTGAAGTCCACAAACAGGATCCTGGCGTAGGTTGCTGGGGAGTCCAGGTGCTGTAGGGTGAAGTGGAGGGCCATGTTAACTGCGTCGTCAACAGACCTGTTGGCTCTGTAGGCAAACTGCAGGGGGTCCAGGAGAGGGTCTGTGATGGCTTTGAGGTGTGCCAGCACCAGGCCCTCAAAAGACTTCATTACCACAGAGGTTAGGGCGACGGGTCTGTAATCATTAAGTCCTGTTGGCCTTGGCTTTTTTTGGCACAGGGATGATGGTGGAGGACTTGAGACAGGCTGGTACATGGCATGTCTCCAGTGAGGTGTTGAAGATGTTGGTGAACACCGGAGACAGCTGGTCACGCAGTGCTTGAGGGTCGGCTGCTTTGTGAGGGTTCTGCCTCTTGAAAAGTCTGTTAACCTCTCCCTCCTGAATGGAGAGAGTCGCCTCTGTAGTGGGGGGGAGGCCTCTTGGGTGGGAAGGGGTAGATCAGGACAGTCCAATTGTCTTTCAAATCTGCAGTTGAACTCGTTCAGGTCGTTGGCCAGGCAGGAGTCGTTAGTGGTGTGGGGGGCTCTGGGCTTGTAGTTGGTGATCTACCTGAGCCCTCTTCAGACAGAAGCAGAGTCGTTTCGCCTCTCTCACCGCCTTGCTAAACATGTTCTTTGACTCCTTGAATCTGTCTCTATCCCCACTCCTAAATGCTTCCTCCTTCTCCAACCTCAACCTTCTGAGCTTTGCTGAGAACCAGAGCTTTGTTGTTGTTGAAGTTCACCCTGGTGCGTGTTGGAATACAGCAGTCCTCACAGAAGCTGATGTACGACGTCACAGCCTCTGTGAGTTCATCCAGACTATTGGTAGCAGTCGTGAACATATCCCAGTCAGTACAGTCCAAGCACACCCGCAGATCCTCCATAGCCTCACTGGTCCATCTGTTAAGATGTACTCACAACAGGTTTACAGAGCTTTAGTTTCTGCCTGTATGCAGGAATCAGGAATCAGGTGGACCATGGCATGGTCAGAGTGTCCCAGTGCTGCTCGGGGGACGGCGTGGTAGGCTCTACTGACTGTAATGTAGCAGTGATCCAAAGTGTTCCCTTCTCTGGTAGGGCATTTGATGAATTGTCTGTATTTGGGGAATTCGTGGCTGAGATTACTTTTGTTAAAGTCGCCGAGTACGATAACCAGGGAATCCGGATTTGCTCGCTCCACACTCAGAATCTGGTCGACGAGCATGCGTTGGGCCTCTTTAACCTGAGGACCCAGCGGCAAATAAACTCCGACCAAAATGAGCGACGCGAACTCGCGAGGCGAGTAGAAGGGTTTACAGTTTAAAAAAAAATATTCCAGGTCCGGAGAACAATGTTGTAGAATCACTGTGACATCTACACACCAGCCACTGTTAGTGTAAAAACAAATACCACCGCCTTTCGTCTTGCCGGAGAGTGCTATGTCCCGATCCGATCTTACGAGTTGGAAGCCTGCCAGTTGTAACGCAGTGTCCAGGATCAAATCACACAGCCATGTCTCCGTGAAGCACAAAACAGAAGATGAAAGAAAGTCTCTGGTTTTCACCATCAGTAGCTGAAGTTTGTCCATTTTGTTGCACAGTGAACGTACGTTGGAGAGGAAAAAGCTTGGAAGCACTGTTCGGTTCCCGCGTCTGCGTAGCCGTACTAGAGCCCCCGACCGTTTACTCCTTCAGCGGCGTTGCGCTGCTTGAGCAAAGCCTAGTGCGGCTTTGACTAGAATGCCCACTAATTTAAAGTTTCAAGTTCATTTATTAGGTATAGTCCTGTGAGCCATTCGGCTCTTGAATTCTGCTGGAAGCAGAAAAGTGAGAAATAAATCCACAGGAGTTGTTTCCCTGATGTTTAGAAGTTCGTCTCTTGTTAGAGAACTCCGAAAATCTTGGCAGAACACTGAATTAACAGACAAAACAAGATAAAACAGGGCGCACCGACCAGCCGAGGCTGCCATCATCGGCGCCAATTACTGATTTAATGTGTACATTTTAGGAGTAAAATTAGCATAGTGACACTGGTTTACAGCCAAAATGCTTCCGAAATAAATGTAATCCAACTTTACTAATTTTGGGTGACTGAGAATGAAAATGATGCTTAAAATTGTTGATTGGCTCTAGTTTTCAAAATATGCTACTGGGTTGGTATATATGACCCTTCACTTGGGAATGGCGGAGGATAAGTGAGTTATGAAGGGAAGGGATCTCAATTGAAACCAGAAATGACTAAAATTAATCTTTGACTGTATCTATTAATAAATATATGACTGGGTTTAGACAGTACTTGCTTTTTGAGCAAAACAATGAATGATGCAATCTGAACCTGGTATTGCATCATAAGCGGGTGCAACGGAGGGCAAACAGGTGTGCGCGTTGCAACATGAGGTTTGCACAGACAAACCGCCAGTAATTAAGGGGAGAAGCGGGTCCAACCGAGGTCGAACAGGTGCTACGCTGTGACCGGAGGTTGGCGCCTAGGAGACGGGAGATGGGGGGTGATGATAACAGATTAATGGGACAACTGGCGGCAGCTTAAGTGGAAGCACGTGAGGACTCGGGATGTGCAGGGGGATATAAGCGGGAATGTGTGTGAGTGAGGGGCAAGTGGTTGCCGGGCACCAAGAGTGAAGACTTCTCGCCGCTGCTGGTCCAGCCGTCAACTGGACCTCAACCCTCACGCCGTTGCCGCGCGGGTGTTGGACAGACGGGTGAGCGGGTCTGAGGGAGCATAGGTGAGGGCAGCGGTGGAGATGCGAAGTTGCTGTGTGTAGAGTCGCTGAGTGCGAAGACGCAGAATCCGTTTACACCGCCCATTCACCTGCCCTTCCACCAGTGACGTTGCCCCCGTGATTCCTGCCACCAGCTCCCGCAGCCAGTCGCCAACAGTCACCGCGTTCTTGGGTGTTGTTGTCGGCATCTGTGTGGGGGTCATTCGCTCGCCATTATCATTATCGTCTATTTTTGTTGGGACCGTGTCGATTGCACCCCGAGTTGGGTCACTCTCTAGGGGGCATTTGCGTTTAACCTTGGCACTTCTCTAGCGCGGGCGATCTGGAGACAGTCTCTCACGAAATGCCCCCAATGGTCGCATAGATACCACGCACGGGGAAGGGCGGTGGTTCCATAGGAGGCCCCATGCCCACTCCCCCTTCCCCTCCCAATGCGCATTTGTCCAAGCTCTGCCTCTAATTGAGACACTCACCCAGAGCTGGCGAGGAGTGGCGCGAGTGCCACGAGGCAGGAGTCACAGCACCGTCGGCCAGCGGTGTTCGTGGAGCAGCGGGGGTGTCTGCAGAGTGTGCGGGAGCACACGGAGCAGCAGGGTGGCTGCTGGGTGCGCGGGGATCACACGGAGCAGCAAGGGGGCTGCAGAGTGTGCGGAGCATACGAGCAGCAGGGTGGCTGCAGAGAGAGAGTGAGCGGGAGCGGAGGACTCAGACGATGTGCGGAGGCACGAGGCGGAGAAGGTGCGGGTCGGAGCGGAGACATCGCGGGGTGCGAGCAGACGGTACGGGTCGGAGCGGAGACATGGCGGGGTGCGAGCAAGAACCCAATAAAGGACACGGAGAACAACAACGGCTGAGAGTCCTTTATTACACTGGGGTCAGAAGTGAGACATGTCGAAACAGCTCAGAAGAAAGGCTATACCTGCACCATCTTCTGCGCCAGCTTCTGAAGAAGACGGCGACCTTTCTCCGGCGGTGGCGCTACCAACAATGGAAGGCGGAGGCGAGACAGGGACGGGCGACGCGCCGAGAGTGCAGGATGTCGCCGGCGCGGCGGGACCGTCTCCGGGGGTGGGCGCCGAGGAAGGGTGGCGACACGTGGCGGCTCAACTTGAGTCGCTCAAGGCTGTTTTAACTCAGCTTTGCACCCTGGTGACGCCCACGACGAGTTCGGGGAGCCCGAGCAGAGGGCAGCCGAGTGGGGCCTTGTCGTCGCTTCCAGCCCTCTCCGCCACGCGGCACGGGCCCGCCATCTTGGGCGTGATCGGGGAAGAACGGCGGGAAGACTCCATCTTGCCGCCTCCGATGCGGGAAAACGCCATCTTGGGAGTGGTCGGAGACGAACGACGGGGAGTCGCCATTTTGAACACGTTGCAACGTGACGCCATCTTGTTGCTGCCGCATGGGACATCATCGGCGAATAAAGGCGGCATGGGGACCCGCAGCCAGCGTCTGACGATGGTGAAAGAGTTCTCCATTGGTGGAGATTGGAGCGCATTCGCCTGCCGGTTTCAAGCGGCGGTACGATCCGCTAAATGGACTGATGCTGAGGCTTTGGAGGTCTTGCCAACGGTTCTTGACGACGAGTCCGTCCGGCTAGTTTTGCTCCATCAAAGCCGCTAAGAAGACGATGCTACAGGGGGTCTTTGAGGAAATGACGGAGGCGTACGAGCCCCCGGACGATGCACACTGCAGGTTCGTGCAGCGGCAACGGGCACCTGAAGAATCGCCGGTGGCATTCCGGGGCGCGGTGATCGAGTTAGCAATGGCCGCATATCCAGAGACTTAGCCCGATTTGTTGGAACCCCTGATACTGGGCAAAATGTTGGAGTTATCCCGGGATTTGGGCATCCCCATGCCCGTGTGCGGCAACGATAAGTTGACGTCCCGGACGGCGGCCAAGTGCCTGGATGCCCAATTCAATCTTCGCCGATGGAAACAGGTGACGGCGTGGACAAGGAGCCCTACAGTGGACGGCGGTGCAACAGGAGGGGTCCCGAAGGAGGCCATCTACGGTTGCGACGAGAGGGGTCCTGACGGGCTGACAGCGACATCGACCCAGTGGCCGACTCGGGAGAGAGCGGGGTTGCGACCTGGGCCGCCGGCGCGGGAGCGACAAGATAGAGGGGGTGTTGCATGGCGAGCCGATCTGGCATGTTTCCGCTGCGGCCGTAAAGGCCACTTCGCCAGGGAATGCTGGGCTCGCGTTCGACCGCCGCCCCAGCAGGAGGCCTCGGTTACGGACGCAACGGGGAAGGACCACCCACGACAGGCAAATCGGTACGCATCAGACACCCGGCAAGGCCTGTCACCTCATGCATCACCATCGATATGCGGGCCGGGTGCCATTACTGATGGGGGGGCGTTCGGTGGTCAGCGTCACTCGCTGATGCAGTGGCGCAAATTGGAACGGAGAGTAGTTGCTCGTCGACCGTGCCGGGGTCGATCCAAGGGATCGACGTGCGCATTTTGGTTGACTCGGGAGCGTCAGCGACCATTATCTCTGACGTGATATTTTACCTCTTGTCCATTCTGCCGGGGCGCGTGAGACCGGTTTACGACTCGTGCATAGCGGCGAACGGGGGTAGTATGGGCATTGTGGGTCAGGTGGACGCCAATATATCAGTTGGGGGTATTTCGGCTACTGGGACAGTGTTGATTTCCAGCTCCCTCGTGGTGCACTGTTTGTTGGGAACCGATTTCCTAGCCAAGATGCCAATTCAAATAAGGGTGGATCATAATTGTATTGAACTGCCGGGGGGTCGGCGTGTTTCATTCTTGCCGTCACCCTGGGGCCGGACAGCTCCTGACCGTCAAGTGCAGGCGCTGTCCGAGGTATCGGCCGATATTCCGCCTGGCTCGCAGATGCTTATTCCGCTGCGGTATCGGAAACCGGTGCCGGGAATCGAAGGGGCGGCGGGTGTTTTGTTATCGCCGTCCGCTGCTGTAACGGGTGGCTTGACGCTGGTGGGGGCACAGACGATTGTCCTGCCGGGTCAACCTCCGTTTTTACAGGTATTGAATGGGAGCGCGGAAAATGTTGTTGTACCGGCCGGAACGGTTTTGGCTCACGCTACAACTGCCTTCACGAGCCATGGCGATCATGACCCGTCGGGGCCTCGTAGGGGGGGTATCGTCCTCGACGTCACAGGATGATCGATGGATTGCCGAATTGTGCCGTGAGAATACGTCTTTGACTGCGGACCAGAGGTCCGCGCTCCGCGCACTGTTGGGAAGGTATTCCGACGTCTTTAGTTCGGACGATTTCGATTTGGGTCACACCTCCTTGCTTTCCCACCACAATACGGGGGATGCCGCTCCGATTCGGATGAACCCGCATCGTTTGAGTCCGCCAGAGCGGGATCACATTCACGGCGCGGTGGAGGAGATGCTGGCTGCCGACATTATTTCCCCGTCAAATAGCCCGTGGGGCGCGCCGGTGGTCCTTGTGAAAAAAAAGGATGGGAAGCTGCGGTTTTGTGTGGATTTTCGCAAATTAAATAAGGTGTCGGTTGCGGATGCGTACCCCCTGCCGCATATGGACGATTCCCTCGATGCCTTGTCTGGGGCGAATTTTTTTTCTACTCTTGATCTCTCATCGGGATTCTGGCAACTTCCCCTAGATGAGTCCTCAAGGGAAAAGACGGCCTTCCAGACGCCGCAGGGATTATTTCAATTTAATTGTCTTCCCATGGGCCTGAACGCCGCCCCCGCAACATTTCAGCGGCTGATGGAGCTCGTGTTGACAGGTCTGCAGTGGGAGACGTGCCTGATATATTTAGACGATGTTATCGTTTTCAGCCGCACGTTTGAGGAACATTTGCGGAGGTTGGACACGGTGGTTGCCAGAATGCGTTCGGCCAATTTGAAATTTAAGCCCAAGAAGTGTCACCTCTTACAACGATCCGTGCGCTATTTGGGCCACATTGTTAGTTCCGACGGGGTCGCCACTGACCCGGAGAAGACAGCGTGCGTCCGTAACTGGCCGACTCCGGCCTCAGTGGGCGACGTGCGTCGGTTCGTTGGGTTCGCTTCATATTACCGCCGGTTCATTCCTAACTTTGCCACGATCGCGAGGCCGTTGCACCTCCTTACGGCTAAAGGCCGGAGATTCAGCTGGGGACCAACGGAAGAGGCGGCGTTTCAGGGCCTGCGCGATCGTTTAGCGTCGGCACCGACGTTGGACTATCCAGAATTCACTCGACCTTTTATTCTGGATACTGACGCTAGTGACACCGGGATTGGGGCTGTTCTCTCCCAGTCTAAGAACGGCGTTAAACGCGTGGTTGCGTACGGTAATCGCGTGTTGTCTCCTGCGGAGACCCGTTACTGCGTTACTCGCCGCGAACTTTTGGCCATTGTACATTTTCTTCGCCAATATTGGCCGTATTTGTACGGCCGTACGTTTATTGTGCACACGGACCATGCGGCTTTGCAATATGCCCTGTGGGTCGACCAACCGTCTGGCCAATTGGCACGATGGTTGGAGACTCTGCAGGAATTTTCGTTCGATATTCAATATCGGAAGGGCACGCGTCACGCGAACGCGGATGCACTCTCCAGATTGCCGCAGGGGTCCCCTTGCGCTTGCGCTTCGGGCACGAACAGATGTACGCGGGTTCAGCAACCCCCTTTGCCTGTTGTGTCCGCTGTAGAAGTGCCCTAGACTCCCATTTGCCCGGGACCGGTTGGGGTGCCCGAGATTCCCATATGCCCGGTACCAGCTGAGGTGGCCGAGGATCCCGTGTGTCCGGGACCGGCTGATGGCGTTTTGAACCTGCCACGTTCGGTATGGCTTCGCAAGCAATTGCTCGATGAGTCGCTGGGAGCCATGCGGAGTCGGGCTGCAAAGGGGACGGGGGGCCCGCTGTCCGGTGGGATGCCGGGAGCCGCTCTCCGGGATGGGTTGCTAATGTGGAGAGAAGGGTTGCACGATCGCTGGCACCTGGTGGTGCCATCGTCATTACGGTACGAGTTGGTTTGGACTCTACACTCCGAGACGTTGTTACATCTCGGGGTGCAGAAAACCTTATTAACATTGCAGCGGGATTACTTCTGGCACGGCATGACGACTGATGTCGTCGGGCACATTCGGGCGTTTCCCGACTGTGCCCGGCGGAAGCCGCCTAAACACCCATATGTTCCACCATTGCAGTCCATACAGGTGTCCCGGATTAACGAGTTGGTGGCGTTGGATATTTTGGGGCCTTTCCCGCCGTCCGCTCTGGGGAATAAATTTTTGCTGGTCGGGGTGGAATATCTCTCCCGCTGGGCTATGGCTTGGCCCTTGCCCGACCAGTCGGCGGCGTCTATCACGGACGCGTTCTTGTTCGGATACGTAATGGACAAAGGGGCGCCGGAAAGGTTGCTCACAGACCAAGGGCGGAATTTTTCTTCTAAATTATTGGCTGAGGTGTGTGCTGCACTGGGGACCAAGAAAGTTCGAACGTCTCCCTACCACCCTCAAACGGACGGCATGGTGGAACGGCTTAATCGGACCCTGTCGGCTATGCTCTGGCACACGGTTAGCGAAAAACAGGCTGATTGGGATTTGCACATCCCTGGAGTGCTCTCTGCATACAGGATGACGCCTCATGCGTCGACGGGGGTACTCACTTTTTTTTAATGTACGGCCGTGAGAATGTGCCGCCGATGGACATGCAGCTGGGTACGGGGCGAATGGTCCTGTTAAGCCTCTTCCGGAGTACATTCGGGACGCCGTTTGTCGCGTGGCGGAGGCACGGGAGGGGGCCAGATTGGCTACGGCTAAGACCCAGGCCCGGAATGAACGTTGTGCTCGGCGCTCGGATGGGGAATCCCCCTGGCGGGTGGGGGACATGGCCTGGCTGCACTGCCCACAGGTGCGGGTGGGGACCTCCCCTATATTGCACAAACCATGGCAGGGGCCGGTTGTGCTTATCGAGGTGCCTAGTCCGCAGTCCGCGCGTGTTCGTTTCGGATTGCGGTGCTGGTACGTACACACATCTCGATTGAAACCCTACGTGGCCCCACGGACGGATGCGTCATCTCCTACAGTTGCCTTGCCGGTGTCTGTTGCGTCCGACGCGCCACTGACTTTGCCTGTTCAACCTGCAAGCGCGCCTGTCGTGCCTTCTACAGACGGACCAGCCGTGACACGGACGGAGACAGTGAGTTTTGCTTCGGGTGGGCCTACCACAGCGACGGGGACACTTGGCCCCGCCGCCCCTCCAACCCCGCCACGGACGCATTTGCTGGAGACCCCGGCGCCGGGTCTCCCGGGGGTACGGGACTCTAACAATGGCGGGACTCCAACAGCGGCGGGCGGTTCCGATCCCTCTGCTCCTAAAATTCTGTCGCGGTCACGGTCTATGCGGGGGCCGCCACCCGTTCAGGACGGGCCGGCGACCCGCACACGTTCCAAGTCCCTTTCCTTTCATTAATTGTGCTATTAATTGTTGTTGTGTTGTTGTTATAATCTCCGTTGTCTTGTTAGGCCTGTTGCTGGACTTTTGCTCGCATTATTTTGATCTATTGCAGCCGGGGACGGCTGGGTTTTTCTACACGGGGGGGGGGGGGGTCATGTAATGCGAGCAAGGACAGGGTCACGTGAGTGTGGGCGGAGTCAGGGTCACTTGCGGAGGAGGAGGAGTCAGGGTCACGTGAGGGGGAGGATATAAGGGGAGAACCGGAAGGAGATCGGGAGTGGAGACAGAATAGAGAAGGGAGAGGCCACGCGGAGAGCTGGCGAGGAGTGGCGCGAGTGCTACGAGGCAGGAGTCACGGCACCGTCGGCCAGCGGTGTTCGTGGAGCAGCGGGGGTGTCTACAGAGTGTGCGGGAGCACACGGAGCAGCAGGGTGGCTGCTGGGTGCGCGGGGAGCACACGGAGCAGCAAGGGGGCTGCAGAGAGAGAGTGAGCGGGAGCGGAGGACTCAGACGACGTGCGGAGGCACGAGGCGGAGAAGGTGCGGGTCGGAGCGGAGACATCGCGGGGTGCGAGCAGACGGTGCGGGTCAGAGCGGAGACATCGCGGGGTGCGAGCAAGAACTCAATAAAGGACACGGAGAACAACAACGGCTGAGAGTCCTTTATTATACATGTGTAGTGACTTGTTACGTCACTACCGTGTGGGCCTACACACACACGCGTGACGTCACTACGTCTGCATGCGGAAAGGACGTTACGGCCGGATCGGGGGGTCTTGAGGCCGTGGGTCAGTAACGCGGGGGTTGTGTGAGGCCGTGGCACTCTGGATGAACCTGGCTGGACATGTGACCGGATCAAGGTGGGGACCGGGGGCCCCAGGGGCACCTTGGATGCCACGTGGACAGAAGAAGAGCCTTCTCGAGAGTTCTCGAAGGTGGGCGTGGCTGGGTTGTGGCCCGGACACGCTGAGGAGCAAATAAGTGGGCTCCGTACCTGCATCGGGGCTGCTCGGGTCCGGGATGAAGATGCATCATGAAGACGCCTCACGAAGAAGAAGAGTCAAGCCTCAAGTCAGCGTGGCCAACCAGTAGCCCTCCTGGCTTGGCCACGCTAGTCGTATCAGAGCGTCAGTGTTAGCGAGTGTTAGCAAGTGATGGTGTGTGTTAGTGAGGATAGGTCGGTGCTCACCACCCTAGTTTAAGAGTTACCCGTTGTGTTAACAATAAATCGTGTTGCCTCCCAAGTTCAGTGTGTGCGCCTCTATCAAACCATTTCACATGGAGCGTCGCGGCCGGTGCTTCTGTGACCAATTTTTTTTCCATCCATACTCATGAATGCATTACTCACCCTTGTTAATCCGGAATAACGCCCAACTGGTGAATACACACCCTGTGAGTATGTATTCGGTATGGGCGTCGGGGGGGGGGGGGGTCGTGGCGCTACGATCCCCTGACCTCATGGTCTGCTCTTCTCACTTATTCCACCCCAGCTTCTCCCAATGTCATGAATGGCTCATCGCGGCTGGCCCGGTAAACCTTTTGCGCCCATACACTATTAAGCCAACTCAGGGTCAACGCGATGTAACTTGTCCTGCGAGGGTCAGCCCCAGGCACCGGGAAACCATGGGACTTTCTTCATAGCGTCCCTTTGGATTAAAACCCATTGTGCCAAGCAATCCCCCACCAGGACACTATGTGTGTGTGCTGCGTGTGTGTACTCAGTGGGGGGCCAGGGGGGGTCGCAGCGCTTGCAGTGTGGCTTCGCGGCTGTGGCACCACACATTCTCCCGTATACAGATTTCGAGTTGGAGAATAAAAGGTAATCTACCCTGGAGAAGTCTTCACGTCCATCGTTGGTGTGCATGTCAACCTCCAAGTTCACTTACAAACTTATTCTAAATAATGTTCAGCCACCAAACTGGACATAAGTGTTCTATACTTTTAAAGTGTTGTACTCTGCGATTCCGTGCCCCACGTATTAAGTGTGCATGCACCACGTGCCCGGCAGGCAGTTATCCTGCGCGGGTTTCGTCTCACCCCTGCTTATCCAGACAGATAACTTTTTTTATAATATACTAGCGGGAAGTACCCGGCGTTGCCCGGGCAAAAAAATATTTAAAAACTTCTCTTAAAAACCTTACATATACATACACAGTTACCAAGCTATTGTGAAGCCCGGTGGGCCGTTTGTCCATTTCTCCAAGAATAAAATTATAAGAGGCTTGCAGAAGTCCAAAAAGTAATAAAATGGAGGGTTAATAGTTGGTCAAATTTTTTTCCAAAAATTATCGACCCCCCCCCCCATAAAAACATATTTGACCCCTGCTTGTTTGATACCTGCTATCACTACAGCAGAGCATACCGACTGTGGTGGTACCGCTATCACTGCAGCTGTGCATACCGACTGTGGTGGAATCTGCTATCACTGCAGCTGTGCATACCGACTGTGGTGGAACCTGCTATCACTACAGCAGTGCATACCGACTGTGGTGGTAGCTGCTATCACTACAGCAGTGCATACCGACTGTGGTGGTACCTGCTTTGACTACAGCAGTGCATATTGACTGTTGTATCCTGCTATGACTACAGCAGAGCATACTGACTCTGGTGGTCCCTGCTATGATAACAGCAGTGCATACTGACTGTGGTGTTACCTGCTTTCACTACAGCAGTGCATACTGACTGTGGTGGTACCTGCTATGATTGCTGCAGTACATGCTGACTGTGGTGGTACCTGCTATCACTACAGTAGTACATGCTGACACTATAGCAGTATATATCGACAAACTACTAACCAGACAGAGTGCCGTGGTGAGGTTTAGTCCCGTTCAGAGCCGCGGCCTCACTTAGATTGCCCAGCCGGCCGAGGTGGCACCTTGGCAGGCTTGGGGCTGGGCTGCTACCCCCACCCCCACCATCCCTCCGCCCGCACTACAATAATACTAAGTGCGATATTAGTATCTATCGACCCTATAGTAGTAAGTGCACACATTGGGGTGGGGGGGAGGAGAGAGAAGAGGACATGACACTTTGATGAATTTACCTCAGCGTCGTATTTTTTTTGCATTTTGAACGCGAAGGAGAAATCCCCGCCACCCTCCACCAATGACGCGTGTGTGTTGCTAGGGGCAACCCCCGGATAGATTTAGTGGTGCAACGAAATAATTAAATAATGATAAATAGCACTAAATTGTTCATTTCACTATTTTAAAGTTGACGGAAGGGAAAACGGAATGGCGACAACCCCACGGTTTTGCAAGCCAAATCCTTCGCAAGTGCGCATCCACAGACAGACAGACGGACAGACAGACAAACAAATTACGTTTATAGGTAACAGTATGATTTTATTATGCTTTTCAACAAAAGTACATGACCAAAGTATACAGTCAATTGGAGATCAGAAAGCAAATAATTAAGTTTATTCTCCGGCCATGGTCTGATAACATTAATGAAAATGTAACATTTGCTGCTTCATCTTCTTGGTTCTTTCGGTAAAGTCACGTAGAAGGGAAGTAATAAAATAATAAAAATAAAACACAATAAAATAATTCTCACGACGTTTCTGCCACAAAGCAAGCAGCCGTCCTCAGGTGAAAACCAGGTCCGTCGAGGCGACAGAGTCTGAATGAAACAGCACACGAGCTTGGAGCATATATATAAGCTGGGCGCCTTGACAAAGGAATTTGCATATCAAGAGGAATTTCGCATATTTATGGGAAATGCAGGAATGTGATTAGTACTACATATGCATGTGCATTATGCAGGATTAACAGCATCAAAGGGAGCTGCAGTTGCTGCTGCTGCTGCAGTTGCTGCTGCTGCTGCAGTTGCTGCTGCTGTTGCAGTTGCTGCTGCTGCAGTTGCTGCCTTTCCATTTTAATATAACACTATGTATTATTCTACCCACCCTAATGTGTATCACACTGCTATATATTTACTATACAATTACGACACCATACATTACTCTGCACACTGCACCAAGCATACAAATGCCACACTATCTGCCACTATACATTTGTATGCTTATTGTGTTTTATTTTTATTATTTTATTACTTCCCTTCTACGTGACTTTACCGAAAGAACCAAGAAGATGAATCCCTGCAGTCACGAAAGCTTTAAATCGAAATTTGCTGCTTCGTTTCTGGTTTGCCAGGGCGGCCGGCAATATGCATGAACCCAGGTCTTCGTGCCGGTTTCTTTTTGCCATCTTGAGGCTCCGCTCTCTTTGACCGCCGATTCATGAACTGCAATGTAGCAAAAAGGAGACAGCTTTGTGAAATGATGCACGCAACATCTTAATGAAGAAAACTTGTTTTGTGAGGCTTGCATTGGCAGTGGCACACAAGAACAAACATCAATAACACTATGTGCATCCACAGTGACTTGCGCACAAACACGTCGTTGACCACGACCACGAGTACACCGTCCCTCTGTTAGCCCCGCCCCCCCTCCCGATACGTTCCATTCATTGGCTATCACATTCTGATAAGCCCCTCCCCCCCCTCCCCCTTAACTGGTACTTAAGAGCTTACACCTTGAATCCCTCCCTCACTTGATGCAGCAAATCTGGCTGTGACGGTCCCACCTGATGACGGAGACTTGTGTTGCCTCCGAAACGTCGTGATTTTTATTGTTTTATTTTTATTAATTTTTATTTCATTTTTTACCTACGTGACTTTACCGAAAGAACTAAGAGTATGAATCCTTGCAGTCACGAAAGCTTCAAATCTAGAATCAATAACACTGCCCAAAAGAGGCAGCATTGCATATGTAGGCGGTGTGAGGTCACCTGTGATTAATCACACATATACTTGTGCACTTTACTTATAGCTGCAGGTATCCCGGTGCGTTTTTTTAATTTACAGTGAATGCATTGCTGACCCCAAGCCCCATGCACACTGTAGAATACAGGGCATGCCCCCAATTTAGATTTGGGCGGAATTTGTGCTGAGAGATTGAGCTGCGGTGTTGTAACGTGGAGAAGGTGTGTTTGGTCACTATTCCAGATATGTAATTGCCCATCTGAAGCACACTTTCAAATAAAGTTTTCGTGTTTTACAAACCGCTGGTGCTCAGCTGTTGTGGAGTTACCCTAAACTTCTTCCGGAGGATAAACCACAACACGGAATACTTTGTCATCGTCTCTGAACTTTGTTATTTCATATTGTCATCTATTAACCAAACAGTCTCCCTCATTAGGATTTACAGCCAGAGGAGAGGGACAGGGCCGACCGGCTACACATAATAGGAAACATTTTGGGCAATGGCCCCTTTTTCATCGCAGACATTTTTAGACAAGCCAGGAGATCGAGTGATTTATGATCGGTGACTATGGGGCCGTGACAGAAATGTAGTTTTGGTCATAGAAATGCAGTTTTAGGAACGTTCAATGATGAACCATATTCAATTGGTATATGAACAGTTACTCATTGAAATGTATTTAGTAACAGACAAACATTTACAAATGTTACAAAGTATTTGCATAAAATAAACAACTTTTTAAGGAATTCTGTCCCAAAATTACATATTTGTCAGGACATCTTCCTGTAAAAAAGAATGAGCCTAGGAAAATCAGGAGAGGTGAAAACCCTTATCGTGAATTTCAGAATTCATACACTGATACATGCCTGCTGGGACCTATGCCGGTGCAGTGCTCAAAGCAGGATAGCCTAATGATATTGCACGTTCCAAAGACATCCGTACTGGACCCACATGACACCTATTCACTTTTTCATGACCAGTGGGAAACATTACCGGTTCAGGAATTTCCCAAACTTCGTCATACATTGCTGTGGAGCATTATAGGTTAAAGCAAATCTTAGAGCAAAACCACATTGTGTCAGATAAATAAAGCCTATCGGAAGATGGACTATTTGCACATGTACATACAGAATTGTTCATATATTGTTTAACCCATGATGCGCCACAAATGCTTAATAAGTTCACATACAATAGTGTATTTTTTCATTGAACTGTTATGGTTTAAATAGAGTATTTTTACCTATAGTGTTGTATCACCACAATATTTGTTTAACATGCCGAATTTTGATGATGAGTTATCCAAAAGGTCAAAACCACATCCGAAATTGCTTGCTTAACCAAGCGCTGATGCATAATATTAGTCTGGAAATCCAGTGGGCAGATGTACTATACAATGTTTATTTGCACTATGGGGACCTCATTTGCCAGTAAAAATATGATAATTGGTTCTTTACCCTTCTATCTGGCAACAAAACTGACACCTTTTTACAAGGAGTCATGTTTGCATAGACCGCAATACCTGCAGTCATAAATACAAACAAAAGACATAACTCTGATAATGTGCACTGTCCTTGAAGTTGATTGGTCCACACCCGAGACAGCTTTCCTTAGAGCCTAGTCTCACATGGGTTGGACCAGAAGACGCCTTTTGGCGTCTTCACAACAACAAATAAACATTGATAAACAATTATCAATGTTTATTTGTTTGTGGAGGCAGAACAGAGTTCTACTTTTGCCCAGGGATGTCCCAGTTTTGTTTGGGGATGAGGCAAACAGCTCGGGCACTTTGGGCACTCACCCGGCCGAAAGTGTCGTCGTGGCTGTCGCTATCCGACTCCTCGCTGCTCTCCTGGTCGCATGACAGGTCCGACACCACAGGGGCGTTTGTGTTGCTCTTGGTTAGGATCGCTTTGCACTCCCATAGCGCCTGTCAGAAGCAGTTCCGTTACGTTTGTCGGGATTTAGGAGACTGTGTACCATCTCCTGGAGTTGCCATATCATTATCAAAATACGTTTTCTTCAAAGCTTTTTACGATTTTTTATCATTTGCTAATTTTCAGGACCATTTTTAAAATTGGTAAATGCCAAATTTTCTCAATGACTATCTGTACTGTAATTTGTTTATTTTATTGAATATCATCAGTAGCATATTTAACATCACGAATGCTTTTTGAAAAATAATGGCAATGAACATCGTTATCATATGTTAGTATCATTGTTATCTTTTTCACCTTTTTATGCTTTCACAATAATTATTCCTATGAAAATGTTGATTTACTTCATCAAGCCAAGCAGTAATGCTTATCAAGAGATTTTTTTCCTCTACATATCCCAAGTGACATCTAAATAGCTGGTCTCGGGGATTACACAGGGCATGGCAACCTGATAATTTACCAATTGCATCATTCATATGCACCTCTGATTAACATGGTTGGCTATGTGCGATGCGAAATAAGTTCAAAATACATACAGGATGCTTCAGCATATTTTTAACACTCATATAGGACTATCGTTTTTAATGGAAAAAGAACGGATAATACACAGAACAAATGTATGTTAATAGCTTTCAAAAGTCAAAGAGTCTTCACTTGTTCGCCATCATTGTCAACACATGCCTGGAATCTTCTCCAGGTGGTCTCCAGAGCCTGGAAGTGTTAAAAAAATTGAAGCACCTTGTATATGTGTAGTGGCATAACGCGCAGGGTTAGCAAAGAGAGGGTGCAACTGAGATCATGCAGAGGTAAGCGGGGAGACATGGATTAGGCGCTGGAGAGGCGGCTGCAAGTAGGGGGAGAAGCAGTGATTGAGCGGGTGCATTTGGGGGTGAGCAGGTGCGAGCGTTGGAACACGGGGTAGACGCCGGAGAGGCGGGAGATGGGGGCAATAAGAAAGAGAGAGAGAGTGCGTGCAGGAGGTGCTGTAGAGGCGCCAGCTTAATGGGGGGTAATTGAGGACCCCAAATAAGGAGGAATATATAAGGGAGTGTGCGGAGCAACACGGGGAGATGGCTGGTTGGTGCTCAAGGGATGAAGAACACAAGAGTCGGGGAGAAGACGCCTGGGACCTCGCCCTTACCCTGTCCTCCCCAGCAATGTTGGCTGATCTCCTGCTCGGGGCAGGGACGAGGGTGGAGGTGTGAGGGAAGCAGGACAGGTTAGCAGAGTATTGAGTGAGAGAGTTAGCAGAGTATTGAATGAGAGAGTTAGCGGAGTATTGAAAGAGTTAGCGGAGTATTGAGTGAGAGAGATAGCTGAGTATAGCGGGGAGGCAGATTGGTTATCGTGTAAGTAAGGAGCATCCACACTGGATGCAAGGTAAATAAAGTGACAGGAGAAAAGCTAAGAATGTCCGTGTGAGTGCAACACTACATATGTACAATGGCAGGAGATGCCAGTAATCAGACTGCACATTGGGTTGTCACCTTGGAAGTACACAAACTAGGCCATATGAGAAGAAGGATTTCTCATCATGACTGAAGAGGAGAATTCCATGTAAATGCATTGTCTCGATTTGGTGTATTCTTACATAATTAACAAAAACGTTGGCGTTCAATATCCTGGGAAGACGTAATAGGTTTACTCGTACAGCTACCTCAAAAGGATGATCCTGGGAAAACCATGACAGATTGCAAACCCTAACTGCATGCTGCATCTAATGATGTGGTCTCACGGGATATGCTGCCGGGTTGAATTCGCAGGTGGATGGGTTCTTTCCACTGGAGCGAGGGCAGAGAGTCTCCTTCAGTTCAAAGTCCACGAAGCTGGCGGATCCCATTTTGCCGCTCCCCACCTGTGACAACATTTAATCGATGTATTATTACAGCAGCACAATTGCTCAACGATCGTGTTGGGTCTGTAACATTGTCACTTAAAAACGAAAACAATCTCAACTGATCTTCCATGGAAAAGGTGTGCTATACATCAATCGGAACACGTTTTTGTTACATGGAAAATCCTGGATGAGTCCAGATGGAACATTGCCCGAAACGTTTCCCATTTTAAATGTATATATTTGTAGGCCACAGTTATTGAGATATTTTTCTGGTTATGGAGCGGTGGTGTTATGATGTGAGGAGACGATTATGGAATTAGGTACGATGGGTGGAGCTTAAGCCAATGGGAAGATGTCAAAAAAGTGGAAATAACAGAAACGCACTGTAGATATTGTTTTAATTTTATGGCCGTGGCTTTTCATTTTAGAGTGAAGGCATTTGTGTTTAAGTAAGAAATTCTCGTTCAGTGTTACTTTTATATTGCGGTTCGAACTGACCTTCACTTTCTTGACTTTGTAGATCCCAAACAGGTTCGGTTGTTGGAGCTCCGAATTGGCCTTCTTAATAATCACTGCCCTCAGCTTGTCATTTAGACGTGCTGAATGAGCTATGCTGCAATGGCACAGCAGTACAGCAAGCAGCCCGAAAAAAACAGCTGGCCCCATAGCTGATGAATGTTGCTGAAATATCTCTTCTAATGATCGATCTAGATGGAGCCTCTCACTTTAAATGTTGAGTCTTTGTTGGCTGTAGGAGGGATTCAGCCCACTGATAGTGCTGTTTATTGTAATTCTCCACGTATCGGACACAAGCCATTGGTTGAACAGTGTTATCACTGTTTCAACAAACCCGCAAGGTCACAGACTGTAGATTTTAAAATTTGTGCCTTTGCAGAGTACTATGATTTGCTTTCTGGTTGTACCGTGTTTTTTTTTTACATGTCGTTGCACGCGCTTGGAGTTTCTTTCAGACCTGAAGTTTGTGCGGGGAGCAAATATCGGATATCATACTAAACAACCCGTGATACAACCTGAAAATACATCAAAAAATGGTGTTAAGAAGACATGAACATTAAAACACTGATTTTCTGTTGCTTGAAATGTTATGCCACATATTTTAAGTTATAAGGTAGCATTAATGAAAAAAGGTGGTGAGATGTTTTTGTATGTGCTTACGTTTGTACATGTTGCTTTCAATTATTGAGTAGCAGAATCTATTTTTAAGGTTTTAATTATCATGGAGCATATTGTTTTAAAATTATTTAAATTGTAATGTACAGACGGTTGGCTACATATGGTGCGAAATAAGTTACATACAACTAAATGTTCAAAAAAAGTTCTATAGTTTAAATGGAATGTTCCAAACTCGGCTAATATTTGTTTTGAGAGTGCCTGTGTTTAAATATTTGCTTAATGATGTACAACATGGCTCATGCACAAAATAGTGATAGCCTTGCGCCTGTATTTTGTAACTCATATTTTTGCTGACTTTTCATCATGCCTACTTCGAACATAATTACATGATTACAAGCATAATCTTCAAAACATCTGGATGTTAATGAGATGCCTATTATTTGCATTCTCCCATATCATACACTTTTCCTGTTTCTCAGTGTAATTTTGAGCATCTATCCATGCATTGCACACTTTAGCTTTTGCTTAATTTCATTTATCAGTGTAAATATTTGTTTTTCAACATATGACCGCACCTGATCTTGTAAGACATTCGAAGCTAAGGGAAGTTAAATCTGGATAGTTTTTGAACGGGTGACCACCAGGGTCAATGGACTGTAAAAGGCAGTGCATCAAAATCGATTGCTCTGCACACTCTTACCTTCACACACCATTGTGGTAGAGTCAAATATCCCTCATAGCCCATGAGGAATGGATAAAAAAATATAATGGGCAGTACATGTGTAATAAAAGACTCCGTCAGGCACTGCTGGTCTCCGCTTGTCTTTAATTCCGGTTCTTCTCCGCACCCCGCTGTCTCCTCCTCGGACCAGCGTCGTCTCGCGCGCGCCCCGCGCACGCTCCCTCTCGCATGCCACGCACGCTCCTCCGTTAGCTGCTCTACTCCCGCACTCCGCACACCGCTGGCCGACGGCGTGCTGAGGTCCTTCGGCCACGTGGCCGATGGCGCGGATCTCTCTCTCTCACCACCCAACGTGGCTCAGACTCTTAACTTCCCCGACTGCCCCGATCTCTTCCGGGCTCCCACTTATATCCATTCCCCCCACGTGACCCTGACTCCTCCCCTTCCGGATCGTCAGATCCGGCCCTCCCATACTACCCCGCTGGCTCCGCCCCCATTCACCTCGCCTCCCATTGGAGCCGAGGTGAACGGTGGCCCCTCCCACACGCCCCGCAGACCAGGCTCCGCCCCCCAATACCCCGTGCCGTGTGATTGGACCAGAGCCCAGCAACAACCCCATTTACGCTCGCATTACACATGCATCACTGTTATACGTGTAGTGGGTGTTGATAGCGTTATACGCGGTCACCACTACTTACCTGGTGTAGTGCCAGCCATGGGTCAACAGGGGGCGACAGCGAGTACAGTCTGTACAAAGTAACGCCTTTAGGCCAGTGAACCCAGAGGGCGGTTGGGATCCGGGGGTATACACTCCAGGCCCCCAGTGGGGGCTGGGGGATTATGCAATAGTCCAGGTCCCTCCAGAAGGTTCCAGAGAGTAGGCGTGGCCAGGGGCGGAGTGACCCTGGGAGCTGTATATAAGGCGGACCCCTGAACGGGTTTGCCAGTCGTCGTCAAGCTGAAGACCCGAAGAACCTGCCTAAAATAGGACCCTGGGAACCCCCGGACCCGCCGTCCTTCTAAGGGCCGGGACAGAGCGGGCCAGTGGCCGGAACCCGAGGACCTTGGCTGGGTTGGGTCAGCTAGCTTCCCCTAGGTCCCCCTAGATGGAGGGCTGATATATAGATGAAGTGGTCCCAGTGAGTAGGACACACTAGCCCGGAGGATATACTTTGCCAGGGTATCGGGTGGAGGGGCCAATACCCCTTTGTGCTAGGGACCTCATATTATAGTTATTACTGTTAAATAAACGTGTTGCATCCAGAAGAAGACTGGGTCTCCATTTATTAACACTACAACTGGCGTCAGAAGTGGCTGAAGACCTAACTAGAAATGGAGACAAGGAGTCGTGCACATACCTGGGCTAAGGACAATGACGACGACGGTGCTGCGCTCGCTCCAGGGGTGACAACACCACCAAACAATGAAGAAGCCACCCCAATGGTCGATATGCAGCCTGCACAGGCGCCCATGCATCCGCGGCCTTCTGGGAGAGCGCTCCGTGTGGCACACTCCTACCTTGCCGACCTCCTGCACGCCGCGGCTTCGATCCTTGAAAAAATTCACCGAGGAGAGCCGACGGCGGAGGAGGGGAGAGCGGACCTGCAAGCGGCGGCCATTCCTGCCACCTGCTTTTCAACTCCCGCCAAAGATTTTGAATCTACCGCCCAAGACAGTGACGCTTCCGCTGGCGGCATCGCGGGGACGACGTCACTTCCACCCATGTACGCGCTTTCACCGGAAGCCACATGCATCGCGGAGACGACGTCACTTCCCTCGTGACAGCCCGGTCGGACTTATCCATCCTGGTGTTTCCGACGTCAGCCGCCATGGATCGCCATGCACTGGTGGGGGCCGAAACTATTGTCCAGGGGAACCAGCATCTGTTCATTCAGGTGCTGAACACCTCGAACAGAGCAGCGACGGTGCAGGCGGGAACGGTTCTGGCCCACGCTAGTCTCTTTTCACTAGGAGCCCCTGGGATGGAGCCTGAGCTTGTAGGAAGCATCAGCCAGGCCGAGGACAGAGGGTCGACTCGTGGATGGACCAGCTGGTGGGGCCTGAGCCGGATTTGCCGCCCGACAAGAAGCACCAGCTGCACTCATTATTGCAGGAGTTCTCGGACGTGTTTAGCCGGGGACCGTTCGACCTAGGACGCACACACCTGTTGCAGCACCGCATCAACAAGGCCGCACCCCTGCGCCAAAACACATATGGAATGAGCCCAATGGAAAAAGGGCACATTCAACAAGCGGTGTAGGAAATGCTGCGGGCCGACATAATTTCCCCATTCTCGAGTCGCTGGGGAGCACCGGTGGTCCTAGTCAAGAAGTCAGATGGGTCACTGAGATTCTGCGTGGACTTCCGCCGCCTCACTGCCATCACGCTTGCCGACGCATATCCCCTACCACGTATCGACGACTCACTTGATGCACTGGCAGGAGCAAAATTTTTCAGTACGCTCGATTTATTGCCCGGGTTCTGGCAGGTCCCACTAGACGCGGACTCCCGGCCTAAAATAGTGTTCTGGACACCACAGGGCCTGTTCGAGTTCAAATGCCTGCCTATGGGCCTCCAGACTGTACCGACAACGTACACATACATGGCCGACTCCCACTTCTGTGGAAGAAGTGAGGAGTTTCATTGGATTTGCCTCATATTATCAACGATTTGTTGCGGGATTTACGTCAATAGCAAAACCCCTTAAATGCCCTCACGGCAAAGGGGCAAAAGTTTCATTGGGGACAGGAGGAGGAGGAGGCCGCATTCCACTGAGGGATGCCCTTGTGAATGTACCTCCCCTGCGTTACCTTTACTTTGCATGGCCGTTTATTCTCGACATGGATGCCAATACTGGTATCGGCGGTGTGCTGTCCCAGGTGATCGACGGGGTCGAAAGGATTGTCGCTTATGGCAGCAGGGTTTTCTCTCCGGCAGAGCAACACTACTGCGTAACTTGCCGTGAGCTGTTGGCCGTCATGTTCTTTGTCCAGCAATTCCGGCCGTATTTATATGGCAGGCATTTCACTGTACATTCCGACCATGCGGCATTACAATATGCCTTGCGAATTGACCAACCATCCGGCCAATTTTCCCACTGGCTCGAGGTCCTGCAGGACTACTCATTTACGGTAATCTACCACAAAGGAACGCAACACTCGAACACCGACGCCTTGCTGCACACTGGTCGCCAGCGAGTTTTTGCTGCTTCACACAAAGAGATTTATTTTCTGCTTTATATTTAAGAGCGAGCTGAAAATAGTCGCGTTGACTTAGAAAATCGAGACAGCTATGCCGCGCATTTGTGCGGGATAGACGGCCTACGCGGAGGGGGGGGGGGGATTCGTGACGTCAGCAGGCACACTGCCTAACGCTGCTGTATGCGGGTGACATCACAGATGTGACGTCACCGCTCACTTATCTTGCAAAATATATCCTTTATTGCACCCCCCCCCCCCCCCAAATACAAAAGTCAAGTTTTATACTTTTAGCATTGTGTATAGTCTGGAAGCTACCCACATGCCAAATTTCAAGTTTGTTGCATGTCGGAAAGTATGCTAATCATTTCGAACAGACACACATATTCACAAATTTCTCTTTTATATATATAAACCTTCCTTTATATATATAAAAAAACACAAGACATCTGGACCACCATGTTACAAGTTGAACTGAGTCTATGTGAGTGTAGCCGGTATGGGCTTAATGTAAATGAACCAAAGTATAATTGTGATTGAAAGTCATAATGCCCATGGATTGGACCCATAGAGTCACGGGAGTGTGCAGTAGGCCATGCCCACCAGTAGAGTAATCAGTTCAGGGTATAGGGAACCTATTCAGATTCGGTTGGATACTATACAAGTGCAGTGTTATAATTTGCAGACAGACTAGTTGGAGGCAACAACTTGTATTTACTCAACGCTACACCATTACACATGTGACTAAATCACCTAACTCACTTCGGACGGCTATGTACACCTTTCCTCTCCGCACGGGATAACTATATATCTGGTCAGAGCGGCCACGTACTGTTGACCTACTTCGTACGAGATAACTATCCTTGGTCAGAGCAGCCCTCGTGCTGTTGACCCACGATGTCGGAGAGCGCGGACCCAGGCGACGAGTAGGATTCTTCCATCCACCAAACAGCCTCGAACCTCGCTCGAGGCTTGCTTTATATTCTCTATCCCCTGCTGCCCCCGCTCCTCCCTCCACCGCCCCTCCCCTCGGCCCATCCAGCCAATTCCAGTTCCCTAGCACCTGTCACCACCCTGTCACGTGCTTAACCCGTCGGGGGTGACTTGTCCTCACGTGCCCCTTTACCTCACCCCGGACCGTCACGTGCCCCTATACCTCTCCCGGCCCGTCACGTGCATGGTACTGTACCCTGCTAGTTATCTCCACAACACACACTCAGCGCAAAGCGCAGTAGTGATTCGAATAACGTCACTACACAAGTAACACAGATTTACAGTTTTGTTAAAACATAGATAAATATAAATGTTGAATAATTCGTATTTTGTTAGTTTAATATTAGCTAATAGGAATTAAGTAATGTTAATAACTGCTGATTATTTAATGATAGTAAATATATTCACAGTTAAGAGTTTTATATTCATAGACGAATTTAATAAAGTGATTCCGGCGTGGTTTTAGAATATTAACACTTGCACTCAATCCTGTCAGTACAGAGGTTGAGCAATTGAGGTGGTGTGAATTGGGGTTGATTGGTGTGCATCTGGTCATAATTACAGATGCACAAATGCTCCTCAGAACACTTTGAATAAAGAGTTGCAGTCTCACAACCCTCTGGTGTCCCTTGGTGGTGGAGTCATCCAATTCTGAGGAGGGCAGACACAACGCAGTGTATCCACTAATTGCCTCCAAACTCATACTATTATTGTTTTTACTTATTAACCGGTCTGTCACCTCGTAACGATCACGGGAGGAGAGGGGTAGGGCAGGCCAGTTACATGAGGATCATTGGTATGGCAGGTCACAGGAATACGCTGAATCTGGTGCCCGAGTACAAGATGAATAAGTAATGTTTAAAAATACTTTAAAAAACACGCTTTAATGAAATATACCGTATGAGTAATGGCAGAACTCCACGACTCCAGGAAGTGGCCCCGAAGCTTGCCGTAACGTAAGGGACTGTGGTGATTTACAGCCAATGTGAGTTGAGCGTGGACAATTAGACCCAAGCCGAAACATAAGATATAAAAACGATTGTTTACATTTTTTTAAATGATGGAATATAGTATTGTCATCAGTATGACATACGTATACCAAGTTTGCAGTCGATACGACATTGGGAAGTGGGCTAAAATTGAGTTACAAAATTTGAGGATACGACAACAGACAGAGTTGGGGATACAACAGAGTTGAGGATACAACAGACAGAGTTAAATAAAAGCGTGTAATAATAATTTAAAAAGGCGTAACTCCAAACGGGAATCGATTTGTGTCAAAAGCGAAGTTCAAAGCCGTTTCCAGATGTATGTATAGGGTTGTAGAGGTGTGTATTGTTCTCACCGTGCGTGTGTATTATTCACGCACGCGTGATTGGGAGTGATTGGCTCAGGAGTGGCGTGGGAGACAAAGGACAAAGGCGGCCGGGTGTCGTGCTGGCCACCCACCCTCTTCATGTGCCGTGCTGGCCTTCGTAGGTGCTTGCTAGCAAGCACTTTCCCAAAGTCTATTGAGGCTATATGGGGGATCTTTGTTTTTGTGGGTGAACAAGTGGCATGGATCACGGGGCGGAGAGCAGTATAATGTGTATATGTTGAACTTCCCGCACGTTCCTCTTATCATTGCATTTTTCGTTGAACAAGGTTTTTGCATTCATGAGCGTTGTTCAAGAACGGAAGCCTTGCGGATTGAGAGAGAGTAATGTCAGTGTTATTCACTCATTTTCAGAGGGGGGAAGGTGGGGGGAGCATTTCCCCCGATAAGACATCATCAGTGTGAGGGCCACCACACATTTGAAACCAATTGCGGGAGTTTAACAGCAGTACGACGATGATGATGGGGGGTGATTTCAATTTGTGTATTGTCGGGGAGGGGCGCAAGCATTCGGGGCCCGCATTCAAGGCCACCAGGGTCCGCTAGAGGCCCGCTGGCCTTGCAGTGACGAAGACTAGTTAACCGCACCCTATTTGACTTGCATGGGCAATGCGATGCTTTAGCCTTTTGCCCCCTCTCTCTTGCACGCATATGCAATCCGGGAGGCCCTGCCTTGCCCTCCCCAAAGGGGTTGTTCGAGTGAAGCGAGAATCGGAGGGGAAGCTATGGCGGATGCGCACGTGCTGTGCCACGTGGGCTGAGAGCTGGTGTGTAGCGTTCGCCTTTGTGCAGGTGCGTGCACTCGAGTCACCGAAAGGGTAACTCATCAGGCACAGTAGACACCGCGGCGATGATGTACCGTCGAGATCGGTGGGACAATGTAGATTCGGTTATTGAGGGAGTTGTTTTTCTACAGAGGTTGAACAGGTGTCTGAAACGTGCTGAAGATAAGATGGCTAAGATGGCATCCTTAAAGTCCTTTAAAAGCCTATATCTGATTTAATATTTACATTTCAGGAGTCAAATTAGCATAGCGACAGATTGTATGTAATTTAAACGTAATTCACGTTGTTATTAATATAAATAATGCACTGTTAAGGCTAGATTTGTACAATAAAGACTTTTATACTAACTGCATTAAATATATTAATACAGTTAGTAGCTGTGACCAGATCCATAAACGAGTTTTGAATGGTTTATTTGGATAAATATAATGTATGCAATCTTTATATTCATAATTAACGAGTCAATAATAGTACAGTATATGTTGGTTTAATGTGATGATTAAACTATTTGGTACGGTATCTGATTACAATCGATAGTCAATGTTAAATAGTTTATCGTGTTCACTAAGGTGGTCATTATGTTGAGTTATTGTGATGAAAATTAGCAAATTGAAAGGATGTTAACATTGGCTAATACAGTACTGTTAATATTGTATCTTTACAGGAAATATTTGGTAAATAGGGGACTGTGAAATGGACAATAGTATTTTGGTGCGAAATAATCTAAACTATGACCACCAGGGGTGCTGGCGTGAAGCTAGTATCAGAGGGGAGCGATGGCGGCCACGCATGTGCTGTGACACGTCGGTTCAGAGGTCCGATACCCTGCTGCGGTGCATGGACGCAAATTCAAATGTGATCATTCTCGGCTTTCACGGGGAACAAAATTGACATCGTGGAAATGTAAATCGTACGTTGGAGGTGACAGGGCCTTTGTTAATTTGCTTTTACTCTGCTCGCTCTTTCTCGTGTCCCGTCCTGTGAGTGTGGCATTCTCCTATCTACAGATTTTGAGTTGGAGAATAAAAGGCAATCTACCCTGGAGAAGTCTTCACATTAATCGTTTGTTGCATGTCAACCTCCGAGTTCACTTACAAACTTATTCTAAATCATGTGCAGCCATCAAACTGGATGTAAGTGTCCTATAATTTGATTGTGTTGTACTCTGTTAATCTCCGATGCCGTGCCCCACTTATTAATTGTGCATGCACCAGGTGTCCAGCGGGCAGTTCTCCTGCACGTGTTTCGTCCCACCCCTGCTTATCCAGACAGATAACTTTTTTTAATAATATAGTATGATTTTATTATGCTTTTCAATAAAAGTACATGACCAAAGTATACAGTCAATTGGAGATCAGTAAGCAAATAATTAAGTTTATTCTCTGGCCATGATCTGATAACATTATTGGAAATGTAACGTTCTTTGCCTCGTTCTTGGATTGCCAGGGCGATTGGCAAGATGCCTGAACCCAGGTCTTCGTGGCGGTTTCTTATTGGTCTTTTGAGGCTTTGCTCTCTTTAGCCGCCGATTCATGGACTGCAACGTAGCAAAAAGGAGACAGATTTGTGAAATTATGCACGCAACATCTTAATGAAGAAAACTTGTTTTGTGAGGCTTGTATTGGCAGTGGCACACAAGCACAAATATCAATAACACTGCCCTAAAGAGGCAGCATTGCATATGTAGCCGGTGTAAGCTCACCTGTGATTAATCACACGTATAATTGGACACTCTGCTTATAGCTGCAAGTAACCAGGTGCGTTTTTTTTTTATTTTAAGTAAACGCATTGCTGACCTCGAGCCCCACACACTGTATGGGGCATGCCCTAAATTTAGATTTGGGCAGACTTTCTGCTGAGACATTGAGCTGTGGTGTTGTGACGTGGAGAGGGTGTGTTTGGTCGCTATTCCAGATTTGCAATTGCTCTTCTGAAGAACACTTTGAAATAAAGTTTCGGTGTTTCACAATACCCTATTGCTCAGCTGTTGTGGAGTCACCCAAAACTTCTCTGGGGGATAAAACACAACACGGAGTACTTACTCATCGTCTCTGAACTTTGTTATTTTATATTGTCATCTATTTAGCTAACCTGTCTCCCTCGTTAGGATTCACGACAGGAGGAGAGGGACAGGGCCGACTGGCTACACATAATAGGCAACATTTTGGGCAATGGCCCCTTTTTCAAGCAGACATTTTTAGATATGCCAGGAGATCGAGTAATTTATGATTGGGGACTATGGGGCCGTGACAGAAATTTAGTTTTGGCCATAGAAGAAATGCAGTTATAGGAACATTTAATAATTAACCATATTGAACTGGTATATGAACAGTTACTCATTAAAGTACATTTAGTAACAGACAAACACTTAAAAAAATTGCATAAAATTAACACATTTTAAGGAATTCTAATGTCCCGAAATTACATATTTGCCTGGACGGCTTCCTTAAAAAAGTAAATTAACCTCGCAAATCCAGGATAGATGAAACCCCTTATTGTGAATGTCAGAATTCATGCACTGATATATGCCTGCTGGGACCTATGCCGGCGCAGTGCTCAAAGTAGGATAGCCTAATGATATTGCACGTTCCAAAGACATCCACACTGGGCCTGCATGACACCTATTCTACTTTATCATGACCAGTGGGAAACGTTACCGGTTCAGGAATTTCCCAAACTTCATCATACATTGCTGTGGAGCATAATGGGTTCAAGCAAATCTTTGAGAAAAAAACGTTGTTTCAGATAAATAAAGCCTATTGGAAGATGGACTAATGCACATGTAGATACAGAATTGTTTATATATTCTGTTTAACCCATGATGCGCCACAATAATACTGAATAAGTTCGTATACAACAGTGTTTTTTTTGCATTGAACTGGTATGGTTTAAATAGAGTATTCCGACCTATAATTTTGTTTAACATGCCCAATTTTAATGATGAGTTATCCAAAAGGTCAAAACCACATCCGAATTTGCTTGCTTAAACAAACGCTGATGCATAATATTAGTCTGGCAATCCAGTGGGCAGATGGACTAAAATGTTTATTTGTTCGTGGAGGCAGAACAGAGTTCTACTTTTGCCCAGGAATGTCCCAGATTTGTTTGGGGATGAAGCAAACAGCTCGGGCACTTTGGGCACTCACCCGGACGGAAGTGTCGTCGTGGCTGTCACTATCCGACTCCTCGCTGCTCTCCTGGTCGCATGACAGGTCCGACACCACAGGGGCGTTTATGTTGCTCTTGGTTAGGATCGCTTTGCACTCCCATAGCGCCTGTCAGAAGCAGTTCCGTTAAATTTGTCGGGATTTAGGAGACTGTGTACCATCTCCTAGAGTTGCCAAAACATTCTCAAAATAAGTTTTCTTCATAGCTTTTTACGATTCAATCTTGATTTGAAGCTTTCGTGACTTGCAGAAATCCATACTCTTTGGTTCTTTCGGTAAAGTCACGTTGGTAGAAAAAATAATAGATCACGACGTTTCGATCGCAACCCAAGCAACCGTCATCAGTTGTGAAATAAACACAGCAGGATGACTGCTGACGTAGGAGAAAGATCTGCTGCAATAAGAAGGTTTTAGATACAGCTGCTTGGTCGGTTCGATTAGACAAGTCGAATTAGTGATATTGTTGGTTTTCATGGCTATGCGGTTCGTGGGATGCCATTTTTAATAAGGTACTAAATGTTGTTATTTTAAGTGGTTTTATCTATGATGATAGTAGCATTGCCCTTGTTGGCTGAGAGGATGACAATGTCATCTCTCTTTTTAATTGAGGGAGTTCAAAACGCTCATTGTTGCTAATGTTGCTAATGGGTTTCTTAGCGTTTTGAGAATAGTAGCGGGGTTTTTTGTTCTTGTTGCCCGGCTCTCTGACATTGACATGCTAATCTTCTCATTGGCACACCTCTGGTGGCTGGGCCGTCTCACATTGACATGCTAATCTCTCACATTTACATACAAATTCCTTCTCTAGCTCCGCCCACTTACCCTTGGGTTAAGCCCACAAAATCCTATATAAACTCTTGTTGCAGCAGCTCTTTCTCCTACGTCAGCAGTCCTCCTGCTGTTTTTGTTTCACACCTGATGACGGTTGCTTGTGCTGTGATCGAAACGTATTGATCTATTATGTTTTCTACCTACGTGACTTTTTACGATTGTTTATCATCTGCTAATTTTCAGTACCATTTTTGTAATTGGTAAATGCCAAATTTTCTCAATGACTATCAGTACTGTAATGTGTTTATTTTATTGAATATCATCAGTAGCATATTTAGCATCACGAATGCTTTTTTGAAAAATCATGGAAATGAACATCGTTAACATATGTCAGCATCATTGTCATATTTTTCACCTTTTTATGCTTTCACAATAATTATTCCTATGAAAATGTTTACTTACATCATCATGCCAAACAGGTATGCTTATCACGAGTTGTTTTCCTCTACATATCCCAAGTGACATCTAAATAGCTGGTCTCGGGGATTACACAGGGCATGACAACCTGATAATTTACCAATTGCATCTTTCATTTGCACCTCTGATTAGCATGGTTAGCTATGTGCGATGCGAAAGAAGTTCAACATACATACAGGATGCTTCAACATCATTTTTAACACTTATATGGTACTATCGTTTTTAATGGAAAAAGAACGGATAATAAACTGCAATATGTGAACAAATGTATTTTAATAGCTTCCAAAAGTCAAAGAGTCTCCACTTGTTCGCCATTATTGCCAACACATGCCTGGAATCTTCCGCAGGTGGTCTCCAGAGACCGGAAGTGTTAAAAAAAATTGAAGCACTCTGTATATGTACAATGGCAGGAGATGTCAGTAGTCAGACTGCAAATTATGTTGTCACCTTGGAAGTACACAAACTGGCCCATATGAGAAGAAGGATTTCTCAGAATGACCGAAGAGGATAATTCTATGTAAATGTATTGTCTCGATTTGGTGCATTCTTACGTAATTAACAAAAACGTTTGCGTTCAATTTCCTGGGAAGACGTAATAGGTTTCCTAGGACAGCTACCTCAAGAGCATGAACCTGGGAACACCAGGACAGATTGCAAACCCTAACTGCATGCTGCGTCTAATGATGTGGTCTCACGGGAGATGCTGCCGGGTTGAATTCGCAGGTGGATGGGTTCTTTCCACTGGAGCGAAGGCAGAGAGTCTCCTTCAGCTTAAAGTCCACGAAGCTGGTGGATCCCATTTTGCCACTCATCACCTGTGACAACATTTAATCGGTGTATTATTACAGCAGCACAATTGCTCAACGATTGTGTTGGGTCTGTGACATTGTCACTTAAAAACTAAAACAATCTCAACTGAGCTTCCATGGAAAAGGTGTGCTATAAATCAATCGGAACACGTATTTGTTACACGGAAAATTCTGGATGAGTCCAGATGGACCATTGCCCAAAACGTTTCCCATTTTATATGTGTAGAGACGTAAATAGCGTCTCTACGGCATATATGCTGACTACAACTACAGATGGTAAAGGAGTGTGCACATACCTCTCGAGGGAGCCGATGGAGACGTGGCGGAGTAGCAGGCCCTACAATGCAGGGTCCCGTCGCAGAGAGAGAGAGGGGACGTGCCAACTCAGGGGAGTGAAGGGGGCCCGGAAACGGGGGCCCCGGAGGACATGTTACTCTGGCTCCAGTTCCGTCTCCAGAGACCGAGGAGGGGGCGTGGCCGGAGGAGGAGCGAGTCCACGCTCAGGAGGATAAGAGGAACGGGATGCGCTGACTGTGTGGTGTTGCTTCGGGGGTTGAGAGCGTCGGTCGTGGGGGACTCAGTTTTACATAGAGACCCCTTTGGGGGTCTAGAGTAACCCAGAGTATTGTTAACCCGTAGCCCTGTTCAGTTGTTAATACATCGTGGTGCCTCCAGACTTCTGCGTGTGTATATATTTGTAGGCCACAGTTATTTAGATATTTTTCTGATTATGGGTAAGATGGGTGGAGCTTAAGCCAATGGGAAGATAATTCAAAAAGAGGAAATAACAGAAACGCACAATTTTGATTTTAAGTTTTCGTGATTGCAAGAATCCATACGCTTTGGTTCTTTCGGTAAAGTCACGTAGGTAGAAAAATAAATAATAAATCACGACGTTTCAATCGCAACACAAGCAATCGTCATCAGGTGGAAAGATACAGCAGTAAAACTGCTGAACAAGAAAGGGCTGCTGCAACAAGAGGTTATATATAGGTTTGAGGTGGGAGTCACCCAAGGGTAAGTAGGCAGGGTCAGAGATGGAAAGGAGTCATGTAGCCGCACGCACGCACAACAACTGCATTAAAGGGAGAGATTGGCATGTTAACGCACACGAGCACCGTCGTCGCACGTACGCACAGCAGCTGCGTTAATGGGAGAGATTGGCATGTCAATGTGATCGAGTTTAATGGGAAGATAGCGTGTCTGTGTCAGAGGACTGGGCATAGCGCCACCTCGTGGGCAACACAAGCTGCGGCGTTGGCTGCTGCACAGTGAGAGGCCAGCGTATCAACGCAAGAGAACCACCGTAACGGTGGCCGTGCCAGTGAGACATACAGCCGATTAAACAGCGAGAGCTACCGTTACAGAGCAAAAGGGAGCAGCGATGGCTATGTTAGTGAGACCTTAGTCTGTTAATGTAAAGACATTTAACAAGGTGATGTAAATCAGAGTCGGAAATAACTGCTAACAGCAGGAAGGATGGAAACATCACAGCAAGTAATGACTTTACGTGGTTAATAACATCCTTCCAATGATTGCTCAGTTTGTACCCATCTTCTCGGTTGAAATTGTGTCTGTGTTTATATATCATGGATGGCTTCATGGTCAAAACTTTGATGGTAGCCCGAAGGTTTGCAGAGTACCTTGGTCTCGGGAAAAACAATATTGTGTGAACCCACCGCGTTAAAACAGTGATCAGCCACGGCAGAGGTGTTGGTTCTGACGTGTTTCAAATCAGCCTTGTGTTCGCAAACATGGTCCGAGACATGTCGTTTCGTTTCCCCGATGTACTTGCAACCGCAGACACAACTTAGTCTGTAGACACCAGGGTATTACATGCCAGGAATCACATCATTCACAGGATCAAATCACATATTTTGTCTACTGCATTGAATCGAACCTGGATATTATGTTTGTTCAAGATTTTGGAAATAGTTTTGGTAACACCTGCTATGTATGGTAAGGTGATGGTTTTGATTGGGTCTTCAGATGGGTTTCTTTGCGGATTGTGCGGTTTGAATATCCATTCATCTTGAGGGATTGGTGTACGTACCTCCAGCTCACTGGCTAGGTGTTGCTGATCGGAGATGCAACGTGCCCTATAGTGCAGTGCTTTGATTTGGGAGTTCTTCTGGGCTGGATGGTGGTGGGAATCAGGTTTTAGATAGGAATTCGTGTGGGTGGTTTTCTGTAGACAGAATGTCCCAACGAGCCATCAGGTCTCTTCTCGATCAAAACATCCAGGAATGGCAGCTTGCCGTCATTTTTCACTTCCATGGTGAATTTGATGGATGAGTGTATGGAATTGATGTGGTTGAAAAACTGGTTCAGTGCTGGCTGGCCATTTAGCCAGATGACGAAAGTGTCATCTACGTATCTCTTCCACAGGGAAGGATGTAGGGTGGATGTCAGGATGGCATCTGTTTCAAATTTCTCCATGAAAACATTCGCTACCACTGGCGACAAGGGAGAACCCATAGGGGTACCTTCATTTTGTTTGTAGAATGTACCATTCCAGGTGAAGTAAGTATTGGTAAGGCAGTACCTTACCAAACTTGGTACATCCGGATTCAGTCCCTGTTGGACCAAGTCTTCAACGATTGCAATGGTTTCAGGCACAGGTACCTTGGTGAACAGAGAGACTACAACGAAACTGACAAATCATCTGGCGACAGTGAGATGCCCTTGATTAGAGCAACCAAGTGAGCTGAATTAAGTACAGCTGAGGTGGTCTTGCACGTGAATGGAAGGAGGGTCTCAGACAGAAACGCACAGTTTTACTGTCTTACTTTTTATGGCAGTGGCTTTTAATTTTAGGGTGAAGGCATTTGTGTTGAAGTAAGAAATTATCATTCGGTGTTACTTTTATACTGCGGTTCGAACTGACCTTCACTTTCTTGACTTTGTAGATCCCAAGCAGGTTCGGTTGTTGGAGCTCCGAATTGGCCTTCTTAATAATCACTGCCCTCAGCTTGTCATTTAGACGTGCTGAATGAGCTGTACTGCAATGGCACAGCAGTACAGCAAGCAGCCCGAGAAAAACAGCAGGCCCCATAGCTGATTAAAGTTGCTGAAATATCTCTTCTAATGATCTATCTGGATGGAGCTTCTGACTTAAAATGTTGAGTCTTTTTTGTTGACTGCAAGAGGGATTCAGCCCACTGATAGTGCTGTTTATTTTAATTATCCACGTATGTGACACAAGCCATTGGTTGAACAGTGTTATCACTGTCTCAACAAACCTGCCAGGTCACAGACTGCAAACGCATGCACAAAATTTAAAGGGACTGCACGAGTAGTTGTCTGTCGAGTTTTGCATTTGTGCCTTTATAGAGTACTACGATTTGCTTTCTGGTTGTACCGTGTGTTTTTTTAAACATGTCGCTGCACGCGCTGGGAGTTTCTTTGGGAACTGAACGGATATCATACCAAACAACACGTGCTACAATCCGAAAATATATCAGAGAATGGTGTAAAGAAGACATGAACATTAAAACACAGATTTTCTGTTGCCTGAAATATTAACCCAAATATTTTAAGTTATAAGGTAGCGTTAATGAAAAAGGAGGTGAGATGTTTAATATGTGCTTACGCGTGAACATGTTACTTTCAATTATAGAGAAAAACCAACAGTAGAATAATATACTTTTAAAGGTTTTAATTATCTTGGAGCGTATTGTTTTTAGATAATTATTAATGTAAAGTACAGACAGTTGGCTACATACGGTGCGAAATAAGTTCTACATACAACTAAATGTTAAAAAGGTCAATTGTTAAAATGAAATGTTCCAAAGTCGGCTAATATTTGTTTTGAGATTGCCTGTGTTAAAATATTTGCATAATGACGTAGAAACTCGACATTTATGAACGTGGCTCATACCCAAGTTTGTGATACATGCCTTGCATGTATCAACTCATATTTTTGCAGACTTTTCATAATTTCTACTTATAACATAATTACATGAATACAAGCATAATCTTCAAACACATCTGGATGAGGTCATTCCTTTTCTGTTACAAACCAACATGGTTACATGATGCCAGATTCCTTTATATTTTACTCCTGCATATCAATTTGATCTTATCACTCTGCAGTGGTCATATCCTCAGGGGTAATCCTTCTTTTAACGAGTTGTTAATGTGATGCCAATGATTGGCATTTTACCGTATCCATACACTTTTCCTGTTTCTCAGTGTGACGCCAGTGAGTGCCGCTACCAGGCAGTGTTAGGCAAGGCTTTCTCGTCTTCTTCCCTCCGCATCCATCTGATGCTGTGAGTACAGCTACGAGGTACACGGTAGAATGCTTGAGTGACTGGGTGTGTAGGCAGCAGTAGGCTCGTCTTTTCCTGCAAGATACTCCCTCCGGGTAGTGAAAACTGGGCAGCTTACTTTAAAAGGATTGTGGTTTGCCCTGAGAATAAAAGTTAGCATAGCACATATGGTGTGGTGTCTGCGATTTCTGTGTGGAGTGACTGCGTGTGCAAGCGGAGTCCTGGGTAGCGGTGGGGGAACGCGCGGCGAGCGTGACACGCGGGATGGTGATCTCTGTATCGCTACCACGTTTGCACGAGCGAGGTAATCGCATAGGTGTAAGCACGCTCGCAGCCCCCTCTTGTTAACGGGGCCCGCCTATGTGCACACGGGCATGCGTGTTAAGAGCTAATCGCGCAGGTAGAAGCGCGTGTTCGTAGCCCTCTGGTTAGAAACATCGGCTGTGTGCGCAAGCGTGCGGTCGCCGTAGCTGATAGTTAATCGCTCGCAGGTGAGAGCGCGGTTCGCAGGCCTTTGTTAGCGACAGCTGCCCGTGTGCACGGGCATGTGGTTTAACCCCGCGCGACTCCGAGGCCAACGGTACGAGCATGTTCCTCACAGAGGGCGCTAGCGCGGGGGGCCCCGTCACTTGATCGGCGCGTGCCAGGTGGGAGCCGATTGACGCGGTGGAGGAGGGAGTGGAACGGGCGGACGTCGCGCCCCACCTGCCCAGCGAGGGTGGCAGGGTGGACGTCGGGCCCCATAATAGCAATGCACATGCTTTAATTTATTGTGGGGTTAAGGGTTGACATAGGCAAGCCATTATCGTCATTTCTAAAGGGTCCTAAAATACGTACCACTTCATGCGAAGTCGTCAGTGGTTGTTAAAGATGGCCCCTGCCATAGGAATGTGGCATTTCCACTGGTGGAGTTGAGCGCTGCACAATGCCCCTAGGAGCATGGAGACGTTTTGTCAATCCACTGCTGGATCTGGGCCTCCCTACGCCATGCTGGTTGTGGAGGCCATTTGACCATTCTTAACCGCGGCTGGTCAGCGTGGATTGGTAAAGGCAGGCAGCATAGATATACAGTACAACTGGATATAAACACCACGTGACCCCGCAGCCCTATGACAACCTGTGCTGTGCATGGTGGGCACCCATCCAGGTGTAAGGGATCTGCGAGTGACCCTCACGCACATGCACCACGCAGACATGAAATGTCCGCACTCAGTATAACACGCACCAATCACACGCACGGGAACACTAGACGGGGGTCAGGGGTTAAAGGGCACTGATGTCACCCGGACCAGGCGTGCGGGACGAGGATGTGTATTGGTAATGAGGGCGATAATGGAAGGTTTAAAAGGGGCTGTGAGTCGCGTGTTCAGGGTTGGTTTTGGAACGAGTGTGGCTGTGGGTTGAAGAATAAAGAAGTGCTTAACCAGTCTCCGACTCCTCTTCATCTGGTGGCAGCGGTGGGATGTCTCGCCTCAACCGACGCAAGATCCCAAAAGGGGAGACACAGCCAGAAGATGCTCTAGGTGCCCGGGACTAGATTTGCTCCGAAACGGAGCCGATGAATCGGGCTTCGTCTCCCGGCTCATCGACGAGATCCGTGGCAGCTGCTCGTCCCTTGTGGCCACCTTCCTCCACCAACCCGGCGGTGCAGACCCAGCACCGCCGCCACCGCAGATCATCTTCTCAGGATAGAAGGATGGATCTGCTGCTGGAGGCAGTCACAACGTTGCTTAGCCGGCTGGGTCCTGAGGGAGGTCGAACGAGCGGGGGGAACTTCGGCCGCTCCACCTCCCCAGCGAGGGGACGGGGGCCACGGTCAGCCTTCCTGACCAGGCACTCCGCAGCATCTATCAGGGGATGGAGTAGCATCAGCGACGCTGCCGATCGTGCGTCCCGCGCGGGACCTGGGAGAAAACTCTGGTCTGCCCTCTCGATATCCTCCAACAGCAGCGGCAACCGGGGTCAAGATTCAGCCCGAAACTCAGTCGAGGCAGCCCGCGGAGGGAGGACCAGGATGGAGCCGTCAGCTGGGCGCGATACAGAGGTTCGTTTCCAGATCGGGAGAATGATGCGTTTCATCCGCCAGTTCGAGACGGCCGCCTGGGCAATGAGGTGGACGGAGGATCAAGCCCTGATGATGCTGCCCACTGTGTTGGACGCAAGCTACGAACGAGCACTTGCGGGCTAAGCCACCGGTCGCGGATCCCTTTGCAGTGGGTAACCTGGCTTGGCTGCACTGTCCGAAGGTACCGTTACGTACGTCAGCGAAACTGCACCGGCCCTGGCAGGGCCCGGTCACAGTGCTGCAGGTATTTCAGATGGGAAAGCATAGGTGGTACGTTCACCCCTCTAGGCTAAAACGTTATGTCGCAGCCGAGCTGCCCCTACGAGCATCGTCACCTTCACCTCTATCGTCAGTTTGGCTGAGTGGGAGGAGGTTGTCACACTCGCGGCCTGCTATGCGTCCGACTGACAATGCAGCCACTGTCCATACTGCAGGACTACAGGTGACCAGGACGCCAGCACTGGATCCATCGGCATCCGTGGCTGAAGACACAGCCGCAGCATCAGCCGAAGACTTGGCCACAGGACGGGGCCCCTTAACCCGCTCACGCTCACGCAGCCTCGTCGCAGCTGTGGACACGGACATCCCTGCAACCCTGTTTTGTTCGGCCGAGGGTTCGGATCGTGGGAGAAGTCTGCGACAGAGGGGGTACTCTTGTTAACAAGGAGACAGAGGGGGAATTGTGTTGTGTTACTTTTGCTTTATTGCACATTGCACTTTTTGTTGCGCAGTTGGCTTTGAACGGCCGAGGCAGTTGGCTTTGAACGGCCGAGGCATACAGTTGTTGAGCCGAGGAAGGCTTTGTCTCAAGGAAGGGGGGGGGGGTGTAAGGGATCTGTGAGTCACCCTCATGCACACGCACCACGCAGACATGAAATCTCCACACTCAGTATAACACGCACCAATCACACACATGGGAATACATTAGACGGGGGTCAAGGGCTAAAGGGCACTGACGTCACCCGGACCAGGCGTGTGGGACGAGGATGTGTATTGATTGGGAACGAGGGCTGAGATAGAAGGTTTAAAAGGAGCTGTGAGTCGCGTGTTCAGGGTTGGTTTTGGAACGAGTACTAAAGAAGTGCTTAACCAGTCTCTGACTCCTCTTCACAGGCACTGGCCAAGCTCAGATCTGCTTGGCTTTCGAGGTTCGACCAGATAGGGCGCATCCAAGTCCGGGTGAATTGTTCTTAGGCATAGTGGGTTATAGTGATGCTGTTCGTCTAGTATACAGAGCATCTTGCAGTGGCGAGATGTTAACTACCTTACCTGGTATGCAGAAGGTTGTGGGTTCGATCCTAACCCTCACGCCTGTCTATTTGGAGGTTGCATGTTCTCCCCGTGGTCCCATGGTTTTATCTCCGGCATTTAGAAACATGGGCTTCGAATATTTGGCTGCTATAATTTTCCACATGATAAGCCACTTAATTGGTGGCCAGTTCGCTTCTGAAAAAATTAATCCGTAAAAACAAAGTTTTTCACTATAAATCCTTTATATGCGTGGCGGCTAGAGTCCTCTTGTCCTTTGGCTTGAGATGGCTGCCACCTATGGGTCAGATGATTGCCTGCCACCATTAAGCAATTGGTAATTAAATAAAAAAAAATCCTAAAAAGTGTAAAATTTTGGGGAAAAAAATTCACGAAAATAAATTGTCACGCACAACGAGTCTGTGTGCAAAATGTCAGCTCGATTGGATCACGGGAAGTGGGTTAAAAAACGACCGAAAGATTTGCACGGTCGTAAGCGCGCAAGCAAGCAAGTAAACTTAATATAAAGGATTTAAAAAGAGCTATACAGCTCTCGTGGGCCCTGCCTGGTGAAATAAAATAGCAGTCAAATCGTTACAATCGTTGTAATTGTAAAAAAATAGGTAAAAAAACAAGTGTTTCAATGCACACTATTATTTGCACTCAAAAGTAGGAAATACATTATTTTGACTCCAGAATTAATCAACTTTGATGTACTGAATAAGAATGGGTGGCTTCCTTTCGATACGTTAAATTTTCCTTAAGCAAGCTTCCTACTTTTCTTCAGCACATCAATTTTGATTCATTCTGGGATCAATATAATGTATTTTCTACTTTTGAGTGCAAAAACAAGTGTGTGCATTGAAAAACTTGTTTCTGACCATTTTTCTCTCCATATGGTCTATTAATTGTCGACCGCGGTTTTGCCCAACAAAGAATCTCCCCCCCCCCCGTTTGGCAAGGTTTAACTGTATACTGCACTTGCAGAGGTCATCTGTCCAATCGTTCTGGCAGTTGAAACAAGGAGCATGTGTCTTAAATCTTCCTGTCTCTCTCCACCCAACTGTGTATATCCATTAGCGGGTTGTGTGTGGTGGGGTAAAACGTGGGTACTCCCTCCTCTTCCAAGATGTCTTACTGGTATGGACAATTAGGCCAGAAATATATTTGAGATGGGCTCTCGAGCGCTTCGTCGAGTGTAGGCCCTTCTGCTAGCAGCAGTCACGCACGCAAGAAGTTTTAGGGTTGCACCTTTTCCTCCTCTTTGAACGGTTTCATCTGTCATGGTGGTATCTTTGGTATGAGATAAATTAGGCATGTAGAGTAAAAGTGGCCTCGTTTGTGCACTGTGCTCATCGGACCGGAGTTGGCTGATCGGACTCCGGACTCTCACCATAACCAACGTTGCTGACAAGTGTGTTTGCACTCACCGAGAACAAATTAACGGTGTTGACGTTCATTAAAGTCCTTTCGTATCATTATTATCCGTGAAATTCTCACTAAAGTATTAAGTTATTAATGAGGGTATCTCCTTGAATGTTTAAGCAAGTTCTGGTTGGAAGTCTTTGCGTGGGTGAGAACCTTAAAATCCCCATAAATATACCAACTCCTGTGGGCGTTCACAGTTGTTGTGCTGTACGATGTGCATTCTAGTAATGCCATATGCGAGTTCCTTTCACTAGTGGCATGAAGAATGTTATTTTGTATTGCTGACTAGATTTCCATTGTAAATAGTTCTGATTGTTTATTATTATTCATTATTAGTCATGCATATGTATACTTTCCTTTGTTTTATGCAACCCCTGTAAACCCCCCATTCCCACGTAACATGCTCAGCCGTTGAGAACGAGCTGCTGTGCTCAATAGGCATTGCCTGAAATAAACGGACTCACCTCACAGCATGTGGTGCAAAACGTCGGACATCATGCTGAACAACTACTATTACTACAACAACAATTTTATTTTACCAGGTAAGGCCCACTGAGCTATACGGCTCTTTTTCAGAAGCGACCTGGCCATCACAAAGCAGAGCGCAAAGAAGTGGCTTAACACGTGGAAATGTATTTCAGCTAAATACTAAACGCGAATATATCTAAATGTGGAGGGAAAGAACCGGAGGACCCGGAGAAAAATCCACACGACCACGGGGAGAACATGCAAACTGGATTGAACCCACGCCCTGTATACCGGGTGATGTAGGTAACATCTCGTCACCGTGTCACCCTTAGCTCCAACATAGCTCCTCTCAGATATTCTGTGCAAAAGCGACCGGCTGTACAAACGAAACAACGCCTAAAATTTCAAATGATTATCTGACCTGAAAAGCACGCAAATATTACTCATTAAGCTGCAGCAAGACACTTAAAAGTGCTCAAGTTAGCACAATCATGCACCAGAGCGAGTAAGAGTTTAACTTTTGAAATCCGTGGTGGCTATGCCAAACACACACATTGTTTTTTGCCCCATCAGCTCGTACAAATTAATAATACACCATATTTACACGTTAGTTAAAATAATAATTGCACAGCTCCAAGTCGAATTAATAATTAAGTTTTCAATGAAGCAGCAACAATGCACACGCGCGCGGGTTACTAACAAGGACAAGCATTTTCTGCGGTCAGTGAATGTTCTTCGAACATAAAAGTTTGCTTCTTTGCAGAAGGTAAGGGCTCGATTTGCTTAATATGAACTTCCTAAAGTCAATAGTACTGAGCATAACTAGATTATTACACAGAAGTGTTTTTGCAGAGATGTTTAACTTTGTTATGTATTCTTTACACCACACCTCCCATGCTATGTACATCTCGAGGCAACAGCAAACAAATCAGCGAGAGAATTAGTAAGAAAGTGATTGCACACCAAATACTGTGTTCAAAGCAAGACAGCATTGGCAATGTACGCCGACTCCATTTGAGTTATGCGCTCTAAACATGCCATCAACTTATTCTTCAATCGGATCTGTGTTAGCATTTCTGGGTAAGCCCGTTCCACAGCTTTGGTGCCAAACACCAAATGTCCGTTGAGAAATGTTTTATTGTCAAATCCACCAATCTCGTAATATCAATGTTAGAGAATTGGAAGACACTTGTAAGTAGAAATGTTCATCCTAATTACTATTTGGTAGTAAAGCATATATGGAGCGCCACGGTGACGTGATGTTAGCTACCTCGTCTGGTATACAGGAGATCGTGGGTTCGATACCGACCCTGAAGCCTGTATTGATAAACATGCGTTTAAGCGTATTTGGCTGCTATAAATTTCCACGTAATGAGCCACTTCGTTGAGCTGTCATTTGTGGCCAGGTCGCTTCTGAAAAAGAGTTGGTAATTGGGCCTTACCTGCTACTTTTTCTTATATATACAGAATGCTTCAAAAAATGTTAACACTTCTGAGAATTGTCAACAATACCACAAGAAATGTGCATCCGGGCTCTGGAGACCACCTGGAGAAGATTCCAGGCATGTGTTGGACAAATGATGCTGAACAAGTGGAGACGGACTTCTTGAAGCTATTAACATACATTTGTTTTCATGTTCGAGTGTATTATCCGTTCTTTTCCTATTAAAAACGATAGTCCCATATAAGTTTATCATATTATTAAATTTTATTTTCTACGTGACTTTACCGAAAGAACCAAAGAGTAATCCCGTATAAGTGTTAACAATTCTTGAAGCACCCTGTATACATCATTCGTAGATTACATTGAAACCTGGAAATACACGCCATTGCTTCCGAATTGATGTCAATGTGTTACTTTCATCCATCGAGCCGGATGAAGTACGATGGAGGGCCCAGGTTATTATTTCAGGGTGCCCTCCAACATTCAATTCCTACCCTTTACTGTTGTTGTACCACCACCCATGCCCGAGGGCAAACGCGCCATTGTTATTCACCTCTGTTATTTCAATTCTAGTTTTTTTTAAACGTGGTATACGAATTACAAAGCTGAATCAAACTTACAACGAACATATACGGAAACATTAGAACACAACTGGTCTAAACACTGTGACGCCACGGCTGAGACGACTAAATTATACGATGGGATGTATTATCGTGCTGTGGTATTGTGTTTAAACCATGAAGTTGTGCAAATATTTGTTTAGGCGTTAATCCCGTCCTGTTTACACAACACATTTTGCACCATTTTAACTGTGCGATACAAAACCTGTGAAAAAATATATTGCGTGATGATTGAGTTTAAATGAAATTCAGAATCTATCGAATGATTAACATTTCGCCTCTGATCTCAAAACCTGATAGGGTTCAACAATGATGACGTCATCTTGCGCTATTTAAGATCGGAAGCAGGTGGATGGCTTCACTGTTCTGGCAAATCGCCCGAAGATGCTGAATGTAATTACCAGCGAAACGTACTTAAATTCTAAATGTTGTGGATTCACTCTTCAAACACACCGGTGGACTGATGAAGTAACTAATTGACGTTTTATTAACGTGACATTTTTTTAGTGATTGGCCGTGTCAGGTGGTGGAGGGTTGCGACACATTTATACTTAGGCGATCAAACCCAAAAGCCTTTAATATGAATAATACTGGTCGCGAAAGCCTACGTGTTAATTTAAAGTAATGTTTACTTTCTAAAACACTTCTTTTGCAGTGTGTGTAAATTACATATACATGATGCCTTGTGTGTGTTGTAACTGAATACATATTGAATAATGATCGTTCATGGAAGCCTTCATCCAGCAGTGGCAGATTATGCAGAATAAAATGATGTCACACCATCTTATTTTGCTTCATGAATGTCCGATCAACACAACTACTCAAGTGTAACTTGAAAGCGTAATTGAAAAGTGTCTGATAACCATCCTCATGGGCAATATCAGCACTTGTATTTGCTAATAAGGGGGTGACATCATTATTGTCGTGGTTAATTAAACTCAAATTCCATGTAAGTGGAACACCTGGTTATTAGAGTGGATCAGCCGCCCAAGGGCTTCTATGAACAGGTCATATAGCTATCGATACGATAGCTGGAAAATGCAGTAATATGCAGATTTCCTTTACCAAATGCACTGAAAATTAACTGTGGTTTTCAAACATAAACGAATCCAACATTTACGTTTAACATCATTGCAATATCCACATATAAAAAAAACTATGTATCTCAATATATAACATTGAATAACATTTTACAATGCATTTAATTTAATACGAGAGTCCTAACTTTCACAATAACCATATGTTTTATTTTTCGGGCAGTGATATTGATGCATATGACAGGTATTTGTCTTATTATTTGTGCTTGTGCACCACTGCCAACGCAATGCAGTACTTGATTGCATGTATTTGTTTGTATATACCTATTTATAGTCCGGTACTGCATGGACCTTGAACCGCGTAGGGATGGCTGCCACGGGGGTTCCCCCACAGGGAAATCGAACGAGTTGATGAGATGGGATGTGCTTTAAGGCGCTGTAAGATGCCAATGAATTTAAGCTCTCTATAAGTGAAAATATTTCTCCTATGTCATAACATCCCATTGTTTGTGTGTTATAACATCCCATTTTTTGTGTGTAATGACATCCCATTGTTTGTGTGACATCACATCCCATTTTTTGCGTGTCATCACATCCCATTGTTTGTGTGTCATCACATCCCATTGTTTGTGTGTCATCACATCCCATTGTTTGCGTGTCATCACATCCCATTGTTTGTGTCTCATAACGTCCCATTGTTTGCGTGTCATCACATCCCATTGTTTGTGCGTCGTCACATCCCATTGTTTGTGTGTCATTTCATCCCATTGTTTGTGTGTCATCACATCCCATTGTTTGTGTGTCATCACATCCAATTGTTTGTGTCTCATGACGTCCCATTGTTTTTGTGTCATCACATCCCATTGTCAACAAGGGCTCCAAGCTCGGTTGAGATGAGCGGCACCTGCCTACAGGTGCTGGGCACGATCATCGCGTGCCTGGGTTGGGTCGGAGCCACGGTGGCGACAGCCATGAACGAGTGGCGCGTGACGAGCCGAGCCTCCTCTGTCATCACCGCCACCTGGGTCTTCCAGGGCCTGTGGATGAACTGTGCCGGCAATGCCCTGGGCGCTGTGCACTGCCGTCCCCACCTCACCGTCTTCAAGCTGGAGAGTGAGGAAGGGGGGGACCCCCTCATGCACAGCACCCTGGTCACAATGTGCAGCGAGAGCTGCAGTAGCATTGTCAGATGACGACGATGTCCGGGCCACGGGAATGGTTAATTACGATACGACACCACTTTATTTTCACGATTGCCGCGACGGCGCTTTCTCTCGAACTTTGCACCTGAATCGCCAATGTCGTTGCATGGTGTGCTTGCTGTGCGATAACGAGTACGAATGTTCTTCAACTGCAGTTCCCTCAACACAGTGGTGGATCCCAGATGGCCAATGGACGCAGTTTCCTCGTACTCCGTACCCTCGCACTTTGCAGCCTTCTATATGCAGTTGTCCCATCACTTGCTGTAATGAATGTCCGTTGTTGTAATGACTGCCAGACATTACAACAACGGACATTGACGACGCGCAAGCTACTAACGAGCGCTCTTCTTCAGACTATGTGCAGGCATGCAGGGCGTTCATGATAACCTCCGTATTCTTGGGGTGTTTGGCCATGATCTGCTCTCCGTTCGGCATGACGTGCGTAAGGATCAGCTTCGTGAGTGACAAAGCAAAGAGAAACATCACATTCATCACTGGCTTCATCTGCATTCTACAAGGTACGCCGACTCTCGTTTAGCATATACCGTATCGGGATGCCCTACACGTGCAGTTAATTCTCGATTATCTGGGGTATTCCGGGTAGGGGTGGCTGAGATAGAGCAAAACACATCTAAATTGAAAACTAATTTCTTTATAACTGCGTCTTGTATTTAGATTGTTGTCCTACCCCCGCACCTCCGATAAGCACGGTTGGCTACGTACTGTGGGAAATACGTTCATCATACATGCATAGACTGGAACTTTATAACAGAGACGATGAGAGGGATTTGCAAAACGACCAATGCAAAGCAGGTAGTTAAATAGAGGATTGATGAGAGGAAACAGCTAATGCGGTACGAGTCATTGAGTTTGGTTGAGACATCAAAGCATGAATGTCATAGCGAACAAAGGCCGGTGGTTCGTGGTACAATAAGTGACAAGGATGCAACTAAATAATGGTAAGGGAGTGATTATAATGAATTATAAACCAAATTAAGTTAGATACTGTCTCTGAATAACATTCAAAATGATTTAATGAGGACTCGGAATGTGGTAACTGGTTCAGATTTTTCCCGTTAAAAACAAATAGTGCTGGGAAAAACTCTCGTTCAGGAAAGTCCCGAAGGCTACTGGGATTAACACGCTCTGGTAATAGCTATGAAATATTAGTGCTGGAAATTTGTGAAAAGGAGCTTCATAGCTCATCGGATTCCGCCAGGAATAAATAAATATTCTCATTTTGAAATATATATATACGTACGTAACTTTTAGGCATTGGATGCTTCTTCAAAATGGGAGGGCCCTTTGAGAACTAGTTTCTTGGCAGCTGTCACTCTGGTCCTGCTTATAGCTGCTGCTGCTTTGTTGCTGCTGCCTGTCTCTACACTGCCCCAGGCCTGCTGATTGTGAGCGCTGTGTCGTGGTATGCGTACCGCGTCACTGTCGAGTACTACGATCCCACCATCATCGGGGCAAAGTGAGTCCTCGTGCGCCCCTTGATGGATCGACATGTCTTTGCTCACCTTGCATTTGGGGCGTGTCATCACGCAAGAATTTGCATATCAAGAGCAAATTATTTTGTCAAGGCGCTCTTCCCCCCTCCATCCCAGATTAAATAGATGCTCCAAGCCTGGGGTGTGTCATTCAGACTCTGTCTTCTCGACAGACCTGTTCTCCACCTGAGGACGGCTGCTTGCGTTGTGGCCGAAACGTCGTGAGAATTATTTTATTATGTTTTATTTTTATCATTTTATTATTTCCATTCTACGTGACTTTACCGAAAGAACCAAGAAGATGAATCCCTGCAGTCACGAAAGCTTTAAATTGAAGCATTTTATTAATTTGGGATTTACTGCCGGCAGTGCTCAACTCCCAATCACCCCCCTACTGTGATAATTAGGCAGAACCCTCCAGGAAATGTCATGAGACTCTGAAGTATTCCTGGGTAAATAAGGATTGTAATGGAAATAAGGTGTAGGGTTCAAATCCTAGTCAGGGGTAAACTCAGCCCATCATCATTGCAGTTAATCCAGGGCAAGCCAACATACATGAATCTTATTATTTTAATTTCGACTGACTTGCTATAGACATATGTATATTTGTCTGTCATCTCCTTGCAGGTACGAACTTGGCACTGCCTTATTTATTGGATGGGCGAGCGCCTTGCTCACACTGACCGGAGGGACCATCATTGTCTGTTCAGGTGTTGGGCGATCATACAGGCAGCCCAGGTGTGTGTGTCTGTGTAGTGGTAGTGCAACTGTTTTTTTTCGTGCCGTGTTTCCAACCCGGTGACCCGAGTTCAATGCCCGCTCACGGCCAACACCAGTGACGATTATTTGAACTCGTACTGGGCCTTCCCTAGGTCGACTCAGCCTCAAATGAGTGTGTAGACATCGCCACGAGGGAGACAAAGGCGGTCCGGCGTGGTGCTGGCCACCCACCCCCTTCGTGTGCTGTACCAGTCTTCATTGGTGCTCGCTAACAGCACTTACCCCCACAATATGTTAAGGCAATACCAGGGATCTTTGTCTTTGAGGTAGTGTAGTGGTCGGCGCATTGCGCGAGGAACCGAGTGAATATCTGAATCAACGTATTGATGTAGTTGGTTTTCACGGTTCGATGAATGAGAAATGTTCTTAAAAGCTGCTCTTTTGGGATAGCAGTGGCGAGTGCTGCTCCCGTCTCTTTGGCGACGTTTTGCCTCCCATGTTAGAGGTACACCGTAGTATACCACCGTAGTGGCGAGATTTGAACTACCTCGCCTGGTCCGCAGGAGGCCGTGGGTTCGATCCCGACCCTGACGCCTGTATATTTGGAGTCTACGTGTTCTCCCCGTGGTTGTGTGGATTTTTTCTCTCGGCCCTCCGGTTTTTCCCCTCCACATTTAGACACGTGCGTTTCTAGTATTTTGCTGCTATAAATTTCCACATGATGATGAGCCACTTTGTTGACCTATCATTTGTGGCCAGGTCGCTTCTGAAAAAGAGCTCTATATCTCAGTGGGCCTTACCTGGTAAAATAAAAAAATAAAAATGTTCGTCTAGTTATACTTCCTGAAGTACATTTGAAGATTATTTGACGAACACAACCAAGATACGCGCAGGAAAGTTGCGAGAGTGGAACTAAATAATATTCTCTAGTTTTTTTGCGAAGTGTAATAAAGGACAAACAAACTCACTAACTCTCGACTCTTCCGGACCCTCACAGGATTGCTCTGTCAAATCCACACGCATCTCCGATGCTGCCAAGGACGTACAAGAGGCAGCCTTCAGAGCTAAGCGCCAATAATTACAGGGCCAACATGTATGTCTGAAGCATGTTGGACTCAAGTCAAGGGACCTCAGTCTCTGTTCAAAGTTTTATCAAACTTGTGAGAAGTCCACATTGTGAGTCCAGTGAGCCCTGTGTTTTCAGATAGGCGCCACGTGGAATGATATCCGATGAAAAGTGTCCACGTGCTGAGAGCATCTTCAACGCGTGTTGGTATCTTGTTCAGCATATGGAGCGAAACGTCGGACATCATGCTAATCAGCATGTGTTACAACCCGAACACAGCATCGGAGTGCTATAAAAGGGAAACTTGTGTGTTGCACATTCTGAGGCCAGAATCTGGTAAAAGCACTATAAAAAGCTGGAATATGAAAGATACAAGTGTGCACAGCAGACCTTGCTTACGTGACCATTCTCCACATTCTAGCGAGATAAAGTATATATCTTCAGAAGCAAATTATTAGTCATGAATATAATCTGTGCATGCACCTATTGATGCCGTACTTGCTGTATATTTACTGATGTTAACGTGATGTTACACAGTGCTCATGTTAAAATAGACATTAATTTATTATTGATCACATGAAATTGTTACATTTGCACGCAATTTCGCTCGGTGTTAGGAGCTCCAGATAATCTACAAGCAAGTCTTAAACGAGAGACGACGGTTGCGTACAGACATCGGCGTTACGCTTGTTATTCTGCAGCGGATGACAGCAAATATAAAAGCTCTTACCGGAAAATGAATAAAATGCACAATTAACAATTAAGTGGTAATTACACGAAAAAAACCCATCAAGTAAATAACTGAGAGGTTGCTAAGTTACGGCCGATAATGGAGCAATCACACAACGAGAACTAGAAGAGGATAATGATAAGGTGGGGAGCTCCCCTCCCAACCAAAACGATGTTATTCATATTTAAATGTATACTTTGTATTCGTTTATTAAACATTTTCTTACAATTCAACGAACGTGTGTGGTGATGCTGCTTTGGCAGTGGCGCGTAGGCACAGAACAACAACAAAAATCCACTCGCATTCGTCAACGGCACCGGCCTTAAAAGGGAAACAAATTGTAATTGGCAACGTTTCGGGCAAAGGGCTCTTCTGCGTTTGTTTACTTGCTGTGAAACAGGGTCCTTACCGAAAATGTCGCCTTTTAAATATTCTTTCTTTTAACACAGGGTTTTTGACGAACGTGTTTTTTTTATCCATCCTCACTGGTTTGAAGCTGAATTAACATCCATCACTGGTGATTAAAATTGACAATTGCAGAGATAGAAACAAAAATCTCACACGAAACATATTCCCTCCAATTGTGAAGCGTCTGCTGAGGTAGCCAAATCAATATACGTGGCTAATGCATTTTGCATTTCAGCGAGTTCCTTAACCTGAAACTTTACCAAGCATGGATTCAACACCCGTCAATCAACCTTATCCAGAGTCATGCCTTTCGTCAGGGGTTGGGTATCCGTACGGAGTGCTAAATAGGACTTAAAAATGCCGTTGACACTCAACCTTAATTACTCGAGGCATGTGTGCATTGACTGCACACGGATATCATTAGCACAGTGACGGCAGGTTGAAAAATATCGACTTCTAGCGCCAGATTGGTGCTGCTAATACGCTGGTAGTGTAGTTTGCAGGCTGCTTTGAGGTTGTGCACCCCGTGTGGCTCCTGGTCGTATGAACTGAAGTTGTTGGTCTGTATGGGACCCACGTGACTGTCGGCTCCCCAACCCCTGTTTTAAGTTGAATACCCCGGTTGGTATGTTCCGCATATGAAGGAATTAAGGGTGTAATTATGTGAAGCGGATTGTGCCATCTCTTACAGTAACACTTAAACTAGCCAACAGCAGCACTTCGAAGAGGATAGGTCTTGAGGGTCACAGATGGTGGAAATATTTCAGCGTTTGCGTTGTAGGTTACTCCCAAGTGATGGTGAAGGGTGATGTCAACATAACATTTTCGCCTTGTAACTCAATGATAAGGATCTGAAAACAGAAACAAAATGACACGAACAAATAGGAGATCGCACTGCTAGCAGTGTACAAGCACAGATAATAACAAAAGTACTCAATTTTGTCATTAACACTCCCTTATAGTTCAAGATTTGAAGTTTTCGTGACTGCAAAGATCCATACTCTTTGGTTCTTTCGGTAAAGTCACATAGATGAAAAAAAAAACTAAATTAAATCACGAATTTTCGGAGGCAACACAAGCTTCCGTCATCAGTAATTTTGCTGTGGCTGTTCCATCTGATGACGGAAGCTTGTGTTGCCTCCGAAACGTCGTGATTTTATTTAGTTATTTTAATCAAATTATTAGTATTATATATATTTTTTCATCTACGTGACTTTACCAAAAGAACCAAAGAGTATACTCCCTTATAGCATCAATAATGGCCACATTACAACGTCACATATACGATCTCACCTTTGGACTGCGGTACAGACGGAAATATGATCATTCGTTACTGGGAGCATTAAAATGTGTGTGAATACAGAAGACTTACTTGTGTTCCTGGAACTTGACTGATGGTTATATCCCTGAATGCGCCACTGCTATCAATATCCAGCTTAGCAGATGTGATTGTGGCCGTCGCGATACCCATGACTTTCACTGACTCCAGCACGAGCCCGGCTGCATCGCTTTCTGCGCTGTCGTGTGTAAGTCTGTTACGAAGGGTGCTCATAGCGCCAGTCTGGTCACACCGCACCACCACATCAAGTACAATACATGGTCAGCAACATTGTGAAGCATTGTGATAGCCAAAGAAAAGCAAATCGTGTGTGTGACAATTAAGAGGCACGGGTGGTGGGGAAAATAATTAGGGGGTAGATCTGGAGTGAGTTTTTCGACAGTATGACAGACATGGAGAGGACAGGGAGATGGATAGATGCATGAAAAAAACAAGACGACCAGGTGAAGATAGAAGCACGGGGAGAGAGAAACAAACAGCGAGACACGTCAAGAGACAACGTGAGATGGACAGACACAAACAGAGATACAGACAAACACACAAATCTATAAAGACAATACAAAACAAGGCAACAGAGACACATGGAGCATGGCAGAGAGACACAAGTGCAAGAGACGTGTAAGTAGATTGTCTCACAAAGAGGTAAGGTGAGAAGAGAGATGAGGAAATAATGGAAAACAAAAAACAACAGACACATAAAGAAATGTGAGGCTGACATACAGAGAAATGGAGACAAAGACAGCAGATACAGATGTTGATTTCCCACGGGCATTTCTGAAAATTTCAGACCGTTCCTGGAGCGTTACTGGGAGGTCTCAGGTCTCTGGTCTTGTCCCCACGTGGTCTCACTTGCAAATGGTTAACTTTATGCTCTGCCAAGAAGTAATCTCTGATTTTGGAGATGTTCTCCAATGTAAAAAAAAACAATGACAACGTTGGGCCTGTGTGAGAGACGCCGTTAATGGATTGACCCAGTCGCATCACCACCGGCTGGTCCACCTGGCAAAGTGGGGCGTGGCGGTTGGGAGATGTTAACTACGTTGCCTGGTGCATATGAGGTCACGGGCTCGATCCCGACCCTGACGCCTGTTTTATATTTGGAGTTTTCATGTTCTCGCCACGGTTGTGTGGATTTTTCTCAGGGTCCTCCGGTTTTCTCCTCCACATTTAGAATCGACGTACACTTATAGTGTTTGGTTGCTATACATTTCCACATGATAAGCCACTTCGTTGAGCTATAACTTGTGGCCAGGTCGCTTCTGAAAAATAACTATAGTTCAGTGGGCCTTATCTGGTACAATACAACATTATTTTTTTTTAAGTGAGCTACATAAATTAGTTTCCTGTGGGTAGAACTCTTAGTTTAAGGTGGCAATATATCATCCAGAGAACAGAAAATGCTCCTTTCATCTTTACTTTTGTGAATCTGGCAGGCTATGATCGTAGCAGGATCGTAAATGCCGAAAGTCGAGGTAAAAGGCAAAGTTGTCATGAGATTATAACTCTCACGTCAGAGCTGTTTCTCGGAATGCAGTCATCACTCCCACTAAGCCAATCAATGGCCTGCCAGACACACGTGAGCACCCATTAAACTTCCCCGGCATTATTAATCACTCAATGCTTAAGTCGTTCTGTGGCTAAAGTAAGAGTGTTAATGTCATTAATTTTCCTTCCCGAGACCTGTCCTGCCTAAGCCCACGTTTATTACTTTTCAAAACAGTCTGAATGATGCCATTAGGCTGATTAAGTTCTCTAATCCATTGTCTCTCGATGCAATTGCAAAGGACGAGTCTCTATGTGTTTCTTTGATCACACTTTGGATTCTTTGGACACTTTATAATGTCTTCAGCAATGTCCACGGCTCTGATCCATGCCACAGCAGGTAATACACATGAATTAAGAACATTGAAATGTGTCCAAGGAGAAACACGAGTTGGTAAGCATTGCAGAATCCGTGTATGTGCATGATTTTTCATCCTTATTGTATCTCGTCTGCAGAATTGCTCATTGTCGTCTGTCGTTTTCACGAGGCAGATGGGAAACAAAGTTATTTGCTACCTTTGTTACCCATTCAAGGCAGTCAGAGAAAAATACGAGTTCTTTAAGATTAAGGCATATCATAATTATACCACACAACCCACTCACCTTAGTGACTTGGAACGTAGTCAAAAAGTATTTCTGTGCTTCAAATGTATCTATTGAAAAACAAAAACAGAAAAAATTATTGTACTATACTGCAATTCTGCTATCCTCCCTAAGAATGGTACTTAATATATAATATTGCTTTATACATCTTGAACACCTACGTGTGTATTTTAATTACAATACAAAAGAACATATTCTTTGGGTCTTTCGGTAAAGTCACGTAGATAGGTTCCAAGAAAATAACAAAAAACTACGACGTTTCGATCGCAATACAAGCGGTCGTCATCAGGTGAAGGGCGTTTGCTTCTAAAGGCTAACCCCGCTATCTACGTGACTTTACCGAAATACCCAAAGAATATGAATTCCGGCAGTCACGAAAGCTTTAAGTCAAGATACAAAAGAACAGTTCACGGGGCAAAACAGATCAATGTTTGTATCGTACATTTTGTACAAAGTTGCTGCACTGCGTCTTTGGTGGAGAGCTTTTACCTACAACATCAGCAAGCCAGCGGCATTTGTTAAATAGGCCACGCTGCTGACGACACTCATGAAGTGTGTTGGCTCAGAGGTTGTCTGCTTTAACAATTTCCTGCTGGAAAACATTGTTCCACAAGACCCATAGTTTTATTTATATATCTATTTTTAAGTAATTTGTTTACCTTTCCTATACTTTGCACTCCTGTTGTGTTTTTTTGTATTGTTTGTTGTTGTAAAGTTCTGACCAGCCCTACTGGACACTCGTGAAAAAGAGCTTCATAGCTCATTGGATACCTCAAGTATGAATACATATTATGATTCTGATATGTTGATGGGCCAAAACGTTCTATTTTATGGATTGACGCAAATTCTTGCCTTTGTAATTATGAGTAGCAGCAGAGAGCAGCAAACCCAATCGTTTTACATTACTTATGTAATGTGAGGATATATCCGGTTCACTGACGTATCACAACTCGTCATGATGATTGGCTCTGCCGGTCCTGGTTTATAGCCAATGGGGGGAAGCCTAGGGGCGTGGCCCTGACATAATGGAAAGGTGACAGCTGTAAGTAGAGGATTGGATCTGCTGGCTTTGGCCACAGCCAATGGAGAGATGAGTCAGGGGCGTGGTCCCGGGAGCCTATTCCATGGAGGCTAACCAGGATTGGTGGAAACGTACCACGTGACCCGGGTATTAAATCGGGGTGGAGACGAACGACACGTGGTCAGAACGTTGAGGAAGGGGCCACGCGTGAGCGGGGCTCCGGGTTGCCACGTGGCAGTGCGTCTCTCTCTATCTATCCCTCTCACGCTGCCTGTCAGCAGCGTGAAGGAAAGCTGTAATGCAAGTTGAATAAAAGACCGGATTCCAGAAGTCACCTCAACGACCTTAATTACACTTATATGCCCCTGTCTATGCTTCCTGCCTTCACCAAAGCGTATTTTTTTTAAGTTGCTGCATCGGGACATGGAATTGAACCGGTGACCTTTGGGTTGAAAATCCTGTGCGCTGACCAATGCACCATGGGCAGCTCCCTTAATTATTTAGTTAAAAAGGTAAACTTATCTTCTTGGTTCTTTTGGTAAGTCACGTAGAAGGGAAATAATAAAATAATACAAATAAAACATAAAATACAATTCTCATGACGTTTCGGCCACAACGCAATCAGCCGTCCTCAGGTGAAGAACAGGTCTGTCGGAAAGACAGCGTCTGAATGAACACCACCAAGCTTGGCAGCATATATTTAAGCTGGGTTAGGGGGGAAGGGCGCCTTGACAAAGGAATTTGCATATCAACAGATACATTTAGCATATTTATGGCAAATGCAGATATTTTTTCCCTTCTACGTGACTTACCGAAAGAACCAAGAAGATGAATCCCTGCAGTCACGAAAGCTTTAAATCGAAAGGTAAACTTATGTTTACTGCCAGGCATTTCTATGTATGTGGAAAAATGGTAACCAATTTATTACCGCTGTTTTTGCACGCAGAAAAAACCCCCAACGACCATAACACACCCTAACATTCACTACTCTATTGGACGTCTGGCACAAACATGAGTAAGCTGCAGCGTGTACAACATTCTTTGGCACGTGTCATGATACTGCAAGATCCGACCATGTCCGTCCGGTGCTCGCTAAGCTGCATTGGCTTCTGATTGCTGACGAAATATGTTATAAGGTTGCGCTCATTACACAAGAAGTGCTTGCCACGAATGAACCACAATATCTTGCTGATCTCACAAAGGAGCATAAACCACCACGCAAACTCAGGTCATCCTCCCAGCAGCGTTTTTTTGGAGAACCATCGAATATAGACGGTCACCGCATCGCACACTCTCAGATGCGCTTCTGCGGCCGTCTGGAACGCTCCTCCGATATTAGGAAGCCACTTGCGTTATGCACTTTTAAATCTAGATTGAAAAGTAATTTCTTTAGAACCGCTTTTTGTGTTTAGTTTGTCGTCCTTCCCCCGCACCTCCAATTAGCACGGTTGGCTCCATACGGTGCGAAAGAAGTTCAACATACATACGACCATAACTTGCCAACTCTTGGACAAAAAAAACAGCTTACCGATGCTGTCACCATCGTCCCAGAAGAGAGACCCCGTGGCAATCCCCGAGTCATCCGGTGCCACAATCAGTGACATGGGCTTCTGGCGACTGCAATCCACATCACGGCAAAGAAATGAACACCCAACACGGAATCAAACAGCATCTGTATTAATCCTGGAGGAATCCGATGAGCTATGAAACGCTTTTTCACAGATGTCAGAATCTGAATATTTATTTATACTGGAGGAATCCGTGTGGGAGGTGGTGGTATCGGGGTGAGCACTACGAATTAGGTGCCCTGAGTATGCCGCTTACAATCGTGGTGCATGATATCCACATCGGTCTTGGGACTTCCCTGGGCTGACTCAGCCTTAAATATCACCTGTACTGGGAGAAACAAAGGTGGCCAGGCACGGTGCTGGCCGCACTAGCACCACATGCACCATGTTGGCCTTAATAGATGCTCTCTTACAGCACTTGCTCACGACATTGTATGTGTAATGCGGGCGAAAGCGACCTTCCGGATGTGACGTCACGAGGAGGCGGAGCCAGGTGACGTGGGTGAAAGGTAGGGGGTCCTTAAGCGCGTAAACCGGAAGGAGAAGTCAGTCGGGGTGTGAGCGGAAAAGAGTGAGGCCACGCGGGCGAGTGTGGAGAGGGGGGGGCGCCGACGGCCATCGGGAGCCAACCCCGAAGATAAGAGGAAGCTGCGGAGTGGTGTGCAGCTGCAGAGGAGACAGCCAGAAGGGCTGCGTGTTAGAGGCAGCGGTGTGGCTGCCAGGAGGAGCTGCGGAGAGAGAGAGAGAGAGGGCTGCATGTTAGAGGCAGGGTGTGGCTGCCAGGAGGAGCTGCGGAGAGAGAGAGAGACAGCAAGAGGCTGTCAGAGCTGCGGAGGGAGAGGAGTTGCAGCGAGTACAGCCAAGGGGGGCTGTGTGAGAGAAACAGCAGCGGAGCTGCTGTTGTGGATCGGGCCGACATTGGAGTCAGCACCGTGGAGAAGCTACAGAGTAAAGACAGCCGTGTGGGTGTACAGCACGAACCGAATAAAGGACACTGAGCCAGACATCGTGGTCCAGTCATTTATTACACTGGTGTCGGAAGTGCAACGGCATGTCGAAACAAGTGAGGAAGAAAGTTAATCCGGCGCCTGCATCGGCTTCTTCGTCCGACGACGACGAACTCCCTCCAACCACGGATCCTGTTGGGGTGGTGGAGGAGAGCCCGGCTGAGGCGACCACGGGAACGGGAGTGGAGGATGTTGGCGCGGTGGCGGGTCCGTCGACATCATCAGACGCGGATCAACGATGGCAAGTGATGGCGGTACAACTGGAGGCACTTAAGGACGTCCTGGCGCATCTATGCCATCTCGTCGCGCCAGGGACGATGGATGATGCAAGTGGTGCTCCGCGGGCCGCCACGTTGCCTGTCCTGCCGCCGCCATTGCCCACGCGGCAAGAGGCCGCCATTTTGCGCGCTCCGTGGCGCCAAACCGCCATCTTGGCCACGCCGCGGGCCGACGCCATTTTGAATTTGCCATCACAACCACCACCATTGGAAGACGGCGGGAAGAGGAGTCGGAGTCGCCACCTTACAACGGTTAAAGAATTTTCCGTCGGTGGGGACTGGAGCGCGTTCGCCTGCCGCTTCTTGGCGGCGGTACGCACAGCAAGATGGACCGATGCGGAGGCTTTGGAGGTGTTGCCGACTCTCCTGGACGACGAATCTGTCCGATTCTTCCGTTCCATAACGACCGATAAGAAGGCAACTTTACGTGGTGTTTTTCAAGAAATGGCCGATGCTTATGAGCCACCAGATGATGCGCATCGGCGATTCGCTCAACGACAACGAGCACCAGAGGAGTCGCCCGTGGCGTTCAGGGGTGCGGTGCTGGAGCTGGCCATGGCAGCTTATCCTGAGACGCCACAGGACCTGCTCGAGCCTCTCATATTAGGGAAAATGTTGGAGCTGTCTCGGGATCTAGGGATCCCCATGCCTGTGTGTGGGCATGAGAAGCTAACTTCCCGGACGGCTGCTAAGTGTCTCGATGCGCAATTCAACCTCCGTCGCTGGAAACAAGCGACGGCGTGGACGGGGGGGCCCGTCAAAGAAGGGGATGCGCTGGGGTGGAACCCTGCGCAGGCTGTCTATGTTCCGGATGACCGGGGCCCTCAACAACTGACGGCCGCCTCCGCTCCATGGACGGGACGCGGCGGGCCGAGACCGCGCGCGGCGCTACCAGAACGGGGCCGTCAGGAGGCGAGGCCTGCGCTTCGGCGCAACGAGGCCGAATGTTTCCGCTGCGGGCGTAGGGGCCACTACGCCAGAGACTGCTGGGCCCGCTTCCCGGCTCCGCCGCAGCAGGAGGCCTCGGCACCGGTCAAGTCGGCTAAAGATCCTCCGAAACAGGCATGTCGGCACGCACCAGACACTCGGCAAGGCTTTACACCTCACCCATCACCGTCGTTGCGCCATCCTAACGTTGTGGTTAAAGCATGCCCTTCGACGGGGCCTTGTCGCTCGGTCACGCAATGGCGCAAGTTGGCACGGAGAGTCGTCGCGGCCACTACGGGCTCGTCCACTGTACCGGGGTCTATACAAGGGGTGGACGTACGCATTTTGGTCGACTCCGGCGCGTCTGCGACTATTATTTCGGATGTCATTTTTCATCTGTTGGGCATCCCGCCGGGGGCTGTGCGTCCGGTTTATGGGTCGTGCGTCGCTGCCAACGGGGGTAGCATGGGTATCGTGGGTCAGGTGGATGCTAAGATATCTATTGGGGATGTGTCGGCCTCGGGTGTTGTGTTGATATCGAGATCTTTGGCGGTTCCTTGTTTGTTAGGCACCGATTTTTTGGCTAAGATGCCCATTTTGATCAAAATCAATGAGAATTGTATTGAACTGCCGGGGGGCCGTCAAATCTCGTTTCTGCCGTCGCCCTGGGGGCGACCTGCTTCGGCCGTACAAGTGCAGGCGCTGTCCGTCGCATCTGTGGACATCCCACCTGGTACACAGATGCTTATACCCTTGCAGTATCGGAAGCCCCTGCCTGATCGGCTAGGAGCAGTAGGGGTCTTGTTGTCACCGTCCGCCGCGATAACAACCGGGTTGGCGTTAGTGGGGGCACAGACCATCGTCCGGCCGGATCAATTACCGTTTTTACAGGTGCTTAATGCGGGGGGAGAAAACGTCCGTGTCCCGGCCGGTACGGTTGTGGCACATGCCACTACGGCGTTTGCGACCCATGATTGTCCACATAGCCGGGGAGTTGTTGCTGGGGTTTCCGAGCCAAGGAGTTCGGATGATCGTTGGGTTGCTCATTTATGTGACGAAAATTCTTCCCTGTCCATGGAGCAACGTGGTGAGCTGCGTAAATTGTTATTGACATATTCCGATGTGTTCAGCTCCGATGATTTGGATTTGGGCCGCACTTCGTTGCTTTACCATCACATTGAGACGGGCGATGCTGCCCCTATTCGATTAAATTCGCATCGGATGAGTCCTGCGGAGCGAGAACACGTACGGGGGGCAGTGGAAGACATGTTGGCTGCGGACATTATATCGCCATCTAACAGCCCATGGGGCGCTCCAGTCGTCTTGGTTAAGAAGAAGGATGGCAAATTGCGATTTTGTGTTGATTTCCGCAAATTGAATAAGATATCGGTGGCAGATGCGTACCCCCTGCCGCGTATGGATGACTCCCTCGACGCACTGTCGGGGGCTAAGTTCTTTTCCACACTGGACCTCTTTTCGGGATTTTGGCAGCTTCCCCTTGACGAGTCCTCACGGGAGAAAACCGCATTCCGTACGCCGCAGGGGTTATTTCAATTCAACTGTCTCCCGATGGGATTGAATGCGGCCCCTGCTACATTTCAAAGATTGATGGAGCTTGTTTTGACGGGGTTGCAGTGGGAGACATGTCTTATATATTTGGACGATATCATTGTCTTCAGCCGCACATTCGATGAACATTTGACGCGGCTGGAGACAGTGTTCACGAGGATGCGTTCTGCCAAATTGAAATTCAAACCAAAGAAATGTCACCTACTGCAACGGTCCGTCCGCTATTTGGGGCACATTGTGAGCGCTGAGGGAGTGTCCACGGATCCGGAGAAGACGGCGTGCGTCCGGGATTGGCCGACTCCGGCCACCGTGGGGGATGTTCGGCGGTTTTTGGGATTTGCCTCGTATTACCGAAGATTTGTGCCGGGTTTTGCGACGATTGCGAGGCCTTTGCATCTCCTTACGGGTAAAGGACGGAAGTTTGTTTGGGGACAGCCGGAGGAGGCGGCCTTTCGGAGTCTGCGTGATCTATTGGCCACGGCCCCAACATTGGATTATCCCGATTTCGATCACCCATTCATTCTTGATACGGACGCGAGTGACACAGGTATTGGGGCGGTGTTATCACAGTCTAAAGGGGGTGTAGAGCGTGTCGTGGCGTATGGTAGCCGAGTCTTGTCTCCTGCGGAAACCCGCTACTGTGTCACTCGCAGAGAACTATTGGCGGTTGTTTTTTTCCTACGGCAATTTCGACCATACCTCTACGGTCGTTCTTTTATTGTGCGTACGGATCATGCGGCCTTGCAATATGCCCTTAAAATTGACCAGCCATCCGGACAGTTGGCACGTTGGTTGGACACGCTACAGGAATTTTCCTTCCAAATTCAACATCGGAAGGGAGTGCGCCATGCGAACGCTGACGCACTTTCCAGATTACCGCGGCGCGCCCCTTGTAAATGTGAGTCGGGGACGCATAGGTGTTCGCCGATTCCAAACCCCCCTCAGCCGCTTACGTTGGCCGTCGAGAAGTCGGACACTCCGATGGAACCGGGACCGGCTGACGGGGTTTTGAATCTGCCGCGGTCTGTCTGGATCCGGGAACAGATGATGGATGAGTCATTGGTGTCCTTGCGGAAGCGGTCTGCTAAGGACAATGGGAGTCCGAGTACGGCTGTGGGGCCGCAAACCGCTCTCCGAGATGGTCTGCTTATGTGGCGGGAGGGGTTCCAGGAACGTTGGCGCCTGGTGGTACCAACGTCCTTGCGATTCGAGTTGATTAGAACCCTCCATTGTGACACTCTCTTACATTTAGGGGTGCAGAAGACCTTGTTGACGTTACAACGTCATTATTTTTGGCACGGCATGGCGACAGATGTCGTAGGGCACGTGCGCGCGTGCCCTGAATGCGCCCGGCGTAAGCCGCCTAAACATCCTTACGTGCCGCCTCTCCAGTCGATTCAGGTGTCTCGAGTCAATGAATTGGTGGCACTGGACATATTGGGACCCTTCCCACCATCGGCGAGGGGAAATAAATATTTGCTGGTAGGGGTTGAGTATCTCTCCCGTTGGCCGATGGCCTGGCCGTTGCCCGATCAGTCGGCCGCGGCCATCACCGACGCCTTTTTGTTTGGGTACATTATGGATAAGGGGGCGCCGGAGAGACTCCTCACGGACCAGGGCCGAAATTTCTCTTCTAAATTATTGGCTGAAGTGTGCGCGGGCCTTGGGACTAAGAAGATACGGACATCTCCATACCATCCGCAGACGGATGGTATGGTTGAGCGGCTGAACAGGACATTGTCTGCCATGCTTTGCCATACCATGAGTGAACAGCAATCGGATTGGGATCTGCACATCCCCGGAGTGCTTTCGGCGTACAGGATGACGCCCCATGCGGCTACAGGGTATTCGCCGTTTTACCTTATGTATGGTCGGGAAAACGTGCCTCCGGTGGATGTGCAATTGGGTACTGGGGTGAAGGGACCTCGTAAACCACTCCCTGAATACATTCAGGACACGGTTCGCCGGGTTACGGAGGCGCGGGAAAGCGCCCGCGTGGCTACGGCCAAAGCCCAGGCCCGGAACGAGCGTTATGCTCGGCGGTCTGAGGGGGAGTGCCCCTGGAAGGTGGGAGACCTGGCCTGGCTCCATTGCCCGCAGGTGCGGCCGGGGACCTCTCCTAAATTGCACAAACCTTGGCATGGTCCTGTGCGCCTCATTGAGGTTCCCAATCCACAGTCGGCGCGCGTTCAGTTTGGTTCTCGCCGTTGGTTTGTTCATACGTCGCGGTTGAAACCATATGTTGCTCCCCTACGTGATGCGTCATCTCCCAATGTTGCCTTGCCGGGGTCTGTTGCTGCTGACTCTGACTCTTCCCCGCCTGCGTCCATTGATCTTGCTGGAGCGCCTGTCGTACCTGTTCCAGACAGGCCGACCGTGACACCGCGGGGGAGGAGTGGGCCTGTTCGGAGGGCGCCTGCCAAGGCTGCGGGACCTTCTAGCCCGGCGACCCTTCCGACCCCGCTGCAGGCGCATTCGCGGAATATGACCAAGACTGATTCGTCAGGGACACGAGATGTCGGTGGACTTCCAATCGCAGCAGGGGAATTACCCCCTGTCATTTCTCGTGTTCCATCGCGTCCCCGTTCTACAAGCGGGCCGCCGACCGTCCGGGACGGGCCGGCGACCCGCACTCGTTCCAAATCGCTTACGTTTCGTTGATTGTATGTTGTTATTGTTCTTGTTCTTGCCGTCGTATTTATCGCATGCTTCCGTACGTTCGTCGATGTTACTTGTGTGTTGTTCTTGTTGTTATATTGCATGCTTAGTGTCCTTTAAGGGGGAAGGTCGGTTCACCGCATTACGCTTTGGTGTTGTTCAGCCGAGGTCGGCTGGGTTTTTTCTATGGGGGAGGGTGGTGTAATGCGGGCGAAAGCGACCTTCCGGATGTGACGTCACGAGGAGGCGGAGCCAGGTGACGTGGGTGAAAGGTAGGGGGTCCTTAAGCGCGTAAACCGGAAGGAGAAGTCAGTCGGGGTGTGAGCGGAAAAGAGTGAGGCCACGCGGGCGAGTGTGGAGAGGGGGGGGCGCCGACGGCCATCGGGAGCCAACCCCGAAGATAAGAGGAAGCTGCGGAGTGGTGTGCAGCTGCAGAGGAGACAGCCAGAAGGGCTGCGTGTTAGAGGCAGCGGTGTGGCTGCCAGGAGGAGCTGCGGAGAGAGAGAGAGAGAGGGCTGCATGTTAGAGGCAGGGTGTGGCTGCCAGGAGGAGCTGCGGAGAGAGAGAGAGACAGCAAGAGGCTGTCAGAGCTGCGGAGGGAGAGGAGTTGCAGCGAGTACAGCCAAGGGGGGCTGTGTGAGAGAAACAGCAGCGGAGCTGCTGTTGTGGATCGGGCCGACATTGGAGTCAGCACCGTGGAGAAGCTACAGAGTAAAGACAGCCGTGTGGGTGTACAGCACGAACCGAATAAAGGACACTGAGCCAGACATCGTGGTCCAGTCATTTATTACATATGTAAGCTATATTAAGGGATCTACTATATGTCTTTGTAGAGTAGCAGAAATTCAGTATTTAGCACAATGCTAAATTGAGGTCAATTCAGCACTAAATACAGTGTGTGCAATCAGTGGGGCGCCACGGTGGCGAGGTGTTAACTCCCTCGCCTGGTATGCAGGAGGTCGTGGGTTCAATCCCGATCCCGATCTCGACCTTGACGCCTGCTGTATATTTGGAGTTTGCATCTTCTCGCCGTGGTGGCTTGGATTATTCTCCGGGTCTTCCGTTTTTCCCCTCCACATTTAGAATCAACGTGCGTTTAGAGTATTTGGCTGCTATAAATGTCCACATGATGATAAGCCACTTCGTTGAGCTATAATTTTTGGCCAGGTCACTTCTGAAAAATATCTATATAGCTCAGTGGGACCTTACCTGGTAGTATTTTTTTTTTTAAATAAGTCGGTGTGAACATCATCCACGAGGAGACATTTGGCTGAGCGTGGTGCCACCCACACCGCTCCCTTATGCCGGTGCCAGCCTTACTAGGTGTTCGTCAAAAATACTCCCTCCAGGAGTATGTAAGGCCTATCAGGAGACCTTTGTGCTTGCTTACGTGTGAAAGTACGCGTCTGTGCACACGTGAGCACGATGCGATCCAACGTACCTGTACTTGGTTGTGTTGGCCGGCTGCTGCGTTGGAAGGATATAGCCTCCCCGCACGTGCAGGTTAATCATGTCCCATGGAGCATTCATCTCTTTGTACTGCTTACGCTCGGTCAGTGGGGCACCCTTCATATGCAATGAGATCGAGGGGACAAGATAAGGATTTGCATTATTCGGGTTCATCTCAAAGCGCCTTACATCACTTCTCAACCATTTTCACTGCTTTCGGGATTCTGTCCAAGAGAAACCCTCAAGTGGCATATTTTTTTACACACTGCAACAAAGTATGCAGACACATTACCTTGCAAATGGTTGTAGTCTGCCAGTAGGGGGCACCACATTATAGCTCACATTGGACAAGTACTTATAGGACAAGCAGTGCCAATCTTTCTTATGAAGTTCAATTCATCGGCCTCTCCACAATTGAATGAGTGCAGGGCAGTGCTCATTACCATGGTGGTTATAAGTCAGTGGTGGGAATTCCATATTTCTATGTAGGAGACCAGGACCGCCCATAGGATATTCCATCTCTATTTCTGAAACTTTTATTAAGCCCTGAAGGAATGATGGACTAAGTGGACTTCAACTCAGATTTGAACCATTTTTGTTGCAAGTCAAGTGCTCTGACCACAGGTGCCACTTAGCCAACTCTCACCTCATTGCCGACACAATAATGAGCATCATCATATTCATTAAAAAAACATGATAGGAGAGAGTTCTAAAGTCGAGTGGTCTCAGTGAAGGCGGAGGAACACATGTGTAATGGCATCGAGGGATGCAACTGCATGTTACGTGGAACTGGCCTGTATGTCAAGCACGAGACGCGCAGCTCACACCACCTATACAGCACGGCAGCTGTAGGGCATTGCACTCCGTGTGCAGTGTCAGCCCCTGAGGGCGAGGAGGCGAGAGCGCCTGGGGTGGCGCAGGGGTGACAGGGGGCCATGGCACTCCGGATGAACCCGGAGGGCCTGGTGACCAGAGGTTCCAGCCCGGGGGCCCTCAAAGAGGGGGCTGGGGGACCACGGGACCAGGACCAGGTCTTTCTCGAAGGCTCGAGAAGGGAGGCGTGGCTAGGGTCGGAGGAGCCTCCGGGACTGGGGATAAAAGCAGGACCCCCGAACGGGTCCGGCAGCTGTTGCAATACCGAAGCCAGAAGCCGTCACCCAGAGAAGACCTGCCCAACTACGGGACCCGGACCCGAGCCAGGGTCCGGCCCGAGATAGCCAGCCCGTGTGAGCTAGGCATAGCCAGCCCGGAGGAGATTCCTCCCGAGGGTAGCTGGTGCAGGGGCAGGCATACCCCTTCGTGGTTAGGGTTTAATGTTTCAATAAACTTGTTGCCTCCAAAGAAGTCTCTGCCTCCCTCGTGTGAACCACTACACATGCAAGAGATCAGGCGCAGTTCAGAATGGACGAACGACGCATGATGGTGGCTCACCATGTGATAGTCGTACCAACGAGCGTTGGGCACGTAGCCTCTCACAGTCAGATTTCCCTGTGAAACCACAGCACAGTATCACATGCAGGGTAAACGCAGCTGTGCTATTTTGCATCAACGGGAAAATATATTCTTGAACAGTGGAACATCTCTGTGGGTCACCAAACGTGGACTCTTTGCGGAAATAAGGCTGCCCATTGACACCAAAAGCATTTGAAAAATACCTTTTCACCATAGGTGGCATATGGCAACAATGAGTAGTCCACTCATGGTGAACAAGTATGGTCACCAAGAACTGTACCATAAACTACCACATTAAATGTACGTTTTAAATCTTGACGACCGCTTGTGTTGCGATCGAAACGTCGTAATTTTTTTGTAATTTTCTATGAACCTACCTACGTGACTTTACCGAAAGACCCAAATAATATGTACGTTTTAAGTTAATGCTTACTTAATTCGGGCTCAAGTAATACAATACATTTATGTGACCGGCAGTGTGACAGATAACAGGAGTACCCCAAAGTGCGGACCAGGATTTTGTGGCGTGATCATCCGAAGTCACTGCGACACAGGGTGGTGCACCGCTCTCTGCGGGACATTCTGAAGTGAAATCTCGTCGTAGATGGAAACGATGGCAAACTAACTGCAGAAATTATATGTTTTTTCTCCACAATTCCTTGGCTCAGCGCTACAACTCCGCACCTGGGCCAGACCGTCAGCGATGAGCCTGGTCATCGGGCCTCGTTGCTTTAAACCAGTCGTTCTCAACCTTTACTGCAGTCTGCCCCCCTTTGCTTATAAATACATAGGGGTTGATCTTGATTTGAAGCTTTCGTGACTGCAAGAATCCATACTCTTTGGTTCTTTCGGTAAAGTCACGTAGGTAGAAAAATAATAGATCACGACGTTTCGATCGCAACACAAGCAATCGTCATCAGGTGGGACAACCACAACAAGAAATAACTGCTGAAGTAGCACTTCAGCAATTTTAAAATAACACGTGGATGTAAATAACCCAAAACAAAATCGTGCCTTTTTGTAGCAGACGCTTATGTGAGACAATAACAAATATATTGATGATAATTTACAATTAAAAAGTGATATTTGTGAGTGCCACTAACATTGTAGGGTTGTGGAATAATGTAGTTTGTGGGGCTGAGTTTCCGACTTTTAGATTAATCTGAAAAATTTTAAAAAATGTCGTAGGCACAATATTGTGACCCTAAGTGAAAAAATTATGTAAATTTGTGACGATCCTAAAATGTAACATCATTGGCAGTGGCGTTTCTTCCATGATGTCGTACCTGTGCTTTTTGCTGCCAAACATTCCATCACATGTTATAATTTTGAGGATCACTTTTGTTTTAATTATAAAAAAACGTGAAAATGTGTGCATTAAAACGATGGTTTACTGTTGGAACTTTACGTCAAAATTAAAACACGCAAACAATGACAATTATTTTAAAATTTCCAATATTTAAATTTGAAAATACCCCCAAAAATTGGTCTGAAAATCCTAAACTACTATCTCTGAAAAAATGTTAACTGAAACGTTTCCCTTGGAGGGTTATGTTTGTGTTCATCGTGTAGACGTGATTGATTTGGTAACGATACAAACCTCCTCCAGCACAGGTGTTATGAGAAGTGCTGGACCCCAAAGGAACTGCCTGGAAATTGCCCAGGTTTCACTGTCACTGAGAAACCTGCACATCAAAAATAAAAGCACAACGGAAAGCTTCGAGTTAGTGATGTCATCAGTGGCAGCTGAGCCGTATGCAGTGTGAGACAGTGCCACCGTCGATACATTTGAAGTATTCGGAATGACGGCGGGAAACCACTTGACGGGTAGCACACTTTATTTTCACTTGTCTTCCACAATAACACGTGTGGTCACTATTTCTCACACTACACACTCCACCTGACACTGGTGGTTACTACAGCTCACGCTACACGTCCCACTTGACACGCGTGGTTACCACAGCTCACGCTACACGTCCCACTTGACACGCGTGGTTACCACAGCTCACGCTACACGCTCACTTGACACGCGTGGTTACTACAGCTCACGCTACACGTCCCACTTGACACGCGTGGTTACTACAGCTCACGCTACACGCTCCCGGGCACCCCAGCCCCGTAGCGTCCGTGGCGCTACAGACCCACCCCAGCTTGGGCGTGGGTCTCGACCTCTGGGTCCCGTGGGCCGGCCCTCACACGGACGTTCGGCCCCGGGTCCCAAGGTCCCGCCTCTGAGCCACACAGGGCCCCGGTCCTCACAAGGACAGCGGGACTAGGTGCCTCAGGGCCCTATCTCTTCCTCCTCCGTCTTCTGTCTTCACTGGTCACCAACTCCCCGTGCGCCTGCGCGCACCGCCTTATATAGCCTCCCCTCCCGGGAGACGGAGCGTATGCGGACCGCGACGTGAGCACCCCCTTAGTTGACCAATCCCCACGCGCTGCCACACGATCCCTTCGCTGTCAGTGCGCGTCACCGATACCCAGCCAATCACTGCCTCACAACCCATGACCCCGCGCTGACCCATGATCCTTCACCGTCAGCGCGCGTCACCAACACACACAGCCAATCACTACGCGCTGGCACACGATCCTTACCCCAGCGCGTATCACCACTACACATTCACTAGAAAAAAATGATTCACTACGGTATGAGCTTTAGTGGTTTATAAGAAATGTTCACAATAGCGATACACTACTCTGCTGCTCCTGACGCAGTTATCTGGGCTTCACTACCTGAACGTGAAAATGTAGTTGTTAGCTCTGCATCTACATCAGCAGCCGTACAAAAAAAGAAGGCAGTGATGAGTTTGAACGGAGGTGTTAGCTAACTTGCAAAACAATTAATGTCAACGCTGATGATGGTAATACTAATAATGCCCTGGCATGGACCAGCGGTAGCACGTTTGCCACTTGTTGCGAGAGGTTCGCAGTTCGAACGTGGCAGGCGGCCCTGGTTATTACCGCCGGTATAGTAACAGTAATGTACGTGTCGTCTGCCTCACGGTGGACGTCAAGTATCCCGAGACGGCATTCGAAAAGAGTGGGCAATGTTGCGTGCTGGTGTCGTGGTATGAAAATTCCAAATTAGAAAATTATCCGCAAATGGCTCCCAACATCGCTCCCTCTCTACCGTGACACTACTGCAGACTCGTGTACGTGAAAAAAGTGCCTCCATGATAGCCTTCAGCTATAAAAATGGAGCGAATATGAAATGCACTCAATTGTCATTATTATTGTTGTTGTTGTTGTTAGTGCGTCCACATGAATCTCACTCGTGAAGGAGGGGACGCACGACGGTGGAGCCATGGGCGTGGGCCTCGTGCATGAGCGTGTAGAGGTATGGAAGCAGCGTGTAACGGATCTCCAGCACTCTCTTGGACATATCGGCAAACGTTGTGTTCCAGGCCACGGGGTCTTGCCGCTGAAGAAGAATTGAAAACAAGGAAGGAACAAAGATAAGTAATAATCGTGCACACGCGTGGAATTCCGAAATGCTTTCCAATGTGAGAATGTCCCCGGAAGTATTACTTCTGACATAGATGCATACATTGTATGACATATGGATCAAAAATGTGTGGGCATTCCGACCTCCTTTGGCTGTCATCTGAGGAAGGTGAAATACCCAGGAACCCCCAGAAGACTAAATTCGCTCGGACCGAAGCCTCCACAATCAGTGAGTACAGAATATTTAATAAATAAACCATCACGCAAACTCCAGTCATCCTCACAGCAGCAGCTTTTGGCTAACCATCGAACAAAGACAGTCACTTCGTCGCACTCGTTCAGATGCACTTCTGCGGGGTTCTGGAACGCTCTTCCCTCCGATATTAGGAAACAACCGGAGCTATGGACTTATACATCTAATTTAAAACAAATTTCTTTTGAACTGTTTTTGTGTTAAGTTTGTTGTCGTTCCCCCCACACCACTAATTAGCACTGTTGGCTATGTACAATGTGAACAAAATTCAACGTACAATCTGACCACTTTGCGTTGAATTATAACAAGTATACTGAACTAGGAACTGGGTGCTCCAACCCAGCGAGAGTATTTGGCTGCTATAACTTTCTGCATAATAAGCCACTTCGTTGTGCGATAATTTGTGGCCAGGTCGCTTCTGAAAAAGAGCTAAATAGTTCAGTGGGCCTTACCTGGCAAAATAAAAATATTATAATACTTTAAGAGTTGTTTTAGTTCAAATTTCGGCCTAATTTGTAGTTTGTATAGGATCAATAGTATATTGGCGTTAAAGAGGGCTTTGCCAGAGAAAATCTGCTATGGTACCATGTCAACAATTATACTCCAGGCAACACAGTTTTATAAAAAAAAAAGTACAAAGTCGCCCTGGTTTGGACAGCTGTGATTCACCGTGCACGTGTGGTGCCTGCACTCACGATGTTCCCCTTGCCGTTGTGGTTGCGAGAGTATGGGTAGAAGGCTCCCAATTGCATCCAGCGAGCACACAGATCGTAGTTGGAGTCCCCAAAGAAGCCACAGATGTCAGCGCCCGTCTGAGCACAAAGTTTAGACAGTGTCTCACACGGCACATCACAAGACAAAATAAAAAGACACGACGCACGTCAAACCCGCACCACACACCCGCACACAGATCACACCATCACCCCCTACTGGCAAACTAATGCCCATTAGCAACCTGGTGCTGCATTCATCTTGTGCCACGTAGGGATAGCTGCCATTGGGGGGGGTCTCCTTTGGCTACAGTGCAGCGAGGCGTTAGAACGGTTGAGATGAGACGCAATGTTCAACCTCTTTCGCACCGTGCGTAGCCAACCATGCTCATTGGAGATGATGAAATTGTGCTCCGAGTGAGATGCCAGGACATTTAATGACCGAACTGAACCGAAAGCGCACTGAGGGGAGGAACCTCATCGCGGTTGGTAGCCAGTGGTGGACAGTCCACATTCCCATGACAGAGAGCAGTTACTTATCACGAATTCTAAACTGCACGCGGAACAAATGTTCGCGTTAAAAATAGCTCAGTCGACCGTAATTTAAAAAAAAAGGATTGCCACGCAGCACGAATGCTAACTTACGTAAGAGATGCCAAACAAGCTGAACTCCATCATGCCTTAAACACAAAATTAGACAGGCGTTAACGACAGCATACGAAACACATCAGTGGCATGTTAACCAGGCTTGGCTAAAAACTTAACAGGTAAGTAAATCGGTTACATTTAAATCTAGGAGTTCACAGGCCACTTGTGACACAGGAAAGTAAGGAACGGAATTAAATGGGGGAGGCATTTACCCGACTGGGAAGTTACAGGCTCAGAATAACGACGACACATACGTTATTTGTCCAGGAAAGCCTCACAGATTATCAAGACTTGTTTACCGAATGGCCCTGGGTTGGGTCTTCATGCAACTGGGAAGAAATTGGAGTCCCGGCTAAATTAACTTCTGCTTGGGTGTAAATAACACCTGAAGGTCGGCACACACGGGTTTGTCATTGTACTTGCTGCATGATCATATTATAGCCACCTCAAAAATGATCAGTGAGTTTGGGAGTTTCTCCGAATTGCGTGACCCACCACCAACCCTTGCCTCCAGAGCGCGGGATCACAGGTGTGTGCCACCATACCCGACTTTAACGACACTGTGCAGCTCTGCAATGTGCTTTCAGGTTTAATTTAGTTCCTGAAGTAGCTGCCAGAACGTGGAGAATGTCGGACATTATAGAGGACAACAAGCGGTGAAACCCAAACACACATGGAAGGGTTACACAATCCCATCATTATTCGCGAGGGATACGTTCCGGAGATGATGATATCGGCCTACAAATATCGTACGCACAACATCTGCGGATAATTATAAAGCTTCGAGAAGTTCCCTCTCTCTATATCTTTCTCATGTCTTCATCTCATCACATTCCCTCTCACCACTTTAAGTCATTATTTTACGTCATCAATTTATCTAATCATTTTATGACATCACTTTATCTCTCATCACTTTTTCTAATCTCTTTATTGAATCACATTCTCTCTCATCACACTCTCGCATCACATTCTCTCATCTCTTTATCTCATCACTTTCTCTCTTTCTCTCAACGCAGTCGTGTAGAGTTCCAGATGCGATTCACGGAGAGTGAAATATCGGTGATAGCAAGTTCGCGGATAACGAGGGAATACTGAGCACAACAGTGGGCAAAAAAAACTGTGCAGTCGTATAAGTTACAGTTTTTATTTTTTTACGATGGCACTCACCAATGATGGACTTGTCAAGGTTGTCCCAGCGAGCAGAGTTGTCACCCAGCCAGTGCCCAGACCACTGCCCGCTGCCAGGGAAGGTGGACCTGGTCACCACGATGCCACGCTTGCCCGTCACGTTGTGCAGGGCGCTGGAGAGACGCGAGGAAAAGGAATGTACACAGGCGATCGGGTGGTACGTCTGGCAAAAAAACGTTAGCAACCTGTGGCGTGTGTAGAAAATGATCTGGCACGTGTCGTTGACGGGTACCACGAGATCCCACCGTGTCTGTTCTCAGTGCTCGCTGAGCTGCATTGGCTTCTGGTTGCCCAACGAATACATTCTAAGGTCGCACTTATTACACACAGAGTGTTTGCCACAAATGAACCCCAATACCTTGCTGATCTCATCAAGGAGCATAAACCATCAACACGCGAACTCTCGTCACCCTCGCAGCAGCAGCTTCTGGCTAACCATTGAACAAAGATAGTCACCATATCGCGCTTTCAAATGAGCTTCTGTGGATGTCTGTAACGCTCTTCTTTCCGATACTAGGAAGCCACTGGGAGATATCCACTTTTAAATTTATATTGTAAACTCATTTCTTTAGAATTGCTTTTTGTGTTCAATTTGCTTTCCTTCCCCCGCATCTCCGATTAGCACGGTTGGCAATAATGTACGCTGCAAAAGAAGTTCAACTTACATACGAACATTCATCGACTGCTGGATGAAGGCCTCCCCAAGCAACTATCATCTCTCATGATCTCACAATGCAAACACCCATCCAGTTCCTAAACACAAAGCGGATCAACGTCGCTCCATCTACCCAGGTGGACGTCCTCCTGGGCACATTCCCTCCTTTTCAGTCGCTCGCCTCGACTACCGTACCCACCGCACACTCCGATTAGCACGGTCGGCTACGTACGCTGCAAAAGAAGTTCAACATGGCACGTACAGTGCATTGGGCCACAGGGCTACTGGGCCAGCTGCAGTGTAGGGGGACTCACTCCAGCGTGGGCTTGGTCTGAGACCAGCCGTAGAGGCTGTGCACGTTGTAGTGCTGGACCTTCGAGCCGTCGGGAAGCTCGTGCAGTGCTTCCATGCACATGGTCTTGTGCTGGAGGCCCCTGAAGACGTCCTGTTGGGTTAGATCTGCGCACAGGGGTTGACAATGGCAGCTGCAGGGAGGTCCCATCGCACAGTGTGCTATAAAGCGCTTCATAGCTCTTCAGATTCCTCCAGGATAAATACATATTCTGATTCTGATATGAATTCGATTAAGGCAATGTGGACCAATACTAACGATCGCGTAAAAATCCCCGCTCCACTTCCACATCTCCGCATGCAAAAAACAAATCAAGATTCTGTCCTCGTCTTACGTGCGATGTCTCGTCTGTTTGTACTGACTTTCTGTGCAATATCTTCTGAATGTATGTTTGATTATTGCTGTACCATCAAACAAAGATGGTCACCGCATCGCGCGCTTACAGATGCGCTTCTGCGGCCGTCTAGATATTAGGAAGCCACTGGAGTTATGCACTTTTTAATCTAGATTGAAAATAATTTCTTAAGAACTGCTTATAGTCTTTAGTTCGTTGTCGTTCCCTGCACCTCCGATTAGCACGGTTGGCTACATACGATACGAAATAAGTTTAATATCCACAGGAAAATGTAAGGCAGACAAAAATACAAATACTGTGTTTCCTACCTTGTAGTTGTATACCTATGCTGTGAATCCAGGGGGCTTCATGCATGACAATTAGCAAGTGAGAAAAATAACTTTCAAATATGGGTCAGGCGCTCGATGAGAGTGCACTACTGGCGTTACTCCTTTGGTATTATATTTAGAAAAATGACAAATATGTGTTGTGATACGGTGGAGGAATATCGCGGATCATGTGGGGTTATCGTATTAGCCGTGGGGTTAATCTACTCCTGTTATTCGCAAAAAAAATGGTGGGTCATTGGATGCCGTTCCGTGTTGACCTTTGGGTAAATTCGTGGCTAACAGCGGAAGATTGGATGAATAGGGCCGCGGGTAAGTGAAGTTCGCCAACAGTACAGGTCTCGCGAAAAATAGGCATCGCTGGTAATAGGGTTGCACCTTTGGCCTTGTTCTTGATAAACTAAACTATTAAACAATTTATTTTTTACCAGATAAAGCCCACTGAGCTTTTTAGCTCTTTTTTTCACAGATGTCCAGTAGCGGCCGGTCAAAATGTTAAAACAATAAATACAAGTACAAAGCTGAGGAAAGGTAAACAAATGACAATAAAGTAAAAAAATACCATTATTTTACCAGGTAAAGCCCACTGAGCTATTAGCTGATTTTTCAGAAGCGATCTGGCCACAAATGAAAGCTCAACAAAGTGGATTATCCTCACGTGGAAATTAACTGCAGCCAAACACTCTTAAGTTCATGTTTCTAAAGGGGGAGGGAAAAACCGGAGAAACCTGAAGACAAAATCCACATGACCACGGGGAGAACACGCAAAGTCAAAATATACAGCGGGCGTCAGGTGCAGGATCAAACCCACGACCTTCTTCATACCAGGCTAGGCAGTTAGCATCTCGCTACCGAGGTGCGTGTGTGTGGTGCAGGCAAGTAGGTGGGGGTGGGGTAACACAAACGCACGTGGCATGTACGGAGGCTCGTTCAATTCCGTATCTTCACATCCGGACGTAGATCCGTGGACAAAGCTCGCCGGTTCGTTCATGTCCTGTGAGCCGGAGAGAGAATGATGAGTGTCGGGTGAATTGGAGGGTTGCCACCTGTCCTGGTTTTTGTTTTCCAGGATCATTCTCCTTTTTGAGGTTAGCTGTTCTGAAAAGTTCGTCCAAGTGTTCCTGGGATATTCGAAGTCTTGGCTTATGTTAGCTGTGTATTAATACACCGCACATGGCAATATTTTTTCATGTAAGCTGCCCCTCTTCCAGTGTTGTGGCATAAGGTTGTGTGTGTAGAAGATGGTCAATGCCTCAGCAACTCAAATGTCTTAACATCTCATTCAAATTGCGGCTTAAGTTTTTTTTTGCCAATGCGACTCACTGATGGCAGCTGTCCCCGTATGTGGCACAATCTGAATACAGCACTGGCCTGTAAATGCAATGTGTTTTTTTTCTGAATTATTAAATTTGGCAGTAATTAATCAAATATGACAAATTCCGACCATGATGTCATATATAACATCATGGAATCTTTGACACCCTCTACGAAGGATATTTTTGGTTCTTACACCCGCGCTATTGACCGGGGTGACCGCTGGGGTTTAAACTGCGATCTTATGTGGTGGAGGAGGGGGGGCGCAGCAAAAAAACAGCAAGAATAACGCAGCTCGGTGCCCTTCGCCAACACCCCGAGCGAAAGCGTGCTTAAATAATGGGAACGCACGATCCACAGTCCGTCGAACTCCATGCTGTCGGCTGGCGTTGTTGGGTTCCGGTAAAACTCCTCGATCTCGCGCTGCCACCACCGAGCGGTGCGCTCGCGGAAGAAGTCGGGCATGGCAGCGTACGCCCGGTAGTGCTGCATGGCGCAATGCAGGGGGGGGGGGGGGATGAGAGGCAGGGGTACAAAAATCCAAGTTAAGGTCACGAGTTCAAAACGGCCAATGCTTTTGACGTCACCAGAATCAGAACGTGTTTTTTTTACTTCCTTTAATTATTTTTTACCGAATATTTATTTACCCTGGGGGAATCCAATCACAGATGTCCAGTAAGGGGGTGGTTCAGAACGTTACAACAACAAAGAATACAAAAACATGGTCGGAGTGCAAAGTATAGGAAAGGTTAAGCAAATCACTTAACACAATTTTTACAAACGTAACAGAAGGCACCAATCTCATGTTTATTGTCCTGAGCCAGTTGTAGAAATTAAATATTCCTGTGACAGGGGTGAGTCTATCCGTAGAACAAGCACCTTTGGCTTTACACAAAGTGGTACTCATTTTGTTGACACCAAAGCTTGGATGTATATACAGGGACTCCTCTACTTACCAACATTCACTTTACAAACTTTCAGAGATGTGATCAAACCTGTCCGTATGTCCAGTTGTCTGTTCGAACCGAGAGTCGTAAGTTCAACTGCCGCGCAATAGATTACGGTGGTGGCATTTACATCTACAGAATGAAGAACCAGTGGAATCTATATCTGCAGAACAAGAAGAAGCAGTGGCATCTACATCTACAGGAGATTATACAACTTTTAAAGCCATTCCCTGTGTTTAGTGTACATGCCGTAAAACATGTTTTGAATCGACAGGAGCAAAGTTGGATGCACGTACAAATCGACTAACGAACATATTTCTGGAACTTAACTCGTTCGTAAGTAGAAAAGTCCCTGTATGATGAATTTCTTTCACACCATACGTAGCCAAATGCGCTAATTCGAGTTGTGGATATTAACTCATGACCCTCCATTGCGAGTCATTGCGCTTTAACCACTGCGCCACTCAGCCAAATCAATAGACCAAGGGAAGCCGTGAATAGGAATCAGGGCCCCAATGCGTGTGTGTAACGCACCTCAACTTGATAGTCCCAGTCTTGGGTGTCATCCACTTCAACGTCAGGATAATCAGGCCACACCTTCACACAACAATCCATTCAGACACACACGCTCCGTGTTAATTTGAGAGTTGCTGTTTAATTTCACATTGGCGTTCATATTTACATCAAACATATTTTGGCAGTCTACTGTGTTGTGAGCATTGCACATTTTTACCTATAGCTTTGGGTTCATCCCAAAAACACATCAGTATAATTATGTAACTCCGTACAGACATAGGTTTCGGTCAATATGTAAAAAGGTCAGATATGTCAACATCAATAGACAATTATATTTACAATTTGCAAATATAGGTTAGTAGACAAAAAATGAAAGCAAACTGCTTTAAACATGGGGGGGGGGAGGATTTGGTTGACTGTGCTAGTAAGTGAATGTACGTGAGATTAGGCACATGTGAATAGGTCAGATTTGTGAACATCCAAAAAAAGCATAATGACACCACGCCTTTACACCCCCGTGATGCACTTGATGTTGGGTTTAGTTTGTTGTCCTTCCCCCGCACCTCCGATTATCACGGTTGGCTACGTATGGTGCGAAAGAAGTTCTACATCCATACAGCACAACTCCAAGAAACTACGCGGTAAAACACAATGGATTTTAGGATTACCTTTCCATACATGATTTGTCCATCTGGACGTTTCATATAAACGTCATTTTCCACACCTCGAGTGTATGCAGGATATGGCTCAGTCTCATTCGCAGCAATTGCTGGATCCTGGAAAGTACAATAACAATTGTGACGTTTCACCATCAACATTTTTGAGTGCATCTTTAAAAAAGAGACACCTTGATTCATGACGCATTGCATGTGTAAATGGCAAACAAGAGCGCCAGCTGGCAAATCACCTGATGAAGCTGGTTGTACTCATCAATGTCGTCGTCAAATTGTAAATGTTGTGGGTTTACTCTCGAATACACCGGTGTGCTGAAGTAATAATGAATTGGTACATTTTGTTTACGTGACAAACCTTACCAATTGGTTGTGTCGGATGATGGCGGGTTAACAACACATTTATATTCACGCGATTTAACCCAATAAAGAACCCTGTACTATGCATAATATTGGTGGCGAAAGCTTCCGCGTTAAACTCCGTTTGCTCATGGCTACATTACCCCCCCGTGCTCACCAGGATGATGATGATTCGCATGCCCTCGTCGTGCATTTGTCGGATCAGGTTGGGGAAGTTTCCAAACTTTTCCTTGTTTAAGGTGAAGTCCAACTGCCTCACCATGTAGTCGATGTCACCGTACTGAGTGTCCTGTGCGACAGAAGAGGGCCGAGAGGCGTTGTCAGGAGACCACCGCGTGGACTCAACTTTTCAGTTGGCATTAACCTACATTGCAGTAGACCTGGACTGAGGATAAAGCAACTCAATGCATTACCACCATTCTGATTTATGTTGCTGACACAAGGGCATTTATACCTCACGCTATGAATGTACTTTTACTAAGACGATAAAGAGTCGCCTTTATGCATTCTGCGTTGAACATCGAAGCAATAGGTGGGGCCATCCTGTCACCCCATGCCTCACTCACACTCACTTTTCCTACGTAATAATATTCACAATTTACCAAAGATTAAAGATGTTCATGATAATAAGACAAGGGCCACCGTAAAGCCTTAACAGACTGTTGGGGCAAGTGCTGTTAGCGAGCACCTATGAAGGCTGGCACAGTGTTAATGTTGACACATCACACCAGTTACTCATTTGAGGCTGAGTCGACCTAGAGGAGGCCCAGGACCAATTCAGAAAATCGTCACTGCTGTTAGCCGTGAGCGGCAATCAAAGTCGGGTCGCCGGGTTCGCAGCGCAGCGTGCTAACCGTTGCACCACCGCTCCCCACTACTAATCATAATAAGACTCCCCAGATACACTTAACACGGGCAAATGTTTTCAAGTGTAAAGAAGGCGTGTTGGTTTACGTAGATAATATATGCCAGAGCAGTAGATCATGTGTATAAATTGCATAGGCGACGTCTGTCACTCACATAGGGGACGCCTGCTGCCTTCATGTCGTTGTAGAGGTTCAGGATTTCCGTGTCGTTGGCGTAGCCGTAGCGGCACAGCTGGAAGCCCAGAGACCAGTAAGGAGGCATGGCCGGGCGACCGATGAGCTGCAAAGGAGGCACGACACGAAGCGATAAGAACACCGCTAACTTTTATCGCTAATGACGGTGAATGGTGGCAGTGTATAAATAATGCCCCAAAAGTATTTTCCATTAAAGGTAAAACAAAAACGTAGCCTTGAATCTGTTTGCCCTTGACAAGTGTTGGCAGAAGGGCCTCCGCTAGAGGGAGCATTAGAGGGCAATTTGGTCTGCCCTTCCGTGCAGGCCAGAGGTGCTTGAAGAGGTCGGGATGTCCACAATTTATCCCAGTATACGGCACCTGCCGATCAACTCAAGTGAGTTCACCCCATTCGTACACTTGGCTGGAAAAGGGTGGGGGGGATTATGCAGAAATTCTAGATTTTAAGCTTTCGTGACTGCAAGGATTCATACTCTTAGTTTTTTCGGCAAAGTTACGTAGGTAAAAAATGAAATTAAAGTTAATCCAAATTTTTTATAAATTAATAAAAATAAAATAATTTATTAATGTTAATTTCATTTTTAACCTACGTGACTTTACCAAAAAAACTAAGAGTATTATGCAACCAGAATATTGCATTGAACCAGCGATCTCTGAATCAAAAGTCCTGTGTGCTGACCAATTACACCATGGCATTTCCCTTTACTTTCGATATCGACGAAATGAAGCTATTGGGAATCTGGTGTCTATTCCATCGTTATAGGCAGGGCTTTTGGGAACGAGGGGAGGGGCATTGGGGGATCGATCAGAGAGGGGGGCGGGCACAGATGCTCTAAAGGCAGAGTTGTGGATGACTATCGTTGTAGGGGCTTTGTGGGACTGAACGGAAGGGCTGTGGGGGATAGATCAAGTGGACAGGATTAGCGCGGTTGGCTATGTATGGTGCAATAGAAGTTCAACATACATACGTATGTGGAGATGGGACGAGGAGGAGTTTGGGGGATGTGTGAATTGGTCCACGCAAAAAAGAAACCCGGGCTTTTTGTGTCATTCGGTGCAATTGTGAACAACAGCCATATGATCTCATCGGTATAATCATTGCGTTCACCGCAGCTCAAAGACTCAGTCCCTACAAGGCGTGTGGTGAAGTCAGGAGATGTCCCATGTTCTGCTCGGCACTTGGAGGCCTGAAGATCAGAATCGGTGATTTTGTCGACAATGTGTTCGGGGAGGCAATTCCATATCCGGACAGCGGCGTGAAGGGAGCTTCTGTCCATGGAGCAATTTTCTGGCAACTGGGGGGGCAAGTGCTGCCCCTCGTTATGACACCAAGCTTGTAGTAAGGCATTCAATAGTTTGGCGTGAACACGTTGGCAATTTGCCAACCGAGCCTCTGTCCTCTTCTCGACACTTGCACCAATGTGTGCGGTAGTATCATGTAAAAAAAATACCGCCCCATGTAGGTTGCCCTTCAAAACTGATGGGAACGTGAGGTTTTAGGTCTGGGCTGTTGCGGTGGATGGGGCGGCAGAGTTTAGCTGCCACTGTTCAATGGTTAAGCCAGTGGCTTTTGTTCGATGGTTAGCCAGCGGCCGTTGGCGAAGCATCGAACAAAGACGGTCACCGCATCGCACGTTTTCAGATGCGCTTCTGCGGCTGTCTGGAACGCTCTTCTTTCCGATATTAGGAAGCCACTGGACTTTAAAATCTAGATTTAAAACGAATTTCTTAAAAAAAAGTGTTTTTTGTGTTTAGTTTGTTGTCCATTCCTTTTCCCCGCACATCCGATTAGCACGGTTGGCTATGTCCGGTGCGAAAGAAGTTCAACATACATACATGCTGTTCTCAGGCTCACATGAGTGTATTGCTCTGTGTATATCAATATGAATATGCCAGTGTACTGTAGGGTGTATATCACTATGAAATATACCAGTACTCATGGCAGTGCACTGCAGGGTGTGTATCAGTGTGAAATCTACCAGTACTTACGGCAGTGTACTGCTGCGTGACCTCCTCTGGGCTGGGTCCGAGTGTGAAGTAGAAGTCAAGGATGCCCCCCGTGGTGCGGTAAGTCACCGCTGGGTTGGGCTGCAGAACAATGTCTGCTCGCACAACAGGAGTGACATTAAGGCTGTGCGTCAAAAACGCAACTCACGGTGCCCATGACCACACACACACACGTACAAATGCAAAGTTCCTCCGTATAGCATTGATAGACTGTCGAGGCAAGTGTGTTTAGCAAATGCATTATACTGGTAGGAACCTCCTAGTTACACCAGCCCACAGGGGATTATTGTGTCCGTCCGTCCGTCGTGCATCCAAAAATGGGAGGGGTGGGGCTGGGTGGAAAGGGGAGGGTGGGGAGGGGCTGGGTGGGGAGGATGGGGAGGGGCTGGGTGGGGAGGGGAGGGTGGGGAGGGGCTGGGTTGAGAGGGTGGTGCTGGGTGGGGGGTGGGAGGGGTGGGGCTGGGTGGGGAGGGGCTGGTCACCCCGTGGTGCCCTTATAAAACTCAACGTTTAACCTACTCATGCCGGCTTGTGCCCGCCCTCACAGTCGGCCATATTTGCGGAATACACCACGCCGTCGTTAACCCTGGCCATTGACCGAGCAAGGTATGTGTTGAATACTCTTTGGTTCTTTCGGTAAAGTCACGTAGGTATACAATAAAATAAATTAAATCACGACGTTTCGGGTGCAACACAAGCGTCCGTCATCAGGTGGGACAACCACAGCAAGAAACAATTGTTTGGATCCCTGCAGTCACGAAAACTTAAAATCTACATTATGAATGCCAGCAGTGCGTATGAAGGGGTGGTGTGGTAGATGCCATGGCAGGCTTGCTTTCGTCTCCCCGTTGCTGACGTTTACACGTCATGCAAGGTCCTCATTTAAGGCTGAGTGTACTTTGGAAAGGCCCAGGACTGGCTCAGATAATTGTCACTGACGTTGGCCATGGCCAGGAATCGACCTCCTGTTACCGGGTTCGTCGGAGTGCAGTGCGCAATGACAGGCAATGGCATCAACAACAACAACCGCCGTTCGCTGCCGAGTGGCCGGTAGCGGCGGGGGTGTGGTCACGTCGCCATGCCATCGCCAGGTTCAGTTCACTTTGAGGCCACGTGAATTGCGTCGCGCGGTTTGTTCAGATGGGCTTCACTGCCTGGCTAGGTGCACTTTGAGGCCATGTGAAGTACATCGCGCGGCACGTTCAGATGCGTCTCTGCGGCCGTCTGGAACGCTCTTTCTTTCCGATATTAGGAACCCACTGAGAGCTCTGCACTTTTAAATCATCTAGATTGACATTCATTTCTTTATAATTGCTTTTTGTATTTAGCTTGTTGTCCTTCCCCCGCAGATACGATTCGCGTGGTTGGCTACGTACAGTGCAAAAGAAGTTCAACATACATACAAGTGTCGAAGGCTAACTAAACACTTTCACGATGACGATAATGACAACACACGCTTCTCACCCATGGCATTGCTGTTGAAGAGCAGAACGCTGTGTGCATTGGCCCCATCCTCCACCGACATGTAGTAGGGATGCACCCCGTATGCGTTTGCTCTGTACTGTGGGTACACAGCACACACACAGAATCAGAATATTGATTTAAAACTGGAGGAATCTGATGAAATATGAAGCTCTTTTTCTCTAGGTGCCCTGTATGGGCCGGGCCAGCGAGTAATGAAGGAAACATTACAAAAGACAAGTGGAGTGCAAAAGAGCAACAATGGTAAGCAAGTCACAAGTATTTTAGTTTAGCACGTAGGCTTTCACGACAAATATTGTCCATGAGAGGTTTTTTTGGGTTAGCTTGTGTAAATATAAATCTGTCGTTAAACCCGCCACCACCCAACACAGCTATTTACTAAGGTTTGTAAATGTTGTGCGTTTACTTTTCAACGCACCGGTGTGCTAAAGTAGTAACGAATTGGCACGTTTTGTTTACGTGACAAACCGTACTCATTGGCTGTGTCGGGTGGTGGCAGGTTCAATGACACATTTATATAAAGTCACGTAGAAGAACAGACTTGGTCTTCACCTGAGGATGGCTGCTTGCGTTGTGGCCGAAACGTCGTGAGAATAATTTTATTATGTTTTATTTTTATTATTTTATTACTTCCCTTCTACGTGACTTTACCGAAAGAACCAAGAAGATGAATCCCTGCAGTCACGAAAGCTTTAAATCGAAATTTAAGACGCATTTATATTTACATGATCTAACCCAAAAACCTCTATCATGGATAAATGCATTATATAAGTACAATTTATCAAGCTTGGGTGAAGGCAGCAGAAAACAACAACAAAAACAGTCCCAGGCCACCAACAAGATGACAACTCCCAGCAATCCCTCAATAACATTAACATTGAACTATTGATGCCACAGTCTTGTTATAAAGTGCACAGTAGGGCCAGCACATGAGTGACATTTAACACATTCCTGCAGAGGGAGCAGGTAGGAACGTTGGGTTGCTCGGTCAATGGCCAGGGTCAACGGCGGCGTAGTGTATTCCGCAAATACGGCCGACTGTGAGGGCGGGCACAAGCTGGCGTGAGTAGGTTAAACGTTGAGTTTTATAAGGGCACCACGGGATGACCAGCCCCTCCCCACCCAGCCCCACCCCTCCCACCCCCCACCCAGCCCCACCCTCCCCACCCAGCCCCTCCCCACCCTCCCCTCTCCACCCAGCCCCACCCCTCCCATTTTTGGATGCACAACGGACGGACACAATAATCCCCTGTGGGCTGGTGGAACCAGGTGCTTTCTACCAGTACTACCGCATCTATAGCAAGACACTCGGATGGGTGGCACTGAGTCTTTGAAGCCATTCGTGGTCAGACCGGTTTTGGGTGCATTGGGATCTACGGGTGAAATGCGCCTGACAAATTAAAATTATTATCGCTATTTAAGAGTTCAAATGCAGGTTTATGGGGCTGACAACAATGAGCACCGCTTGTTTTGGGAAGCCAACAGTGGTCATAATATGGTGTACATTGGCAGTGTAATAGTCACGTGGGATAGCCACCACTTACTTGGGGGGCCACAATTGAAGATGAGTACCCATTTCAACTAAAGTACTCTTTAAACTAAAGTACCTATTTAAACTAAACATGTTTTCAATTGATGTGGGTTCTGCTCTCCAACACACCGGTGTTCTGAACTAGTTTCGAATTGGCAGGAATGTTTACGTGACAAATGGGTTTAACGGCACATTGATATCTACGCGATCTAACCCCAAAAAACCTCTTTTATGGATAATATTGGTCGTGAAAGCCTACGTGTTAAAATAAACTCAGACTATTAATACCTATGGAGACGTTTATGCCAATATCAAACATTATTAAAAATAAGAATATGTTTTACCCATTCTGGCAATAAAACAGGTGTTAAGTTGTTCAAAAACCAAATATATACCTTTCATAACTATTCAACTAAACTCTTTTTATTTTACCAGGTTAAGGCCCACTGAGCTAGATAACTCTTTTTCAGAAGGAACCTGGCGATCACAAATAACAGCTCAACGCAGTGGCTTATTTGAACCAGGAAGCCATTTTGAAACGTAACCCTCCCTTGCGTGATGAATTAAAAGCAAAACCAATTGTTGTCTTGTTTTTAGTTTAATGTGATTCAGACCAAAGAACCCCACAAACATGTTGCATTTTATTTTATACCAACGAAAAAAATTCTGATCCTGCTCATTACAGTGGACACTTAGCGTCTACCGGCTGCCACCATGTTGAACGCCAAGCTCTGCTTTACCAAACATTTCTGCCATGCTGGGCATCATATTGTCCATCGTCAGTTGCCACGATGAATAGGTGACGTCCTATAGAGAGGAGGACTGTGTGTACTTAACATTTCGGAGAACGTGCATCTGTACGTATGGTATGTTGAACTTCGTTCGCACCGTACGTAGCCAACCGTGCTAATCGGAGGACGTGCGGGGCGTGGCTGAAATGTGAACATACCACGGTTGCCACCGTGGCGAGATGTTAACTACCTCGCCTGGTATGCAGGAGGTCATAGGTTCGATCCCGACCCTGACGCCTGTATATTTGGAGTTTGCATCTCTCTCCCCGTGGTTGCCTAGATTTTTCTCTAGGTCCTCCGGATTTTCCCGCCAAATCTAGAAAAACTGCATTTAATATATTTGGCTGCTATAAATTGCCATGTGATACGCCACTTAATTGAGCTATCATTTGTGGACAGATCACTTCTGTAAAAGAGCTTTACAACTCAGTGGGCCTTATTACCTGATAAAAAAAAATTGGAATAAAAAAGTTATTTTTATCAAAGCAGTCCACCGCAGTACACGCGATTGTCTGAGACTCTCCCGAGCTGTGACTGTCCTGAGTGGCACGAGGACACCGCAGTGAGAGAGCTCTGCAACGGGGATGACGTTGTTACCCCGGGAGGCTGATCCTTCGAGAAGTATCCCCACGTCTCCCAATTGAGCTTGAGCTTGAACGTGTCGTGCTCAGTCTCGCCAAAGCCGTAGATGTTCTCGCTCGGCAGCAGCGCAGACATCTGGATGAAGCGGTCCGTGAAGGTGAAGCCGGCCGCCTGCGAGTTCCAGCTGAGGACGAGAAAACAGAGGGCCCATTGGGCGGCCTCGATGGGACACCCCCGTTGCCTCCAACGGGAACCTCGGAACCAAGCGGGGCCCCCCCCACCCCTGAGTCAATGCCTGGCTTTGAGCCCCCCCCCCCCCTTTGGGTAGGTGTCTCCAATGCTGTAAATCCTCCCCACCCCTTTCCCCATCAGCACATCTGTCGGTGGATGTTTGCTTTGCGGAGTCGGAGGCAAAATCGTGATATGACGGCCTCACAAGACATCCGAATGATACACAGCATAGTGATTTAAATAGGGACGGATGGTGAGTAATTGATTGACAAAATAAATTAACTTTGCAAAATATGTAATTAATTAAAAGCATTTTATATTAAATAACAAAGAAAGCATTTGCAATTTTTTATTTAGAAATGGAATGCACTGCACACCAATATTTGATCAATTAAAAAAATTGTATTAACTGAAATTATTTGTAGAATGACTGTAACAATAAAAGAATGTACTAACTGAGCCCGTAACTAAGTTATCCAAGATTGAAAGATTGCAACCGTCTCGCCAGTGGTCTGCTGGTGATGATATTACGTCCTCACTGTTTCACAGTCATTTTATAAATGGATTAATCAAATTAAATGAATGTAATATATCGAGAGGGATGATATACTAAAACAAGAGCATAACTTCATCGCGAGCAGACCACGTGACAGACCACGTGACAGACTGATGCATGTGGATTGTCTACACAATGCCAGGCCCTTTGTACAGCTTAATCAGCACGTGAACAGTGTTCCGACCTCTGCATTCTTACTTTTTTTATGCTTTTATTTACTTTCAGAAAGCCTTTTTGGAATAACCCGAATTCTGATTTATTCAAGTCTGGATCTGTCACGAATTTAGGAGTCGAATGAACTGACACTGAATGTATATATGCGTACGAAGTGTGCACAGCACATGCATGTATGTATGTATGCGTGCAATTGTGTGTTTGTTGTGCGCACTGTGATGGCAATACTCACATGACTTTCCCCGTGCTTTTGCGGATGACGTGGATTCCGAATGGGCTGTCCACGAACTCCACATGGTACAAACGGGAAGCCTCGGTGCCACCGGGGACGCTCGGTTTGTTGAGTGGGACCGGAACTTCATATCGAGCTTTTGCTGGATCGTAAATCTGGGGATAAAAAATCACGATTTGCGATATTTCATCCCTCTTACGTGGCTTTGGGTTGTACCGCTTGCTGTTAATGGTGACGAGATGTTAACTGCCTCGCCTGGTATACAGGAAGTCGTGGGTTCACAACTCTGATGGCTGCTGTATATATGGAGTTTTCGTGTTCTCTCTATCCCCGTGGTCGCATGGGTTTTTATTCGGGACCTCCAGTTATCCTCTACACATTTAGAATCAACGTGCGTTCAGAGTATTTGGCTATTTACATCTCCACATGATAAGCCACTTCGATGAGCTATCAATTGTGGCCAGGTCACTTCTGAAAAAGAGCTACATAGCTCAGTGGGCATTACCTGGTAACATAAAAAATGTCATAGTTTAATTTATAGTTTGGCATGATGTCCAATGTTTATCTCCATGCGCTGGCATCTTCAGCTTTCCCAGCACATAACATGTGGCATCCAAGGGAATGGACTCCAAAATTCCATACAACAAATGATGGTACGTGCATATAATAGCTTTAGATATGCTGATGCGCATAATCCCACAGCACCGCCGACTGTGCGCAGAGTGTTCGTGTCGGCGCTTAGTGGTGAATATTTGTTCTCTATTTACCTTGGGAGGTCTTTCGTCTTACCCCGATCTCCGGCTTTAGTCGAATCCAGCTTTGAGAGGTTTTTATGCAAGTAATATTTATGCAAGTAATATTCAGCCAGGTGGCTCAGCGGTAGAGCAAGCAGCTTGCAATCGTACGGTTGTAGATTCAAATCCTAGTTATGGGTTGATTTATCCCCATCATCCCTCCCAGGGTAGATGCAATGCATACCATTTTGTGAGGAGGTCAACAGTGGTTATACTATTTGTGCGTCTGGTGCTCGCCAAGCTGCATTGGCTTCCGGTTGCTGAACGAATACATTTAAAGGTCGCGCTCATTACACACAACGTGTTTGCCACAAATGCACCACAACACCTTGCTGGTCTCGTCAAGGAGCATGAGCCATCATCACGCAAACTCCGCTTATCCTCGCAGCAGTGGCTTTTGGCTAGCAATCGAACAGTCACTGCATCACACGCTTTCAGATGTGCTTCTGCAGCCATCTGGAACGCTCTTCATTCCAATATTAGGAAGCCACTGGAGCTTCCACACTTTTAAATCTAAATTGAAAACTAATTTATTTGGAACCGATTTTTGTCTTTACGTTGTATGTACTTTCCCCAGGCACCTCCGATTTGCATGGTTGGCTACATACGGTGCGAAAGAAGTTCACCATACATACATACCGTCAATGGAATGTGAAATTTCCATCTCAGTGCTCATTTCGAACCTTTTCGTTAATTATTTACCTTGACTCGGAGGCTGTGGTCGCTGAAGAATTCGACGTCCACGTTGAGAGTCTCCACCGTGGGGTTGCTGCCGCTGTGGTAGCGACGTGGGTAGGCCGCGTTGCGCTTGATGACCACGCGCTGACCCATGGCGGTGGGGGTGGGCGCGCCCGTCGCCTCGTAGCCGTAGACACCGTCGTAGATGCACCACGGCACGCCGGGTGTCGTGTGCTCCTGGCACGTGGGGCAACGGAAACACGCGACGAGTCGATCGCGCTTCACCGCGGCATCTTGATCGTGATGACGATGCTTGGCTTGGTAGAGCTGCCCTCCTTCAAAACCGAAGCATTCTCGGTGTGCTTTGCACGTGATCAGCAACTTACATCACATCTCATCTCAACACATTTGAACGGTACCTGGTGTGACACAACAAGAAAGACGGTTATCACATCACGCGTTCTCAGATGCACTTTCTGTGGCCATATGGAACGCTCTTCCCTCCGATATTAGGAAGTCACTGGAGCTATGCACTTTTAAATAATCTGGATTGAAAACTCATTTCTTTACAACTGCTTATTATGCTTAGTTCGTTGTCCTTTCCCCACACCTCTGATTAGCATGGTTGGCTACGTACGATGTGAAAGATATTCAACATACATACATTAAAAAGGCTAACTCAGCACCTGGCCTGTGTAATCGCAAATTGAGTAATTTTTGGGTAATTGTGAAGTTTGTTAAGTTTAGATGATGATGCGGGCATACAATGGCCGAAGCATTCTGGTCTCAGGGGATCTTTACTTATCCACTGTGAAGCAGACGGCACGTAGTTTAACGGTTGATACAACACAGACCACAGTACTAACCAGAACGCCTTGCAAGATTTGAACTGCGAACCTCTGCAACAAGCGGGTAACACGCCACGTCACTGCCCCATTATTGGTGAGGGTTCGTATTACAGGGAACACGGGTTAACAGGGGTTAACAGTTTACACATGCGGTTTGGAAATTTCCCTCCAATTTTCAATGAAAAGCATCTTGATGAGCAAAGACAATCATGGGCACGGCAACATCGCTCTGATTTTTTTTACGTCAATGAACGCGCGTATTGATACTTTAACATGTAGGCTTTTGCGACCAATATTATCCATAAATATGTGTCATTAAACCTGCCACCACCCGACACAGCCAATTAGTAAGGTTTGTCACGTAAACAGAACATGCCAATTCGTTAATAATACAACACACCGGTGTGTTGGAAAGCAAAGCCACAACATTTACAATCTGAGTACGATGTTTCTCCAGTAATTACAACAAATCTGTCTGTCGCCTGATGAAGCTAGTTGTAGTTACTGGCGAAACGTCGTACTCAGATTGTGGCATAGCGCTGGCTGCTGGCGAAAAAGGGGAACTGCGGTGTATGGAAATACGGCAGCAGGCATCTGGGGGAAAGGTCAGAGAAGGGGCCCAGCGGGAAGCCCCGGGAACCCGCTAGTAGGTTCCAGAAGGGGGGCGTGGCTGGGGCGGAGCGACGCCAGGATGGGAGTATAAGAGGGGCCCCTGTGCGGGACCTCGTGGTTGTTCCTGGAAGTGGGATCCCCGTTGTGTTGCTCAAATCCAACATCGTCACCATCTCGTCGTCGTTGTCTCCATCTTCACTATCCCGGGGCGCTGTTAGGCAGACAGCCTCCCAACTATTCTAACTAAGTAGTGCTGCCGACATTAGATGGTCTTAATATTAATAGTGTGCACCCACGTAGGGTGTGTATTTTCCCGATGGTGCTTTTTCAATGTTCAATAAATAAGTGCCTCCAAGTCTTACTGTCTCCGAGTTGAGTGACTACACTCGTAACGAATTGGCATGTTCTGTTTAGGTGACAAACCTTACTAATTGGCTGTGTTACACGATCTAACCCAAAAAAAACGCAATATGTGTGTAATTGCATTACCCCTCAACAGCACTCCCCTATGACGTCATTCCCAGTAGAATGAGCACATGGCAAAAAGGGCGGGCGTAGTGTGGCGACCGCAAGAGGACACACGCGTGACCGCACCTTCCATATGCAACCGCGGCTTTCGCAGCTCGACTTTGAGGCATCGGCCTCCGGGTAGCAGTCAAAGCGCTCCTCCTCGTACTCCCACTGCACCTCGTACTCTGAGCCCAGACGCATGCCCAGACCTCGGATGTGGCCCACCTGACAAAAGACCGATGGGCAGCATCTGTTAATGGTCCCTCTTTCAAAACCACACCACTTGCGCTCTTCCCAGTGATGATAAATTATTAGTTAGATGTCATGTATTGTATAGTTTGGTGTTCAACCAGGACCAATTTCGAACAAAAAATGCCTTTGAAATGCTGGGCAGTTCACCAGACTTGGTTTAAGCAAGGCTGACTGTTCACGAGAGAATGACATTCAAAACGGGGTCTACTGTTTGCTTGCATTGAATCAATGCTGTTAAAAAGAGTGTAGCCAATGTGATGTGTAAAAAAACGCGGAGTCGATCGGACAAATATGGGAAGGAAGCATCTTGTCTGCTAATTTATTTTATTCTCAAAAGAATAGGATATAAATTGAGTGGATGCTGCCGTGGTGTAACGATTAGAACACTCTAACTTGCAATCCAGACATCACTGGTTTCAGCTCCCAGTACGGCAGTTTAAACAATGGGGCGAGTTCCTTAACTCACCCCCTCACCTCGGTCCACCCAGCATCACGAATGGGTTCACAAGTTCATTGGTCGGCAGGACACACGTGGTGGAGTAAAGTGTGGGTACCCCCACCTCTTCCAATAAGTCTGGCCAGCATGGACCCTGAGGTCAAGAAACACCCTCTAGAGTCTAGAAGGGTCTCTCTAGAGCTCGCTCTAGTGGAGGCCCCTTCTGCCTGCAGAGTGCCTGGCGCTGCAATGACAAAACGCTGCTCCTCACCCTGTTGACTTTGTCGAAAGAGAGCTGGTTTGTCGGAATGATCACTTCTTCTCCCGCTGAGTTGATGACTTTGGCGCTCCCGATTGGAAAACTGAGGCCCAGCAGTCTCAGCTCATCAATGTTGATCCCGTCCGGGTTCGTATACCCTCCGTCCATGGTAATCTGTAGTCGATTCTGTAAATCGAGTTCGTGGGTGAAGACATCAGGTCAACCCTGCAGAGTGACTTAGTATAAAGGGAGAGGGACTGGGGGGACATCCAGAAAACTCAAGGGGGGGGGGGGGGACATGACCAAAGTCAATGTTAAACAAACTGTCCACAAATGTTAAACGCTAAACCGAATAAATATATAATCTGCTCTTGTCTATCATACACTCTGCTCTAGTTGGGCTCCACGGTGGCAATATGTTAACTCCCTCGCCTAGTATTCAGGAGGTCGTGGGTTCGATCCCGACCCTGACGCCTGCTGTATATTTAGAGTTTGCATGTCTCTCTCCCCGTAGTCACGTGGCTTTTTCTCCGATTTAAAATCATGCATCGAGACTACTTGGCTGCTACTATAAATGTATACGTGATGAGCCACTTTATTGGGAGATCATTTGTGGCCAGGTCGCTTCTGCAAAAGAGCTGTGTAGCTCAGAGTGGGCCTTATCTGGTAAAATTAAGTTTTTTTTAATAGTTCTCACTCAGATCCTAATAAGAATGTGCCAGTAGACACAGGCGTACTTCTTGCTGCTTCTCGACCAAACTGTGGCCTTCATCCTTCTTGACTGATGCAATGCACATCCACTGCACAGGCACTGGTGAAGATGCCTCTTCCATGTTGATGGAGAAACCATGAACTCACGGCACTTGAGTACTGAGTTTAGTCACAGGTGGCTACCCAGATTCAAACACAGGATCGTTCTAAATCATCAGAATATTTATTGATCCTGGAGGAATACGACGAGCTATAAAGCTCGTGTTATTTACACAAAAATGCAGTTTTCAACAATTTCATTTCATTTAAAAAAATATAATCTGACGATTCCGAGTCTGTAGCTTGGTTGATTTTTAGTTGCACTAGAATACAGTTTAAAATTATATTGTTAACGTACAAAGCAGTGGACCATCTTGCCCCAGCCTACATCATTGACACACTGCACCCATGTCCCCTCAAGGTCCCTAACATCTGGGGATGCAGATCTTCTCTGCATTGCCAGGTTGAAACTTCAGTTTGTGGGTGACCGAGATTTCTCCCCGTGTAGCCCCCAGGATATGGAACACTCTTCTACGAGATTTCAGAATCCCTCTGAGTCTGTCGACAATGTCAAAATGCGTTTTAAAACACATGTACATGCTTCCGCTTGTTAAACTTTCAGTTAATTTAGTGAATGGATTCTTAAAATATTTTTAGAATATAATTATTTTCATGCTGAGTGTTTGTTGCTGCTGTGTCCTCTAGAAATCCTTGATGAAAAGCACTACATGAATGGAATTATTATAATTTTATGCATCTTAAACTGGAGGGCTGACCCCGGGCTGGAGAGGCGCTCCCCGACGTTACGACGCTGCCTCGAGTTCCCACAGGGATCCTGAAACATCGGCACCTCTTCTTCCGAGAGGCAGGGACACGGACACATGCATGTGTGTGCGACCCAGCCATACTCACGTCAGTGCACACGAACGTGTAGTAGAGGTGTTTGTTTTTCTGGAACGAGTCTGTGGGCGAGGAAAAGCGGCAGGTATCATGATGTGTGCATGCACGCTGAACTTCGTACGAATCGTACGTAGCCAACCGTCCTAATCGGATGTGTGGGGGGGAAGGACAACACTCTCTCCGCATGCAAGCGTGTGTCTCCTAACCTAGCCCCACGTGTATGCAACTGTGATGTTTACGTTATAGGGCCTGGGTGGCTGCGTGATCTCCCCCGATAGAAGGCAAAAATACGTTTCCGACGTATTCATTACATTACAACAGACGCAATGCACATCCACTGCACAGGCACTGCTGAGGAAGATGTCTCTTCCATGTTGAAGGAGAAACCATGAACTCACGACACTTGAGTATTGAGCTTAGTCAGAAGTGGCTGCCCAGATGCAAGCCCAGGATTGCTCCGAATCAGAATCAAGATATGCATTGATACTGGAGGAATAGGATGATATATTAAGCTCTTTTTTTCACAGATGTCAAGTAGGGGCGGGTCAGAACATTACAACAAAAATACGATAGGAGTGCAAAATATAGTAAAGAGAGGAAACTCACCAAAAAAGACAAAATAAAACTGATTTATTTTTTTATTTTACCATGTAAAGCCCACTGAGCTATTCGCTAATTTTTCAGAAGCAACCTGGCCACAAATGATAGCTCAACGTAGTGGCTTATCATGTGGACATTTATAGCATCAACATAATCTAAATAATCCAAATGCATGTTTCTAAATGTAGAGGGAAAAAACAGAGCAGACACACGCAAATTCCATGCCCTTTGACTTCTGTTTGTTTACCTAGCAATCACGAACCAGAGCTTCCACGTCTATTTATTTCCTATTTAAAACCGTGACCTGCTCCGTAGCCAATGGCAGCACATAAGGTGAGTGTTCACGTAGAGGACGCTTGTCACAACACTGAGCGGCAGAGGACAACCAGCCTCCGCAGGGGTTAGCCGCGATGTGGACCACGACCCTACTACAGCAGTAAGGACGTGTGTGGCGCATTAACCCTATGATTGCTGTATTTTATTTGTTACTTTTTGTTACTTTTTACCAGGTAAGGCCCATTGAGTTATTAGCTTATTTTTCATAAGCGACCTGGCCACAAATAATAGGTCAATGAAGTGGCTTATCGTATGGAAATGTAAAGCAGTCAAACACTCCAAACGCATGTTGATTCTAAACGTGAAGGGAAAAATCCACATGCCCAAGGGTAGAACACGCAAACTCCAAATATGGAGCAGGCGTCAGGGTCGGGATCAAACCCACGACCTCCTGCATACCAGGCGAGGGAGTTAACATCTCCTAGCCACCGTGGCGCCCTCCACCGCCCCTCCTGTGAAGGTTTACTGGCCTGGTTGGGAAGTTGGAGATTGTGGTCTGAGATGTGTAGTCCTAATGGACTCATGTATTTGCTGTGATAACCTTTTTGTCGTTTGTGTTTTCTGCTTTGATTTCATTTCTTAGTTTGTTTATTAATTTTAGATTTTTCTTGGTAGTAGTGGGGTCTTAATTTGCTCGGCGTGTATGTATGTGTGTGTTGGGCTTCTTTCGCGCTGTGCGTAGCAAACCTCGTATTTGGGATTTGTACCTTGTACATAATGAATGTACATTGTTGTGGGATGCTGTTGGCATGTATGACGTCATATAAAATGCAATTATTATTCTCCATCGTGTCCACTGCAGTGGGTTGCTATGAATTATATGGTAATGGTGGTAATTTAGCATCAGTGCAAATTGCTTTCTCAAGGAAAATTCTGCTGGTGGAAGGACACTCAGAAGAGGAAGCTCAACAAGTGAGTCCCTGCAGAGGGTATTTGGCCTCCTATTCCATGGCCGGGCAGGCACTTTACCCTCCACCTCACATGGCCTGCTGATCAAATGACCATGGTGAACCCGTTTATACCCCCAGCTGGTCAGAGTTTGGGGGGGGGGTGATTTAAGAAACGTGCACCATTGTTCCAACTGCTGGTGCCGGTAGATCTATCCGCCAACCTCTGGGTCGCAGGTTCAGTGTAAGAAATGGTTTGCTGCGGCAGCATCCCTTGGTTTATATGACTGCTATGAAATGATATACGAAATCACGTGAGACTACTTATAGATTTTTTTTCAATTTATGAATGAGAGAAACAACATGTGCTGTTTAAACATGACCGCATTTTGTCATCACTCACCCCTGGTCTCCCCGTCATCCCAGAAGAGGTTTCCTTGAGCCTTAAAGTCCGCATCCATTGCAATAATGAGCCCCATGGGGTTTTTCCGGCTGGTAGAAAAGAACGCACAGCAATTGGTCACTCATTGGTCATTCCTCTGCAGTGATAAAAAAATAATTGAAACTTATCGGCCGAATTAGTGAGTGTTCACATGTGGAAGGAAACTGGAGCAACACCTGGAGGAAATGCACACGTGCGAGGGGGAAACACTGTATCCCGTACAGATGGAACAGGTGCAGTCCACATTGGGATGCATTATTATTATTATTTTACTGTCAAGGCCCACTGAGCTATAGAGCTCTTTTTCAGAAGTGACCTGGCCGCTTCGTTAATTGCTCAATGAAGTGGCTTATCACGTGGACATTTATATGCAGCCAAATACTCTAAACGAATGTCGATTCAACATGTGGAGGGAAAAACCGGAGGACCCGGATAAAAATCCACACGACCACGGGGAGAAAATGCAAACTCCAAATATACAGGCGTGAGGGTTAGGATCGAACCCACGGCCTCCTGCGTACCAGGCAATGGAGTTAACATCTCAACACAGTGGCAATGTCAACCCACAAACACTAAACACACTTATTTTGCATCAGGGAATAAGCTAGGAGCATTTTCAAAGACCTCGAGCTGCAAAATTGAAGGGTGCCAAGTCAACACACACATCACACGTTCTCTCCCTGCCCTGTGACGAGATGCTGGGATCAAAGTTGAATTTGCCAGGGCGGCTGAAGTTTGCTCACGCACCTGAGGTCAGTGCGCGTGGCTGGCTGCTGGGTGGCCAGGATGTGGCCTCCGCGCACAAGCAGCGAGATCTTGTCATCGGGGATGCTGAACGTGTACCGCTGCCTGTTTTTGGAAACCAATTTACCCTAGCAATGCAGACCAAAACACAAATGCAGGCACACAAGCACAAATGCATTCATGAGCACAGCAAGGCGTGTTTGTTGTACAGGTATGTAAAGTAAAACATATTCAGATTTGTTTAAAGGTAACTTTCTTCTTCGTATTTCTGGATCATTTAAATGAATTATTGATTCGACATGTCTTCATGCGACTAAATTGACGCTATCCCATGTCACATGACACCACTTTTGGTGAGAAAAAGAACGCAAATAGCGTAAGACAAGTGACATCATCCCCTGTGAAGTCGTACATTCAGATCAATTGGGAACACTTACTTGGTTTGAAAGCTGCCTGCTTTTATGATACGTGATCACATTTAAATACGTACGCTTTGCTCAGAAAGAAAGCAATGAAGTTAAACATGAATAAAGCCACCCCTCTGCAAAACCCGTGCAATTGTGATGTGGGTAAAATACGCATCTCGTTCACTCACCGTTTCGTAGTCGTACCACTGCCCATCGGGTATGTAGCCTTGAACTTCAGTTGTGCCCTTAAAGGGAGAAGTAGGAAAGAGGAGGAGCTAGTGGCAAGACCTTGAGGTTAAATCTGACTTTAGGAGGGGGGCATTAAGACCGGAGCTCGTAAGATAATGGTCGGCATAATGACTTCCTTCTCGTTTGGCTGCCCGTGTCGCCAAATTGAAGTGGAAATTGCCTCCCTCTAGCTCTGCCCCAGTGCAAAGGTGCAACGATGATTCAACCGATATGTCCGTGTGAGATTTCACAAGTAATTTATTTGGTTTCATAGGATATGGAAGTTCGAACGGGTGTGTGTGTGTGTGCATCAATTTCTGTTTGATACTTGTGATGATAAACCTCTATACAGGGATATCTCTGTGAGATTGAGTCGGTCACATCGGAAGGCAATTCCAGTGTGCTAACCATTACACCACTGTGGCAGCATCGTATCTTATTATACATTTCACATACAAAGCATTGGTTGATAATAATAATGAAAGCGAAGATATACTTTTAGCCCGAGTTACCAAACTGCTTCTAATGCAGTTCATGAAGGGAAATAATAAAATAATACAAATAAAACAATAATAGAAAATAAAAAAAACATTTTATTGCTGTTGTTTTCACACCTGATGATGATTGCTTGTGTTGCAATCGAAACGTCGTGAGAATTGAATAGTTTTATTTTTATTATTTTATTATTTCCCTGCTACGTGACCTTACCGAAAGAACCAAGAATATGAATCCCTCCAGTCACGAAAGCTTTTTTTTAACTGTCAAATGATCCCTTATTGGACACAGACAGGTGAGAGCCACTACATCCTCGGGGCAGAGTAGAGGTTCATTTTAACGTCTCATCGCGAGATGGCATCGCTTACACCGCAGTCCCCTCCAGCCACTGCACGTCATCGACACACGAACCCAGAGCGCCGGGCGACTCCTACTGCGTGTGTCTGGCGCCACTAAGCCATCAACTCCGGCTCAGTCTATGTTGGCCCAGAGGCCAACAAGAAGAGATTAAAAAAAGGTTAATGCTGCGCAGATCATTAGTTTTCTAGAGTGAGCACTCAGCCGTTGAGAAAGGAGTCAACGCTCAGGTAATTATTCAGCCACCGGTGAATGGGGCTCATCCCAAAGACAAAGATCCCCCGTATAGACATAACAGACTGTTGGGGCAAGTGCTCTTAGCGAGCAGCACCTATGAAGGCCGGCACGGCACACGAGGAGGGTTGGTGGCCAGCAACCACGCCTCCCGAGTGGCGATATTTACGCGCCACACTAGATACTCATTTGAGTCTGAGTCGACCTAGGGGAGGCCCGAGACCGGTTCAGATAATCGTCACCGGTGTTGGCCGTGAGCGGGAATCGAACTCGGGTCGCCAGGTTTGTAGCGCAGTGCGCTCACCACTGCACCACCGCTCCCCCACACGCGCGCGCACACACACCCTTGTGCCCACACATGAGGAGGCAGCAATTAACGCTCCAACCCCCAGTTCCCTGATTGCAGAGTTGATGCGTGCATTGTCCAGATGACTTTGCTCTTGTTTCCCCCCCCCCCCGTGGTTTGGTGGCCAGACGGGCGCATTGCGGGGTCTGGATGGAGGCCGTCTCGGCCAAGTCATAACCCCCCTGTGGTTTAGGCAACAGCTACAGTTACAGATTACGCGTTATTGCGAGCTACGCGCATATTGCGTGCATATCAGCGTCGCTGTTGGCCCAGCGATGTGCTTTGTTTCAGATGATGATGCGTGCTGCTAGACCAGCTTAAAAACCCCCCTGCAGAGACATTGCGGATTTTCAAATGCTCAAGATCAACGTTGAAGTACTTTCGTTCAACGAACCTGATTGCACATCTCTACGCCTCTCTGGGTGCTTTAACAATTAATCTGATTATTCTCTGCACAAAAATGAGTTACATCTGACCCTTTTTTTCAGACAAGCCTGTGACTTTTCCTTTCATTCGGCCATCTGACACCCGCATAATATCATCCATAACCATATTTTTTGGGCACAAAAGGTGACCTCAGTTTTGATGAATTTGTAACATTAGTTAATTGAATGGAAAAAAAATAACAATCTGTAGGGGAATAAATTAGTGATAATGGTTTCAGTAACTCAGTGTGACCTAATTTAGCATGATCTCATTGCAGGGTTCTACGGAATATAAATTCACAATTGTCATCATCAGCCATGGTCACATCCACTGTTGGATGAACGGCCCCCTCAAGTTGTTACCACCTCCCATGATCCTGTGATGTAATGATCCATCTAGCACCTGCTCACGTGATTATATCATGGCTCTCGGATGTGTTCCATATTCTTGGACGTGTTCCGTACTTTGCTGCCACTCCATCTCTATTCTTGGCCCTTGGCCATTGTCTCTTCTAGTGCCGTGCCTTGCCAAAGCCCACTTATTTTTATTTACAGCTTATATTATGCCATTAATCTCAGTATGTTATAAAGTAAAACGAAACTTTTTTTAAAATTTTACCAGGTAAGGCCCACTGAGCTACATAGCTCTTTTTCAGAAACGATCTGGCCACAAATGAAAGGTCGACAAAGTGGCTCATCACATCGAAATTGATAGCAGCCAATTACTCTAAATGCGTGATGTTGATTTTAAATGTGGAGGTAAAAACCCAGAGGAAGCGTAGAAAACTCCACGCGACCATGGGGAATGAGAGAACATGCAAACTCCAAATATACATGCATCAGAGTTGGGATCGAACCCACGACCTCATGCATACCAGGCGAGCGAGATAACATCTCGCCACCGCAGGCGCTCTATTGCTGCTGCTGGATATTCGACATTCCGATGGCAGGGGAAAGCGAGTCAATCGGACAGGGGTATTTGTTTAATCTACCCCTGATTTGGGATTTAATTGGAAGCACTAAGCGCCGAGTCACCCTAACCCTATCAGCGGTAGCTGGAAACGTCAATGGAAATTCAGTGCCGCATCAAACCAATTTATGCGAACGGCCACGTGAATGGCATTGGGACCTGTCACCGGTTTGGCTAGAAGGTGGGATTTACATGTTGTGTGTTCTCCTGCGAAGTTATAACCTGACACTTTAGACAGCAATTATGATAATGAGGGTTGATAATGGTGATTAATGAGCTTCCATGGAAAGAGCCCGACATTAGGCTTCGTGACAAACGACGCAGGGAGTGGCAACACAAGGCGAATTGTCATCTATCAAAAATAAAACTTGATTAACTATAGCCGAGCGTGCGCACATACCTGCAAACTTTTGCCGCATGCACAGGTTTCACAAAAGCAATCCGCCCATTATTTATTGATGGATGAGGATGATGATGATGCTGCTGCTATTCGTGGCATTGGATATGGAAATAATTGTCATCATTTATCTACCTTGAGAGACCTACTATGTATAGATCACTCGGTGGGTGACACCGCTTTGCAAGCGGAGTGCAACCACAGGCGACGGAACGACTCAAACGCACATCCGTCCAAGAGCGCTGCTTTAAAAAAATAAACAAATGTATAAGAGGCGACGCTTCGGGCAATGAGACACACTTCGTCTCACTCTGCCTCCTCTCTCTCGCCTCATTAAGTGCCGTGAAGAAGGGCCACTGCCCCAGCACACGCGACCCAGTGCATCCGTGTATATACATCTCGGTGGAGAGAGACGGCGAATTCCGTGAAACTCACCCACAGTTCTAACTGCTGAGCCGGTAGAGTTGAACCAGGCAAAAAAACTCCTGGATTGAAAGTACAGTTTGCTACTCCATGGCAGAATCCCCATATTTATGTTAATATATACAAATTGTATTACAAGGATACATATCGGTAATGCAGATATATCAAATTGTACAACCGATCCTGGGGAAATTAGGAACAATGCTAATGATACTGGAGGAACGCCATTACTTCATTGCCACGATGATAGAGCCATTCCTATAACCTCGTCTGCAACACGCGCAAGGCAACTTGTCCTAACGCAATCTGCCTTTCGACACTTCGTACACAGCAGCCTTATCGCACGACTGCATCAAACAAATTCTATTTGGCAGAATGCTTCTTAGAACATTTTTAACGAGTGACATTAATTGTCACAGCGAGCCACATAATTTATTTATTATTATGATAAGTGATAAATGAACCAGCAATTTTCATGATTTTGGAAGATATTCCCCGTAATAAACAATTAATCAGCTAATTAGGATTAACGCCTGCATCATATTGGTCCATTAAAGGCACATGCTATTCATCACAGCTGTCCAATTGTTGTCCCACTGTGTTGAATCAATCCCTCTGCTAATCGTGTGCCACCCACTGTATTGAATTGCCCATTGTTTACAGACACTGCCAAGTGCTCTGATTAGGGGGCATTTTCCATTATTGACAGGGGGGGGGGCCCTGCACTGGGAAATAATTATCTCCAAATACAAACTACATTGCATCTCCGAGCTTGATGAAAACCCGCCGAGTATAATTAACCAGCATGAATGTAAGTACATCGTTAGCGTTTCCACGGTAGTTATCGTCACCATGAAAACGCATCATCACCATCATCACTGTCCTCATGGGAATTGAAGCTTGTCAGGTCATTCACACCAAGGACTGGCTCCCGTTACTTATTTCCTTGCCACAATGTCAACTGAAATCAAGATTATTTTTTTTGTCGCTGCCAGGCATACAACAAAGCAAATGAATACAATGGGCGAATACCACCAACACTCACTCACCGGGTCAAGTACTGGGGTGATGAGGAAAGCGGCACCCCAGAGGAATTGTCTGTCAATGCCCCACGTCTCCTGGTCAGACGGAAACCTGGGTAAATGTGAAACAATGTAGAGAAGAGGCACCGGAGTGAATTGAGTAAACATTTCAGAAGTCTTGTTCTGTGTCTCCACATATACAACGGAGGATGCAGTTAGACAACAGACAAGCGTATGTTCAATCAAAAATAAATCATGCCACTCATGTCTATCGGCAACTCTGAGCCAGTGGTAGGAATTCCACATTCCTAGGGTAGGAAAAAGTTATTTCTGTACGACAATCACTGTTGGAGTCCCACACAGCGCTAATCATTTTATCAATCCCATAGTCTGATGGGTTTATTCAGCCCCGAGTCTGGATTTTAACTTGCGACCTTCTGATTGTCAGTCACGTGCTCGAATTAAACCGGCACATGGCTGATTAGCATTGTGTTCGTATGCACAATTTTCTAATCTTACTCGGGAGGGTTTAATTGTTAATCATCTAATACAAAACATACAGGACTCCCCTCTTATGTTTGCGATTTGACAATTACTGCCATGTTAATATCCCATAACTTTGTAAATGTATTTTTGTGAGTTTTTGTCCATTGCTGAATTTAGAGTACAAATAGAGATCACTTCAAACTATCGTTTTCATTCAACTGCAATTCATTCTTCGCATTGCCTAGCGGTTAGTCTTCCAATTTCTCATCATTGAACAAGCAACTATAATGTATAAAATAGCTATGCATTCTTTACTTTACTTACCACTTGTTTCTACTTCAAAAGTATTTTGTCATGAAATAAGATGTATATATAAATCAACTCCATAACGATACAGTAATTTGCAAAACAAATGATAATTAATCCTAGATTTGAAGCATTCGTGACTGCAAGGATTCATACTCTGTGGTTTTTTTCGGTAAAGTCACGTAGGTAAAAAATCTAATAAATAGTTGTTTTCATTTATTTTATTGGATTTTTTACCTACGTGACTTTACCGAAACACCCAAATGATAATTAGTCTATTGTGGACCTTATGTTGTACAATTTAGCAGAGTATCACCAGAGCATGGAAGCTATACTGTCGACATGAACATCTTCATGACAAATCCCATGAATATCTGCAAATGTATTCAGTTTAATAAAAACGATTGTATCATCAAAACCATAGGTCCCTGGTGCCATCCAATCAGAATGATCCCATACTGAGGAACGCGTAAGCTCTGCATGTGACAGATTCACTCATGCATGGAGAAAACGAGGATTCTCATAACGTAGATGGTTAACACAACAACAACAACCGTCGTTTACCACTAAGTGACAGTGCTGTCACCACGCAGTTTGTGCCATGCTAACTGCACTTTGAGGCCACATGAAGTGTCGAAGACCGGCTGGCAGGTCACAGAACAGACCCAGGTGCCATGCGTTAACTAACTGAGATGATATTCTTAGGTTTTTTCGGTAAAGTCACGTAGGTAAAACATCAAAATTAATGAAAATAAAATAATATAAAAACCAAAACAAAAATCACGACGTTTCGGAGGCAACACAAGTCTCCGTCATTTTATTTTCATTAATTTTGATGTTTTACCTACGTGACTTTACCGAAAAAACCTAAGAATATGATTCCTTGCAGTCACGAAAGCTTCAAATCTAGAATTAACTGAGATGACTGACAGATGCACCAACTGTGCTCCCAACTCTGCCAACTTTCTGTGTTTTAGCCGCCTGGCGGTCCACTAATTGTTGTGAGCGTTGTTGTTGGAAGGCGACTGTCTCCAACTTGGGGCAAGTGCTGCCAGGGAGCAGCTATGAAGGCCGGCATGGCACACGAGGGGGTGGGTGGCCAGCACCATGCCCGACCGCCTTCGTCTCCCTTGTGGCGAAGTTTAGACACTAGCAACCAGGTACTCATTTGAGGCTGAGACTCCCACACACACACCAATACCCACGATTCGCCACTAAGTGACGGTGACATCACCACGGCGCCTGTGCCAGGCCAGGTGCACTTTGAGGCCACGTGAAGTGTCGAAGTAGGTGCGATGGGTTCACTGACTGAGATGACAGGCAGATGCACCACCAACTGTGCCCCTTTACTGTGCCAAGCGGCCGATGGGTGGGTGCGTGCATGGTGCGGTATCTCACTCGTGCAGGAGGGGCCTGACAACCGTGCCACCCTGTGTGTGCACGTGGTGGAACAGCGTGTAGAGGTACGGCAGCAGCGTGTAGCGGATGGTGAGCGCGGAGATTGACGAGTTCACGAGCAGCGAGTTGGCGCCGAACGACGCCGGGTCCTGGTGCTGCTCGGTCACACACAGAGAGGGCGACAAAGACAAAGATCCCCCGTGAAGCCTCAACAGACTTTTGGGGGCAAGTGGTGCTGTTCGCGAGCAACAATCGGAATCAGAATCTACATTTATACTGGAGGAATCCGATAAGCGATGGAGCTCTTTTTCTTCTTCATAGATGTCCAGTAGGGGCGGGTCAGAACATTACAACGACACACAATACAAGTGCAAAGAAGAGGAGAGGTTAGAACATTACGAAAAAGATAAAAAAAATGTTTTACAATATTGTGTTTGACCAGGTAAAGCCGACTAAAAAATGTGCTTATTTTTGGTTCTTTCGGTAAAGTCACATAGGTATAAAATTTATTAAATCACGACATTTCGATTGCAACACAAGCAATCATCAGGTAGGAAAACCACAGCAAGAAAAACATTTTTTGCCTATATAACCTCTTACCTCGGCATCTCTCTCCCACTTCAGAAAAAACATATTGCTGTGGTTTTCCCACCTGATGATGATTGCTTGTGTTGCAATCGAAACGTCGTGATTTAATGTATTTTATACCTACGTGACTTTACCGAAAGAACCAAAGAATATGGATCCCTGCAGTCACGAAAACTTCAAATCTAGATTAGCTTATTTTTCAGAAGCGATCTGGCCACAAATAATATGGGGAGACCCTCTTCTAACAGTGGAACGACAAAAAGGGCCATCGGGTACACATCTATCAGAATACACATCTATCAGAATACACATTGGGTCATGCATCTCTATAAGCTATTTCAACTTTTTTTTGTTTTTACCAGGTAAGGCCCACTGAGCTCTACAGCTCTTTTTCAGAAGCGACATGGCTGTCACAAATTATTGCTCAACAAAGTGGCTTATCAAGTGGACATTTATAGCAGCCAAATACTCTAAAACCCCGTTTCTAAATGTGGAGGGAAAACCCGGTGGACCCGGAGAAAAATCCACGCGACCATGGGGAGACAGACATGCAAACTGCGAATATACATTTTTTCTCCAATCTGCGTTCGGGTTGTAACCACGTATCGCCCCCCCCCCCTCCAAAAAAAATAAACCATCGGAGAAACTCTACGGTATAGCACAGCTGCGAAAACCTACGCGGTGTTTGAATAAAACCACGCGGTCATTCCACTAGGTGTCAGACTTGCATCGGTTTGAACAACAACAAAAAACCACCAGAATAGTGGCAAACGACGAAGCAAATTGGGACGGTCACCGCACGCGGCGGAGATTGTTGCGCTCAATGCAAGGTGTCTCGCAAGCACACACCGTCGAGCCAGCTGCCTAATGCCGGGCGCATAGAGGCTCTTCAACTGGATTCACATCAGCTATTTGTCTCAAGTGTTTTATTGCCGCTTGTGTTCATTGTGTGGGAGCCAATCAAGAGGTTTTTTAAAATTTACATCTGGTGATGTTGCCGGATAAGATATATATATATTAAAATGCCAAGAAAGTAAGCATCCAGGTCTCCTTTGAAAAATAGATTTCCTGAATCAACAGCCTCAGTTACATGCAGCAGATTTCTTGTCAATCCACTGCTGGATGATGGTCTCCCAACACCATTCTGATCCTGGGGGTTGTTGTCACCTTCGCACGCTCACCAGTCTGCGTTGGTGAAGGCGGGCGCATAAACGTGGCAGCACTACCCTTTGCTGCCCACAGTGTATCACAGCAGTGGCACATAACAACCCATCGAAGCAAGCACTCTCCAGGTTCAATCCAGCTCTGCTTCTGAGATTTGATGATATTCGGTGAACCCCAGGTGATTTTACTACTGGACATCTGTGAAAAAGACATTCATAGCTCATCGGATTCCTCCAGTATAAATAAAGATTTTGATTTCGTCAAAAGATAACGTCTTTTTTTTATTCAAAAACACACCACAGTTCGGAGTGACGCCCTCAAGTAGGGCACCTACTATATACACTTGAGGGCTCACTGCCCTCCTAACCACCACCATCAGGGGAAAAGATCAGGAGCAGAATATTTGCAGGAGAGGGGGAAAAAAGGGAAGAAGGGGATGAGGGGGATAATGTAACCAAACGAATGTTTATTCTAAATGTGGAGGAAAAACCGGAGGACCCGGAGAACAATCCACGTGACCACAGGAAGAACACACGAACTCCATATATACATATTCTTAGTCACGTAGGTAAAACATTTAAATTAATAAAAGAAAAATAAAACAAAAGAAACAATCACAAGTACTTAATACAGCTGTCGTGGCTGTGACGGTTCCACCTGAAGACGGAGGCTTGTGTTGCTTCCGAAACGTCGTGATTTTTTATTTGTTTTATTTTACTTTAATTAATTTAAAATTTTTACCTACGTAACTTTACCGCAAAAACCCAAGAATATGAATCCTTGCAGTCACGAAAGCTTCAAATCTAGAATCCATATATACAGGCGTCAGGGTCGAACCGATGACCTTCTGTATACCAGGCGAGGTAGTTAACATCTCGCCACCGTGGCAGTTAAATTGTGGTCCCTGGACCAACAGTGGTCCGTGTCAGTCCTCCAGGTGGTCCACGGGGCGGGGATGCAAATGGAGGTTGATCCGGAAATAATGACAAAGTTTTTCTCTTTTGTTTTGGACATTAATTAATATTTTACTCACGAAATGTATATATATATATAAAAAGTTACATAAACTACCTAGATGAATATATCCTAACTCTAAGATCTATATGCCACCGATTAAAATAAAAAATAAAAGCTGTGTTACATTTTTTTTATGTTCTAGTAATATGAATTATTTTGTATAACTGGTATTTAGAGATATAACTTTAATGCGTTATGGGGGGCTGGTTGGGTAGTCCGTGGAAATGTTTACATCGGTCAGGTGGTCCCGCGGGCCATAGACGTTTCAGAAACACCGGATTAGAGGGATAGCCACCGATAATGCATCCATACTTGAGGAGATAGGAGCGAAGAGACAGAGGGAGATGAGAGATGGATGTAGATAAATGAACAAAAAGAGAAGGGCAGAATAGGGAGATGATCTGACGATTGGATGATTCGAGAGTCTGGAGACGGAAGGTTTTGATTGAGTCAGGGAGGAACCACCGCATGATCAAATACCGCAATATCCAGTGACTCAGTTTCAAGAGAGTTCAAAAGACAGCGAGATGTTTTTACGTTCACTTTCACTTTTTTCTTAGAGAAAAAAAGGACCTGAGGGGGGGGGGGAGAAACTCGCCGGTCTCAACTTGAATCGTGACATTCACACAGCCTCGCGGCCGGGCCACAATGATGGAAGACGGGTCCAGTGACAGATGGCCCACGGTGAGATTTATTCAGATTTCCTGCCCTCTTTGCTCGGTAATGCATCAACTTTGCAGAAATCCTGTTCTCTCGGACTCGTACGGAGGGGGCCTCTACGCTGGAAATTGCAGCGCACCACGTCATTGCAATATGATGCTTCATTGCAAATGAGAAACCAAAGAGAAAAATGGGTAAGAGCAATTTTTTAAGTCAGTGGCCACCCTGGATTATATTGTGGGGTACTAAGCAACACATCTGCACTGTCTGATTCTCAGAGGACTTTACGATGTTATTTGATAAAGGTAGTGGGCCATGTGTGCAGGTGTCACGGTCCAAACTTAAAAAAAAATTGCTGCCAATGACTGAATTGGGATCACAACCAGTAACATTGCCAAACTCTGCAGCTTGACTGTGAAACACCGCACCATCAGGATAGCCTTGCACGATAAGAATGGCTTGAATATCAAATGTAGGAAATAATAATTATCATGAACTCACGACAGTTTAGAATCCGGTTAACCCACAGGCGACTCGCCTTCCCTGGATTTGAACCCAGGCTTTCCGTAGTGGCAGCCCATCGCTCCGTATCTGAGCCTTTTGAGGTTTTCAGGTGTGCTCTCGCACGTACAATAATATAATAGGGACGCTCAACTGATCGGAGTAGCAACAGCATCTCAGCCCACCGTGTTTCCTAAGTGGCCGCACCAATCAGTGCTGGAAGATTAATGAATCATTCATTCTGTGTTTAACAAATAGTCCTTGGGCCAGACCAGAATATCGGTATCACCCAAGTTGGCAAAACTTCAAGAGTGCCATTTTATTTGTTACACCAACATAAGTAAAATAATACATGATAACCTTTCCAAATGAGCAGCTGTAAAACATTTCTCGCAGGAAACCTGTTTTTGCACCTATCGCAATCACGCCTATTTGCCCGGACGTTACAAGTTAAACATTCCAACACCTCTGCTGTTAATTAAGACAATAAATAATTTACGAAATAGATTTTCGTCCCCAAGGGATGTATTTCATACATATTCTTGCATTTATTCGCGCTTGTTCTTCAATTTCAGTGACTTCGTTAAGTCTGGAAGAGATTGGCGCTCTCTGTTTTACTTCTGTTTCTAGCAGCTTGTTTGCTCATGATAATTTACTGGCAGGTGAGGCAAGTACTGGTGGTTCTTTATAATTTCTGTTCAGTAAAGATATCTAAAGTGATAACTTTACCCTCAATGCATTGTTAATGTACCTGTTAAGATTATTAGTTAAGGCCAGGTACGACAGGCAAAAATAATGATTTTTGTTCAATTTGTCAATTTTGATATTTTTTGATATTTTGCGTCTATAAATTGTAAAATTTCATAACATGCACACAATTATTACCAATAACTTTGTTATTGGTAATAATTGATTATTAAAAATAAACAAAACCTTAAATTAGCGTTTTTTAGCATCTTTCATCGCAATTTGTCTCCGCATTTTAAGAAATAACCTAGTTTAATTGCATATCATTGAAAAGCTTATTCTCTGGAGCAGATGTCTAGCTTCGGCATATATGGCTATTTACTTTGTTGTCATGGCAATAAGAGGGAGAACACAAGTATAACTCTCAAATCTCATTGCTACGAGCATCATAATGCCAGAACTGGCATTGCCATTTTCTCAAAATAAGATTTTGAATGCCGAGTTTGGGGTATTGCACACCATCTGCACACTGCTGGCAATAACAAAAAGGCGTTTCCAATATGCTGGACTCCGAGACCTCTGCATTGAGTCTGCCATTATCACAGAAGGCTCCATTGCTGGTGTTATGGATGGCTGCAAGTACAGCAGGGCAGTGCGACTACACAAACTCCCATATGAGGCTCTCATGCGACTGACATGGAATGGTTTCCTGTCCTGGTTGGAAGGAACTCTTGGATGAGACACTGAGGACCATTGATAACCTTGGGAAAGAAGTGTCACAAGCCGCTTTGAAGGAGGTCCTCGAGAACAGCTCATGTGCACGCATCATGAAAAAGTTTGAAGTCTACCGCGAGTTCCTCAGAGGTTGAAACGGCAGCCTGTCGACCTTCTGGATGTCCTATTTGGACATGGTTGAAATCTTGTTGGGGCTCATCCGAGCATCCAGAGAGGGAGACTGGATGCTACACTTGGCAATCATTCCAGCAATGATCCCATGGTGCTTCGCTAATGATAGGATTAATTATGCACGCTACCTCCCCTACTACTACGCCCATATGTCTCAGCTGCCCATCACACATCCAGATGTGTACACGGAATTCATGGAAGGAGGCTTCTCAGTCCAACTAGGCTCCACTATTCACTTTGGCCGAATCACTGTTGACCAAGCTATAGAAGAAACGGTGAACAAAGACACCCAAACAGCTGGAGGGACAAATGGATTCAGCTTGAGGCCAGGAGCTGTGACTAAATATTATCTAACAGCTGAGTACAGAAGCATGTACCTCAGACAGCTGAGAGACCTGATAGGTCAAGGCAGGTCCAAACTGTCCCATCCAGATCTACAGGGTCCAAGAATCAAGAGAGATGAAGTCCAGTCTCTCATTGACCTTATGGAGAATAACTGTATCAATCATATGTCCCCTGATAAGACATATCTGATTAGCCTCTCCACTGGCACCATGGCTCCACCTGATGTGACCAGATATCTCTTGAGATAGGAGAAGAGGCCTACCAGGTATTCAAGCAAACAAGGTTAACTGAGAAACCACCATCTGTGAAATTCCACGACAAGATGACCAAGCAAAGTCTGACGACATTCTCCAATATCAGCACAAAAACAGCACATGGAAAAAAAAGCGCAGGATGTGGTTCTGAAGGCAGATAGAAACCTGTTCAGCCACATGATCCTGGTGGCTGAAAGCAGGAAGGTGAATATGAAGGATGTCCTTGCCCACCCACTGGGCCCACTGCCATGGGCACTGGCACATGCTGTTGGGCCCCTACGAAAAACGAACAAGGCTGCACTTGCCAGAGAGCTTGAAGAGAATGTGTCTCCTACAGAAGACATCCCAACCCCATCTACTTCCATCATTGATGGGATGAGCCTGGTCCAAAAAATTAATGGCAACAACAAAACCTTTGCACATGTGGTAAAGTCAGCCTTGACCCAGGTCCTCCACAAAGGGGCACAAAGTGAGAAAATGTATGTTTTTGATGTCTACCGACAGACTTCAATCAAAGATGCTGAACGACTGAAATGGGGTGCAGACACCGCTCTCCAGTTAAAGAACCTTGAAGGGGGACACCACGCCCAGCAGTGGAGACAATTCCTGCGCAGTCCCTCCAACAAGACCAGTCTCATCAAGTTTCTGGTGGAAGAGTGGAAACTCCCACGATACAGAAATATGCTGCATGGCAAGGTGTTGTACATAATCTGTGAGGAAACCTGCTACAAGTTGGCAGAACATGAGTGTGAGGAAGTAGCAGAGCTGCACTCCACGCATGAAGGAGCTGACAGCCGTCTGCTTCTGCATGCAAAAAATGTGTGCTCAAAGGCAGTTATCATCACAGCTGAGGACACTGATGTCATGGTGCTTTGTCTTGGCTTCCAGAAGGACATCACCTGTCCCATCTACCAGAAGTGTGGGACACAGAACCGCACACGGTTTGTCGATTTCAGCAAACTGGCAAGGTCACTTGGAGGCAGCATCTGTGACAGCCTAATTGGCTTACACGCCTTCACAGGCTGCGACACTGTGAGTGCATTCGCCGCTCGAGGGAAGCTGAATGCCCTGAAGATGGTGAGAAAGGACACTTCCTGCTAAGAGACTTTTAGTCGACTGAGATAGTAATGGAATGTGAGTGATGAGCTGTTCCAGAAAATTGAGCCGTTCACCTGTCGCATGTATCTTGCTAACAGCAGCACTGGTGAGGTGAACGAACTGCGCTACCAGCTCTTCTGCACCAAAAGGGGAGAAGTCGAGTCCAGCCAGCTGCCACCATGTAGAGACTGTCTCTTCATGCATGTTCAACGAGCCAACTATCAGGCAGCAATCTGGAAGTGCTGTCTGCAGTCTAACCCTGTGGTGCCAAGCCCAACTGAGTATGAATGGACAGACGATTATGGCAAGTTGGCCATTTATTGGATGTGCTACCCACCCGCACCAGATGTGGTCTTGGAACTGCTAGCATGCAAGTGTGTGCGTGCATGCAAAATGCCAAGCTGCACGTGCCTGTCAAATGGACTGACATGCACAGGCATGTGCAAGGTTACAGATCTGCAGCAACCAAAATCTGCAGGATGAACCAGAACCTGGCTTTGAACTCGGGGAGACAGATGACGAGATAGACGAGCAGTTTTATGAGTGGCACAGGGTGGTGATTCTGATGGTATTACTGTGGTGGTAGTAGTATACATTGATGCACAGTATGGTGATTCTGGACTTGGTTACCCTTGTAACACCATCTAAGTACACACAGAGCTTGATAACAATAATGTAACCTTCTTCACATATACACACTAATGATATATATGGGATTACATGCATCATTGACTAAGTATATGCGAATCTCAATGTTTATAATATTCAAGTAGTTCCTTACCTCACTAATCCCTCTCTCCCTAATCTCCCCCATTAACACAACTGACGTGCCTACGTCCGTGGACGGAATTCCTTTCCAGCTCAGACTCCGCTTGCTTGCCCATCGCCACGTATATAATAACCTCTTGTTTTTTCTTCTTGGTTCTTTCGGTAAAGTCACGTATAAGGGAAGTAATAAAATAATAAAAATAAAACATAATAAAATAAAATAATTCTCACGACGTTTCGGCTACAACGCAAGCAGCCGTCTTCAGGTGAAGAATGAGACACTACCAAGCTAGGAGCTTATATATAAGCTGGGTTTGGAGGTGGAAGAGCGCCTTAACAAAAATAATGTGCATATGAAGAGGAATTTAGCATATTCATATGAATTCCTCTTCATATGCACATTCTTTTTGTTTAGGCGCTCTTCCACCTCCAACCCAGCTTATATATAAGCTCCAAGCTTGGCAGTGTCTCATTCTTCACCTGAAGACGGCTGCTTGCGTTGTAGCCGAAACGTCGTGAGAATTATTTTATTTTATTATGTTTTATTTTTATTATTTTATTACTTCCCTTCTACGTGACTTTACCGAAAGAACCAAGAAGATGAATCCCTGCAGTCACGAAAGCTTTAAATCGAAATCTAACCTCTTGTTGTAACAGCTCTCTCGCTGGTTCAGCAGTTCCACTGCTGAATTATATTTTTTTCGCCTGAGGACGACTGCTTGTGTTGCGATCGAAACGTCGTGATTTTTTTTTATTTTATACCTACGTGACTTTACCGAAAAAAACACTATGGTATTCCTTATTATCCTGTGTTTTCATTGTGTATTTAAACCAATAAAGACCAGTTTGTGACCTAACTGGCTTTGGTCGAGGTAGTCTTTCAGTAATAATGCACATTTCATCGTGCCGGACGCCTGTCATAGGGTATGGGTATAAAAGTCATGGTAACTACAACTAAGCTTCCACTCCGCAAATGTTATCATATCAGAATATGTCCCAAACACATGAAGGATGACAAAACTCATTACTAGACTTTGCCACCTCAGGTGGTACCAATAAGTGTTTTTTTTGGTCTGGGCCCATGGACGTATTCAATGCATTGATCCAATCAATGTATTGATCCAATCGTGTGAAAATGTATAGCAGCCAAACACTCTACATTTTTCAAGTATATGAACGGTGTGCGTGATTCCGAGCTGCGTTTCACTCGTCGCGGGTCGTTGACTCGGTGGCCACGTGACCACAGAAACGCGTTTGGCGAGTAAACCAAATCCTTTGATAGAGAACGCAAAGGGACAGCGGATTACCCGCACCACCGATGAGCAAGGTTGACTACGTACGGTGCGAAAGAAGGTCAACAAACATATGTATATGCGTCTTTAAAATACATAAATTGCCCCCCACCCTCACCTTCTTTTTTTTCCCCCCGCCCCCCCCCTTGCAACCCGCGATGTGCAATGTTTGAGTTTATCGACACAATTTTCCACTGGCCCAGTCTCCCTTTGGATAAGGGTCCGTCCATAAATGACTTCACGCGATTTTGGACGATTTTTGACCCCCCCCCCCCTTCGTCACACGGCGTCACAAAAAGTCAGAATCCCCCTCAAATATGACGTCACAAAGCTCTGCTCCCCCCTCCACCAAAAATAAAAAGAAACATACTTCAAATCGCTTTAAACTATTGTAATTGTAGTGCGTATTTAATGTGCCGCTGCACTCTGATGTTGTAGGATAAAACATTTATTAAAACGTCTATTTAATTAAGTCGAACGTGTTGTCTATGTTTATTTAAAGTTGAGCATTTTTATGTGACGTCACATTTCTCACCCTCCTCCGGCTCGTCACACATCGTCACAAATGTCTGACCCCCCCCCCCCCAGGTGCGTGACGTCATTTATGGACGGCCCCAATGAGCTGATAGCTCCAGTGAGCTTCACTCATGAAATGCATTTGTGAACATCTTCTGAACTTCTGAAGAATTCATTGCAAGTACCGTGACCATGGGAATACATTTATACAATTATTGACGTCATAGATTTTAACATTTTATAAACTTTTAACATCCGCAAAACCGTGGGTAGATAATGGCACAAGACTGATCGCTGAATTTGTTTGTTCTTCTCTTAATACAAATTATTTTAAATATCACACTTGTAATGCACATTTGCACACATGCACAAGCAACGTAAAACGAACGTAAAACGTTAAACTTTTTTCGCACCGGACACGGCCAACAACAATGAGATGCTCGGCTCTAAAAGTCGTGATTAAACCATTCTCTAAAATATAAACGAGCTCGGTCTTTGTCCTATCACTAATGACTGCACCAAAAAAACTACTTTATTTTGTTAAATTTTTTAGTTATTCAATTCGACAAATTTCACGTACGAGAATTATATTCTTCTCGACATAATGATTTATCATTTTGATGAATATAAAAGTGTGCACCTGGTCTGGTTAAAGAGGGCCTTTCGAAGTGACTTTAGAATTATGATGAATGACCTACTGTGGCGTTACAACCGAATGGAAATTGTCTTCATATCATGACATGATGCCAAAAGCACAGGTGGCATATGATTGGGGAAAGAAAAGCATCTAAACAAAAACACTCCCGGACCATACACACATGCAATTTGCCACATCTGCTGCTAAAGCTTTATTACATGAAACGCCACGTAAAAGTGTTCTAACTTCCACAAGCGGTGTGTCCCATTCAATAGATTGACATTCATTTTCGCAATTATATTCAAATGCACTTCTCAGCATCGTGTCATTTCCTTTAAAATATCTGCAGCTACCAGTGCATCACCTTGTGTTAAAGAACGATCCCAGCAGATGATGATATGGATTTTAAAAAAGTGATTTTAAAAATACTTATCACACGAGGAACTTAGTGTTTTATGCCCTGAAAATATTGTTCACTGAATGTAAATCAAAACAAAAATCGCACACTTCACAGGTTTTTTTGGTTTGTCCAGTTATTGGTAACTGGGATGAGACCATCAAATTTCTACAGCCGAGAACCCAGTTTAAGAATGGGCAACTAACGCTGGAATTGGAACCTAGGAACTCGGTCTCCAGTGCAGGCCGCTCAGTGGCTCTGACATGACCATTATGACACGAGACCCTATCACAGCCAAACATCTCGATTCCATCTGCCACCAAACTTTCCCATCGCTTCCTTGCTTCTGATAAATCTGGCATCTGTTGCAAATGGGGGGTACCCAGCCTTTAAGGTTCACGACTTGACCACCTCAGGTTAATAGTTAAAATATAATATTAGCATTAGGAAAGAAACGGCGCATAAAGATTAATCACTTAAAACATTATTCTTACACTCACAATGGATGCATCAAATCATGCGTGTGAAGATTGGTTATTTGGAATTAATGCGAATTATATGCAAATTTCATTACACCAGGGAAGCTGCCATGGTGCAATGCTTGGAGGTCACCGGTTCGATTCGATCTTCTGGCGTGACAGTTGAAACGACTGGGGGCGAGCATTCTTAAAACCCACCCGCCACTATCCACCAAGTAGTATAAATGTGTTCACCACAGCAGATCACATGTTGTGAAGTAAAGTATGGGTAATCCCACCCCTTCCAATCTTACAAAACATCTGGCCAGCGTTCCCCTCTAGACGAGGGGCCGACAACCTTTAAAAGAAGAGACATTTTTGTTTGTTTTTGTCTTTGACCAAAACAAGTTCGACAGCCGCATCACACGCAGAGCTACTTGTACACAAGTAGGTGTACAGCAGATGACAACGCACATTCTGACTTAAACAAAAATAGGTGATGGAATAAACTGTCTATTTTGTCCCCCCCCCCCTTTAGTTATTCTTTAAAAATACTTTTGGACTGTTGTACATTTTGTTGTCCCTACCAAGAGATTCCACAGTGACCCATTCCCTGCCACATTTAATACATTATCTTTACGTTAAATTACGTTTAAGATTAACGTTTTTTTTTATTTTAAACGGCTGCCCACAAGGGGCAGTCAAACAGCCACAAGGGGGTAGCCAAAGAGCATCATGGGGCCAGCCAAAGAGCCACCAGGGGGGACCACAGAGCCACAAGGGGCAGCCAAAGAGCCGCATGGGGGCAGCCAAAGAGCCGCATGGGGGCAGCCAAAGAGCCGCATGGGGGCAGCCAAAGAGCCACCAGGGGGGACCACAGAGCCGCAAGGGGCAACCAAAGAGCCGCATGGGGGTAGCCAAAGAGCCGCATGGGGGCAGCCAAAGAGCCGCATGGGGGGCAGCCAAAGAGCCGCATGGGGGCAGCCAAAGAGCCGCATGGGGGCAGCCTGAGAGCCGCATGGGGCAGCCAAAGAGCCACCAGGAGGGATCACAGAGCAGCATGGGGGCAGCCAAAGAGCCGCAAGGGGGGACCACAGAGCCGCATGGGGGGCAGCCAAAGAGCCGCAAGGGGGGACCACAGAGCCGCATGGGGGCAGCCAAAGAGCAGCATGGGGGCAGCCAAAGAGCCGCATGGGGGGGACCACAGGGCCGCATGGGGGCAGCCAAAGAGCCACATGGGGGGCAGCCAAAAAGCCGCAAGGGGGCAGCCAAAGAGCCGCATGTGGGCAGCCAAAGAGCCGCAAGGGGGCAGCCAAATAGCCGCATGGGGGGCAGCCAAAGAGCCGCATGGGGGCGACCACAGAGCCGCAAGGGGGCAGCCAAAGAGCCGCATGGGGGCAGACAAAGATCCGCATGCGGCTCCGGAGCCGCAGGTTGCCGGAGCCCTGCTCTAGAAGGTATCTGTAGGCATCCCTTTAAGCGAGCAAAGCAATTTTCAGGGCTGCACTTTCATCACCTTCTTTTAAGCATGCAAACCGACACGCCCTACCCATTTAGGCTGACGGAGCGGACACGACTGTGCAAATGGGAACTGTACGAGGTACGATCAACAACAACAAAACAAAAATACCGACGCGACGCAGAAAAAAAAGAATACCTAATCGTCACAATTGATTGCGTCACCAGGGGGAGGGGGTTGGTGGAGCAGGGTGGGGAGGGGTAACTCATTATGTGTGTACGAAGCTTGGCCCTCCTTGGTTTTAGATTGCTGCATCGTTGGGGGGGAGGGGGGGCTCGATTGTAATGCACGAGCGTGCACACACGGGCAAAGACAAAGATCCCACGTATAGTCTTAACATACTGTTTGGGCAAGTGCTGTCAGCGAGCACCTATGAAGGACGGAACGGTACACGAGCGGGGTTGGTTGGCCAGCAACCACGCCAGGACGCCTTTGTCTCCCCAGTGGCGATGTTTATACACCGCACCAGGTACTCATTTGAGGCTAAGGGTCGACCTAAGACCTGTTCAGATAATTAATCGTCACTGGTGTTGGCCATGAGCGGGGATCGAATTCGGCTCGCAGGGTTCGTAGAGCAGCGCGCTAACTGCTGCACTACCGTTTGTATACACACACACACTATGTATATACACACACGCGCGCCACCGTGGCAATGTTTTCCAGGGGCAAGCAGTTGCTTGCGCCGCGCGGAACGGCGGCCGTGCGTGCGACCGTGGGCGAGGGGGAAAATCCATAAGCAGCAACGCCTCGCAAGGGGGTGACGAAAACGCCATGCAATCCAGCCACTGGCAAATTCTTAACTCAACGTTGGTACAACAAAAAAAAAGCAGTGCAGCGGCTTTACAAGCTGTTGGATTGTGTTGTTGTAGACAGCGCTTGCTTGTCCCTTTGGGAATTATTTTGCCCCCCGGGGAAATGTAGCGCTTACAGAGAGAGAGAGGGAGAAAAAATAAAACTATTTAAAAAATCCTATAATAATCGCCCTTGAGAAATCCCATAATAAATTAAAAACAAATCCCCGGAGACTCCCCGAGCGCTACCCTGTAATGATTGGACACAAATCCCTTTCAGTCATTGTGTTTAAATCCAGGTCAGGGTTGCAACAAACCGTACGAGGGCTTACATTATGAGCATGGTATTTTCCACCAACGAATGTTAAAACAAAAGCCCCGGACATATCCCACAAGTAAGTTCACAATTTTGGCATGGAGGTCAGGTTGGTCAGAGAAATTGTGAATTCGAAGAAAATCAATGAAACAAGTTGGATCCCAAGCTTCCTTTGTTTCCTTTCAAGAACTCTGTGTGGCGTGCGCTGAAAATACAAATCTGTAAAATACAAATCGGTATTTTATAATTATAATTAAAATAGTGTTTTAGTTTTAATTTCACATACTGTCGTCGTTAATGAGAATGGCATTTCACAGATGTCAAGGAACCACACAGGCTGGAAGGAAGCAAGGCGGTGAGCATGAATCAACAATTAGATAAGCTCTGCAGCCCTCTATATTTTAAGATGCTTTAGTCAATTAATGAGTGCTTATACATGCTATCCAAAGCGATAAAGAAAATGTAAAAAAAAGTCAATAAATAGCATAAATAAGTCACTTGCTTTTAAATTGTAACGATTATTTTAGAAGTTTTATGCAAATACGTGTATTTAAAAAATCCCTAGATAAATAAACGAATAAAATAATTTAAAGACATTGTGTTCTAGCATCTCAAAATCCCCAAGTTGGCCAGTGGGGCTGGCACAAAACACTTGTGAAAAAGAGCTTTCTAGCTCATCGAATTCCTCCATTATAAATACAAACTCTTATTCTGACTGCCAGATTTCTGTAAAATACGCCATGGCTGCAGCGGTGCTAGATCTACCTGGAACCAGTTTTGAGGCTCAGGCAAACTCACCTGGAGAAAGTGGGAAGGTCAAGAATCCCCCTCCTTTCTATTTCAATGGATGATAGTTTTGTTCGATGCATTCCCCTAAGGATCTTCACCACCAAAAGTGCAGTCCTGCCCTCCACGTCGCATATACTTAACAGCTGCCAAAAAAAGCCGGGTCGACCGTCACCTCCCTCTCTCAGAGGTTAACCTCCAATCTCCGGGGTGACCCCCCCCTCAATCAGGACTGGCAAAAGCCGGACACCCCCCCCCCCCACCACCACCACCACTGGAATGATTGGTGTTCCAGGGGATTTAAAAAAGGGGAGAATTTATTGTCGGTCCCGAGGGCGCTCCCTATCTCTTTGTATGCTCAAGGTGAAATTCAGATCCCAGACTCACGATTGTTTAGGTATTCATACATTGTGGGGGTGCTCGTTTTTCGGCACATAAGGATCTAAATGCACCCTCTCCCCCCCCCACCCACCGCCTCAACCTTCCTTCCAAAGGTCTTTCGAATGTTGTTTCGCTAATCACAACCACATCTACCGTTTACGGCATCGCACTTGCGTCGTGATTCAATCACAACCAAAAATACTCGCCCGGACATTATGGACATGGCGTGAGTGACACACAGACGGCCAGCAAGTAAAAACAAGCCCCTATGACGGTTGACAGGGTGGAACGGTTGTAATCTGTTCGGAAAAGTGGAAGGTGATTGGCTGGAGGGAAAGCGGAAGGTCAAGGAAACTTCAGGAAAGGGGCTTGAGAGATATATGAAGGCGAAGCCAGAGAGTTTTGGACGCTTGGAGAAAATGGGATCTTGAAGACCGTGTCGCGTGCTGGAATATATAAAGACTCCTACTGTATCGGGTGTCACTATACTTGCAAGCAGTTTTCAGGTTCAAATTGTTAAACTCTGGCCGGAATGCACGGGTTCAGAGCTGGACAATGAGGAATGGTCACAAATCTGGGAATCTATTCTAGATTTGAAGCTTTCGTGACTGCAAGGATTCATATTCTTAGGTTTTTTCGGTAAAGTCACGTAGGTAAAACATCTAAATTAATAAAAATCAAATCAAATAAAAATCACGACGTTTCGGAGGCAACACAAGTCTCCGTCATCAGGTGGGACTTGTGTTGCCTCCGAAACGTCGTGATTTTTTATTTTATTTTATTTTTATTAATTTTGATGTTTTACCTACGTGACTTTACCGAAAAAACCTAAGAATCTGGGAATCTACGTTAAGGGGCATCAAGACTGTATCGCTATCATTGACACGATGTTGTTCAATCTGCCATTCAAACCATGGACATGTATACAGAGTTAAAGCATAGCTCACAATGAAGCTCCAATTTTAAGTATGCACTTTGAACTTCTTTCGCACCGTACGTAGCCATCCTGTGCTAATTGGAGGTGCGGGGGAGGGCCAACAAACTAAAGACAAAAAGCAGTTCCGAAGAAATATAGATTTAAAAGTGCGTAGCTCCAGCAGCTTCCTAATATCAGAAGGAAGAGCATTCCAGATGGCCGCAGAAGCGCATGTGAAAGCGCGCGATGCGGTGCCCATCTTTGTTCGATGGCCAGCCAAAAGCCGCTGCTGCTGCGAGGGTGACCGGAGTTCGTGTGATGATGGGTTATGCTCCTTGACGAGATCAGCGAGGTATCGGGGTTCATTTGTGGCAAGCACTATTGTCCCAACTGCTCGAACCAAACTATTTAGAAGTAGCACCTTCACGCCCTGTTGGGCATGCTGATAATGTCAAAAACTCTAGATAATAATATTACCCATCGCAACAACGACCTGGGGCAACCTCTGTTGCACCCTCAATGCATAATCATAGCTTGCGGGCCATTCAGCCCCTGTTAAGTTTCAGGCCTCTGAAGAGTGTCTTTGCCGAGAATGTCTCACAGTGTTCTCAGATTGCTCCATTTGAGGCAATGGAAACCCCATGAACTTCCCTCATTTGATCGCTGGATAAACCTCATGGACAGATGGAGGTGGATAGGGGGGAGGGGCTCTATCGCAGGCATCACTGATGGTGAATGTGAGCCCCCCCCACCGCCCTCCTGTGTTGAATCGCTTTTAACTTGATTCTTTTCTCCATCATACGTACCGTGCCAGACACCCTTCTTCCTCTTTTCGCTCTCCTATCCTATTCCTCCCTTAGCCCAGATCCCTCGCTTAGCCCCCTTTTCCTATGTCATGGTAACGAAATACACTTGCTTGTGTATTCATCTTCATGTGTTTATTTTTTTTTATTTTTCTGGTTCTGTTGCATTAATCGAAACACCTTAATGAAATATAAAAGTAAAATATAATGATCATTATTTTGTATATCTATTTTACCCCACACATTGGCTGCATATTCAACGAAAGATTACCATGCCAAAATCGTAGCCATACCTCGAACTAATGTAATTACAAACACATGCTCCCTCGTTAGCAGGCTTCTTGGTTGCCTAGATTTCTAACGTCAAACTAGTCGCCTGAATACGGCTGCAGCCGCGGCAATTACGACAATCACAAGTGGCGAATAAAATCACGACCTCCACCCATGCAGTAAAGGAATCAAGCAGTGAGGCGGCCACTGTGGCTTTGAGAGCCGGATGAGCTCTCTAGGGTCATCCTGCCTCGAAACGAACTCCCTATCCCGACCTAACAAGAACCCCGAGCGCGATGCACTCCAGCAAATTGCGGACGTTTCACAAAGCGTCATGGGTGGAGCGGTGGCACGGTGGTTAGCGCGCTGTGAATCCGGTGACGTGAGTTTGTTTGTTGCTGCGAGGCCATGGCTCCGATGAGCACAGTTGACTGCGTACGGCGCGAAGGAAGTTCCAAGTACGTACGTGACATCGGTGGTGATTGTTTTGAACTGGTCCTGCAAACCCCGCCCCCCCGTCATCCACTCCACCAATCCACACCGATGAACGTGAGCAGCATGGTGAAGTATGGTCAAACAACCACCGACTCCCTCCGACCCGCCATGACTGACACAATGTGTGAGGAGGCCATCTTTCAGCAGTGAATTAACAACGACTGTCCAATATTTTATTTTATTTTGATGTTGTTTAATCATGGGCGTCAAGAGAGTGGCTGCAGCCATTGTGAAGGCTGCGTGAAAGGATTTATTTTATCTGGTTGAAATCGGGGGTCACCGGTAGATTAGGGGCAGCACGTGATGAGCAGCCACACAGAGAGAGGTAAAATTAATGTTGGTGTGCTGGGTGTGGACATATTTCCCTGTCACCAATCTGAACGAGCACCATATTCATGGGTCTTTCGGTAAAATCACGTAGATAGGTTCAAAGAAAATATTTTATGAATATGAATTCCTGCAGTCACGAAAGCTTTAAGTCAAGTCTGAACAAGCACCGACTGAAAATTAAACGCAGGCTACGGCGGTGCATGTCTCCCGAGTAAAGGAGCTTAATATATTTTGTTTCACTTGTTTGCATGTGTTATTTCCAATTGCCTCAAACTTTGACTTTCGTAGGACAATTTATAAGTCGGCAGAATTGTGCCGTGGAATAAGAATCTTGCCTTGCTTACACTCGTCAATATTTGATTATCGATTACCAAAACGATTATTTTATGGCACGGAAGAGTAGGCCAAATACGACCCATAGTGGAGGCCTTTCTGCCAGCAGCGGCTTGAGCAGGCAATTGTAGGGCCGCGCCTTCTTTACCCATTTATTTTCCATTATTTTATTTATATTTAAGCAAAGGACTCTCGCCGGACAAGACGTGCTGGAGAAAGGCCAAAAGCGGCGTGAATGATCGGCCATGAGAGAAGCATTGATAATGTTAACCCGGTTACAATGACCGTGAGTCGAAACATGGGGGGGGGGGGGGGAAATATTGCAGACAAAGAAAATTATTCCAGTGTACAAGCAGCCGTCGTGACACTGGCTATTGGTTTTGTGTCAGCGCTGCGCAGTCATTTGTAACGTGAGATTCAATTTTTGAAAAAAAAAAGGGGGTCTACGAAAAGAAAAACGGATAACGTGTGACAGACAGACAAAGAATGGCCAGTCCCGGCGCTATCAGCAGTCATCAGAGGCCTCTTGGATAGTGGCAAATGAAAGGAAAACGCTGCTTTTTAAGGGTGAAATTACATCACACGGTGCGCTTAATACTGTTAAAAAGAGAAACATAAAAAATTAAGATAGGAATCCAACAAAAGTGGTCATGGGTATTTGCACAGTTTTGCTTGTAAATGACATGCAAATTTGCGTAAAATTACGAACCAATTTGATGCAGTACATCCTAATTGGAACTACATTAATTTGTTTTACTTGCAGGTGGAGCTCAGTTATTAATTTCTCATTGCTAAGCCTTATGGATAAAGAGGTGGTCATGGGGCCGCTCTCACTCACGATATCATTTGTGTGCTACAAAATAACCGCAAGCACCTGGCGGCGCAAATCTTTAATTGCCGATAACCATATTATTCATAATCATACATTCACACCCCATTTGGCGCAGCTTGCCGTTTGTCCCACAACACGTGCCGAGTGGCAGCAGGATTCTTCTCCGGCTCTACGTTTGACCAATTGACAAAAAGGGGTCATTGAGCGCACGCATCCGATCAAGATTCGTATCGCATGCCGGAGCCACGGGAGTGAAACAGCAAATGTATACGATGCGCAGGAGCGTACACGTTGTTCGCACAACCCTTACCGTTTCCACGATAATACTCATCTCCCCACCCAAAGCTATAATAACATGCATTGTACGCGAGCCCAAAAAATATATTTTACCGCACCGGTGCTGGTCTCTTCCCTTCACACCGGCACCTTCCAAATCCTGTTCCATTTCACAAGAGTGCATACATTCACAGTGGCCTGTCTCCGTGGTCAGCGTTTCCGTGCGGTTTTTTTTTCTTTCACGACCTGCAATTTATTTTTTGCCGTGACAGCGCGGCTTTCAATTGCGCTGCCTCAAAATGGAAGAACCCAAGGGAGTTTGCGGGACAAAAAAAAAATATTAATCACACACGCGCACGCGCGCGCGCACACGTGCGCACGCGCGCATATGAATTCACAAATAAAATATACCCCCCCTTCGCACCTCGCCCTTTTTAGCTGGGCTTAAATTTTAGGCCAGTCCTGTTAGCGAGCACCTATTGAGGCCAGCATGGGGATTGAGGATATGTTATCACAGGGTGGTTAAATGTCTCAGCAACTAAAAGCACTTCCCCCCCCCCCATCTCATCTTAACCACCACAAGTGCTCTGCTGCGGTCTAGCCCAAGCATACCCTCAGTGGCAGCTGTCCCTGTGTGGTCCTGCGTGTGTAGACAGCGCCGGCTTGCAAACGGGTGTTAGTCTGCCACTAGGTGGTGATGTTTATTTGGAAGATTTTCCCAATTAAGTGATTTGCGAGTAACTTTTGAGACAACGCACACGTTGACAGTCGGTGCTGCCCATGCAATTGCACAATCAACCCGACGTCTCTTCCCATTGCTCGTGTAGAGTCAAAGCAGCACTTAATAAATTATAATAATAGCAGCAGCAATGTATTTATAGGTGGTCATTCGTCAATAGTTTCGAAACTGCGTTGACAACTTAATTTGTCCTTGGTGGACAAAAAACACCAATGAAAAACAAAACATCCTCGATAAACAAATAAACATACGTCAATAATTAAAAACGAACACACGAACAAATGAAGCCGTACGAATGTAGCATTTGCTTATTTTAGTTAAGAGTACCGCGAAAAACCAACAAGACCCCACTAATTTCAGCTTGCATTAAGCAAACGAGTCTCGAGGGCACAACAGACTGTACGGCAAATATGACATACATCATACGCAACAACAAAAACACAGCCTGAGCAAGTAAATAAATCATGAAATGAATTAGCGCATAAAAAAATCACACAATTCATTGTTTTGTAATTGAAATCGAAGCTGGGGGGGGGGGGTGAGAGAGATTGAGCAGAAACATAGTGAAATTGTTTAACAAGAAACAAACACTGGGATGTAATACGTATCATCACTCACGATTATGTTTTCAGACCGCTTTCTGAATACCATGGCGTTAAAGCTTAGCCGGCGGCGTTGATTGATTATCCCTTTTGTCTGTTGTAAAAAAAAAACCCAACACGTAGTGCGGACTAAAGATCAATATTAACCCATCTCACCTCTCCAAACGGTCTGCTGAATGGCAGAAATGGGTGGATACTGAGAGCCACCAACTGCAGGACACATCTTACGCCGAGGCTGGCGCATGCTAGACTGTATTCAATAGTTTTCATGACAGCAAGGCTTCATTCCAGCCGGGTCTATTTGGATCAGTGTGCCAGCAACGATGTATTCACCCGGCACACCACATCGCCTCTCGCTACGACCGTAGCTGAGACTGCATTCTACCAGCCGCCTAGAGAAAAAAAATATGTAGTGATAAATGAATCCATGCGTACCACAACATTACTTGTTTGGACGATTGTGATGGGAAAATGCTGAGTTTTTGTCAGGTGATGCTTCCTTCTGCCCAATGTAAGCTTGGGATGATGGTCACCACTAGCGGCAAAAAAAGCATTCAAGGATACACGGTGAACTATGCCTGATGGGATAATATTCGATAGAGTGGAACATGCATTTAGTTATTAGCCGTTCATTTAGCAATTTCTATTCCTGAAGCATTTCTGACATGCCAATAAATTCTTCATTACATATGAAACAAGGATGCTGCCATGCCCGGTATAATGGTCAGCACACTGCACACGCACAGCAGTTGAAACAACGGGCACATTTGTTAAATCCTCCCACCTTTGTTCGTTTAGTAGTATAAATGTCTTTAGCACAGTTAATCAGCAGGTTGCGCGTGGTGGAATAAAGGGTGGGTGACTTTACATGTTCTGAGACGTCTGGCCAGCATGGAAGAGTAGGCCAAACATATCCACGAGAAGGGGCTCTTTAGTTCACTTTAGTGGAGACCCTTCTACCAGCATTGGCATGAGTTAGCAATTGCAGGGCATCACCTTTGTCTTTATATAAAACAAAGATTCCCCCTCTCCCCTCCCCCCCACTATGTAGTCATATAGACTTACTGGCGTGAGTGCTGTTAATGATGTACCTGCAACGGTTAGCAAGGTACATGCGAGTCGTGGGACCAGCACCATGCGTGTCTGCCTTTGGCTCCCCCCCAACGGCTGATGTTTATACACCGCACCGGGCAACTCACTCGGCCCTTCAGTCAACTTCGAGGAGGTCCGGGGCAATTTTTCCGACACCACTTGTTAACGATGTGCAAAGTACAAAGCTGGAAATCAAGCTCAAGTCAGCGTGGGTCCACAGCGCTATGGAATAACCGCTGCAGCAGCAATCTAAAGACAAAGAGCCCCCGTATAGTCTCAACAAACTGTTGGGGTAAGTGCTCTTAGTGAGCACCTATGAAGATCGGTAAGGCGCACGAGGGGGTGGGGTGGCCAACACCACGCCCGGTCGCCTCTGTCTCCCCAATGTCGATGTTTATACACCGGAAACAGGTACTCATTTGACGCAGAGTCGACCTAGGAGAGGCCCAGGACCGGGTCAGATAATCGTCACTGGTGTTGGCCCTGAGTAGGAATCGAACTCGGGTTCATAGCACAGCGCTAACCGCTACACTACCGCTCCACACACACACACAGACACAAGCGCGCTTAGTGGTGGTGCTGGACCATTGGGGGCCAATAAGCAGCAAAACATTTTGGGAGTCCTCCCCTTTGAATTCGTCAACTTCTGGTGGGCTTACAGAATGGGGATATATGCGAGAGACGGAGATTTACCACCGTGAGGGAGGAGCGAGAAGATGTGAGACACGGATATGTCGCGAAATAAAGAGAGAAATGGACGAGCGGCACGGATGGAGTTAGATGAGAGAAGAGAGATATACTGCACAGATACTAATAGGGATCTCAGAGATTCATTGGCGTATTAAACGTTAATTAGCTCTTTATGATTATTAGGATCTGGGGTGATGTTGGATGTACTATTTGTTGTCATAAATCTAGGACCCTTCGAACTGTTTTGGGACCTTTAAGCCCTTGGTTAGATTTCTTATTCCTCTGGCCAGATCTGCCCACGCACACAATTCGGTAAAACAACAACAAAACCCCCTCAATATCTCAAGAGCCGCAATGCACGTGGTGAACACGCGACGGTGAATGAAACAACTGTCACGAAGCTGAAAGCCCTGTGCACTGGACGTTAAGATTCCCCAATTGACAACGCTGGGGAGGATGGCGTTGTCATCATTGCACAGTTCTTGCTGGCGACGCCGGATTATCGTAGTAGCACAAGTAGCTACATATGTAGTAGCTACTACATCTGTAGTAGCTACTACATATGTTGTCGCTACGGGCCCCGCACTTTCAAAGGGCTCCGCGCTAAATGCTTTCAAGCTATCAACTCCGGCTCAGTGATTCTGCACTTTCTCTATTACTATAGTACTATACCGCCTTCGACTTTTATGAACGACTGTGTGGTTAAGGTTAGCGATTTGTCGTATTATCTGGCTGTATAGAAAATAATAAAATACAATTACTTTACTATGCAAGTAAAACATTTGTATTTTAATATTAATGTTTTTGTTTTTATTTAGGGGCCCTTTATAACATATGCTACAGGCCCCACACTAGCTTCATCCGGCACTGCTTGCCGGAGGCATCAAATAACCTGAGTCCACCCCACGAGGCAGAGGAATGGTAAATTATATATTTTTCCAGCCAATTTTACGGCTTCAATAAACACAAGAGATATATAAAACAGTTACTCAAGGACGATGACTCCTTGTTTATATGCGGGGAGTGATAACATATACATTTGCTAAAAATGCACAGACAAGCGGTGCAGAATCACTGAAGGCTTTCTATAACAAAATTAAGCTCTTGCAAAATAAATTGAATGTGCCCACGTGCATTGCGACCACGATTATCAGCCACGATCTATCCACTGCAGACTGAAGGCCGCCCCCAAGGCGTCGTTGCCCCTCTAGATTTAAAGATACAACCCTTGCATACGAGCTGCTCTCCTGACTGCATGCCCTCAGATGTCGCCCCCTCAGGCGTGTTCCCATATACAGGAGAACCCCTCTGAACGACCACCCCTGTTAACGACTGATCGCTTCTCGACGGGCCTCCATTTTGCCCAATGTGTGGTGTATAGTAGTGTCGTGTATAGTGCATAGTAGCGTTGTGTATAGTAGTGTCGTGTATAGTGTAGTATCTAGTGTCGTGTTTAGCAGTGTAGTGTATTGCAGTGTAGAGTAGAACCCCTCTGAACGACCACCCCTGTTAACGACTGATCGCTTATCGACGGGCCTCCATTTTGCCCAATGTGTGGTGTATCGTGTAGTATATAATGTAGTGAATAGCAGTGTAGTGTATAGTGTAGTGTATAGCAGTGTAGTGTATAGTAGTGTAGAGTAGAACCCCTCTGAACGACCACCCCTGTTAACGACTGATCGCTTCTCGAGAGGCCTCCATTTTGCCCAATGTGTAGTGTATCGTGTAGTATATAATGTAGTGAATAGCAGTGTAGTGTATAGTGTAGTGTATAGCAGTGTAGTGTATAGCAGTGTAGAGTAGAACCCCTCTGAACGACCACCCCTGTTAACGACTGATCGCTTATCGACGGGCCTCCATTTTGCCCAATGTGTGGTGTATAGTAGTGTCGTGTATAGTGTAGTATCTAGTGTCGTGTTTAGCAGTGTAGTATATTGCAGTGTAGAGTAGAACCCCTCTGAACGACCACCCCTGTTAACGACTGATCGCTTCTCGAGAGGCCTCCATTTTGCCCAATGTGTAGTGTATCGTGTAGTATATAATGTAGTGAATAGCAGTGTAGTGTATAGTGTAGTGTATAGCAGTGTAGTGTATAGTAGTGTAGAGTAGAACCCCTCTGAACGACCACCCCTGTTAACGACTGATCGTTTATCGACGGGCCTCCATTTTTCCCAATGTGGAGTGTATCGTGTAGTATATAATGTAGTGAATAGCAGTGTAGTGTATAGTGTAGTGTATAGCAGTGTAGTGTATTGTAGTGTAGAGTAGAACCCCTCTGAACGACCACCCCTGTTAACGACTGATCGTTTAACAAGGGGCCTGCACAGGGCCCAAAGTGTTCGCTTATCGACCATTCCTCTGTTAACGACAGGCTGTTATAGGTACAATACATATTAATGAATGCATTCATTAACCGTGTTTCTTTTAATGTATTATGTATTTATAATGATGGTGTTAGTGTCTTCATGTATTAATATCCATTGTTTAAATATTAAAAATAAATTTCTTTGGCTGAAAAAGGGGTAACTTTCGATGCTATCGGAACAAATTAAGCCTTTGAAGTGTATTTCCTATACTCGCTTAATGACCAAATCACTTAACGTGGAACCAATCACCATCGTTGAGAGGGGGCTACTGTACGGCACGCATAAGAATTGCCACACCTGAATATGCCTCCCACTCGACGTGTAGAGTCTTAATAACGATTGGCGTCTGCCCATGTCTTGCTCGCTTATGCGAGTGGTTTGTGCAAGATCATTTGTGCCTCTGTGTAAACCGGGCGATTATCCAAGTACAAATATATTCTCTGAACAAATAACCACATGAGCCTATCTAGGGAGTCGGTTTACAATTTTTTTGTGTTTTGCCATAAGCTATTTATCACCTTTTTAATCAAAGCCATAAAGAGTCCTCAGTTGCGCTGAATTATTAACAAGGCCAGAGCTGGCAATGTTCACCTCCGTACGTTTTCCGCAATTACATTGATTCCTCTTCCCTAAAATACGACGAACTATGTGTTTGCTTTCAGTTATGCATTTCGATGTCCTCGTTTGTGTCGCAGCAGTTGGCAGCAAATATCTGCCAATGCAATCTTGGTATGACGATATTACAATGAATACAACATTTGGCGCCGAACGTGTAGCTGATTTGGATCAAATTATCATTGACAATACGCTAAAGTAGGTGAGTAGGGTTTTCTCCAGGTCCTCCAGTTTTTCCCTACACATTTAGAATCAACACGCGTTTAAGAGCACTTTGCTGCTCTACATTTCCACGCGATACGCCACTTCATCATTGAGCTATCATTTGTGGCCAGGTGGCTGCTGAAAAAGAGCTATATATACACACAGGCGTCAGGATCTGGAACAAACCCGCGATCTCCTGCACAAGCAGGCGAGGTAGCTGCACATCTCACTACCGCGGTGCCCCAACGTGCCCGACAACTCGCAGTGATGCAACCCTCTTGAGCGCCGTCTGCAGGGCGAGCAAGCGCAACCGCAGAATCCGACGCAGCACCATTATCATCCACCCGTATCAACGTGAGTAAAAGGAATTCCACTGCCAATGACGTTGGTGACCGGGCGCGCTAAACGCACTCTCACGGTCGCTCGCCCACACAATTCTATGATTTATGGGGATAAAGGGCATGGCTAAGTTATGAATGCAGCAGTTGGCCTCGTTTTGTACGTCTTTTCAGTTTTTGTATGATTTTACAATGATCGGGTTGAGATAACGCTCTGATGGATGTGTTCGTTACACGATGACAGATGCGACCCCGGTTGGATAATTTCACTCCGACTTGGCTATCCCTGATAACGTTTGCTTTCCAGAAAGAATGGCATGATTTTCTTCGTTTGTTGTTGTTGTTATTGCAGATGCAGGCTTGTTTTCATTGCGACATCCTTTGTTTTACGCCATTAATAAAAAAAATATTTAAAAAAACATGCAAACGCAACAAATAAATTGGAAGCAAAATCACGTGCAGGATAAAGCACCCAATTATCATGAACACGAGCCGCAGATTTAGTTTTCGTAACCAAAGGCTATAATATACATCATAGCTCCAAACAGAGAGATTATTTTAAGGGCCCCCACACACACACCGCTGATGAATGCATTAGACATGCAACAATTCGCCCCTTCGCAACGTCATGAATCACCACAATTCTGGGTCGCAATTTGATACCATAATCGATATTTTAGCTGTCCCATGTGTTTTCGCGTCTCACTGTGTTTTGTACGGCAGGACATCTGACGCTTTGCTCAACGTGCTGGAAGCTGCGGTGGCTAGATGTTAACTCCCTCGCCTGATATGCAGGAGGTCTTGGGTTTGATCTTGACCCTGACGCCTGTACAATTGGAGTTTGCATGTTTTCTCTGGGTCCTCCTAGTTTTCCCTCCACATTAAGTATCAACATGCGTTTAGAGCCGACGGCTGCTATACATTTCCACACGATAAGCCACTTCGTTGAGGTACAATTTTTGGCCAGGTTGCTTCTGAAAAACAGCTATATAGCTCAGTGGGCCTTACTTGGTAATATATCAATATTTTTTTATCGTTTAAATAGTTTCTGTAGGGATTCTTCAGGGATTCGGGCATGATGTCTGACGTTTCTCCACGCTCACTCCACATGCTGGGAACCACTTCAGGAAATTAATGAAGGAATTTCACGTGAAGTAAAAACCTCGGACACCATGCCAAACACCACGTTGGTACGAGCTGATCACACATTGGAGAGGCATACAGCACATCCGTGAAGAACTACGCAATTATATTTAAAAAATTATATATTCCAGTGGTGGAAGTAAAACTTCGGGCGGAAATACGGTGAGGGTCAATATAAAAAATTGAACAATGAACATACAGGAATAAAAGGAAAATAATTAATAATCACACTCATGATTCAACGTATGTTTCATGAGTGTGTATTGTCTTCAAAAATTACTCACTCCGACACGTGCTCACAAGTCACCTGCATACACTGTATTACTCCTGTTCACGCGCCAGTTGTAGGCACTCCTATATCTATATTTACTGTCACATATGCTTGACTTCTCTCCGCTCTCACCTATCCTGCACTCAGCAACTCTGCACTCAGCGACACCGCAAACAGCAACTCTGCACTCAGTGGCTCTGCACACAGCAGCTCCGCACTCAGCGACTTTGCACACAGCAACTCCACACTCAGCAACTCCACACTCAGCGGCTCTGCACTCAATGACTTGCACACAGCAACTCCACACTCAGCGGCTCTGCACACAGCAACTCCACACTCAGTGGCTCTGCACACAGCAACTCTGCACTCAGTGGCTCTACACACAACAACTCTGCACACAGCGGCTCTGCACACAGCAACTCTGCACACAGCGGCTCTGCACACAGCAACTCTGCACTCAGTGGCTCTGCACACAGCAACTCTGCACTCAGTGGCTCTACACACAACAACTCTGCACACAGCGGCTCTGCACACAGCAACTTTGCACACAGCAACTCCGCACTCAGCGACTCTGCACACAGCAACTCCGCACTCAGCGGCTCTGCACACAGCAACTTTGGACTCAGTGACTCTGCACACAGCAACTTTGGACTCAGTGACTCTGCACACAGCAACTCTGCACTCAGCGACTCTTAGAACTCTGCATCTCCACCGCTGCCCTCACCCATGTTGCCTCATATCCGCTCACCCGGTCTGCCCCGGGCAGGGGGTTCAGCCAACACCTGCCTGGCAACGGCGGGAGGGTTGAGGCTTCGTTGACGGCTTGAGAAGCAGCGGTGAGATGTCTTCACTCTTTTTGCCTGGGCAACTCCCCTCCGCTTTCGCACACTCCGGCTTATATCCCCCTCCTCATTCCGAGTGCTCACATGTTTCCCCTTAAACCGCCGCCTGACCGGCTCCTGGTGTTCACATTAATCTCTTATCATCACCCCCCATCTCCCGTCTCCCCGGCGACCACCTCCTGCCTCAACGTGCACACCTGCTCGACCTCGTTTACATCCGCTTCTCCCCTTAATTACTGGTGGTTTGTCGGCACAAACCTCGCGTTGCAACGCGCACACCCGTTCGTCCTGTGTTGCACCCAATCAACTGTGCGCACCGCGTACATCTCTCCTCTACAAGTGTAAGACTCGATTTTAAACAATGTATCAATGAAGAAATATAGTAAGTACAGTATTTTTTTACAAACTTTGGCAAGTGGGAATTTTGCTGAAATACATTCATTTACATTGCTTCAAGTATTCAAAGTCTGTGGAAGGATCAATAGTAACTTCCACAGAGACCTTTCTGTATAAACCACCACCCAAAAGATAGCATCAGCTACATGCAGTTGAGTGCATCATACTTAGCTGACATTTGGGTTAAACTCAAGCCAAGGTTACTGCTCACAAATCTATTACTATGCAAAGGTTATGATAATCATCATCATCATTACTAACTGTGTCCGATCCACTGCTGGATGAAGTCCTCATTGCCACCCCACATGGCCAGGCAATGTCACAATCCATATGTTCCAACCAATTAGCACGGTTGTCTACGTACGGTGCGAAAGAAGTTCAACATAGGTGAGCTGGTCTCATTATTTCACATCTGCAGCGGTGGTTTCCCCCAGGTGTGGTCTCTCCTTTTGCAGCCATTCCTTCTCCAGTCTCGTCGAGCCAATATATTACCTTCGTGTGATGTGTCCTGCCTTACCCCATTGACTTATCTCAACAGTCAACGCAATTTGTGTTTGTTTCCTGATCCGTGTGTTCCTCTCTCTCTCTGTCTCTCAGTGTAATTCCCAGAATGCATCAATCATCGCTTCTTCGTGCAATTTTCAGCTTTTGTTTCATTTTCTCTCTCAAACCGCATATTTTGATCCATATATCAAGGCAGGGTAATATGCACTGATCGCAAAGTTCTTATTTAGGCACCTTGGTCGTCCATTCTGCCTTCACTCACCTCCCCATCCACCTACTGTAATTGCTAGAAGTACTGTATATATATATACAGACGTAAGAATGATAATAATACACTTTTAATACAATTTATTTTATACCTACGTGACCTTACCGAAAGAACCAAAGAGTATGGATTCCTGCAATCACGAAAGCTTCAAATCAAGATTGATAATAATACAACTCTGTTTGTTCAAAGTATACATACTCTATATTGTGCTTTACAGTTTCATCCCTCCAACAATTCACTCTACTTGAAGCCTCCTCTGTTAAAGTTGTCGTTAATAATTTTTTTTAGTTCATCAACAATAGTTTTCATTATAACTATTTCATCAGCGAGTCTGAGACAGTTAATACATTCGCCATTCATCTTCATGCCTTTACCCAATTTCCTTAAATGATCTTCCAGCGTTGCTGTAAACTACCTTGGCGAGAGCTTGCTCCACGTGATTTCTATTGTTACTTTCTTTAGGCAAGAAAGTGGAACTGTTTTAGATTTATAAATGGTTTTGATAATTTCTATATTTTTATTAAAGACTTTGATTTGTGAGTGCTCGGTTGACATAACAGCTTCCACCAAATAAACGCCTTTTCATAGTCTGCAAAATTCAGACATTAATAGTATTCGATATTCATTTGCCATCTATAGGATGTGATTGCTAGTACTGCATGTGTAGTGACATCGTTGGATGTCACCATGCTGTGGGTGCAGTACCGGCCCTAGAGGGGCATGGCGTTTGCTGAATAATAGCGCTGGATGGCACCACGCTTTAAGTGCAGTGCTGACACGACAGGACAGGGTGTGTAGGTGCCGACAGAAGGATGAGATTGTGTGAGGCCATGGCACTCTGGTTGACCCGGGACGGCACGTGACCGGTTAAGTTTACAAAGGGGCCCCGAGAGGGGGCTAGGAGGGGTCACGTGATTGGGACCCAGATCCTTCCCGAGGATTCTGGAAGGTGTACGTGGCCAAGGGCGGAGCCAGTCATGCCACAGAGAATATAAGCCGGGTCCCGAGAGGTAATCGGGGTTGTTGTTCATCCTGGAAGAAACCCTTAGTCTAAGATCTCCGTTCAACGAGTCTCCAACACGTGGACCCGGGCCGAAGTCGTTGGTCCCGGTCTGTAGTAGCAGATGCGTAGTAACTAGTCTAGATAGCCTGGTGGTCACCACCAGGTTAACTACACTAGTAACTAGGTTAACTACACTAGTAACTAGTGTAGTTACTAGTGTAGTTAGCCGGGTGGTCACCACCAGAGGTTGTTATTCTGTTAAGGGAAAATTATCCCATGTGTTGGAACTGAATAAATGTGTTGCCTCCAAAGTCTACATCTGCGACTCAGTTGAACTCATTACATATGTACAATATGTGGTCAACGGCGGAATAAACCTCTCATAAAATCGAATTTATCTCGTGGTTGGATTGTCTGTTATTCAGTTTTCTTTTTGATATCATTAAACAGTTTCTAGAAATGTGTGATAAGAGGATAATGGATCAGTAATTCTTCCTATCAGGCTCGTGAATAACTCCACTGCTATTCATCAAAATGCCGGTCCCACTTCTTTGGCGATTGCCGCAGATTTTATCGGCAGCCTGGGAGCTCCTCTTTTCATACTATGACGCTAATAAAATATAAATTGTGTAAAAAAAACATTAATGCCAAACATCTGTACAGATTAAACCTATGCATACGTACAGTACATATATACCAGGGATATGCTCTCAATTTTCGGATTAATTAAACACAATCTGAAAATAGGACCGATATATAAAATTTCAGATGATCCGACATTTCTTTTTGGTTTCAGATTGATCTGAAAGTATGAGGGCACAGGGAATGACAACAATCATTCTAGATTTGAAGCTTTCGTGACTGCAATAATTCATATTCTTAGGTTTTTTCGGTAAAGTCACATAGGTGACTTTACCGAAAGTAACATTGAGTGAAGTCATTCTGTTGGTACAAAGGGCCCCTTACAGTATCACAGAGTGTAAATTATCCGAATCTCTGAAATTGTTCCATATGATTCGTAACAGATACAGAGGGGATGAACATTTTTTTTTGATACTTTGTCAGCAGTAAAGTGATAGTCATTGTTTCATTAATATCCAGTCTTACGTCTCGCCATTCAAATAAATGAGAATCTGAATCGGCATTCAGACTGGAGGAATCCGATGAGCCATAAAGCTCTTTTTTCACAGATGTCCAGGATGAGCGGCTCAGCAAGTTACAACACCAAACAATACCCACAACATGATAGGAATGCAAGATAGAGATAATGATAAACAAGTCACTAAATATAAATAAATATACGGATACGTCTGATGTATCAATCTTGGGAAAGGCAGAAAAAAACTAAAACAAACCACTTCCAGCCACACCAAGATAAGACCACACAGTAGTCCCTCAATACAGTGGCACATTAAGATTGAACTCTCTAAACACAGGTTGGGATCAAAGTAACAAGTAACATTTGCAAATATATAGCCACAGTGGCACTTAAAAAAAAAATTGCGCAAGATTCTGATAGCGGAAAGGGGCCGTCCATAAATGACGTCAAGCGATTTTTGACGATTTTTGACCCCTCCCCCTTCGTCACACGGCGTCACAAAAAGTCAGACCCCCCCCTCAAATATGACGTCACAAAGCTCTGCCCCCCCCCCCCCAAATAAAACATGCTTCAAATCGCTTTAAACTATTGTCGTTGTAGTGCGTATTTAATGTGGCGCTGCACTCTGATGTTGTAGGAGAAAACATGTATTAAAACGTCTATATAATTAAGTAGAACGTGTTGTCTATATTTAAAGTTGCGCATTTTGATGTGACGTCACATTTCTCAAACCCCCCCCCTCGTCACACATCGTCACAAATGTCTGACCCCCTCCCCCCCTAGGTGCGTGACGTCATTGATGGACGGCCCCCAAGTGTAAGTATGTAAGTGGTAAGATGCAATTTAGAGTCGCGGTATTTGACCGGTCGCTGCCTACGACAACGAACGCGCCCGTAAACAACAGCAACAGGAGACGGAGTGACAGAGCACTGAACCACGTCCAGTGTCGCGCTTCATCTCAATACACTGGCAACAGAGCAAAGGCCGATATGAAGCAAGCTGCTGGGGCATTGTGCCAATCAAACAAGCGCCCCCCCCCCCCATATCTGATGTTACAGTTGTAAAAAAAACAGCGCTTTTGAACTTGTCTCTACGATTGGTCTGAAGACGCTCGTCAACCCCTTGGGGATTCATGAAAGATTTAACAAGCGAGACGATGCCAAAGTTTCCGCCGAATCTTCTCCGGCAATTATCTCCTTTTTTTGCTTTCTCTCTCACTCTCACCCCCCTCTCGCCGTTTCAACGTGAAACGAAAAGAGACTTGTTTTAAGGGTCTGTTCACTGTCTGTTGCATGGTCAAGGTCTTCCATAAAGCGCGCGTTTAATGGCACTGAATTCCAGAGTGCGCTGTGAATTCAACCATTACCTTCACACCAAACTGCCCTCTTTCGATGAGACACGGAATTTTAAAACTTAATGGTTTCCCAGGGAACTTCTGTTTTCTCCAAGAAGTGTCCAACCAAAAATCGTAGTTTTCTCTTCATGCATGATGAAATTCACGCGCGTAAAATATATATATGTACACAACCTTGTCTTCCGTTTGAAACACTACAGTGATGTAAGCTCAATTATGGTCCACTACTACAATCGTCGTGGTGATAGTACACAATGCCAGAGATCGTTGGCTTGTATGTATGTATGTTTGTGCGTTGAACTTCTTTCGCACCGTACGTAGCCAACCCGGCTCATGGGAGGTGCGGGGAAGGACAGCACGCTAAACACACACAAATAAACTCTAAAGGATTGATTTGATCTCCTGGTGCAGCGGTTCCAGCAATGGAGCGAGTTTCTTAACTTAATTTCACTTCTGTCCACCCATCAGCGTAAAAGGGTACAACCACAGTAAGCCAATCGTTGGTAAAGCATGTGTACTCCCGCCTCTTCCTAGTGGAAGAGTAGGCCAAGTAACATCTCGAGGAGTCCCTTCCACCAGCAGTGGTGTAAGTAAGCACTTGCGGGGCCGTACCTCTACCTTTTTAATTGTTATCTATGGCAGTATATAGTACTGTATATGCTAAGAGAATAAAGTTTAGATGGAAGTATATTATATACTTCTTACGACGTAGAATTGTAATTTTATTATTTGTTGTTAGTAACTCAGCTTATTGTAGAGTATAGTAAGTATCAGTTTATATTTTAGTTTTTTATGTAGTTTTCACTTCGGTTTTCTACGTGGTTGTTTGGTAAATGCAGCTACATATCACTAACATTCCTTTCCTTTATTAACGCTGTTCCTTGCGCCCCCCCGTGGTGCTGTTGATCCTGCATAATGCATGGGCATAATGGGACTTTGAAACCCCTCCGCCTACCCCCTACGCATTGTCCATTGGTATGCTAAATTCCTCTTCATATGCACATTCTTTTGTTAAGGCGCTCCTCCTCGCTACACCTATATAAACTCCTAGCTTGATAATGTTCTCATTCTTCGCCTGAGGACGGCTGCTTGCGTTGTGGCCGAAACGTCGTGAGAATTGTTTTATTATGTTTTATTTGTATTATTTTATTACTTCCCTTCTACGTGACTTTACCGAAAGAACCAAGAAGACTTTTTAATTGTGTTTACTGCGCACGCAGGTTTGAGCAAAAGATAGACAAACCCACACACTTGTTTTTGGAAGGCCTCACTCAATGTCCTGCTCCATTATAAATCTTCACGCCCTTTCACTTCCCAATTGCTTGGTGAGAGAACAGCGGCAACGATGGTAATGAGCACGCCAGGCAAAAGCTTAGGGTCCCCAAGCAGCTCAGGGATTCATGAATACGGGTGCGTCAATAATCAGCTCAAGTTCAAATCATAATAAGCATTATAGTACAATTATCATAAGAATGCAATTGAGCTCTCTCATCTCAATATTGTCTTCTTATCTCCTCTCGTCTCACTAAATCTGTATATTTAACTACAATTGCTCTTACTTCCTTATATCAGCCATATTGTCCAGATTATGCTAGACTTCAAACAGGCACAAAGTGTCAATAAAGTAACAGAAACATGATCACACACACAAACACCTAGTGGATTATAAGAAGCACCGCTAATTTATCTTCAATATATAAATACATGTCTTACAATATTCTCTGTATCTCTTCTGTCATCTCAATATGAATTGAAGGGTGGGGAGCAAATGTTGGGTTTTCTGCTTAGAATCCCCCAATGGGCCAGAACCACCACCACCACCACTGAGAGGGAATCTCCTCGCCGCACAATGGGCTCGTAAGGCCGTCCAGAAATGAAGGCGAAAATATTGAAGGCCATCTACTCCCTGTTGTTGAGCTTTTAAAGAGGCCACAGATCAATTACGCCATTGCAGCGGCATGCATCTGCAGCCTCGCGCCCTCCCAGCAATCACGACGTTCGCTGAGATGAGTGTACGCGCAAGTTAATGAAAACACCGCTCACGCCGATGAAGAAGAAGCAGCTGCTGCTTTTTTTTTCTGTTGGTAATACACCGCCCCTTTTAATTGGATCGTAGGCTGCGACGGACAAGTAACCTAATTGCATGAGTTGCCAATTAATTGACTGGAGTCAAATGGAATGTAAACAGTCGTTTTGGATTGACGGCACGGTAGTGCCCTGAAGGGAGTTTTTCAAAGGCCGCATTGAAGTTTATTGAACACGTAGTCGCCTTTCGCGAACAATATTATCCATAACAGAGGTTTTTGGGTTCGATCGCGTGAATTTAAATGTGTCATGAGACCCACCGCATCCGACACAACCAATAAGTGATGTTTGTTAGGTGAACAAAACATGCCAATTCGTCGTGTTGGAGACTGAACTCACAACATTTACAAATTGTGGGTTTACTCTCCAACACACCGTTCTGCTGTACTAGTAACGTACTCATAACGAATTGTTCTGCAAGCCGGTGTGTGACCTCCATGTACTCGACTCATATTTACATGTTTCTTTTTCTTCTCTCAAATTAGTTAAAATGTTGCATTCGGTATCATGGCATGAGGCAGATATTATTTTACTATAATTTTAAAAGCTTTGCAGCTACCAGTTGTATCAGCCTGTAAGATAATGAATCTGGAAGATGATGTCTCGTAAACTGTTTTTGAAGTATAGAGGACTTCATATTCTTGGTTCTTTCGGTAAAGTCACGTAGAAGGGAAATAATGAAACAATACAATTATCACGACGTTTCGATTGCAACACAAGCAATCATCATCAGGTGTGAAAACCACAGCAAGAGCATTTTAAAAAAGTGGCGGTTAAGAAAAAACCCACCACTTTTTTCTAATTTTAAGCTTCAATCGAAATTTACAGAGGACTTTCCATCGCACAAGGTTTCAGGCACTTCACATAATTAAACACTTGAAAAAGCCAATGTGAAAATACTCACAGAATAATAGAAGTACAGAAAAGAAGGAAAACTTTGTAAACTAGTAATAATCACCATGAGACGCCAGAAGGCGAAATAATAATAAAAGCGCCTTGACCTATTTATCAAACGACCGGACATCTGTGAAAAAGAGCTTCATAGTTCATCGGATTCCTCCAGTATAAATAAATATTCTGATTCTGAACTAGGAACTTACAACATATTCATATGGTGACAGCAGGTTAATTCATGGGCACGGCGGGGGGGGCAATGCCCCACCCAAACTGATATCTGCATGATATTTCTTTAACCCGATTTTAATTATACTATGATCAGTCTAAAAATAATCTACCCGTCATCTTGTGTGACGGGGAATTTATTATTTGTTTAACAAAAAAAGTGGAACAACTTGTAGAGTTGATGGAAACCAGACCGAGACCACCAACTTGCACTTCTTTCGCACTATACATAACCAGCCGCGCTAATCTGAGGTGCGGGGGGAAAGGACAAACTAAAACAGAAAAAGCAGTTCTAGAGAAGTGAGTTTTGAATCTAGATGAATTGAAAGTGCATATCTCGAGTGGATTCCTAATATCGAAGAAAAGAGGATTATAGACGTCCGCAGAAGCGTATCTGAAAGCGCGCGGTGTGGAGACTGCGTTTACTCTTTGGTTCTTTCGGAAAAGTCACAGCTGCTTTTGGCGAGCTATCGAACAAAGGCAGTCTCAATCTTGATTTGAAGCTTTCGTGACTACAGGAATCCATACTCTTTGGTTACGAAAGCTTCAAATCAAGATTGAGACTGCCTTTGTTCGATAGCTCGCCAAAAGCCGCTGTGAGGATGACCGGAGTTCGTGTGATGATGGTTTATACTCCTTGACGAGATCAGCAAGGTATTGTGGTTCATTTGTGGCAAGCGCTTTGTTTGTAATGAGTGCTATCTTGTAATATATTCGTTCTCGCCAATGTAGCTTGGCGAGCACTGGACGGACGCGGTCGGATCTTGCAGTACCCGTCACGACACGTGCCAAAGAGTTTTGTACACGCTGCAGCTTGCTAATATTTTTTGTTTGCCAGATGTCTCGTCGAGTAGTGAGTTGCAGAAATCTGAATTCGAATCCGTCACCCTGGATTCAACCCAGCATATCAGTGGTGCTGGATCAGTGCCTCTATCTCAGCTGGCATTTTACCAAATGCAGAGACAATCACAAGCAATTGCTTCCTTCCACTGGATTTTGCTTCCCCCCCCCCCCCGAATGAAAGTGTTTTACGTACCGAAGTAAATCCGGATTATGTTACCACAGTGGCAGCAGCTGAAAAGGTAAAAAAAACATTCCCCAATCAAATGCTGGATGTCGGTGAGCCGTGCGTGCTGGATTGAAAAAAAAGTATGCTGGAGACTTTTAAAACAAATTTAAAAGCCACGACATCTCCGTTTAATCCGCTTGTCCATGACTTCCCAAGCAGATGAGTGGAACACATTGCACGTGACATCAGTGCACCTCAAGCGACAGTCGGGGGGGGCACCAGGGGATGCTCCGGGATTTACTGTCGTTGCGCTGTAGTCCTCTACTTGCGATGGAGATGCGTTACGACGACCCCATCGTAAGTCAAAAATATCGTAATTCGAAGATGGCCTAGCCTACCCAGGAATCTTAAAGAATGGTGATAATTTAGCAAAACAGAGCAATTTACAGTACCGTACTGTATAAACTATATGCTGTATGTATTTATTAATTACAATACTGTATTGCACAGTAAAATGTAAAGTAAAAAAAAACAAGGTAAATTCTTAGCCTACATGTATGAACTGCAATTTAATAGAACGTTTTTTCAGGAAACAATCCTATCTGCATCACACAAGGCGGGAGATGCGTACATCCCGGCAGCGTCCCAACGTACAGCATCGTACCTCGTACGCTGCTGCGTTTGCCTGCCGCGCGAAATTTAAAATATTTTACAATTTTGTCGTATCGCTATCGCCATCGTAAGTCGGACCATCGTAACTCGGGGACTATCTGTACTTGTATGCCCTCGTTTCTCCGCTAATTATTGCCTTCGATAAAATGTCCTCTGGACGTATGGTGCTGCGCTTGTAGTTGCGTTGTGACATACGGTAATATCGCCCCAAAGTCCCATGCGCCAAGGCGGGATGCCTTGTATGTATGTAGGTACGTTGAACTTCTTTTGCACCATACTTAGCTCACCGTGCTAATCGGAGGTGCGGTGGTAGGACAAGAAACCAAACACAAAAAAGCAGTTCTAAAGAAATGAGTTTTCAACCTAGATGATTAAAAAGTGCATAGCTCCAGTGGCTTCCTAATACTGGAAGGAAGAGCGTTCCAGACGGCCGCAGAAGCGCATCTGAATGTGCACGATGCGGTGACCGTCTTCTTTTGATGGCTCGCCAAAAGCCGCCGTGAGGATGACCAAAGGCCACCTGATGGTTTATGCTCCTTGACGAGATCATCACGGTATTTTGATTAATTAGTGGCAAGCACTTTGTGTGCAATGAGTGCAGCCTTACAATGTATTCGTTCAGCAACCGGAAGCCAATGCAGCCTTAATCCACGTCGTACTGTCCTACATGTACTTCTGCAAAATACGACTGCGAGTGTTTTCGTGGTTGTGCTTTACGGCTCTCTGATGGGTTTTTGGGTCGCAGCATGTGATGTCCGGCACGATGTCCGACGTTTCGCTCCACATGCTGGGTGATTCTTCAGGAACTGACTGTTCCACATGCGGTACAACCCGAAAACACATCAGTTGGCTGGAACTACAAACCCCTGCATTATATCATGAAAAATTATATCGTGAAATATTGGTCGTGAAAGTCATAAAGAATTAACATGTTTTGGCTAATGCACATGAGCGAAATGCAAGGGTTAATAGGCTTGTCGCTATTATTGAGAGAAAACGTTAATTTGATTCTCTTTTCCGTCAGCCCAGATTACAGGATCACGCAGGATATAAACATCAATGAGGGTGAAAATTCTTAATAAATATTCCGCTAATGAATAGTTGTAATTATCGAAAGCCATTTTTACCCAGTTTTGCTTGTACGGACCCCAGAGAGACGTCATCCAGCAGTGCATTGACGAAGGGCTGTAAATAAAATACTATGGCAATAGTAATCGCTCAAAAACACGAGTTATTTTAGCCCGAGCGAAAATGAACTCAACCGACGGACGTAATTGACTTCGACTCTCGGACATCAGCAGCCCGATAAAGAGTTAAACGGGTCGATTGTGGCGGGAGCCTAGGAGGCCAGAGTTGAATCCCCCAGACGACCAAAACATTCCACGGAAGCTGCAGGGGACGGGGAGAGACGACGCTAATTTGTTACCAAAAAGGAGACCCCTCGCAGATCACTCAAAAGTGAGGTCCTTATTGGGCAATTAAAGGCAATGGGACCGAATCATGCGGATCCTTTGGCCCTCATTCCACCTCGCTTTAGTGGAACGGCAGCTGTTTTTTTGGTGGAAAATTGACCCTATTTCACGATTTATATTTCGCCAAAGGGGGAGATTTCGCGATTACAGGAGCCGCTTGCGCCCCCCCCTCCCACCCATCTTGCACTGCTTCAAAGTGAGCGGGGTGGGGGGTTAGTGTGGAGCTTGGGAGGAGCCTTGCCATGGTGGGAACTTTGAGTGACGACGCGGAATCGTGCACGTGATGCCCGATGGGAGAGCGTGGAGGCTCATTCTACCCCGATTCATTTTGCAGTGTAAATCCAGACCGCTACTGCTATTCTTTGGTTATTTCGGTAAAGTCACGTATCAAGATAAAATAATAAATAACATTTAATACTAGCATACGACGTTTCGATTGCAACACAAGCAATCATCATCAGGTATATACTGCTAGTCAGTGTGGGTTAGTGTAGGGGTATGGATGCTAAACACCGCCGATTTCAGCAGCAGGCCAGGAATCGTATTTAGGTCACCAGATGCATAATGCAATTTGCTCACCACTACACCACCATTCCACCGCATATGCAGCATATACCTCTGATTAGCACGTTTGGCTACGTACATTGTGAAAGAAGGTCAACATACATACATATATGATATTTGCTATATACAGTATTCCATCTTGTTTCACGAACTTGTTATCCGCAATTTTTTTTATCGCATCTGGAACTCTGCACGACTGCATCGAGAGAGAAAGAGAAATAAAGTGATGAGATAAAGGCATGAGAGATAAAGGGATAAGAGATAAAGAGATGAGCGAGAATGTTACGTGAGAAAGTGAAGAGGTAAAATGATGAGATGAAGGTACGTTATTTGATAAACTATTGTTTAATACTCTAAGATTAATTTCTATCTACTTTATGTTTATGATCACCAATTTCTTTTTTTTGCGTAATTATACTTTTCCTTGTATGTAATACCTTGTGTATTTATTCATTTAACATAGCTTTCCGTTGCCCAATATCAATATCCGAAACATTTTCTAATCACGAGCATCTCCAGAACGTATGTTGTGCGTGTGTATGTTGAATTTCTTTCACACCGTACGTAGTCAACCGTACTAATCGGAGGTGCGGGGTATCCCTCGCGAATAACGAGGGAACGCTGTGTGGCACAGCATTGCGTCGCACATGACCGTACCCCATACTCGCACGGACGAGGATTATTACAAACGTGATTATGACAAGACGTGTGCACCGTCAATTTTTCTTGACAATGAAAACATATTGATATTGCGCGTAGCCACAAGCAGGTCGGAGCGCACGGTATTGATGTCGTTGTCTCCTGCCATGTGATTCTCGGTAAAATCACCCACACAACATCCTCGAACTCTCCACTGCGATGAGCTAAATGAAGGCAATTACTCAAATGCTCAAAAACTCAATTATCCTAACGCACTCACGGCGGGGAGGACATTTCACAGAGCAGTGAGATCTGTTTTTCTTTATGAAATGTATTTTTCACTGGACGGCATAGAATCGTGGATTTTTTGTAAAGACAACCTGCATGAGGAATGCTGTTGTTTTATTCCACGAGGGGGTTGTTTATTTTGCGTGCTTATAGCTGCTTGATTCTGCCGCGGCGGTGTAATGGTTTGCACACTGCAGTCGCGAATCCAGGGGTCACTGGTTTGATTTGACCTCCCGCTTGCGGTAGTTGAAACAGCGGTGCGTGTTTCTTAAATTCCACCCCCCACCCCCGAATCTCTGTCCACCCGGCAGTGGCAATGTTTTCATCGATTGGCAGGTTGCGTGTGAAGGGGCAATGTGTGGCTACTCCCATCTCTTCCAATATGTCCAGCCAAATGTGGAAGAGGAGGCCAAATAATTACTAGAGGGGTTCTCTGGAGTTCCGTCCAAGGGTGGCTCTTCTGACAGCAGTGGCATGAGCAATTGTCAGGTTGCATCTTTACTAAACTAAGACTCTTTTTTATTTTACCAGGTGAGGCCTACTGAGCTATATAGCTCTTTTTCAGAAGTGACCTGATCATGAATGACAGCCCAATGAAGTGGCTTATCACGTGGAAATGTATAGCAGCCTAATACTCGAAACGCACGTTGATTCTAAATGTGGAGGGAAACACAGGAGGACTCGAAGAAAAATTTACACGACCACGGGGAAAATATACAGGCGTCAGGGTCGGGATCGAACCCACGACCTCATGTATACCAGGCAAGGTAGTTCATATCTCGCCCCCACGGCACTCCTTTTATCTGCACATGCATGTAAGCTGTAGCAAAGAGCTTGACTCACTATTGACATATCTGGGTTGACTCAAATCATTCCCACTCTGGCATCAATAAGTGTAATTTACTGGGAAGTCAACAGTGGATGCTTATCGTGTAACTGCTTACGATGGGATTGTGGAATTTCCACCAAGGACTCAGGGCGTTTGTTTCAACTGCCTTGCCAAGCGATCGAACCATCAGCAGCAAGATTGTGCAGTTGATCGTGCTAATCATCACATTATGGCAGAATTTTTTTTAATATACATGTTCATTTAATAAATATGCTTATTTTCCAGAAAATTTAGAAAAATGCCCCACATGTTTCATGGCAATAGAATACATTAATTTATTTGCTCAATCATTTTTGTTACGAATTTTTGTTTTGTTTTGTGAAGATAACATTACATTCTGGCAAATGAGTTTTCGTTTTTTTTTAAGAAAGCCTCAGGAGGAGGTGTCTTTATCGCGCATCTACCCCGGAAAGAAAGCATCACCTTTGCAAACGGTTATATATCTGTTTAAAATCTTTTCAGAGCAGTGCTCATTTCCAAGACAGCGTTGCCTGTCAATCAACACACTGAACTCGTTTCTGACAAGTAAAACGCCGTGTTTGCTTCCATTGGTAAGCTAAAAAAAGTTTCGTTTTTTTTTTAAAGTGTGCTCTCTTTAAACGGTGTATTTCCCGCCCCCCCCCTTTTGCCAATTATATTCCGGTTTTGTTTTCAGCGTCACGAGACAAATACTTCAGTTTAACACTTCGACTTTCGCGACTAGTATTATTCATAATAAAGGCTTTGGGCTTAGATCGCGTAAGTATAAGGAAGACAAATACTTGTCAAAGTCGACCTCGGCAGCCGGCAGTGTATCCATCACCCCGTGTCTTGAGAACAGCCGCGGAAGGTGACATCGTAGAACTACTTCCGAAATTACACCCGTAGTCTCCTGCGGAATTTCCATCTGTCTCTGCTATCTGTGCTACAAGGTGGCCTATCCTGGCCAACTTGTCGCCATTCACTTGCATCGTCTGGTATTCCCATGCAATTTCCTACCCAATCTCTATCCAGGCTCAAACACACTTGGCTTCCAAGATCTGACGAGCTCAGGCACGTTCAGGGGCAGGCATCATCTTCCAAATTGATTGATGTTTCGAAGCGGTTTTCCCCATAGGCACTGTCTGGGCTTTGTAGTAAAACTAATTTAATGAAAATCAGATATTCGTATGCAGTCAGTTGTGCGGGGAGCAGCAGAAATAATACAAATTAATTTCTCAGCTCGCAAAGCACGAGTTTTAAAATTCCTCTGCAAACTCAAAGGGTTTCTCGTTTCAATTGCTGTTAGCAAGTTGGTGGGGTTCAATTAAACTAATGCAACAATAATCATAGGCATGTTGTTTGTTATGAGAGCTCTCTTCCTGGCCGATGAGAAAATAATTTAAAGAAATTCAGAATTTTAAGTCCAGGATAAATTGCACATGTGTTGCCACCACTTACAGAAGACATTATCTTATGGAAATATTGCCTCAGAAGTTATGAATGAAGAATTAAGTTTCAAGTGATAAAACTCAAATTATGAAACATTTTACGAATACTTCACCTCATTAGAATGCTATTTTCTATAACATTGAATGATTTGCAGTTCTCAGATTGCATTAAGCAAAATCATAAACAAATAATAGAGCACACGGAGTAGATATGTGTTAATCTTCAGCCCCACTCTCCAGCCTTCTTTGTTAATGTATTCAATAATTGACTTTGGTTCACTCCCAGTGGTTGCTATTGCGACTGTGGCTATCATCTTGATAAAATACGTTATTCAAATAAGAGGAGTCTGCATGTCCCGATGTCATGATCCAAATTTGAAAATTGACTTGCAAATTACCTGATTGTGAAAACCACGTGGCAACATCACCCCCTACTCGAGACAAATTACAATTTGCAGGCCAGTGCTTCGTTCATGTTGTGCCACATAGGGACAGCTGCCACTGGGTGCCCCCTTGTCCATGGCGTTTTAAGATGTATTTAAGCAATCTATAAAATGTAAATTTTCATCCAAATCTTACTTTTACCTCCAACCCACCCATCTAACCATTGCGGCTGTATTCAAAAAGGCAGAAGGCAGCACCGCTCACTGCACGTGTCACCACGCACACAATGACCACGGGCATTTAGAACAGCTGAGCACTACCGCACCACTGGCAATCAGCAAAGCAGAAGTTAGCACTTCCAGTGGGGGGAGAATGGCGGGGGGGGGGAGGCGTGGGAAGGTGTGGGGAGAGATGGGGGATCGGGGGGAAGAAGATATCACATGAAACCCACCCGGGACTCTGGCTTGTCAGAGTGAGAAGCCAAGCATGTCTGTGAATGTCATTCAGCTGTTTCACACAAACCATGGCCGGCGAAAGATGCTTTGCACAAATATATGGTACCACTGTATAGGCAAGAAGATGCGTGTATGTTCGTAAATGTTGCTCATAAAATTAGTGACGAAAATGTTTGTGGACAAAGTGTTTATTTTTATTTTTTGTTTGTTCAACGATGACTATCGGTGGATGAAAGTCTTCCAGCGTGATGACGGCTTGGACTACCCACCGAAGATCAAAGCATGCCAAGATTAAATTAACAGGCCTGAGTGAAGACGATGACTCAGATAGGTGCGTTAGTAATGTTTAACATGTAGGCTTTTGCGACCAATATTTTTCATAATAAAGGTTTTTGGGTTATATCGTGTAAGTACGTGTCGTAACCTTACACCAACCGATACAGCCAGTAAGGATGATCACGTCAACAAAATGTGCCAATTAGTTACTACTTCAGCCCACCGGTGTGTTGGAGAGTAAATCCACAACATGTACAATTTGAGTAGATGTTTCGCTGGTAATTGCATCGGGCATTATTGGAAGATATGCCCAACTAATTGGCACGTTTTTTTTACGTGACAACCCTTACTGGCTTTTGTCGGGTGGTGGCAGGTTACGACGCATTTGTGCTTACGCGATCTAATCCAAAAACCTTTATTATGCGTTAGTAATGTTCTCACATAACTCAGCGCACTGAGGAAAACCAAACATAGGAATTGGCTGTTTAAGTATATGTAAATATGTACTAAGTTCACTGTTCGGATCCATCACACCACCATTTAATCACGTAGTGTGGACTAAATGTTGAATTGCTTGAGTCGGCTTGACTAAAAAAAAAATACTCCATGAAATCCACAGACTAAGATTAACATTCCACAGGCTGTCGTAGATGTAAAACTGACTAAATATAAAATACTGACTCATTTCACAAGGGTGTGTAGATCACAAAGGGTTTGTGTGAAATACTCACAATGCTATGAGATCCATGCCAAAGAGTGTGCGAAGGGACAGATATACGATCTCTTCTCAAGCTGGAAGTTGGATCATTTTACATTTTTTGGCAGGAAAGCTACTTGACAAATGCGATTAACTCCATCCAGTTTCATTTCATCTTTTACATTATTTCTTTTGGTTCTGATGAATAATGCAACCTTGAGAATGTTGTTATCTGATATTCTGAACAACTTGGCCCGCAAACTGGGCACACTCCTCTGAATTGTCGCACTGACTTTTGTCCTTTTCTGATTTATTATTATCAAAAGAGTTTCTCGTTGATTGTCTCTCTGATACACTGCATAAATAATTCAACAAGTACAATATATCCCACCCCCTCCCCCTTCTTTTTTGTGTAAGTTTTGAATAAAACATCGGACAAATTTAAAGCAACAATATAACTGCTACACAAATAAGGCAAAAATATCACTTTCTCCATGGTCAGAAAAGATTTACCCAATGTGATCAATGAAATATCATCTCATTGGCAAAATGTTCCAGTCAAATACCGTTCATGTTATTAATCAATTGCCTCTTTGATGGAACGTGATTATCTTTATCCTCCCCCACATGCTAATTGGTTGTAGCAGATCAGATAACACACCTTAATTTGCCAGCAATAATACGGCTGAATATAACTTTATAACATAGCTACTATTTTTTGTTCTGTTTTTCTGTCTGTCTGTCTAATTGCAAACAACTTTAAATAATGCCACTTGTGAACGCGATTCATGTTAACATAGTCACATCATCGCTTCGTTGCACGGACCTCACACGTACGTAGACATGTATGTTGAACCTCATTCGCTCCGTACGTAGCCAACCATGTTTATTGGATGTGTGGGGGAAGGACAACAAACTAAACACAAAAATCTATTCTAAAGAAAAGAGTTTTTAATTTAGATTTCAAAGTGCAGAGCTCCAGTGGCTTCCTAATAATGGAAGAAAGAGCGTTCCAGATGGCCGCAGAAGCCCATCTGAAAGCGCCGTCTGCAGTGGCCGTATTTGTTTGATGGCCAGCCAAAACATTGATTTTATCATCTAGACATCGGGGACATGGCCGAGTGGTTGCAGAGGTTTGTGATTTGAATCTATGTTTGTTGAACTTCTTTCGCACCATACGAAGCCAACCATGCTAATCGGAGGTGCGGGAATCAGTTCAAGCGCAGCGACGGTGCATTACAACCGGGAATACACCAGTCTCCTGGCTCCCTGTTGTGGCGAACATTCTGCCACCAAATATCCGCAGAGACATGGGGCAACCTGCGAGGGGGTTTACACGCTTTCTTGCCAACGACAACCGCCTACTAATTAACAAAGACCTGGAGGCGAATTGGAGGTCGTTAATTCTGTATGGTGTTTACGTGGAGACACGTTTACCAACAATGCTCCTGAACAATGCACGAGTTGGCATGAAATATTAGCTTTTTTTTGCATTGAACGGTGCTCAATTGTTTCGATGGAGTGCGCTTGTCACCAATATCAGGTGACCCAGCAATATGTGTTTAATGATGACACCCAGAATGTTGAAACCAGTTCCAGAGTTTGGTTGCTCGCACACATAGCTCGCTGGTTAACATGAGTCGTGAAAAACTGATTAACGAATGTTTTTTATTTATTTATATGTAGAGACACAGAATAATTGTTCTGTTTCTATATATTTTTCTTGTCGAGCAAGAGTGACCTGATCCTCACCCCACCATGATGGGTAACACTGGAAGGGAAACGCCGTCGCTTACCTGATACGTCTCCGCGTTGTGGTTGCGGCAAAACGGGTAGAAGGCCCCGACCTGCATCCAGCGGCGGCACAGCTCCTCCGAGGGCTCGTCAAAAAACCCACAGATGTCCGCTCCGATCTGCGTTGATGGCACAAGGAGTGGCGGAAGATTGGTGGGGGGCGGGGAGGAGGGGGTTGGAGTGCGGTGGGATGCAAGGTGGGGGGAAGGAACGTTACTAAAATAACATCTTGACTTAAAAGCTTTCGTGACTGCAGGAATTAATATTCTTTGGGTCTTTCGGTAAAGTCACGTAGATAGGTTCAAAGAAAATAACAAAAAAAACTATGACGTTTCGATCACAAAGCAAGCATTTGTCATCCGGACGAACGCTTGTGTTCCGATCGACACGTCGTAGTTTTTTGCAATATTTTGTTATATTTTTGTTATCTTCTTTGAACCTATCTACGTGACTTTACCGAAAGACTCAAAGGATATAAAATAACATCCCCCTGTCCCCGAGCGACGAACGTGAGTGTTGGGCGGCACGGGGTTAGGTCACTCTGCCAAGCAATGATGCTATGGTCCAGCGTGTCCGTGCGGATACATTATTCTGGAAACGCTAAGATGGGGCAGCCCTGCGTATGCTCGCTGATGCCACTGCTGGTGGAAAGGCCTCCAATGGAAGGTGCTGCTAACTTGTTTTTTTGGACTGCTCTTCAACACTGACCACTATCTGGTGGTGCACCCATTGATGCCGCTGGGTAGACAAACATGGGACGATTTAAGAAACTTCTTGTGTCAGCTGCTGCATCGGTAGATCGAACAGGTGACCTCTGGAATACGAATGCACTGGACTAACCCTGACACCATTGAAGTCTCCCTCGTTTACATGTCATGTAAATTATTTATTCAAACCGATAAGAGTAAAATAATAGGCAAACATCTTATTTATTATTTTTTATTAAACATTATTTATTACGTATCAATTATTTATTTACTTGTCTATTTACTTACTTATTTACCTATCTACACATAGCTATTTATTTATTTATTATTTACTTACCAGGCGAGGTCGTTATTTAGCTATTTTTGTCCTTGCATAATTTATTTGATTATTAATTTATTATTTATTCAAACCAATCTGAGGGAAATAATAGGCAAGATCTGATATCGCCATAATAACACGTGCTAAAGCATGTCTCCTTACCTCACTTCCAGTAAAATAATTTTCTTTAAAAAAAATACAGAAAAATACATTTAATTGAAAAATATGAAAACTCAAGTTGTAACGATAGCATACTCATTACTACAATGACCTACGGGAATTAATGTAAGAACCTCCTTTCAGAAAGTTTCAACGTGGAATCGAAGATAAATATGAGCAAAACAAACAAGTTGACTCATTGATTACACGTATCTATGAGAGAAACATAACTGCAAATCACATCAGAGTAAACCTTGGGCAGTCATTGAAGTTACTGAAAGCAGACTGTGGACAAAAACCGATTCAATATAGAGGTGGCAGCAGGATGGAGTGCTATTATATATGTATCTATGGTAAACTTCTTTCGCGCCGTACGTAGCCAACCGTTTTAATCAGAGGTGCGGGGGAAGGACAGCACACTATATATGGATCATAACTATGTTTTTTTTACATCACTGTCGTATTTTATTGCCTTGTTTGTTAGTCATCATATCTGAAATGAATGCTGGAATATTGCATGCGCAATATCAATCAGTAAAATAATACTGCTTTAAATGCGTTTGTGATGGCCTCATGGAATACAGGTTTCAATGGAGTCAGGGAAAAGCGTGAAAAATGTATGGGGCAAAATAATATTCTGCACCTAATCTAGGAATATTTGTGTTATTGTTCTGCATCTATATATATAAGTGATGTGTGCAAGTGTCCACTAACATGGTTATTATTAATAAAGAAAATGGAACAAAAACGGAAGAGTGTGCAAAGAAGTACGGGAAGACACGTGTTTAGAGTTACAATGAGAGCTATGAAAAGGAATTCATGAATTTCGATTAAAAGCTTTCGTGACTGCAGGGATCCATATTCTTGGTTCTTTCGGTAAAGTCACGTAGAAGGGAAATAATAAAATAATAAAAATAAAACAATAAAAATCTCACGACGTTTCGATTGCTACACAAGCAATCATCATGAGGTGTGAAAACCACAGCAGGGATTTTTTTCAAAATTTTCTTGCTGTGGTGTTGCAATCGAAACGTCGTGATAATTTTATTGTTTAATTTGTATTATTTCCCTTCTACGTGACTTTACCGAAAGAACCAAGAATAGGAATTCATGAATTACGGAACATGAAATTAAAACATCTGTTTTCATTTGGAAGCCACTGGAGCTATGCACTTTTAAATCTAGATTGAAAACTAATTTCTGCTTTTTGTGCTTAAGATTGTTGTCCTTTCCCGCACCTCCGAGTAGCACGGTTGACTACGTACGGTGTGAAATAAGTTCAGCATACATACAAATATCAAACGAAAAACAATACAGTGAAAAGGCATTAAATCGTTTTGGCATGAACTATTACACGCATCCATATGAGGTTTTTTTTTTGTGTACGACCACGTAAATATAAATGTGTCGTTAAACCCACCACCACCGGGCACAGCCAATTAGTAAGCTTCGTGACCTAAACAAAACGTGCCAATTAGTTACTAGTGCAACACACCGGTGTGTTGGAGAGTGAGTCCACAACATTTACAATTCGAGTACGACGTTTCACCTGTGATTACAACCAGCATCATCAGTCGACAGCCAGAATTTATTACCAGCGAAATGTCACGGTACTCAAATTGAAAATGTTGTGTGTTTACTCTCCAACACACCAGTGTGCTGACCTTGTAACTAATTGACACATGTTTTACATCATGCCAATCCCTCACATTAACATAGCCACTTCCGTGCCCTCGTCGAGGAGGCCGCTCTCCTATCTTACAGTAATTTCTCACATTAACATCACTCGCCCCGACCACTTCTTTATAACCCTTGAGCTACACCCATTTCAAACCTTTTAAAACAGTCTGCCTCAGCAGCAGACCATGCTTTCTCACCTGATGATGGACGCTTGTTGTTGCGCCCGAAACGTCGTGATTTTTTTAATTTTATACCCACGTGACTTTACGGAAAAAAAACAAAGAGTATGGATTCCTGCAGTCACGAAAGCTTCAAATCAAGATTGATACATTTTGTTCACGCGACAAACCTTACTAATAGGCTGTGTCGGGTGGTGGCGGGTTTTAACGACGCATTTATATTTACACAATCCAACCAAACAGAAAGACCTCTTTTATGGATAATATTGGTCGCGAAAGCCTACCACGTGTTAAACTGTTACACGCATGAATGACTGTGATGAATGTAATGGAAATGTGGGTGGTGGAGTGGTTTAGGGGCATCAGAGCACTGAGCATGTGTGAGATATTACTTTTGAACCCCAGGGAATTTGTCCACCGGGGTAGGAATACAGTACTTCACATAATCTTAACCACAGGCTAAACGTCCAATAGTTTTGTACTTAGGCGTTCGCGACACATATTAACATTTACAATCATTAGGTTCAATCATGTAGGTATAATTATAACAGTAATATGATTACCCCATGGAAACATACTCCCACCGCATGGGTCTTCATCTTATATATGTATTATTTGGATGCCAGGATACAAATACCACGATTGTAACAGCATTAGGGTTAGGGTGCTGACCTAATCCTTGGGGTCATACTTCGGCTGGGAGGTTACACTACCACTAGGAGGGCCAGAGGTTCAAATAATATACATATAGTATGTGGACCACAGAGTCATAATTCTACACTGTCAAAATAAGCTCTTGTACCGGCACCACCAAGTTCCTGGGTATGAATCCAGGTTTTCAATTTCAGTGAGGTGAGAGCATCAGCTTGGTCACTCATGACGACACACAAACACTGACAATATTTTAACTGTTGTTTTTTTTCGTCCGCTTGGCAAAACAGGTAATTTGAATGGATCTCACAAGTCGTTCTGTGATATCACCTTCCATGGGCCGTTCTCGGACACAGAAGGGCACTGCTGATTAATTTGTTGCATCACGTGAGATTTGTCGTGCATATTTAGAACCCACATTTTTGAGAGGGAAAAAAACCCACCAGCAACCACCGGGGCAGGGCGATTCCACTCGTGAGCAGCGAAAGGCGAGCGTTGATGAAGCAACAACGTCGCGAGCGAGTCGGTGTGGCCCGTTCATAATGACCTCACTTCAGCTCAGTCAGTGGAGGCTGCGTGGCTCGTCGGCTAAACGTGCCACTTTTTTAGGCGTGCGTGAAAGCGGTCGTGGTGAGACACCGATAAAAAACAAATGGGGCTCCGCTGCTGTGCAGCTCGGGGCATCGCCACTGCATCACTGCCTCTCATTGCCTGCTGCTCGTTTTGTAATCGACCCATGGGGTTGTCATGCATTAATACCAAAACGGTTCCCACCATCGCAAATTTTTCCGTCAATTTGGCAATGTGGCTGCTGCCCTTGGGCTCATGGCTAACATCATCACAAACTCAGCATAGCTGCAATCACGAATCTAAAATGTTGAGTTTTTATTTCTGTTCCTTTTCTTCAGCATGTAAGTTCCTTTGGGCTCAATAAAGCTCATTTGTAGCCGTGTGAAGATTGGCTTCCTTACAATTAAATTAATTGTTGCAATTCAGGGACACGATTTGATTCATGAATTGATTTTAAAACATCGATCATATTTACCATAGTTATTCCAGTTTTGCTAGAGCTATCGTGGCATGAGATAAACAAAATTAAATCAAATCAAGAATCCATTTGGGAAATCTCACCGAGCAGAAATTGGCTGCAGAATTAATTATTTGCAGGAATTCTCCTGAAAAAGCCTTCAAGTGTATTTTTTTAACCAGTAGGGGCTGCACTTTCCCACACACTGTGCTTTTAGATTGTCATAATAGTAACGCTGATTTTGTTTTATACTCGGAGCTGGCATTTGGCCAAATAAAGAGAAAATTAATATAGAAAATCTGAGTTTTTGTGCAGTCATTGTTGACTGGGCTGAAACTCAATCCACTACGCTTAGGGATGCAAGTTCAACCATGAGTGGCTGTAACCCAGATTCGAACCCATGGCTTCAGAAGTGCTGGCTCAACGCTCTGACCTCTGAGCTACCTGGCTTCCCCAAGAGTTGATTTTATTCAGACATTTGTTGAACAACCTGGTGAATGGAGTGGCCTCAAGTGGCTGGACAGGGTCACGTTGACCCATTAAACAACGTATACAAAACATCGAACACTCCATTTAATGCATGTATTGTACACTTAATAATACATTGTAATTGATGAATAAATGCATCATAATAACTTTACTGTAAAACTCCTATGATTGCTGCTTAGAAAATGTAATAAACACGAATGATGAATGTATCAAAACCTAGTAACAATGTCCCGAGGTGGAGCAGTCATAGTGGTGAATGCACTCCCTATAAATTTGGCCACCCAAATTCCCTTCCCGGCCATGGCTAAAACTAGTGACGAGTGATTTTTCAACCCATCCTGACCTTCTTCCCTTCACCAACTCGCGCTGACGAGTGTGGTGAAATATGATAAAACATCCCATGGTGTACATGGCTTTGGGATGCTTTCATCCATTGGTGGATTTCGTATTCCTGGAATAAAAAAAAAACAATATAACAAGCACCTCTTGTTAACAATGCCCTGGAATTTTTTTTTGCAACTATGATATATCTGACGGAAGGTGGTCTTGTGATTTTGGGAGGACCTACGTTATAACAAATTTGAACAACAACAGCAGCAGCTCGGTACAGGCGTGACCGGGAGTTTGACATAACACAGCCCTGACGCTGCTGCCCAATCGCAACGAGCTTCACAATGACCTCTACAAAAACAGTCACTCATGGTGTTACGCGTGGCGTTAATCAACTGACGCAATCGTTGAATCGAATTATTTATCTCCAACAAAAGTGAACATCCATTGAAGATAGAATGTGATGATTTCAAGAGCGAGCTGGATTTAAAATATTAAAAATAACCAAGACCGTTGAAGATGATAATTAAAGCAATTTCAGTGCCATGTGAATATAATGAAAGGACACAGTGGGGGCTTAGGAGAGGCGTGCAAATTAAGGCATGCAATGTACGATATTCATCGGAATAAACAGACGTGAGTGGTGATTATAGGTATTTGAGATTTCCATGTCAAAGCCGAGATATGGAACGCATCCAAGAGAATGTGCAACTCGTGTGTGCAGGTGATGGGTGGACAATGACATTGCAGGGATCAAGAACGATGGTGGTAGAAGGTGGGGTGGGGACTTTATCGAGCAGTAGATTGACAATGGCTGATGATGATGTCAAATACCAGATGCCAGATCTCACAAAAGCATCTAGCATACATCACCTTGGTAGTGTACCCCACATTTTGGTGAGAAACGCAATCTATACAGTTCAGCCACGAATCAGAGGAAAGGAAACATTTGCCCAAAATTCTTTGGTTCTTTCGGTTAAGTCACGTATAAAGATAAAATAATAAATTAAATAATAGCATACTACGACGTTTCGATTGCAACACAAGCAATCATCATCAGGTATAAAAGAAATAGCAACAAAAATCTAACCAGAAAACTATAGACAGACACACAAGCAGACAGACATCAACAAAGACACAGAGAGAGAACACGTATCGGCAGAATGAGAGAGGTCGTTTCTGTGACGAGGCCTTAAATATAGAGAGGGGGCGGGGGCGGAGAGAGGGAGGGGGCAGAGACAAAATTAGCATGTCAATGAGTGGACGACGACGTGGTATGTTGTAGTATGCTATTATTTAATTTATTATTTTATCTTTATACGTGACTTAACCGAAAGAACCAAAGAATAATTCCTGCAGACATGAAAGCTCCAAAATTGAGATTTGCCCAAAATGTTTACTCGACCTTAATTGCCTCTGCCGAAACGAGCAATGGGGTAGTGCCACGTGCGTGTTGTTGAAGGTTCTGAGCCTGTGGCAAAAAATTCCACATTCCCATGGAATGTGTCTTTTTTCTTAAACCTTTGCATGACCACCGTTACGACTGCTTACGTGGTTATACGGAAGGGCAGGCGTTCCCATGCGCTATGCCACGGGTTCGTAACTACAAACGCGGCGTTCCATTTCACGGGCAGGGACATTGGAAGTGGTGTGTGCCGACATTGGTGTCATTCGGTGCGTCTGTTTGTGGCAATTCCAGGGCGCAGGGCCACCCTGACATTGCTACATCGTTCACCAATTAACCTTTACAAGCCACGCATGCCAAGCTCCACCCCACGTCTAGGAGTAATGACGCACGCGGCAGAGACGCCGTCTATTATCACGCGCTGCTCAAGTACGCGGAATAAGCAACACGTGGAAATGGGACAAGTCGCAGAGAATATCGTAAAAGTAATAACATTCCCATCAATTTGTTACCTTTAACATTCATACTTGAATGTCGAGCGATATCGGATTTAATCGATTTAGAATAAATGCTTATTTTCTTCAAGCTTTATCACTCTGACATTGTTCCGAAGTGAGCATCCATCAGGGTGACAGCCAGACAAATTTGTTACATTTTAAACACCAGTTCTACACACGGGAGCACCACGAGATTTGTGTGGCGTTGGAAACACACTTAGTTTAACATTCCAATTTTTATTGTAAAATGTTCGTGTTGATTTCGTTGCGTTTCCCTGAAATATGCACGTTATGTGTGCGTGTCGTGCTATTTTCTGGATCTGGAAGTGCACGCGCGTGTTCGGCTTATCTTTGCTGAACCGATCGCACGCACACACAGAGCGGTGCCTGAGAATGCATTATCAACCTGGGGACCTTTGCAATGGGGGTGGGGTGGGGTACACTGACATCCCAAGGGCCATCCGACACTCGACTCCCATCCATGTCTCTTCTCAAAGCCGTCGTTTAACAAGAAAAAATAAATCTCGCGGTAACAAAAAAACAAACGGTTTGAAAAACTTTGTAGTACACAGCTTACGAGCAAAGGCAATGCAATACATTCCTCAATAACACTGTGGCCCTAAACGGAAAGGTATATAGACGGTGACGTTGTGGGCAATTGCCCTTCTTCATAGCCCATAGAGAGGACAGCGAGGTGGATATAAGAGTTCAAGATTGAACTTTACACCACGGAGGGTTTATATAATGTTTTCGTGTCATAAATAAAGTGGCGTCAGCATGGCACGAGGTTAATTTGCAGCAAACATGTTCATCGGCATGTAACAACGTTATTACTATTTGCGAGTAAATAAAACAAAGTTTTTTTTCAGTGATGGCAGGCTAGCTCAAGGTGAGATTGCTGGGATGACATCACTGAGGGCCTGGGTGCGAGTTCAGGCCGGTGCCTGTGAGTAAAGGGATTCTCACGTGCACAGCGTTGATAGTCTAAGTCCAATCATTGTCACCAACAAAGAGAATGTTTGACTTGAAGCTGTCGTGACTGCAGGAACGACTCTTTGGATATTTCGGTAAAGTCACGTAGAAAAGAAAATAAATTAAATGATAAAATACGACGTTTCGATTGCAACAGAAGCAATCGTCATCAGGCACACACAGACAGACACACAAGCAGAGAGAGACAACACAGAGACACACACTCCTTGTGTGTCGGATGTTACATTTGTTTTTTTTTCACTCAATACCTATTTTTTGGTACTTTTCCCTGAAATTCTTTTTTATTTTAACAGGGAAGGCCCACTTAGTTATGTCGCGCTTTTTCAGAAGCGACTTGGCCACAAATTACAGCTCAACTACGTGGCTCATCATCGCGTTGAAATTTATAGCAGCCAAACACACTAAACTCGTGTCGATTTTAAATGTGGAGAGAAAAACTGGAGGACCCCGAAACAAATTCCACGCGACCACGGGAAAAACATGAAAACGACTTCAAATATACAACAGGCTTCAGGGTCGGGATCTAACCCACAACCTCCTGTATACCAGGCGAGGGAGTTAACATCTCCGAGTCACATCTCAACACTTTCGTCAATAACATCATGGTCTTAAAAGGTGACACTTCGGGCAAAGGTTCTTCTTCATAGCACATGGCGTTTGAGGCAGTGTTATTGACGAATGTGTTTTTGTTATTTGTGCGATATTGCCAATGCAGCAGCGCCACGGAATTTGTTTCTCTCTAAAGCAGGATGGTAAGTAAAGTGCTGCCCCCGAGGACGGAGAACAGGTCCATTGAAAATATTAACAAACCAAGTTCTGCGATAACCTCTTCATGGAACATTCTCAAAAACACCGATTCATTTTCTGCGAGAGTTCCGAATGAATCTGTCATTCATAAAATTACACTGATAAAACAAAAGTTGGGTACAAAAGGCTAATAATAATAAATGATGGCAATTCATCGACTCGATAACGAGGGAAATCTGTTACAAGCCTAGGATGTGTATGTGCTACATATGGCAATATGATGGATCTCAGGCTTTGATTGCTGTGGGCTCCCACCTGACTTAGCAAAGGCGGCTAATAATCACGAGGCACAAACGGGACGCTCATGGAATTTAACCATTGTTATAGACGAATCCAACTCTTTCGAATTGTAGACAGCAGTGAGGAAAGTACATTTGGACGTAGGTCAAATTGCAAAGGTAAATACATCTGTATCATTAAATACTGTAGTGGCAATGTTGGCACCAGAGTCAGAAAGTTGACGTGTTATGGAAAATGTGGGAACTGTCTCTTGGAATCGGAATCTAACATAGAATGATTACTTTAGATTGGGCGATCCAGCTAACATTAATATTTCGATTTAAAGCTTTCGTGACTGCAGGGATTCATCTTCTTGGTTTTTTCAGTAAAGTCACGTATAATGGAAATAATAAAATAATAAAAATATTATTTTATTTATGTTTTATTTTCATTTTTTTATTATTTCCATTCTACGTGACTTTACCGAAAGATATTCTTGGTTCTTTCGGTAAAGTCACGTAGAAGGGAAGTAATAAATAATAAAAATAAAACATAATAAAATAATTCTCACGACGTTTCGGCCACAACGCAAGCAGCCGTCCTCAGGTGAAGACCAGGTCTGTCGGGGAGACAACCAAGAAGATGAATCCCTGCAGTCACGAAAGCTTTAAATCGAAATTTTACCGAAAGAATCAAGAAGATGAACATTAATACTCTTAAAGATCACAAGTTACAGATAATTATGTAAATATGTGTATAGTCGAACAAGAAGCCACGAGGATGTCAAGGTGACCAACTGGGGCTCGATAATCTGGTTCAGTGCAAGGGGCTCGTAATCCATCCACATTCATTTTTATTCCCCCACCACCCCACCGCCAAAAAAAATTGGAACAAAAAACCCCAAAGGTAAAAATGTGCTGAGGGAACAGGGAAGTTGGCAGTCATGAGCAGACTGTAATAGATGACATCATCATATCTGCTTGGACTACAGGATAGTGTGCGTAGGATTTGATGGATGCCCTTGTGGTACCCACTTTATAAGAATGGGGACCGCGTTGATTGTAACAATGACCAGGGCATGCCCCTCCTCGCCATACCAGGAAAGGTCCCGTCAAGCATTATTCAACATCGTTTTACTATCTAGATGTGAAGTTTTCGTGACTGCAGGGATCCATACTCTTTGGTTCTTTCGGTAAAGTCACGTAGGTATACAATAAAATAAATTAAATCATAACGTTTCGATTGCAACACAAGCAATCATCAGGTTGAAAAACCACAACAATACATTTTTTGCTGATTTTTTTCTTGCCGGTAAAGTCACGTAAAAGGGAAATAATAAAATAAAATGTATTGCCGTTGCTTTCCCACCTGATGATGATTGCTTGTGTTGCAATCGAAACGTCGTGATTTAATTTATTTTATTTTATACCTACGTGACTTTACCGAAAGAACCAAAGAGTATCGTCTTCCTAGGCACGCTGAGAAGAAGCAGAGTACCATTGTGTTTCCAGCAGGGGTAGTCCTGCACAGAGACCATGATAGTATGTCCGTCCGCTACGGCAGAGGTGCCGGGGAATTTCAACACAACCCACGTCTTAGGAATCTCCTCCTTCAGCATGGCAGAACACACTGCAGGATACTGTGTGATAAATCATGTTCCTCTCTGTGAGCAAAGTAAAGCGGGACGTTGGTTTGTAACTGGCGACCAATAATAATGTTTTGTGTACGTTCCACAATTTTTTTTGCACCGTGTTAGACTCCCTGTATTGAATATTGTTTTTTTTATTTGAATTTGGAGTACCCATACCAAAAATATCTGGCAGCCTAGCTATATTTATTTTAAATGGCTTGACTGCTGATTAGGCCTAGAAGGTCAAAAGTTTGCTCGCATGGACAAATGCTGCCGAATAATATTCGCCCAAAAGGAACGCCGGTTAATGGATAAGAACATTATTTTAATGCGAGAGGCGGACCAACGTCGATTTATTTTATTACCCATATATGTCAAGTACATAACTCCTTTATGCCTGTCAAACTTAGGTTCCATTCTTTATAAATGGTGTAAATGGGCTTCCTTGTAATAAAGTAACGCACAGATTGATTACCAAACCGCCGTCCGTTTAAACGTAGATGTAACCGCACCAAGAACATTCATTGCGTTCGGAAACTCAGGGGCATATCTCCCGTGAATTATGATCAAATTTCACACGTCACATTTGGGACGCTTGGGATTTTGCAATGCAATAGACGGTGTTGAGTGAATTGTGCCTGCGGAGGACAGCAATCCTTTGACCTACAAGAAGTGAAACACAGCAACAGCTGCTACAACCAGCTGTTTGCCAGTGCACTTGTTTTTCCTGCGGTGTGTGTTTGTCGCAAGCGGTTACAACCGACGATCCATTCCCGAGGGACGTTATCGAGCCGTGATCGTGTGGGGAGGGGTTTGTAAATTGCCATCGCCTGAGGAGTTCAAAGGCACCTTCCACGCTGACGGCGGTTTTAAAATATAGATTAAAAACATACACCCGTACGGACGCACACACGTACGCACACGCGCCTGTAAATAAATAAAGCGATTGTCTGCAGTGGAAGAGGTTAATTTGCATTATACATTTCAGACGGTACTGGCTTTTTTTGTGCGTGGTTTATCAAACGCCCGGCAAGGTTATCACGCCGGGAATCTGGGCGACCAGCCAGTTTGCCACGCAAACCATTTAACCCACAATTCTTCCGCTCGTCGGCGTGACGTCCTCTCGGGATCACATTTTGTCCTCCTCCGTCCTTTCATCAGAAAAAAAAACATTGCCTCGCCCTCAGCTGCGCAGCAAAGAGGAATGGGCGAGTCGCCTTGTCTACATTGCCTCCTTTGCCTCCCGCGGAAGCAATCATACAAATTCGGGAACCGAACGGCAATGCCGTTGCGCTCTCTAAAATGGGCTTTGATGTGGCCCTTGTAACGCGAGAGGCATAATCGGGCACCCCTGTAAGGCATCAGAGGACACGTATGGAGGGGGCACTGTGGTGAATTCTAGGCTCGGGCAATGAAATGCATTTCGGTCATGGTTGTTTATTTATTTGTAATTTGACAAAAGCTCATGTAAAAGGCGTGAACTGGAATAAGTGAAGGGGGGAAGCGGGTTACAAAAAGTCCGAACTCAGTGCTCCTGAGTTCTGGGATGGGAAGAGCATTTTGGTCATGTTCTTCTGCTTTTCCGCCTCACCTCCGATTAGCACAGTTGGCCTATGTACGGTGTGAAGGAAGTTCAACATACATACACACACACATACATACGTGCATACTGTGGTGCCACGACCACGAAGCAACTCCGCAAACGCCGCAATCCCCTCCAGACCCCCACACTAAGCGCACACCCACACACAGCGCAACCACGTAGTGTCCTGATGGGGCGTTGCCTGGCACATCGGCTTTTAATCCGAAGGGCCCCTAGAGGGAGAGTGCCACGGTTTCCCGGTGCCAGGAGATTGGCCAACCCTCACAGGACAAGGTTATATTGCGGTGCCCCTAAATTGGCTTAAGATTGCATGGGCGCAGCACGAAAATGTTCACTGGGCCAACCGCAATGAGCCAACAACAAAGTTAGACACTAAACTCTTGGTGTGGTGTTGCTCTGGTTGTCCTTCTGTGCTGCCCAAAACACATTTCCCCGTGTGTCTTCTCTGTGTATGTATCTCTGCTACCTTATACCTCGTGTCTGTTCACGAGTCCTTGTCCTCTGTTTACGTTGGTATGCTCAGCCCAGAAGATTAACACAAGATTGAGCAGTCTTTTGAAATACGTGGTCAACCAAGTTATTGTCGAACTTTGTTGTTGGCCGACTGGTTTGCATCGCATTATGTTTCTAAGGTTTGTTGAGTTCGCGTCTCCCATCTTCTTGCTGTATTTGCCTCCTTGCAGTATGCCATTCTCTGTGTGCTCTGTGTGTGATGTCCCTCTGTGTGTTCCCTCGCTATGTGTTTTGCCGCATTTCCACCTGATGATGAGCGCTTGTGTTGCATTCGAAACGTCGTGATTTATTATAATTTTATTTCATTTGTGATTTATTAAAAAAAATATTTTATTTCTACATACGTGACTTTATCGAAAGAACCAATGAGTATAGTAATTCATGCAGTCACGAAAGCTTTTTTAATGCTAGATTCTGTTTATTTTATAATTTCATTAATAACTAATGTGCTGTGAAGAAGGGCCATTGTTGGTAATATACTTTTTCCATTTCAAGGCCGCAGTGTTATTGCCAAATATGTTGAGTTTTATTTTCAATCAGTGCGGGCACTCTTATAATTGTGTTTGATGGCATCGCAATAAGTTTCAAATGATTTTCTGCGAAGGACAATGGAGAGGAAAAATCTCATTACTGATGGGATCTCAGTAATGGAAAGACAATATCTCAAGAGAGATTCATGAGCTTGCGTAAGGTTTACTTTCATATTTGTATGTGCCCATAAGCTGCAATCATAATTAAGCATTGATGCAGTCACACAATAGCCTCTCGCACCGAAGAAAACAGAGTCTCATTTGAAGGGTCCGTCAGTAGAGGGTAGAACATTGGCTCTTACAAATATGAATGCAAAGCAATAACCCAGAGAGAGAGCACAGATTACACTGTGTAACAATCTTTTTTTGTTCCTGGGTAGTACGTGTTATTTCCTTATTGCTTATGCCTCAAAAGTACAGAAAATGAATATTATTCCCCAAAAACTTTGCTTCTGTGAATAGGACAGTGATATTTTGAAATTTACCTATTTTCCAGAACATTCCAGATATATTCAGTGCTGAGTAAACTTGGAGTAACTTCTAGAACATTCTAGAACTTTCCAGTAATATAAGCCCACCAGTTCAGGTTAGTTCCAGCTGCCGAAGTGGATACATATCTGCATTTTTCTGAGAGGGCATCAAGAGGCTGCAAGCATCCGGAATATGCATTTTGCGATGTCTGCGGCCAATTTATCAAGACAAGAGCGAAAAAAGTACTCTGTGGAAGCATCTGCTAAGATGTGTGAGGCCTACAAGGCATATTTCGGCATGCCTGTCGGGGATCAAGACAAACCCTAAGTACCTCATTTCACCTTCGAGCAATACAACAAAAACTCTGGAAGGTAAGATGGCCAATTGTTGCTCTAAATTTTATGTTCTAAAATTTGTTAAAATTGTAAAATTATAAAAGTTTTTAACTTTAAAATGTTTTACAATTTTCAATGTTATCGAAAAATATATATATATCATATATGAAAAATGTTGTAAGAATCTCTTACATTAGTCATGGGTGAAATAAATGTATTTTTGTAGGATGGTATAGAGGGGATAAGAGAGCCATGAATTTGGCTATCCAAAGAATGTGGTGGGAACCCACCCCCAGCCCTCTTCCTGATGATGAACGCTTGTGTTGCGATCGAAACGTCGTAGTTTTTTTTATTTTCATTGAACCTATCTACGTGACTTTACCGAAAGACCCAAAGAATATATTAGTCATTATTTTTCTAGTTTATTGAATTATTTAATTATCATGCGTGTAATGTTATACAGCATGTGCGTACTGCAATAAGCTTTATAGACTGTAATGGTGAGGCCATGTTTTGCAGGCTTATTTTGCATGAACTGCAGGCGAAAAACTTTTAAGTCATTTTTATTCTCATTAGAAATACTGAAAGTGCAAAAATCGACACAATAAGAATACAATTACAAAGTAATGGGGAAACTAATATCGCGATAATCGTCAAATCGTGACATTGGATGCTGTCATGATAATCATGGCAACCCGAGTTCATCGTACAGGGACTCCTCTACTCACGACCATTCTACTAACAAACTTTCAGACGTACGAACAAACCTGTCCGTATGTCCAGTTGCCTGTTCGGACCTAGAGTCGTAAGTAATAGATGGCGGTGGTGGCATCTACATCTGCAGAACGTGAAGAACCAGTGGCATCTACATCTGCAGAACGTGAAGAACCAGTGGCATCTACATCTGCAGAACTTTAAAAACCAGTGGCATCTACATTTGCAGAACATGAAAAACCAGTGGCATCTACATCTGCAGAACGTGAAGAACCAGTGGCATCTACATCTGCAGAACGTGAAGAACTAGCGCATCTACATCTGCAGAACGTGAAGAACCAGCGGCATCTACATCTACAGGAGATTATACAACTTTTAAAGCCATTCCCTGTGTTTAGTATACACGCCGTACAACGTGTTTGGAATCGACGGGAGTAAAGTTGGACTTACGAACAAATCGATTTACGAACAGACCTCTGGAACCTAACTCGTTCGTAAGTAGAGGAGTCCCTGTATGCGTAAAAGTGCCGATAGATTTTCTGCACATGGCAACGGCCGTGTGTGGATAAGGCTACAATAGTTGCGTGTGTCCCTTTCTTAATCTGTCCCACTGCACGTCTGCCTGGGGAGAGCCACAAAGGACACAGGATGTGCGTGCTTTATTTATTTGTTATCTCCAATTGAGCAAACCCTAATACTTTTTTTTTACAAGTTTTTGGGTTTTGTCCAGAATTCCCAGCTAAGCTCAACATTATCAGCAAATGTTTTTTTTAATCCACAAAACTTTTCTCGACAACGGTTACATAATGTGGGGCATCTGTGAGGGTGTATGTGTGTGTGAGTGACATTGTGAGCACAGTAGGGTGTACAGGTGTTGCATCGGCCAGTCATCTTAGTCAGTCGACCCATGTCACATGGGTCTGCCCCATGACCTCCTGTCAGCTGGCATTCGACACTTCACGTGGTCTCAACGTGCACATAGCCTGGCACAAGTGCCACGGCGACGTCGCTGCCAATTAGTGGCGAATGGCGGTTATTGTTGTTGTTGTTGTGTCATTCCATATGTGTCAGTCGTAAATTCCTGTACCTGCTTGTGTCTGTACGTTTGCACGAACGGTTATGTACGTTTTCAGAGTGATGGCACAGTGGTTCCGACACTGTCGCTATCAGTCCCTGTGAGTTAGCTTGAATTTTGTTCTCCAAAGCCAAGCACAAAATTCGTTAAAAAGTGGTATTTGTAGCCTGCACTAGAAGTCGCCTAGGTTTGATCTAGCCTCAAATATGTGCCTGCTAGAATGTGTGAATGTCAACACATGGGGAACGAAGGTGGCTGCGTGTGATGCTGGCCACATCACTCCTTTGTGTGCAGTACTGGCCTCAATAGGTGATCGCTAACAGCATTGGTTTATTCACTTTGTGAGTCTGAACGGAGGACAACTGTTTTGCGTGCCTTTATACGTATGCGTGTTTGTTGAACTTGTTTCGCAGCGTACGTAGCCAACCGTGTTAATCTGTGGTGCCGGGGAAGGACAACAAACCAAAGACAAAAAGCAGTTCGAAAAAAATGAGTTTTGAATTTAGATTTAAAAGTGCATAGATCCAGTGGCTTCCTAATATCGGACGGAAGAGCATTCCAGACGACAGCAGAAGCGCACCTGAAAGCATGCGATGCGGTGACTGTCATTGTTTGATGGCTAGCCAAATCCCTTTGGGATAGTCAAGTTACTTTTATTTCTGTTTACATACGTGGCGCCTTTCTGGCATCAATCTGCCACTCAAAGCGCCATCACATTAAAATTCAACATCAAATTTGAATATACTAAACAAGGGGACAAAAGTATATATTGACATACTATCTACATATTCTTGGTTCTTTCGGTAAAGTCACGTAGAAGGGAAATAATAAAATAATAAAAATAAAACAATACAATTCTCACGACGTTTCGATTGCAACACAAGCAATCATCATCAGGTGTGAAAACAACGGCAATACATTTTATTTTATTATTTCCCTTCTACGTGACTTTACCGAAAAAACCAAGAATATGAATCCCTGCAGTTACGAAAGCTTTAAATCGATATTACTATCTGCAGTTGTGTTAATCTGTAGCTGCAGTGGCGTCACAGTTGCAATCCAGATGTCAGCAGTTCGTTCTCCAAGCGCAGCGGTTGAAAAAATTGGAACGTTTCTTGAATCCACCAAATCTTCTCCCACCCAGCAATGTCAATGGATTCACTGCAGTTAGTCGATCAACGGGCTGCGTGTAGTGGGGTAAGGCGTGGGTACTCCCACCTCTTCCAAGACGTCTGGCAAAAGTGGAAGAGTAGGCCAAATACTCGAAAGAGATATCGAGAGCTCCCTCTGGTGGGATGCCCTTTTACCAGCAGTGGTGTGAGCTAGGAATTGCTGGCCTGCACTTTCCCATCAAATCACGTAAAATGAGCTCCCTCTCGTCGAATCCCCAAATATTATCCTCCTATCACCAGAACCCCTAATACGCGCGCTGCCAACGTTTTAATTTCGGCAAGCAGATGGCAAAACTAACGGGGGAATCGCCGTCACATTCATCACTGGAGATGACAGCGCTGGCCTACTGCAGGTGCCATGCCGCCCGTGCCACAGGAATGGAGGCTTCTCGGTGCCAAACTTTAGATGGCTCACCCTTGAGGGCGGCGAGCTCAATATTTCCAGCATGCACAATATGCCGGGGGGACGGGGGGGGGTGAATATTGGATCCTTTCACTGGGCTGTCTGAGATGTCCAATATCAAGTTAGACACACTTTCCCAGGCGGGCTGCCAAACGGGATCCCATCTCCGTGCGCTGACTTAACGGCGGGGGTGTGGGGGGGACGCGAGTACATCTGCTGGACTGCGGCTCACGTTCGACCGAGGGTTGCATGTGCTGATTGAAAAATAGAAGGGGAATACAAGCGTCATAACATCCTCACCGAGCACACGATCGAAAAGGGGCAGAGGCGTGAGAGAGAGAGAGCGAGCGAGCGAGAGAGATGTTGGGCTGCCAGATAGAGCCATGTCATTTTGTTTACGTGCATTTTGAAGTTAGGGAAATTTGAATAAATACATGCAGACCTGTGTCACGTAAAAAATATTACTTGCAAAGGCCAAAAAGCAGCATTGCATGCCTACTGTCAAACTACCGCAGATAATATTTGTCCGTGAAAAAAGCACATACGTGGTCACCTTGTGTTTTATAAATGGTGCAAACACCAGTGTACTAATGATTTAATTATTGTATTGAACTCGTCAATGATGCAATCACTTGGTTAAGAATATTTGAGGTCGTATAGTTAGTTATGCAACGGTGCAAGCAGCGTTTCCTGGCTAGCGTTTTTTTCCCCCCCATACAGATTAGCGTGTCGATGGATGTGCGAATTAGTTGGAACACATGCTGCAGGTTTATTTATGCGGAATCATTTATCTACTAAGCGCCTGTATATGTTTTCCCAAGCATAAACTATGAAGCCATAAACACACCGAGGCTGGCTGAAATGCATTCTTTATAGCAGGCAATGAATGATGCAATGGAGTAAGGGTTTGTGCACCACATGGAGGTTATGCTGTGGATGCAAGAATCCCATCTATTGAGCTACAGTGTAGCTTTTAGATCGCGGTAGAGCAAAGGGGTTTCCTGACCCATCTGTGTGGACTTTTCCGTATTTATTTCAGTACTCGGGTTTCCTCCAATTATGCCAGTTTCCTCTCACAGGCAAAACTCCTCAACAAAAAGGAATTGGCCAAACGTCAGAAGGTAGGAACCTCCCTGAAAAGTAATCTTGATACAGATATTTGATAAAGAGACACAAGTGGAAAACAGAGCGGATTATGTGTGTAGTGCCTATATGGGGTAATAATTGAATACGGCTTGGGATCAAAATGATGAAATGAAGAGGAAATCAAGCAGGATGTAGGTGCTTTTTGAAAACTGAATTTGATAATGGCATTCAACATACCAACTCGCCTGAAAGAGAAATTGTTCAATCACTGCACATCACCTGCTATGCCATATATCAGCAACATGGTGCACTGAAAAATAAAATGAGACAAAAGATGAAAGGAATGCAAGAGGCGTGGGGAGGTGCACGCTTCGATTCCACTCAGCGTCAACCAAAAAAAAGGAACACATCAGGGAACTGATACAAGCTGGGCTTGGACCTATTAAGAGTAGCAGTGGGGTAGGGAGACCTTCACCCCACAGCATATATATAGATCATAGCTGGGGTTGATGATGATGAAAGCTTCAACAAGAGCTATTTCCTTATCAGCCAAGGGACACAAATATGTCATTGTCATTTTCTGAGAAATATGTCCATCTTATTTTGTCCCAGCCAACTTGTGAGTGTTCTCCTTGTGGCCAAAAAAATGCATCATATGTTCAGACTACTTGCATGGCTCAACTGGCAGAGACATAATGATGGGTTTGATTAGAGGCCTGGAAAGTATCCCAAGACACAAGAGACAGTTGTTGCATCCTTACTCTGAGTTTCCCTGCCAAAACTCTCTCTGTAATACGCTTGCATCCATTAACAGAGCTCTTTTTGCCATCTGTCCGAGTCGAAGGTGGCCTTTGATTCAGAAAGACCACGAGAAAATGGAAACGTCACGGGGAGGCTTTCATCCCGAAGCGTTTCGCTCAACGTGCTGGGCGTTTCTTCAGCAGCTGAATTGAGTTCCTGAAGAAGCTCTCACCGCGTGGAGCTAAACGTCGGATATCGTTACGAAAGACATGCTGTAGAATCCAATCGCACATTAGAGAGCTAATAATCACAACCGTGGAAACACAGGCAGCAGCATGTATAAGCAGTTTAACACGTAGGCTTTCGCGACCAATATCATCGATAACACTGGTCAACAAAAAAAAACATCTTTCTGGCCTGGACTTTTGCAGCTGTTTTAGACTAATTTCAGGGTGCTGATTCCAAATCTGATCTCAAATTTTCTCTATCATATCTAATTTCTATGCTATCGGCATACCCCATTGTCATTGATTTTACCCGAAATTAACTCTGTCACTTATGATTGCAAGTAGTTGCGAGTCAGTGACTGCTTTAGTGTTAAAATATGGTGCTGTATTTTTAGGATATCATTGTATGTAGATATCCACATTTATTTAATATTTTTCTTCAGCAGTTTTTATTGAAAATGCAATATTTGATATCTCAAAAACCTGATATGATAAACAAAAACTGATGCCAGATTTGGAATCAGCACCCCAAAATTACCTTCAAACCTTTGGAATACCTTATGCCAGAAAAAGTGTGTTGACCAGTGTAATACAGGTTTTTTGGGGTTAGATCGCGTAAATATATAAATGTGTCGTTAAACCCGCCACCACGCGACACAGCCAATTAGTAAGGTTTGTCACGTAAACTAAACATGCCAATTCGTTACTAGTACAGCACACCGGTGTGTTGGAGAGCAAAGCCACAACATGTTTACGATTGTTAATGTTTACGACATGTTTACTACTGTAAACATGACTAATTGGCTGTGTCGAGTGGTGGCGGGATTAACGACACATTGATATCATTACTCGATGTAACCCAAAAAAACTGTATTATGTGTAAGCAGAACTCCATTCTATGTGACCACACATACATAAAAATATATTTTTTATCTATTAGTCTACTGAGTTTCCAGACCAATGCCAGCAAGCAGCATTTATTTAAGCAAGCAAACGCCAGATGTGTTGCAATCTTCTGGGTTAGAGCATCAGAACCAGGCTTGTTGCGCAAACATGCTGCTGGCTTATCAGATGTCCTCGTATGTTGAACTTATTTCGTACCGTACGTAGCCAACCGTGCTCATCGGAGGTGCGGGAGAAGGACAACAAACGAAACACAAAAAGCAATTCTGAAGAAATTAGTTTTCAATTTAGATGTAGAAGTGCATAGCTCCAGTGGCTTCCTAATATTGGAAAGAAGAGCGTTCCAGATGGCCGCAGAAGCGCATCTGACAGCGAGCGATGCGTTGACCGTTTTTGTTCTTTGGCAAGAACGCTGAATATGTAGATACAATATTTTTAAAGTATTTAAAACTATGCAGCATTTGATTTTATTTTAGCAGATAAGGCCCACTGAACTGTATAGCTCTTTTTCAGAAGTGACTTGGCCACAAATGATAGCTCAACGAAGTGGCTTATCAAGGGGTAATTTAAACCAGCCAAATACTCTAAATGCATGTCGATTCAAATGTGGAGGGGAAAAAAATAGAGCAAAAATCCATGCGACCATGAGGAGAACATGCAAACAAAAAATAAACAAGGCGTCAAGGTCGGGAACGATTCCAAGACCTCCTGTATACCAGGCGAGGTAGTTAACATCACGTCACCGCGGCACCCTATGTGGACCCCATACAACGCAAAAAAGCAGCTCTGTTTGATGTGGCTTGGTCGCATTCGTTTTGAATCACGGCCGATGATGTTCGCAGAGTCCCTGTTCCCCCTCTATTGCGCGGTCGACGTTTTATACCGGGCTCACGTGGAGTTTCAATAGTGAACAACAACAACAACAACAAGAATCACGGTCGTTTGATGACACTTAGCGACATGAACCAAGCAATGAGGTCACTTACGTAGGGGAAACCGAAGAGGTTGAACTCGAGCATGCCGGGGATGGCCCACTTGATGTCATTCCAGTTGGCCCCATTGTCACCAAGCCAGTGGCCGGCGTACGATCCCGATCCGGGCATCGTGGACCGGGAATAGATGATGCTCCTCTTCTCCTGTCCGAAGATCTTGACGATGGCCCTGTGAATTGGGGCAAAGGTGCCGCACCTAACGTCACTGCGCAACGACCCGGTCGTTTCGCCTGCCGGTCGGCGAGCAATGGAGTGATGGCGCCAGCTCGCATCGCAGCCTCACAAGCTTGCGACGTTCATCGCCTCACACTCGTTTGGTGATTGATTCATGCGCACATTCATTGCTACCGCTCTCTACGATTAGCACGGTCGGCTACGTACGGTGCGAAAAAAGTTCAACTTACATACATATATCTTCTTGGTTCTTTCGGTAAAGTCACGTAGAAGGGAAATAATAAAATAATAAAAATGAAACATAATAAAATTATTCTCACGACGTTTCGGCCACAACGCAAGTAGCCATCCTCAGGTGAAAACCAGGTTTTTTTTCATTCAGACGCTGTCGCCTCGACAGACCTGGTTTTCACCTGAGGACGGCTACTTGCGTTGTGGCCGAAACTTCGTGAGAAGAATTTTATTATGTTTTATTTTTATTATTTTATTACTTCCCTTCTACGTGACTTTACCGAAAGAACCAAGAAGATGAATCCCTGCAGTCACGAAAGCTTTAAATCGAAATTTACATACATATACATAGAATATATATGTATCGGGCTAAGCTTTGTCTCTTAGAGTCTGTAAACTTTGAAAGCCAACCTTGATAATAAACTTGATTTGAAGCTTTCGTGACTGCAGGAATTACTCTTTGGTTCTTTCGGTAAAGTCACGTAGAAAGAAAATAAAGTAAATAATAGAGTACGACGCTTCGAATGCAACACAAGCAACCGTCATCAGGTAGAACTAAATTTGTGAGAGAGACAAAACACAGACACGGAGACACACAGACAGACACACAAGCAAAGAGAGACAACACAGACACACAACATAGAAACACAGAGACCCAATGCCTCTGTTTCGAGGCCTTAAAGAAAGAACCAAAGAGTAACCTTGAAAATCTAAGACGTAGCTCCTGTGCTAAGCTCCTGAAATAATAAGTGTAGGGTTTCACGTGTGTGCTGTACAGCTCGCCAACGTGTTTATCTGAAGAAGCTGACAGCAAAAAAACATTGGACATGCCCAATAACACGCGGCACAAGCAGAAAATACATTGGAGAGCCATAAAATAGTTTCCCAATAAGGACGTTCCTCTTTCAAGAACAATGCTCCGCTCAAATTTCGATTTAAAGCTTTCATGACTGCAGGGATTCATCTTCTTGGTTCTTTCGGTAAAGTCACGTAGAAGGAAAAAAATAAAATAAAAAAAACAATAATCTATTATTTTATTATTTTGTTTTATTATATTTATTTTATTATGTTTTATTATTATTATTTTATTATTTCCCTTCTACGTGACTTTACCGAAAGAACCTAGAAGAATGTTCTTCTCGTATGTAGAACAATACCAAATCTGCTTTACATTTCAAAACCAGACCATCAATGTGCATTTTTAATGTGTGATTAGATCTGCTACTGAGATCTCTCGTCTTAAAAAAAAAGTTTGTACTTAACATATTTCTGTCTTATATTGCTATGCAGTGCACCCATTGTTTGTTAATATCTTCGTTTTGAATTAATGTATCTGTTTGATGTACGGTATGTGTATATATTTTTATGAGTTTTAATGCAGTTAACATATCATGCGTTTATTTTACAGTTCGTTAACTTAAACCTTGAAGACCAAAGAGTCGATGGAATAAAACATCATTTATTTGTATGCGGGGAAACAGAAGGGGCTTCTTTTTTAATATATATATAACGAGGAATTCATGCCAGAGATGCCCGGACACCATCAATTAGAGGGCAGTGCACTTACCAATACCATCTGGGAAACCGGCAGAATGTGTTTATCAAGAGTGAGACCCGAGAAGGTCAAAAACCAACCAGAGTTTTTTTTCTTTGAACAAATGCTATTATTTCGCACAATTATAGGAGACTTCATTTAAATTTTATACTGTTACGTTGAGATATGGAATGGGAGGTCAGTTTATTAAGTCGGTTTAAATGAAAGCAGTCAATCGTTTGTGTCACACCGGTTCGTAACAACACGTAAAGTGCTTTCGAAGTCCAAATGAGACAAAAATGCAATTGCCTTGCTTTGGTGCATCTCGGCTTATGCATGCAATCCATGGACACGGTTGTTGGTGGATAACATGAAAATGACATCGTCGCACGGGTGATAAGCCACGCCGCTGGGCAAATAAATGGGTGTTGCGAGCAGTGCGGCAAGTAGTTTTCTGGCCTATGCATGTCCACTCTCATTTGTTATCCCTGTACGGATGCTGCTGTCGTGTTAAGTTTGGGGCACTGGACATGCAGTCCAGAGATTGCCGCTTCGATCTATCAGCGGCCATTTTTAAATCCTTTATATTAAGTTCGCTTGCTTGCTTATGACCGTGCAAATCTTTCGGTCGTTATTTAACCCACTTCCCGTGATCCAATCGAGCTGACATTTTCCACACAGACTCGTTGTGCGTGACAATTAATGTTCGTGAAACTTTTTTTGAAAATTTGTATACTTTTTAGGACAAAAATATTATATTTAATTACCAATTGCTTAATGGTGCAATGCAATCATCTGACCCATAGGTGGCAGCCATCTCAAGCCAGAGGACGAGAGGACTCTAGCCACCACGCATATAAAGGATTTATAGTGAAAAACTTTGTTTTTACGGGTTATACTTCTTAAAAGTTCCTCCGCCTCGGTCAACACAGCGGCGTAAATGAGCACACCACAGTTAGTCGATCGGCAGGAGGCTGATGGTGGGGTAAAGTGTGGGTACTGCCAGCTCTTCCAAGATGGTTTGTGCAGTGGAACATCTGCCAGCAGTGGCTGGAGCCAGTCAATGTAGGGCTGCACCCTTACTGTCTTAGAACGTCTAATTTATGCTTGAAACTGAAATAATGAAAAAGGAATTGGACAAATATTTCAAGACCCTTCTAAATAGATATTAAAAATTCACTGGTGCTTTCTTCGGTCGAAATGTAATATCGTTGTTTTATATTCGTGTTCATGTGGCGTGGGTGTGTGGGTGCGTGCCTGGCAGTGGTGAACGTGCTACACTATAATCCTGGCCCCCGGGTTCGATTCCCGCCCATGACCAACACCAGTTACGATTATCTGAACCGGTCCTGGGCCTCCTATAGGTCGACTCAGCCTCGCCTTTGTGGTCGGGCGTGGTGATGGCCACCCACTCCCCTCGTGTAAACTGTGCCGGCCTTCAAAAGGGAGACGTGGCACAGTGGATAGCAATGCAATGCGCTCTGAGCAGAGACCCGCGTTTGAGTCCCATCAACGGCTACCATCAGTGGCTATCGATATCTGAATTGGTCATGGGATCCTGTTCCGCTGACTCAGTTTAAATTATAGGGGCGATGATTACTATGCACAATCTGAATTGACTAATTTGCGGGTAATTATTGTTTTTTTTACTTGGCAAATTTGAACCATGAAGCTAGCAAATAATGGCCTATTCTTGCGAATGACGTCAAAGATTCTTTATTGTCCGCTGTTAAGCCAATGACGAGTATTTTTTACGGTTAATACACCCGCAGTAATAACCACGTGTGGGATATTTGTTTACGTGTTCACGTATGCAAGCATGTGTCCATGTTTATGTACGTGTGTGCGTATGCATGCGTGCATGCACGTGATTACACATGTACGTACATGTATGCATGCATGCCTTGTGCTTTCATTTCAGTACACACGCCTGCCTCAGTGTGCCATGGTATGAGCAGTATAATGAGGCTCAGTCTGTTATCTCGGTCAGGAGTGTGAATACACAACCTGCTGTCATGAAGGCAGGCTTCTTCCAAGCAAGCTATGTCCTTAAACATCAATCAGGCCATCTGCAACGGCGACACTGAATGCATAATGCAGGCAGTGCAAGTGGGTGGTTTTTCACCAAACCATTTCACGTTCGCAACTGATTAAAACATATCTCACCTTCTCTGTATTAAGTAATTTATGGTGTCTCAGTATGTGCGTCGCTTTGGTATTATGCATCTATAGTTTAACTGGAATTACACTGTCGAAGTTTATTATATTATTGAATTCCGCTAGTGGATATTTTTTTGTTCGTTTATGTGAACCAAGGTTTCGTTAACGATTTAAGTTTGATTTTTCATTGAAAAAAGCCTCCAGTGTGCTGCTTTAAAAAAATAAAATCCCCACACAGTTGACATCTCTGGAAACCTTCTCACTCACATCTTCTGCTGCTCAAACACAGTCTGGCAATATTCAGACTCACCGCATTATTCTAGAGCAATGTTTTCAAATATGACAACAGGGGAGGGTATGCATGTTAATTTCCACGTGTTTTTAAATTATTGTTTGGAATTAAGCTAAGCGGTGCATTTGGGAGACCGTGCCAGATGCTGAAACATAAGCTCCATTCAGCACGGGAAACTTAATACAAACGAGCATTAAAAATGAGTTTGTTTCCCCACATAAAGTAGAATTGTTCACCACTGGAATACGTTTTTAAATGAAATCCGCATACATGAAATGAAACCTAATGTGATCATCTTCACACTACGGATTTTTACTTATTGTCTCCAAGGCTGATACCAAGCTTTGAAATATTCATACAAAGCAGACTAAAAACAGTTAAACATCTCATTCAAATGGAATCCTTACCACAGAGGCATTAAGTAATTTCAGGCATGCACATTTGCCTTCTATAGAATAATATATTGCATATGACACGTGTTTTATAATGTTTTATTCTTAAAGCTCTGACCAACATGTACCACAAATACTTAGTTTTGTTGTTCGAAAATGCTGATTTAATTATGTTGGGGTTATTTGCTGTGGCTGCTGCAGTACAAAATATTTATTTAGCCATTTTCTGCCCCTGAGCATTTATTTTTATTCCAAAGAGAGAAATATTGGATTATGCCTCTATTGAGAGCTAACTGTCAGCAAATGGGAAAAGCATTTTCAATCAGAATTACAAACACAGAGAAAACTAAATACTGTTAAAGGGATCATAATAGCTCTGGCCACCTGCATTTCCATAAATTTATGTATCTGATTATTTTACATTTATTTCCCCTATAGACCCATGCGAGGATGAGGCAGTTTGTTTACAATGAGGAACATATGGCAGCATGCAAACACTTGCGAATGGGAAGAACAAGACAGCACTGTAATAATTTATTTGCTCGTATAAAAAGGCATCAATGTGTCTCAAGACGATTATTCAGAAGGGCCATACAACCGTGGTTACTGTTGCCATGAACTTCACTCATTGATTCCTCCACCCATACCAGACACCGACTCTTTAATCTGAACTCTTTCTCAGAAGCAACCTGGCCACAAATGATAGCTCAACGAAGTGGCTTATCGCGTGGATATTTATAGCAGCCAAATAGTCTGAACGGACGTTTTTTGTTAATGTGGAGGGAAAAACCGGAGGACCCGGAGAAAAATCCACGTGACCACGGGGAGTACGAGAAAACTCAAAATGCACAGGTATCGTCATGGTCGGAATTTAACCCACGACCTCCTGTACATCAGATGAGGTAGTTAACATCTCGCCACCATGACGCCGTCATCCATATTGTGTTCGACCACTTTTCTGCAGACCAAAACATTATTCTTTCTTATTCGCACTGCTTGAATTAGGCCTTTCCTTCCTTTATCTTGTTTCCCCAAGTTCGTATGGCCTTGCACAATTTTTATCTATTGCCTCTTATCTGTAATACTTGTAACAGTACACCTGTTTTTTTAATCTAATATACACCTGTTTGTTGCTGACTACTTGGCGTTTTGGGCCTTTGAGTCTTTGCTCAGCAACTGATAATAAAACACTCTATATATAATATATGCCGAAATTATATCTATATATTTTTTAAAATGCTTACATAAGAGTGAAAATCAGAGTACTAAGAGGAATATAGGTATTCGACGCGTAAAATAAAACTATCCGACATTTGCAACGAGTTGATAAACCTACTTGCTGTACCACCCCCTCTTCCTCCCCTCCGACTAAGGACAATATTTAAAAACAATCAGGTTGTATTGTGATCACTCGCCTGAAACACTGCTCACCCAATACAACTCACAATTCACCTCACACTATTCCATGATGCGGACAGTAATTTTGTACAGTATTTGTAGTGCACTGGAGATTTAACTTCACATACTAAAAAAACAAACGATATTTGCATTTTACCAGTTCTTTTTCAGAAACGATCTGGAAATCACAAATGATAGCTGAACGGAGTGGCTTATCATGTGGAAATACATGTTAGCCAAATACTCTTAAACGCATGTTTCTAATATGTGGACAGAACATCCGAAGGACTCAGAGAAAATCCAAGTCCAAATATACAGCAGGCGTTAGGGCTGGGATTGAACCCACTACTTCCTGTATACCAGGCGAGGTAGTTACTTTAGCGCATGTCCTTTAGGTCATATTTATCCACGTTTGATCAATCCGATCATGTGATCCAAAATGAAGGCGTGCCTCGAATGTATGTACTCAGTAAAGTCCTTCTTCTTTAACGGGCGGGTTGTGAAACAGCCATGAGGGGATGATATTTTAATTCCATTCACTTCATTCACATAGTGCCTGCTGACTGGGCCAACAATCTTTGGTCACTGCTACCTGATCTCTACCTGCCTTGCTCGACATAAACTGATTCAAAGGCCTAGGCCTTTGGATGAATACATACGTTTCATGCAGATGCATGCATTATGTAATCCTTTCTCATGTAGACATTTAATTAACAGTACCGAAGCTGCTCGGTCGCGATCAGCCCAAATGTGTTTGCATATTCGCACGGAGAATAGGATTCCGAGTTTTGGAGATCCTTTTTATCAATCTAGCCAGTTTTGTTTATCGGATGAATCCGGAATAACAACAAACCTCAAACTAAAATGTTTAGACTTGATCATCTTGACAAGAGTTACCTTGACCTTGTGTTAGAGACGAATGGACACAGTTAACACATTAACGCTTTTAACCTCGGTTGGAAAACGTAAAAAAAAATCAAACACCCTTTATCCGAGCAAGAAGTTACTTTGGAAGCAGCGGTAAACAATAACTATCTCACGTGAATTAACATCAAGTGAAATTAATATCCAAGAAATATTGATGCGTGCGCAGACACACAGCCACTGAACTGTAGCCTAACACTGCTACGAAATCATTCATTAGATTCAACCTATAATCTGAGAGGATACGTTTTATTTTTATTCTCTTTAAGACCTATTGTGGTCAGTGGAGTATGGCAGATTAGCAGGCTTCATAAATGATCAGAGCTACAGATGTGCAATGGCATTAAACCCACATGGGATGAACTGACAGATGACTTACTGATGACATGGAGATTATATCCCACCCGGTACGTAATGAATAGATAAGTTCACTTGGTTATGGTCCACTTAGGGCCCCAAGTCAATGTCTGTGCTGCACATGTGGGTTTACATGTGAGATGTGTACACGAGTGTGTACTTGTCCGTCCTTGACAAAACATGTGTGACCGTGTCTTTGTGTGTCCGGCGACCCGGTTCCATTCCTGTTCACGGCCAACACCAGTGGCAATAATCTGAACTGGTCTTGGGCCTCCCCTAGGTAGACTCAGCCTCAAAATAAGTACCTGGCGCAGCATGTAAACATCGCCATTGGGGAGATAAAGGTGGTCGGGCGTGGTGCTGGCCACCTACCCCCTCGTGTATCGTTCTGGCCTTCATAGGTGTTCGCTAACAGCACTTGCCTCAACAGTCTGTTAAGGCTATACGGGAGATCTTTGTCTATGTGTGTTAAAGTCATGATGAGCGATCGGTTGTGATCATTAGGTGCGCAATATATCAATGTATCTCTTCATCACATGCAAAATTATACAGCACTCAAGGTAAATGCATTTAACTTTGACGAATATAAATTATTGATACATGTATAGTATATGCAAATTATATGCACATGCCATATTATATGCCAACGGAGTGAACAATTCTGTACTACACCATTGGAACCTCCTTTGCCAGTAGCAAATTATGATAATTGTTTTTACCCTTTAATCTGGCAACAAAACTGACACCTTTTTTACAAGGAGTCATGTTTGCATTGACCACAATACCTGCGGTCGGAATGCAAGCAAAAAACACAACTCTCATAATGTATGCAGTGTCCTTGAAATTGATTGGTCCACACCCGAGACAGCTTTTCTTAGAGTCTCGTCTCATATGGTGTTATAAATGGTGTTGTAAATGCTTACCACGAGCTCTCATACTCTGATGGTGCATTGTCTTTGAGTTGTGCGCCTTTTGGCATCATCTGAGGCTTGTAAAACAAGCCTCACCCAAGGACGCTACACTTGGCGTCACAACCAAGTCCTTAAAAACCTTGCGTCCGCCCTGGAGGACAAGCGAGCTGCCACCAACTCCCTACCACCCCCAGCAGCATCACACCCCTTACGGACGACCTTTGTCCGCGAAGGGGCTAAACCACCAAAGAGCGGCTCTACACCAATAGAGCGAGACCAGCTGCGCTTGGCCCGCGACTGGAAAATGCTAGCTGACATTGGCCGGCAACTTGTGTTTCCTCCGGAGATTGCAACCACCACCCTAAGACCTGACATGGTGCTCTGGTCCCGTTTGCTCAAGAAGGTCTTCATCATTGCGCTCACAGTACCCTGGGAGGACTCAGTAGATGAGGCTTATGAGCGAAAACATCTGCGCTATGCCGATCTAGCTGCCGAAGCACGGCATCATGGCTGGAACACAGAAGTCCGACCAGTGGAGGTGGCTGCAGAGGTTTTGTGGCAACATCTACAACCAGACTGCTTAGAGACCTGGGAATTAAGGGCCAGAGCCAGCGTTCGGCAATCAGAGCTGTATCGGAGGCGGCAGAAGGCAGCAGTCAGTGGCTCTGGATGAAGAGGAAAGACCCCAGCTGGGCCCCAAAGTGAGAGGGCCAGGAGGTATGCAGTCAACAATGCTTGACTCAGGGAGGAGGACGCCCCTGCCATGCATAGTAACATGGGATGTTGGCTATCAACAACAAGGCAACTCCTATGACTAATTGGGAATGGGACGCAAGCGTAGGATTGATCACCCTGTCGCTGGCCGCCTTTGGGGAGGGTGTATAGTATGAAAGGCCGAAACACCCTAGGAACCAAAGGTTCACTACTGACGATGCGCTCCCCAAATTTCACCAGGCTGACTGTTCATGAACTCTTGGAAGTGCTTGCACAAAGGATAGTAACATATCATCCTGTGTTCTTTGGAATCTAAATCAAGTGGCGTTCATGAGCAAGTGATGCAACTTCTACATTACCATGGCAGGATCCAGTCTCTAATACAATCACTGTTCAGATAGCACACATATCTTATTACCATTATTAGTTGTTCCTTACCCTCATTATATACTGAATGTGCTATTGGAATCATGTCACGAGGTGATTTCTGGTCCATCACTCGGCAGTAAAAGCGACATTTTCGATTCTCAGAAGTTTAAATTTAACCAAATTAGGTGCATAATTACACTTAATGTGACGTTTTGATGCAGCCAATGGTGACTGGACTGAGAAGAGCAACGCACTGTGCTTGAAAATTAGTTGAATCACCATTGGGGTGCGGACCGTAGCCAACCGCGCTAAACTGACCAGTTCTAAAGACGTGCGTTTTTTGCGTGGTGCCAGACCAGAAGCTCCGTCCCCCGAACAGACTTCATCGCGATACGCATTCCCCGGTCGTGGCGAATCAGCCGACATGCGTTGCGTTCGGGCGCGTTGCACTTACTGGTGTGTGGCGACGGACATGTAGTGTCCGTACAGGCTGTGGACGTCATAGTGTCTCCCCAGCGTGTGTACGGCATCCATGCAGAGCGTCTTCGAATACAAGAGTCCGTCAAGAATGCCTTAAAAAAAAACAGACACAAGCGCGTGCAAAGGACACGCCATCAGCACACAAGCCACACATGTACAATAATTGCACCCTAAGGGGTCGGCTCGCATTGCAATTGCTCACGTAAGTGGGGGTGTCTTCCAGCCAGAACGTTGCACTCTCTCTCTCTCTCCCTTTTTTTTCTCAAACAAAATAATTGAAGCCCACAGGGCAGAGCGAGCAACACTTTGCAAAAATTAACTGCTTCCTGCGCTGTGTGGCGGCAAAAGGTCACGGCAATCCTGTTTCCGATCATTTAACTTTATTTTTTGCACGGGATCATTTAACCTTGGTTCATCTCTCCAGCGGAGATGGGACACGTAGCTCAACAAAGGAGATTCTCCTCGGAGCTCCTCATTATATTCCATAGATCATCCATGGATGATCTACCGGTCGCCGCTTTCCACACACTCACAAACTAAATCTCGGCACGCTTAACACCTGCCGATGATAAGTCTTCTTTATAACGCCGCAAGATAAAGGAAACATACATCTCTACGTTTAATCAAATCTGTGTTTAACCTTTTCAAATCCAAGCCACCTTTGACTGGGACAGATGGCAAAGGAGTTCTATTAATGGATGCCAGTGTGTCATAGACATGGTTTTGGCTGGGAAACGCAAGAGTAAGGGCGCAAAGAACATTTTCGTGGGCTAAATTCCCGGTCTGTTATCAAACCCATCATCCTGTCTCTGCCAGCTGGGCCGGGCACGTGCAAGCAGTCTGATCATATGAATCACGTGTTGGCCACAAGTAGAACACTCGCAAGTTGGCTGGGCCAAAAATGCCACGTGATGGGGTTTGTTTTCACATTTTATTTAAAAACATATTTCTCAAACGTAACAACGATGGAAGTTTTGTCCGTTGACTAATAAGGTAGTAGTGGTTTGAAAAGCCTTCATTATCACCATCATCCGTATGGCCCAGGGATGATTTACTGCTGAGTGAAGGCCTGCCCATGGTATCACCATACTCATCCCATAATTACTTTAGTGTTAAATAAACACTGCCTAGTAAGTAACCATAGGTAGGGAAAGGAAACCGTGGTTAAATCGCCCTCCAGACAGACTGGCCCCACCATGGAAATGTGGATTAACTCTAACTGGCTCAGGGCCACAGATAAATATGAGCACAGCTCGTCGATGGGACGAGGAGGAGGAGGGGGGGGGTGAAGGGGGAACACACATTGACATTTCTGGGTCCCCCGTCGACAGCTGCAATATCTATTAACAGTTTTGACTCGATCGCACACATTCACTCTGCGTGCCTGGATGAACAATCGTCACTGGGGGCATCAGCGACCCCTGATTGTTAATCCTACTCCCAATGCCTTGGAGGAGCCTTTCCATCTGACATTAGGGTTGCTGCGCAGACGTAAGTATCCCGGCAACAAACTGGCAGGCCGGGTGAGACGGCAGACATTAACAGGAACGGTATTGAGCAGGGATTGTTGTTGGCTTTTTTTTTATATACCTGCCCTCCTTACAATTTCAATCACAGCCGAGTGACTCGCGTGCAAAAAAACGAGGCTGTAGTTACACAAACACGGGGGTGGTGGGCGGGGGGGGGGGCGAGCACACGGGCGTACGGCAGAGCCGGCACAATCGAAAGGCGAAACCGAGAACATTAATCAATAGGGAGCAAGAGGGAATGCCGTCCATGTGCAAACAAAACACTCCCTAATGCCCGTCCCCGCGAGATGCAAGGTGAAATTTAACTCTTTGCTGTGTGGACACTTGAAGCCCACGTGTTTCTCCGGTAGGCAAACGCACGAGGACAGCGCAGCACGGCCTGACCGCTCGTGCCCAGCGCGGTGTCTGTGCGTGGCATCGACTGTCGCTTTCTGCCGACGTTCACGAATTTGACCGGTGGTGAGATGTTAACTATCTCGCCTGGTATAGAGGAGATCGTGGGTTATATCTCGACCATCGTGTCTGCGACGGTCCCACCTGATGACAGAGACTTGTGTTGCCTCCGAAACGTCGTGATTTATTATTTTATTAATATTATTTTTATTATTATTTATTTTTACCTACGTGACTTTACCGAAAATATATAACAGTATGAATCCTTGCAGTCACGAAAGCTTCAAATCTAGAATGTATACTTGGAGTTTGCATGTTTTTCTCCACATTGTCGGGTGGATTTTTATCTCCGGGTCCTCCTTTTTAAATCCTTTATATTAAGTTCGCTTGCTTGCTTGCGTGCGTGCGTGCGTGCTTGCTTGCTTGCTTGCGTGCTTGCTTGCTTGCTTACGACCGTGCAAATCTTTCGGTCGTTTTTTAACCCACTTCCCGCGATCCAATCGAGCTGACATTTTCCACACATACTCGTTGTGCCAGACAATTAATGTTCGTGAAAAAAAATTCCCAAAATTTTACACTTTTTAGGCAAAAAAAAATCATTTTACATATATTCAAATAGAACTCATTCATGGCTTTGGCTGTACGTCACAGTGTAAGAGCCCAGAGCGTAACCCCTCCACAGGCCGTGGCGGAGTAGCGCAGTTGGTAGCGCCCTCGCTTCCCATGCCAAAGGTCGCGGGATCGATCCCCGCGTCCTCCACAGGCGAATATATTTTTAAATCCTTTATATTAAGTTCGCTTGCTTGCTTAGGACCGTGCAAATCTTTCGCTCGTTTTTTAACCCACTTCCCGTGATCCAATCGAGCTGACATTTTCCACACAGACTCGTTGTGTGTGACAATTAATTTTCGTGAAAAAAAAAATTCCCAAATTTACACTGTTTAGGGAAAACAAATTAAATATTTAATTATCAATTGCTTAATGGTGGCAGACAATCATCTGACCCATAGGTGGCAGCCATCTCAAGCCAGAGGACGAGAGGACTCTAGCCGCCACGCATATAAAGGATTTATAGTGAAAAACTTTGTTTTTACGGGTTTACTTGTTAAATCCATTATATTAAGTTCAATTGCGCGCTTGCTTGCTTACGACCGTGCAAATCTTTCGGTCGTTTTTTAACCCACTTCCCCGTGATCCAATCGAGCTGACATTTTCCACACAGACTCGTTGTGCGTGACAATTAATGTTCGTGAACATTTTTTTCCAAAATGTAACACTTTTTAGGACAAAAATATTATATTTAATTACCAATTGCTTAATGCTGCCATGCAATCATCTGACCCATAGGTGGCAGCCATCTCAAGCCAGAGGACGAGAGGACTCTAGCCGCCACGCATATAAAGGATTTATAGTGAAAAACTTTGTTTTTACGGGTTATACTTGTTTCCCCTCCACATTTAGAAACGTGCGTTTAGAGTATTTGTCTGCTCTACATTTCCAGCTGATAAGCCACTTCGTTGAGCTATTCTTTTTGTTAAGGTCGCTTCTTAAAAATAACTATATCGCTCAGTGGGCCTTACCTGGTAAAATAAAAAAAATAGTTTACTTTTAGTATGCTTTAGCCTGCGTCGATTCTCTCACTTCTAAAATGCAGTGAAGTATTTCCTCATGTTTAAGTAGTTTGAGCTTAAACTTGATTTGGAGCTGTCGTGACTTCAGGAATTACTCTTTGGTTCTTTCGGTAAAGTCACGTAAAAAGAGAAAATAATACATTAAATAATAGCATACGACGTTTCGATTGCAACACAAGCAATCATCATCAATCTACATGACTTTACCGAAAGAACCAAAGAGTAGTTTGAGTTTACTTCTTTGTTCAGTATCTTGTTCGGTTTGTCCAGTCTAACTGTCATTGTATTCATATTATTAACCCAAAGATACATTTTAGAAAGGAAAACGTCTACATTTGTACAAATCAACTTGCATTGTTAATACTATTATTTCGCTAGTTTACTCAGGAAAGCCTGAATCTCAATTCTCTTTTGCAAGGGGGTGCTGCCAAGTTTTTGCAGGCGGGAGGCGATGTTACGGTGCGTAATCCAAAATGAGAAATTGAAAGCATTTTTTCGGCATTGGATGTTTGCCCAATATTTGCTCACACTTTGTGTGTTTCTTTTAGGGGTCGTCCATAAATGACGTCACGCGTCACACGGCATCACAAGAAGTCAGACACCCCCTCAAATATGACGTCACAAAGCTCTGTCCCCTCCCCACCATAAAAATAAAACATGCTTCAAATCGCTTTAAACTATTGTCATTGTAGTCCGTATTTAATGTGGCGCTGCACTCTGATGTTGGAGAAAACATTTATCAAAAAGTATATTTAATTAAGTAGAACGTGTTATCTATATTTATTTAAAGTTGCGCATTTTGACGTGACGTCATATTTATCAAACCCCTCCCCCCCCCTTGTCACACATCGTCACAAATGTCTGACCCCCCCCCCCCCAGCTGCGTGACGTCAGTTATGGACGGCCCCTTAGGTCTGGAAGGAAACCAGAGGATGAAACCAATGCAGAGCATGGGGAGGACATATACTCCACAGGCAACCACGTGCCATCCTGCTACTCGCACGTGTTGTTATCATTATTAATCGAGTTAAAATGCTACATTACCGAGATTCACTTCGCCCCCTTTCTAATTTCCAGAGAGGAAGGTTTCGTCAAAAGTGTGTAGTCGTTAAAATGTACACCCGCGTACAGCAGCAGTGTGTAGTCGTAACAATGTACACCCGCGTACAGAGGAAGTGACACTCACGAGTTCCGCACGGTCGGATTCAAGAAATCATTCCTGCACTGCCACATTCTGGCCACGTAACAACCCAAGCCTACAACGCTTGGTTATTCCCAGACAGTCGCCGATCTCAGCACAAAAAAAGAAACAGGGCAGGATTAAGGTTCATTCTAGATTTGAAGTTTTCGTGACTGCAAGGATCCATACTCTTTGGTTCTTTCGGTAAAGAGTCCGGATTAAGGTTCTTGTAGGCCCTCATGCACTTCTGTTTCGGAGGCCTTCAGTGATAACTTGCTACAGTTGCTACTGCTGCCCCATGTCACTACTGCCGCTGTCACTCCGCTTGTTTCACGCGGCAGTTCGTCCAGCCGCTGGACAGACGTCGTTACCGCTGATACGTTAATTGTTTAGTCTGTGCCCTAATTCGATGGGAGCGTGCGCTGTGTGCAGAACATAAGCACATTCAATTTGAAATCATCAAGGTAAGCCTAAAAATATGAAAAGAATATATTTTGGTTAGATTTTTTTAATCACACAAACAAAAACATGATAATTTTGTTTTCGTAGGCCCTTTAGTTTTTGTAGGCCCTAGGCACAGTGCCAACAGTGCCTCTTGGATCACGAGCCTTTTACCCATCCAAGGACGGGCGTATTGCATCCATTCGTGTGCATTTTGTAAGGCCGCGGTGACGCAGACTTATTTCATTTAAAGGTTTTATCCCTTACTCTTTGGTTCTTTCGGTAAAGTCACGTAGGTAGACAAAAGTTTTAATCGCAACGCAAGCAACAGTCTTCACCAAGCGACCGTCAAAGCAAGCAACCGTCTTCACCTGAAGGTGAGAAGACGGTCACTTGTGTTGCGATCGAAACGTCGCGATCTATTAGTTTGTCTACCTACGTGACTTTACCGAAAGAAGAGAATAGTATGGATTCCTGCAGTCACGAAAGCTTCAAATTAATATTCTAATCCCTTGTTCATCATGACGTCCTTTTTACTCTGATGTCTCAATAGCGTTATGGAGATCGCGTGACGTGAGGGTTCTGCCTTTGTAGTGAGGGTTGTAAGTTTGCGCCGAGGAGGAGGGAGGAGGCGCCTCGCCCCCCATGTGGAGTGACGTCACCCGCTCATTATTATTAATGAAGGGGGGTCAATGTGGAGGACGTCACCTGTTCATGAGTATTAATTTTGGGGGCTGGTCGACGTAGAGTGATGTCACGTGCGGGACACACAGACATTCTTGGCTCATTATATCAGTAAATACCGCCCTGACAAGGGCTCAAACCTGATGATTAGCTTGCGAGACCGACCGGATGAAGTCTGGGCCACGCGTCATTTGCTTTTATAAAGCGGGCGCTCATTACTCCCACTTACATGCCACCTATTTTACTCATACGAACAATTCATTGCGCACTGAAGACCATTTCCGCGGCAACACGAAGCACTTGCCTTTGATTTTGTGCGTCGTGACAAGGAACCGCGCGTGTACAGAGAGCGTTGTTTATAGCATAGCGCTCCGCAGCCAGCATCCCACCCGAGTGCACTTAAACGTGCACTGACTCGCACAGCTACACGGTCACTCACACCTGGCGCATTGCATCGATATAAACAGCCGAGCCAGCGGCCAATTTGGTGACATTGAGCGGAAAAGGGTCAGGGGGTCAGAGCAGCAGCATGGGGTCAGCAAAACGGGGGGCAGAACTGCTCCTGAGAATCCAACCGCTCACATTTGCTGACCTCAAATAATGGACTCCACGCACGGTTCACATTGTTTAGGAGAATGCAATATAGAGCTCAGGATTAGGAACTCTTTTTCGAACGTCAGGGCCGATTGCCCCGGCTCGTAACAAATGAGGTATTGAGTGCCATTGCCATGGGCAGAGCAGAGCGCAGGCCCTGTTTGCCCGCGCGCTCTTACACGGCAAATGGTATGTGTGGGGGGGTGGGGTGGGGGAGCACTCTACCCCCTCCTCCCTCCCATCTCTGGGTCCACCGGTCCACACACTGGGAAAATAACAAGAGATGGCAATCAATGACTGCGTGCGCCGTGGCCACAACAGGCATTTTGCACGAACAAGGCCGGCCTGAATGTAATATTGTCATCATCTCCCACAATTGCTTGGCTCTGCGGGTGACTACATACGTAGACGCGTGCGCGTACGCACCACACAAGTGCACCTGCGCGCTCAAACATGGACATGAATGCATGTGCTCCAAAGACAAACACAAAGATTCCCCCACCCCTCCTTGTATCCTTACAAAGGGTTGGGGCAGGTGCTGTTAGTGTGAGCACTTTCTGGACAGTAGGCTACTATGCCCGGTCGTCTTTGTCTCCCCAGTGTTGATTTTACACACCGTAAACAGGTACAGCGCTCATTTAAGGCTGGGTCGACCTAGCGGAGGTTCAGATATGCGCACGTGTAGCCGTAGGTGGGAATCGAACTGGGGTCTACAAGTTCAGAGCGCACTACTGCTCCACACAAAGACATGTACACACACGTATGCACACACTCTTGAATAAAGATGCACGTACATGCACAAATAATAATTTGCACATAGACGCATGCACACACATTCACCAACAAATACAAGCAGTGTTTTTTTAAGTATGTTCTGGTGGCATTGTAGGGGTCAAATATTTAATGTCCTATAAAGTATATACAGTATACGTGAGCAGGAATTTGCTCCATACAGGCAATTTCATATCAACTTTCAATGATCGGGCAAAACAAGAGGCATTTTATTTCAGCGCTCGTTCAATGAAACTGATCACATGAATGAACCCCTGATGCACTGAAAATGTCTCTCTTAACAGCTGATTACTTCCAAATACGTATAGATTGTATCTCGAGGTAGGGTATAGCTATGTTGTATGCTGGAGGCAGGCTTAACCCACATTCGAATGGGTTTAGCAGCACTCCACGGGCGGCAAACTACGTGGTTTACTTAATGATACCAATCATTTATTTTACCCTGCAATATGAATGATCATTCGGCCTCTGAGCTAGATTTTTAGAAATGTATACTTTTTTCAGGTGTAAGCCTATGGACTCGACTATGTGTCAAACTTAAGCTCTCTCGCTCTTCTAAACGTCATTAGAATTTACATTCTTAAATTATTCACAATCGTCTTGATGCATTCGATAGGACTAGTTGCCCTGTGGCTGCATTTGCGGCACTAAAAAGCTATGCTGCTTGCCGAACATATTTGATCACTGTATATGCTTTGGCCTTAAATTAAAAGGGAAGTTATTACATTCAGGCCCTGTGCCTTGCATTTTAGGCCCTGGGCCATGCATTTTAGGTCCTGGGCCTTGCATTTTAGGCCCTGGGCCATGCATTCTTGGCCCTGGGCTATGCATTTTAGGGCCTGCACCTCTTTTCCTTAAAGGCCCCACCACTCCCTTACTCATTAGGCCCCACTCCCTCCTGATGTAGGCACCACCCCTCCTCTTTCCGTTCTGCAGCAGTTTCCTTTTTTGAGGATCCGTCCCCTTCTTCTTGAGGCTACACCTCTTCCTGTTTAGGCCCGGGTCCCCTTCCCCCCCAGACAGAGGGGTTGGGCTTCTTTGGGTTGCTGAAGTGGTGGGGGCATGCAAAATCAGCATTCGTAGTCTTCTTCTTCTTCTTTCGTATGGATTAATAGTAGCAGATTAAAGATGCAATTTTAGATTGCATCTTTTATCCACTCAATTGTCTGTTCACAAAGAGCGTGGATCTCGTCCAGACAGCGGTCGATGGTTTGGGATTCGTGGCCGCGCTCGAAGGCCGCTGAATCTTTGGTGCGCCATTTGTGCATCAGGTGGCCGCATTGGCCATGCCCGGTCCTGATTCCAGATTCGGTTGATGGAAGACCATTAGCGGCATGGAAGGTTGAAACCGGGAGGATCTATGGTAGGGTCCTGTATGAGATGTTGATTTTTGACGTCGGCCGCAGTCTTCGTAGCGGTAGCGGTGGGGGTAGTTGGCTGGAAAATTTCAAGACGACAACCAAAATCCCCCTTTTAGAGCGGCAATATAACGGAAGATTGCAGCCTGCTTCAGAAATACACCGTCAGCCAATTTGAGTGATGGTTGGCCACTCTTGCGTACAGATGCTAGAAATTATACATTCTTGTGATTGGGACAAGCCCCTTCATGACTCGCTGCGAACCGGGTAAATAGGAGGATATATGAAAAGGCATCTTAAAAAAACTAGAAACTGTAATCGGCAGTCCCCTTTCATCGATTTCTTCGACAAATACAACTTTTTGGCAGTTTTGAAAGAATTCCATCCTTCCAAAGCCCCTGGCTGCTGAGTGCATGGTCAGCTCATGCTGAAATTATTTGAAGGGCAAAAGCCCACGCGAGTATGAAGTGTCTTCCGTGATTACAGGCAATGTGCACTGACTGACAGGCGGGGGGAACGAGCGACAATTTATTGAAAGAGCACGGTTTGCGGCCGGTTTCCATATCTCCGTTCAAAGCTTGCGATGCTTGCCATTGATGCCAGCTTCAATGGCTGCTGCAAGCGGGCGTCGTTATACAGCGTCTTTGAATTAGGGTTGATGGATCACGCAAGAGATGGAGCCGATTGTGTCTGTGAGCTCAGCTATAGGGCAATAAGGTTGCGGTTGTGGGTAGTACACCAAGTGGGTCGATGACCTTACCTGTCCCAAATGTTATAGCTCTTCAGTCACACGCACAACATTCACCAAATTTGCCTCCTGAAAACTAATATTGAGACTTGGTTATTATTGCATCGGTAAAATAATAATCATAAAAAATTACATGAGCGTATTCGTCTTTGCTGCACCATTAAAACAGATTAAGAGTGGTACACCTTTACGTATACCGAGGGCAGTTTTAGAAAGATAACAGCAAGTGTTACCTCTGTTGACTGCCACTTGTGTAAGTGCCTGGCGAAAATGCATTTAGTATCTGTTCAAGCTGCTGAATCCAACAAAGACAATGATCTGCGATGTTTTAAACATCTAAGTGAAAAGAGGGAAAACTTGTTTAGATGTGAGACATTGCAAGAGCAGATGAGAGCTGATGTAGCATCTGAAACAACACGTTTTCCTTCAGCCAAGGCATTGTTGCAGTCAATTTGTGTTCATGTTTTACCAACAAAGTCTGGATCATCCTCTGAATAAAGCCACCTTTCTCTGCACCCCTCTCAACCTCCTTCTCAATTTATTGTTCAATTGCTCTCGCCGCTTCAGTGCACTTTGCCTCCCCCTTTCTGCATTTCATCGTAAAGCTTTCCACTCGCTCGTTTTCCATATTATGGTAAATTGGCGGGAAAAAAAAACATCACGTATATTTGCTTATTTTCCCAGAAGCAGCACTCACACTCAGCACTTAAATTAGTAAGGCACTTCTTCCCATTAAGTTTATTTATCATTGCCAATGTGAAACCAACACACGCACACATATATAAAGTGCCTACACTTTAGTGACGGACAGGTTCAAACACGAATTGCCAGTGGTCGTGCGTATGGTAAAGATGCAGCCCAGCTATTACTCATGCCTCTGCCGGCAGATGGGCTTCCAGTAAAGAGCTTGAGAGAGCTCTTCTACAGGGTGTCATCCACTGGCAAAAATGTTTTGAATAGATGGGAGTGCCCACTCTTTACCCCACCACACATGACCCACTAATCAACTAATTGGTGGGCTTATCATACTACTGGGTAGACAGAGACAGAGTGGGATTTAAGTAGCTTGCACCATTGTTAGGAGATGGAAATGAAGTGGCGACCGATAGTAGCAATATATGATAAATAAGTAAATGATTGCTTGATGGCCAGTCGTGACTGGAACAAACCGGTAAGAGTCCATCAACACATGTGAGATGCAGGGGTTAAGTTGGCTTCCAGCTGGGATTTAAACTTACGATATTGCGATCACGAGTCAAGCTTGTTTTTCCAAGCGTGGCTTATGCGGGATAGAATGGAGAATTATATTGAGCACATGCACGTTTGCCATCATTTGCTTGTGTTGTGGTTGTTACAATGGACGGAGTGAATGGTGTGGTTTACAAACTTGGAACATATGCCGGGCGGTTCCACTTGTTATCCTCGCAGCCTTTAACCGAGCCCTGAACGAAGTTGGACACCTCGTTCATGTCCTGAAGGAGGGCACAAGGCGGCGGACAATCAGATGTACCCACAATGTAACGACCGCGACACTTGGATATGTATTGTGTGTATGGTGTGGAGATGGAGCGGCAGAATCATCTCCTACAAAGGTGCCAGGTGGATTGATGGATCGCAGGAATGTGAGATATGGTGAGGCCTTGGAGAGGCCTTCGTCCAGCAGTGGATTGACCACGGCTGATGATTTGGCATTCTCTGCAGATTGTAATGTTCAATTCTGTTACACGTTTTTGAATTGTGTTTTACAATATACTATATAATTACTACTTCGTACAGTTACAGAACAGTTTATAAAGTGTCAGAGTAGATTACACTCTTAAAAAAATATGGCCATGTCATACCAGTCAACCCCTTATCAGTGTCCTACCTTATTACGGACCAATTCAGACCTTATTGGTCACCCCGTGCCCTTATAAATCTCAACGTTCATCCTACAAAGTCCCATCACAAGAGAAAAACATAAATAAATACACTTTTTTTGCCTGTATTGAAACGGCTGTACGCCGTATGGACCTGACAACTAAATTTCCCTGTACAAAAATACGGGTAAACTGTATGGGTTGACAGATATGCCATGTTTCTGAATGCAGCCCCAAGTTATATTGCGACAGCCATTGCATGATTATCACATTTTAGATTGTAATAAGCAGACAGTCATTATGTTTTCTACACAGTCGAGCATATGATTAATTAGCAGAAATTAGGTATTACAGTATAACAAGATGCGTACGTATAAAGGATTGTGTAAAAGGATAGCTTGTCAATTCGCACACTTGCCAATAAGCCTGTTCGTGTATAGTCAATGGATTAATTGCTGCTATAGTGACACAATTAAAGAGAAGGCATTCTTATTATAACCTCTTATTCTTATTATAACCATTGCACACGTAGGCTAACATACATGCAACAATTTAACCATTCCGTGCTATTATACATTTTAATTATTAATCATTATTAAAAATCTTCTTCTTTCGAATGGCTGCTGATGCAGATGCAGAGCAGCAACTACAATTTCATGTTCAGGTGATCAAGCCCAGATAACTGCGTCAGGAGCAGTGGAGTAGTGTATCGTACTAATGGGGGTTTTCCCCTTTTATCTGGCAACAAAACTGACACCTTTTGCAAGGAATCATGTTTACATTAACCACAATACTTGCAGTCAAAATGCAAACAAAATGATCAGAGTATTGTTTTTTGTTTGCATTTTGACTGCAAGTATTGTGGTTAATGTAAACAAAATGATCAGAGTATTGTTTTTGTTTGCATTTTGACTGCAAGCATTGTGGTTAATGTAAACATGATTCCTTGCAAAAGGTGTCAGTTTTGTTGCCAGATAAAAGGAGAAAAACCCTATTAGTATATTGTGGTACTGGCAAAGGAGGCCTCATGATGTAGATGCTTACCCAGAGCTCTCATTTCTCTGATAGTGCATTGTCTTTGAACTGTGCACCTTTTGGCGTCATCTGGTCGAACACCATATGAGACTAGGCTCTAAGAAAAGCTGTCTCTGGTGTGGACCAATGAGTTTCAAGGACAATGCATATATTATCAGAGTATTGTTTTTTGTTTGCATTTTTACTGCAAGTATTGTGGTTAATGTAAACACGATTCCTTGCAAAAGGTATCAGTTTTGTTGCCAGAAAAAAGGGGAAAAACCCTATTAGTATATTTTGGTATTGGCAAAGGAGGCCTCATGATGATCGTGTATCGTAGTGATATCTCCTTCGTGTTTGTGGATCGGGCGTTGGGTTGTTAAACATTGTAGGTCTATTCTGGATGACCACAGTCGCACACTGGATAGTTTTATTTATTTATTTTCCATTTGTGCATCTGCCATGAATGATTAAAATGATAATCACTGTCGTTTCTTGAGATAGGTTCAGCAAGAACAATATAGAATGTCGTGGCAGACACAGGGGTTAGGATAGTGATAGATGTGTGAGTGTGTGGCTTTCGTCTTATGTCGCCTAATGCTGCAAAAATGTGAGCCAAACGCTGTTAAAATGAAGACATTTCTCCCGTGGATTTCCACAAACCCCTTTGAGAAGGACAGAAATCTCTGCACACCTCCCCCGCCGCTCACTCCTAATCCCGATTCGCATTGCATTTGCCAGCCCAGGGCACTGTTTGGGTCAATGTCTGTTTAACCTTTTCTCTGTGCTCATGCACAAAATGCGGCCCACAAGCTGAATCGCAGCTGGAATCGAAAACAATGGTAGCATCGTCTCTTGCTTCAAAAACATACATTCTGAAGCGGAAGATTTGTACTGGATACAGTCACATTTGCGAATGAGATTTGTAACGTTGATCATTCCCCGTGTATCGATAGTTCAATGTTGATGTGCTGTTTTATTGAGGGACTACCGTACTGCTGTACGGAGATATCTTGGTGTGGTCTGGGACTGTGTTATTGTTGTTTTTGCTGCCTTGCCCAATTTTTATGAATCGGACTTATATAATGTATGTAACGTATTTCTATTTAGTGACTTGCTTACTATTTTCAAAATTTTGCACTCCCATCGTTGTTTTTGTATTGTTTGCTGTTGTAACTCGCGGACCCGCCCATACTGGACATCCGTGAAAAAAGAGCTTAATAAGCTCATCGGATTCCTCCGTTCGAAATAAAGATCCGGATCTTTTTGGATGAAATCAGTTCGGTGTGAAGCTTCTGGGTGGATTTCTGCATTGTGAGGTTGTGAGAGTTGGTGGTTGCTTGAGGAGGGTTGGGTAGAGACTGTGGCTGATCATTGTGAGAGGTCTCTTAGTGGCTGCACTTGGCAATGGATGTACACGTTGGAGAAGCAGAGTTATGTGTTCATATATAATAAAAGTCTTCAATTAAACTATAAACTATTGAAACTTTTTTTTTACCAGGTAAGGCCCACTGAGCTATATCGCTCTTTTTCTGACCTGGCCACAAATGATAGTGGCTCATCATGTGGAAATGTATTGTAGCCAAATACTCTAATATTACTACTGTCTGCATGTTTGCAGTTGAGCTGGATAGCTCTCTGATGTATTTTTGGGTAGGATTTTTTTCCCAAAACGTAATACATTTCCTGAAGAAGCTTCCAGCATGTGAAACTAAATGTTGGACATAATGCAATACACTTCCCAATGCAACTCGCAAGCACATAGCATAATGCTGTTCCGTCTCCACATATCCATAAGTCCATTTGGCCTATTGGCTTTTCCAGACCAATATTACCCATCAGCATTTGCTTAAGTAAACAAAACCCTGGACCGGTTTCCACCTTCTGGGTCTCATTAGGAGTGTAAGGTTTGTTCAATAAATGCTTAGAGGTCACACGGTGTCATTGGCAAGAGTACTCCCATCTAAATTAGGGGGACCGGTTCAGATAATCGTCACTGGTGTTGGCCGTGAGCGGGAATCAAACTCGGGTCGCTGGGTTCGTAGCGCAGCATGCTTACCGCCACACTACTGCATCATCAACAAACACACAAATACGTACACGTAAAGCTCGTCATGCGTCGCTGTGGAGAATTATGGTTCAAATAGCATGAGCAGATCTCTGTGTCTGCACTTACGCCTCCCATTCGCACAGTTGGCTACGTACGGTGCAAAAGAAGTTCAACATACATGCATATAAATGCAAATATTGTTACGTCTATTGGCCTCCGTATTGGCTTTCCAGATGTATTGAGGTGTGTATACGCGCGCATGTGTGTGTGTGAGAAGGTATGAGAAACTCACAATCCAGAAGCCGTCGTAGGGCACTTCGTTATAAAACTGCTCACATTGCTCCACCCACCACTGCACGCAGATGGGGTTGGTGTAGTCTGGGAAGACAGTCACTCCTGGCCACACCTGGTAAGACAGCACCATCGACAGCAGCAGCAGTATTAGCATCCGCATCGTTGTCATCATCATCATAACCACGATCCACCACCATAACCCTTAGTAGCAACAGCGGCAGCAGCAGCAGCAGAATAGTAATTACCATTATCATTTTAATATTGTCAGCAATGATCTGACGGTCACTGCATCGCCCACTTTCAGATGCGCTTATGTGGCCGTCTGGAATGCTCTTCTTTGCGATATTAGGAAACCACTGAAGGAGCTATGCACTTTTAAATCTAGATTGAAAACTAATTTATTTAGATAAGATTTTTGTGTTTCGTTTTTTGCCCTTCCCCTGCACCTCGGATTTGCATAGTTGACTACGTACGGTGTGCAAGAAGTCCAACATACGAACATCTATCGACTGCTGGATGAAGGCCTCCCCAAGCAATTATCGTCTCTCATGGTTTTCAGAATGCAAAAATCCATTCAACTCCTACACATCACGTCACTCCACGTCGTTCCATCTCCTCGGCGGACGTTCTCCTGGGCACGTTCCCTCCTTTGGCTACCAATCCATCTTTAGTCTTGACTAATGCCCATCATTTTTACTTGTTTAGTGATTATTTTTGTTGTTGCGATTTGCTAACCTTTCCTATACGTTGTACTCGTATCGTGTTTTTGTATTGTTTGAATTTTTTGTAACTTTCTGCGGCGTCCCTCCTGGACATCTGTGGAAAAAAAGCTTCATAGCTCATCGGATTCCTCCGGTATTAAACGAAGATTCCGATTCTGATAATCCCTTCTGGCAATGCATCTCACCCTAGCCCGCTCACTTTTCTAAACAGAAAATGATCCACGTGCTCCTCTCTCTGCCAATGAATTTCCAAGAACGGATCTCTCTCCACGCTTATTTGCAGACTCTTCAGCTTTTGTTTCATGTTCAATGTCACAGCGTCCACGTTTCTAATCCACTTGCTGTGGCAAGTAGTATGCACCGAATAAACCTTACTCTTTAGGCAGATTGGAACGTTGCATTTAATGATTAAGGTTTTCCAAAAGCACTCCAAACTTGCTCCAGTCCACCACTTCATTTCATCATTCTATTACCGGCCCAACTTTAATAACCACCATACATTTTCCGTTCATGCCCCTCCAAACAGCAAACGTGTTGTACGCGATTTATGCTTCGCTCATATTCATGCTGAGTCCCCACTTTTGTAGCGATCTCTTTTCGCGTGACTTTATTAAGTTCTCGAATCGTTTACCGTGGTTTATTTCCATTGGTTGGTCAGAATAGTCTCCAAGGGTCAACGTTACTTCGGTGAAACGGTATTAATTCGTCACCTTTTGACAGCACCGATTGCAATTCGAAGCGACGAGCTGAAATACAACTTTAGATCATGTAAAAAAAATCCAACGATGCCGGGAGCTATGTGGATATCTGAATTGCGAGGCCACGAGAAATGGCAATGGCTTTAGGAGGGCCTTCATTTTTTACTCATACTTGTAAAACATTTGCATTACAAAACCTTTCACCCTGCAAAGTTTATTGCGTGTAGCAAATCACGAGCGGATAGAATCACACCCGGTATTCGCCACAGTGATGATGGACGGACACCCAGGGTGTGTGAAGAGCCATTGACCTGCATGGAAAAAAAGCCTCCCCGACTGATGTCCTTGTACCGGTGAATGGGGCCTCATCAGGGTTACAATTACCGTTATGGTTACACGACAGACCTCCCAACTGGTTCGACAAAAACGTACTCAAGAAAATTTAGAAAAAAGTTAAAGTAAGCATAAGAACAAGGCCACTTTCACCGATATTCTGAGGGTACTTGTCAAATAAAATCTAGAAGATGCACGGAATCCTGTGCAATGTTATATATCTGAGAACACTTGAAGGAAATTTTGCTTAAACATTGTGAAGGGATTTTTTGTATGAAAGTCTGGCTTAAACGAAAATGGAAAAAGCTGCCCACTGACCATCATTATTGAGGTTATTATTAAACATGCCATTCAGCACTCGCAACGGGTTGTCCTTGAAAGTATTTTTAAAAATAAATGCTCACCCTCCCCGTTGACTTTAACAGGCCCAGTGACGTAGTGGTGCTACTTCAATTCGCGTTTTTTGTTTCCTTGAACACGTGTGCAAGCTGCGACGATCAGCCACTCGCGTGATTGCCCTGCATATTTGTTCCAGGTGAAGAAGAGTGGCATGCTTCAAAGGCATTCAATAACAAAGTTAGCAATAACTTGTTATTGCATAGAGTACTCTTCGGCCGATAAACACCTCAATGAATTAGTCTCCACTGATGGCTAAAGCAGCAACGCTTGGTGGGGGCGATTTGATTTCAAATGTGCCACGCCCACAGGTTGCAAGCCCAGTGAAAACCACTTTGCAGATGAGGTCAGATGTGGGGACAGGTGTGACGTAATTGGCACGATGAAGCACGCCTGTGATCTCAGGGCTTTGGAGACCCAGCGATCATGAATCGTGTAGATTTGTGTAGCTTCTCAACCAGCGGTTCTTAACATTCACTGTGGCGTTGCACCCCTTTAAGTTCCCAATCGTAAAAACAAGGAAAATGTTCATAAATACGTGAGCAAAGTCGTTGTACCAACGTGCTCGTGCTTAATTTGTGTTTCGATGACTTCCCTTGTAAATAAAAATCTGCCATGTCCCGCACCCCCAGAAAGGGCATCTCGCACCCCCAGCCGATGCGTGCACTCCCGATTAAGCGCCACTGTTCTAACCCTTTGGTGGATTGCAAAGTGGCCAGGACATGGGTTTATTTGGACAGGTTGGCAACGATCCTTCTCTGTGTTGAACTTTTGGAGAGCCATCTCTTTTTGTGCGTGTGAGGTTTTCACCGCTGTACTCCGGACTGGTCCAATTTACAAACTCTAAAACTTGGAAGTAAATTCACTGAGTTCTTTGAGAGTAGTAGTAGGTTTTTACCCTTTAAACTCGTACAAAACTGACACCTTTATACAAGGCATCATGTTTGCAATAACCGCAACACAAGCAGTCAAAATGCAAACAAAAAGAAACAACTCTGATAATGGTAATGATATACACTGTCCTTGAAGTTGATTGGTCCACACCCGAGACAGCTTTCCTTAGAGCCTAGTCTCCATTGGTGTTGGACCAGAAAGGCTTGTGTTGCGGTTATTGCAAACATGATGCCTTGTATAAAGGTGTCAGTTTTGTACCAGTTGGTAAAGGAGATCTCATAGTGTAAATTCTTTGAGAGTGTTGAGGTTTAGCGAGGCTTTGTATATGACCCACGTGGCATGGAAAAGCACTCATCCAGAAGTACACATAAGTGCACATTATTATTACTGTATTATTTTACTCCACTAACTTTAAAATTAACACCCTGTCATGTTCCATCTTTCTCATCAAGGGCTTATGTTTGTGATTTACGAATCGTCAACCATATGTATGCAGATCTAATAGCAATCAAAAATAGATATAATTTCAGTAATAAAAGTAATTTTCAGATGAAGAGGAAACTGTTGCAGATGTCAAATTAGAATAAGTCAACTCTGCTCCTTTGCATTATTATTAACAAAAAAGGGAAATATTCTGGACCAGATGGCAAACCTGTGAAGGCCATCCTAAAAAAGTGGTACTCATTGTAAGAACTGAATTAGTGAACCTATTTACGAAACGTTTACTCATAAAATAAATACCACAATGACATAAATATGCCCCCAGCATCTTCTGGGTGATTAAACTGACTTGGAGAATTAAGGACTCATGTGCCTCTGATCCTACGTGTTTTCACAAAAAAATTATTGTGAACACTGTAATAGGATATTTTTTAGCCCACCTAACCACATGAGCAAACTAGGCGTTCCGATTGACTGCATGAATTTCCACTCTGTCAAGTGCCTTTTCATAGTTGACAAATGTTACAGACAATGGTGTTTGATATTTACTCTTGTCTTTTCCCAGGATCTGATCGACAGTGTGCATCTAAAGCAACATACCAAGGTGCCGAAAAATGAACTATTTTATAATTGCAATGGAACAAGAGCTGAAGGGAGGGAGCATGAGGAAGTGTGGCGAGGTTAAATTTACCGTCCCTCCGATTAGCACCATTGGCTACATACGGTGGAGAAAGAAGTTCAACATACATACAGGCCATGCACAGCTAACCCGAATCTACACTATACACCAGTGGTCCTTATTAACCTGGGGTGCACGCTGCACCCTCCGGGGGTGCGAGATGACCTTTCTGGGGGTGCGAGTCATGGCCAGATTTTTTAGAAGGTAAATAATCGAAAACACAAATGAGGCACGGGCACGTCAGTACAACTACTTTGTTTCATCAAACCGATGTATTTATTTACATAATCTCTTTACGAATGAGATCCAAAGGGGTGCAAGGCTGCAGTAAACGTTATGATCCACTGCTTCATAGGGTTATAATAATGCATGTAAAATGTACGTGCGAATTGTGGCTGAAAATGTATTTTTCCTTTTCAAGAATAAGAAGCAGAAGCCCATCCTGTTCCCTTATACTGCTCATACCCTTGGCCAGCGTTATCACACGTCATTGCAATGGTCCCCTGCACATTGCAATGAAGCATAACAACACACAATGCAGACTGATGAGTCAAGAACACAGGAACCAAATTGCATCCGGCGTCATTGTTAAAATGTTGCAGGACATATTGCACTCAAAGCGTCACATGGCAGAAGACCCACTCTGGAGATTTCCCTTGTGTGCACATATCATCAGCTACAACCCCTACATGGTTGCCTCTCATCGGCCACTATACTGCTGTGCTCAAACGACATTGAGGTCATGCATTCGGACCCAAAGAGACCAATTCAAAACAACCGCCAAATCGTTGAGCAAGGGGGGGTCTTCTCCTGGGCTGAGCTCCACCGAGTCACAAGGTCTGGAGACGGTGCCGACAATATTATCGTGACCTCTGGGATGCCACGTTAACGAGTGTCCGCGACAGCTCCGTATCTCACGGAGGGTCTCCCTTATCACTTGTCAAATTAAGGTGCCTATCGACCGTGAAGCAATCGCGGTAAAGGTCAGCCTCGCACCACGGCGCTTTCATGCCACGGCAGGCAGTGGGACCGCTCTCGTTATATATGGTGGATTCCGACTTCACTCTTCCATGCCAGCCACATCTGTTCCTAGAGAGAGAGAGGAGATCCGTGGTTTGATGGACCATGATGCGGTTGCCTGCAAGGGGCAAGCAGGCCCGGGAGCTTCACTAAATATCTGCGTTGGGTTCGAGTGTTCTTCTCCCTCCTCCATCACGCTGGACACTCCTTGTTGCATACCGCATGAAGGGACATGTACAAAATAACGAAAAACTTTAAACGTACTACTATTTTTATTTGACCAGGTAAGGTCCATTCAGCTATACAACTCCTTTTCTGAAGCGACCTGGCCACAAATTATAGTTCAGTGAAGTGGCTTATCACGTGGAAATGTATGGCAACCAAATACTTGAGACGCATGTAACTAAATGTGGAGGGGAAAAACAGAGGACCTGGATAAAAATCCACACGAACACGGGGAGAAGATGAACACTCCAAATATACAATGGATGTCAGGGTTGGGATCGAACCCACGACTTCCTGTCTAACAAGCGAGATAGTTAACATCTCGCCACCGTGGCACCCCATCGACTGTTGGATGAGGGCACTCCCAAAGCGTGTTGGGCCATGAGGAATATTTGACCATATTTCACCATGTGGGTTGGTGAATGGGGTGGGGAGTTCAGAGCAACAATGGATTTTTCTGTGCTGCCCTCTACTGCCCACAACGCCTACTCCACCTGTCTCTCACGCATGGTGGTCACCCATTAACTGGCCCCCTGCCATAGAAATGGCAAATTTCCACCACTCACTCAGGACCACGAACGGAGACGACCACCAACAAGACGTCCGTTTCTTGAGCAAGGAGACCCGTGGCGTTTTTTTTCTCACACTCCGTCCCCTTTTTCCCCGATTGCATTCCGACTCGCTCGGTTGGCGCGGAGTCAGGAGATGATCGGGGCCAGCTATCTCTGCGCCGGTGCCCGACTCGCACGTGCGTGCGCATAAGGGAGGCACGCGCGTGCGTGCCCACGTGTGCGTGGAGTCGCTGCGTCCCAGCCACCCTCGGCTCGCTCACCTCCCCCACCAGGGGTGTGCTGCCATCGGACTCGTTGACCCAGGCGCCGCGCTGCGTGCCCGTCACGTACGGGATGTACTCGCTGCCGTTTCGCCGGGGGGTGGTGCCGATTGCTGGATCCTGGGTGAAAGTTAAAGAGGGCGAGAGATTGTTAGCAGCGAGACGGCGACCTTGTCTTATTGTTGCGCTTGCTTTACCGTGAAAGAGCATTTTACCGAGTCTCCAAGGCTCTTTTAAATAAGGAGGGCCCATGGGTTGTTGTTTTTTTTTTCAATGAAACGCACGAACGGATAGCCTCATAGAGGACAAAAGACACGTTCTTTAAGCGAACACGTGTTACAGAAAAGTTGAAAGAGTACGCTGGTGTGATGTATGTAGCGTATGTATGTTTAACTTCTTTCGCATCGTATATAGCCAACCGCACTAATCGGAGGTGCAAGGGAAGGACGGCAAACTCAACACAAAAAAGCAGTTGTAAAGAAACGAGTTTTCAATCTAGATTGAAATGAGAATACGGGGAATGTCCTACAAGCAAGGATTACTGCGGAGGAAAGTGGCGTATGCGTGACATCCACGAAGAGGGTCACAGTCGGAGAAATGACAAGGATGTACGAGAACGTGAAAGGGAGAGGAGAAGAAGAATGAAATGGATCAGCTGCTGTGACAATCTGATCAGTTGGATGGGACTCAGTTGCATGAGAGACAATGAAAATTGCAAAAGATTGAAAGGATCTGTCACATCCATCAGTCATGGCAGATCGACGTCAAGGCTGGTATGACGCACATCATGGCCAGCATCACACCTCGCCGTCTTTACACACCGCATTAGGTTGAGTGAATCCAGAGGAGACTTTGGGAAGGTTCTGGTTATTATTAAAAAAACCATAATAATAATACCAGCTATTGTCATTTGTTTACCGAAGGAACATAGTTCGTCGTAATCTTGGTTCTTTCGGTAAAGTCACATAGAAGGGAAATAATAAAATAATACAAATAAAACATGTACTGTCACTTGGGTGGATGTCTCAATCATATCAATGCTGAATATTCGCCTGTGTAAATAAAGTACATCGATCAAATCCGCCAGTTTAGTAGGTCTCCTCTTGAAGAGTGATATAATCATTTTAAATGGGGCTTTCACTTGACGAGATCAATTGATGAAAGCAATCGGCGAGTCGCGGCGGATCGTTAGCAAGTTCATGCAAACAGACACAAGAGAGAGAGAGAGAGAGCGAGTGCACTGACACCGATTTCCACGGCTAGTGATCGGAATCCCGAAGAAATAAACTTGGAATTGATTTCACGCCCAGTTTTCGGCCGAGGATAGTGGCATCACCCGCAAAACCCGACAAACCGATGCGAGGCTACTCTGCACTCTGTGGCTCATAAAGCGTGAAATGAAACGACGGACGATATGCGCCCACGTAACCCACGACTCCAAAATCCCGTGACGTCCCCTGCTCAGGATGCTCATCCATTGCTCCTGTGCTCATCCGTCATGGCTTTCGCTTATGAAGATGATGGGTTTAAACAGCGCAGTTCTATTCTCCTAACAATCAACCCCACCCCTACGCAGGGCTGGGTGAAAGCAGGACCTTTTGGGTCCCTAGCGTGGGAGCTTTGACTTAAAGGGGACCCCAAAATAATATAAAGTGCTTCATAGAATATTATTTTATTTTCTACCTACGTGACTTCACCGAAAGAACCAAAAAAGTATGGATTCCTGCATTCACAAACGCTTCAAATCTATATTGCTTCATAATGGTTGAACTGCAATTATGCAGCACTAAGATGTATCCATGAGTGTCATTTGATAAATATAATGAAAGCCAAAAGCATCGCTTTTTTACTTTCCACAATAATAATCTTTTTTTCATTATAATACGGATTTTGTGTTTATATATTCTATTTAATATCTAGTACTGAAATAACCAAGGAAAATCATAATCGAGTGGTTGGCATTGGGTATTGGCAGTGGTAAAGGTCCCCAACCGAAACATATAACAGCATCGTGGCGTCCCCCCCCGCCCACATCAAACCTAATCTGGCCCTGCCTCTACTCCCTCACTGCATGGTTGAGCACGCCTGCAGTGTTACGCTGTGAACATAGGGTCCTGCAAAGGTCAGGCTATGTTGTGATACACCCCCCCCCCAACCAGCGGGATTGTAAGGTGGCCTGGATTTGGCAGTCAACTAAATGTCTCTCTTACCAAGCTGTGTGGACATTTGCGTGCCAAATGCCTTGCAGTCACAGGTAACTTCACTTTCCCCGTCTACGCCAGTTGTTTTGCTCACTACATACAAAAATAAACTGGCCAAACATCTTCCCAAAGCACGGTTCTCTTTAAAAAGAGGCTTGAGACTCAGTGAGGATTTTCTCGATAAATACATTATATATCAATATTTTTGTAAACAATCTTATTCAGGTTTAAAAGTTATATTTTCATCTGTGTTGTACAAGGCAGTAATTTCCCAAGCAGCATAGGCAGCTAGTGTGCTTTTTGCACAGCAATGAACATACCAGGGTTTTGAAGAGGGCATATAGAGGCAGATTCAAATTTAGCATTGTAAAATTAGTAAATGCTTAGGTTTAGCCAATTGCTATGCAGTACCTATTAAATGCTTAGGTTTAGCCAATTGCTATGCAGTACCTAATTTGATTAACAGGCGACACGATCACTGGAATTAAGGTAAAAATACTACTCGCCAATTAAGCTTGTTAACGGCACCATTTTTGAATAATTGTACTGCCACGTTAGTGCGTATGAAGTTTGAGATGATTGGCAGCTGGATTTACTGTGTACACCGAAGCTGTTGCTTATGCACTTCCCGGTACATCGGTGAGATGAGTTCACAGGGCTTAATTTCAGACTCTTATGTTTTCCGGAACGCTCTTGGGTGACGTGAGGTCACATGTGTGACATTATTTAACGTCACATACATTGGTGCGCCCCTTTGTTGAAGACAACGAAGGAGGTGTAATCACAGCGGTACACTCTGTTTGGAACATTTCAGTGTACAATAATGGTCATCGTCTTTACGTCAACATCAGCCATGCAAAGAAGGACGAGGAGAAGAAGAAGAAAGCATCCGTCAATGACTGGTAGCGGGTAGATCTCTTCACAATTCTGGCAAAAGCGCCCGGTGATGCCAGATGTAATTGCCAGCGAAACGTCACGGTATTCAAATTGTAAATGTCGTGGATTTATTCTCCCACACACTGGTGGGCTCGAAGTAATAACTAATTGGTGTCGTTTTGTTTACGTGATAAAACCCTATCGGTTGGCTGTGTCGGTTGGTGGCGGGTTCACGACGCATTTTTATTGACGCGATCACGACGCATTTTTATTGACGCGATCAACACATAACCTTTATTGTGAATATTGGTCGCGAAAGCCGAGATGTCAAACATTCATCGATAACACTGTGGCCTGAAAACCGAAAAACGGAAGAGGCGACGTTTCGGGCAACAACCCTTCAAAGCACGTTAAGATAGCTTAGCTGAGGGACGAGAACGTTAAATGCAAGCGCTGTCATTAAAGACATCGAGTAAGCCTAAGCACTATTCACCAACACATACACCACATGGACGATATGAAGTGAGACGGACATGGCGTGCCAAAGTAATTCCAGGAACTGTGCTGCGGACTGTTGCTGCTGAAATTAATCATCTGGAGGAGTGCGAGTGAATGTGAATTCGTGCTTAAATGCACCGATGACGAAAAAAATAAAAATAAACTGTAACTTTCCAGGCCAGCGTTCACCTGTCTTTCTTTTTTTGATGACTGGCTCGCATTTTTAATTATTAGACAAACACATGCCGGACGTGAATTTGGTCGACTCGGTTCAGCCAAGGAGGTGATTGATTTTTCAGAGAAGGCCTCTGGTCTCATCAGAAGCATTCGGCGGGTAACATTCATTAATTTCCAGCCAGGCAATTGCCCAGCAGTTGCTGCTCCACTTTTTACGTTTCCCACCGAATGAAAATCAAACCAATAAACCTGCACGAGCGTGTCCGCGTGCGCAACTGAGAAACGTGAGGCGAAGTACACAGGCCAACGCAGATTGGGGTCACAAGTGCCAACACGCTTGCTAAACCCAGCAGCTTGGCAGCAAAAACCCGGCGGTGGTACAAACCAATTTCTTAACTTCATCGGTTTGCTTTGCCCCAATTCCCCCCCCCCCCCACTTCCACACAACACGAAATAAAGGTGAAGGGAGATGAAGATTTGGCATATTTCCACGGGGACACACCAAAGTCTCGGGTAGGTACATTTGTCCACCGGGGACCTTGCAAACGTCTTATCCCAGGAACGTTCAGCTTTCACACATCCAGAGAAGCCATCTCACGGTAGAGCTGCTGCAAATCGAATAAGGGGCAGCAAGCTGATGGTGGGGTCTGGTTTCCTGAAATTGGCCAAGTGCCCTCTGAGTTCATGATTTAGGATGCAGAAAGATTGGGGGCATGCAAAGGACGGTAAGTATACCACCAGCAACGTCGACTTCACCACCCTGTCTTCATTTTGTACACGGGAATATACAGTAAATACCTCGTCAATGCCTACGATTTGACAATTTACCATCACGTGGGGCTGATTTAATGCAAGAATGTATTCTTTTGTTTTCAAAATTTTAACCCTCCTTTCCCCGATTCGTCTCATATGTTCGAGTCTGTTTTTATCGCCCTTAATCATTCCATTAGCCTAAAGGTGAATTATGTATATTTGCATATTACATGGGTATTTTAGATTCACAATTAGATGCACAAATTTTGGGCATGATAATGTATTTACATACGTTAATGGTTGTAGAAGTGTGATTTTTAACCGGTTCTCGGTTTTTAATCTAAAGCCTTATACGTGTCCTACATATGAGTGTGCCTGCATGTATTTATTTATTCAACACACGTGTGTTCTATATATACATGTCAACAAATATTACACAATACATGTGTGCAATGCATGGGTCAGCATATATATATGTGTGAGTATATGTATATAGACAAAACAAATGCATTTATTCTATGTGTGTGATCATGTATGTCGATCTTCTTCCGCACCGTACGTAGCCAACCGTGCTAATAGAAGGTGCGGGGGAATATCTATGTACAAGACGTCGTGGTGAAATATGGTGAAACAACTGCCGTGACTGACGCGGCATTGAGAGGCCTTCATCCACCAGTGGGTTGTCAAAGGACTGCATCTTATTCATATACATAGGAATGCGCTTAAAGGCATAATTGATCATTCACGAACCATTGCACTGCAATTGTCCTGCATGGCTACATGTGGAGTATATATGTGTCTCTGTGTATCCCTTGTACGCGTGACTTTTTATATTTTGTTCTAGCACATGAGTGGAGAGGGAGAGGTGTCGCAGTAGTTCGCGCGCGGCGCGACGCATCTGACAGCCTAAGTTCGATTCAGGGCCGAGGAAGACGCGAGGTTGAACTTATCGTTGTAACTCTCTGACCCCGTGCCCCAACTTGACATCTGTAAAATCAGCAGAGGTGGGACAAAGTCATTGTTATGCAAGTCCAAGTCGAGTCGCAAGTCATCAAATTCATGACTCGAGTCTGACTCGAGTCCAAGTCACATGACTCGAGTCCACATCTCATAGGTGGGACAAAGTCATTGTTATGCAAGTCCAAGTCGAGTCGCAAGTCATCAAATTCATGACTCGAGTCTGACTCGAGTCCAAGTCACATGACTCGAGTCCACATCTCAGAGGTGGGACAAAGTCATTGTTATGCAAGTCCAAGTCGAGTCGCAAGTCATCAAATTCATGACTCGAGTCTGACTCGAGTCCAAGTCACATGACTCGAGTCCACATCTCAGAGGTGGGACAAAGTCATTGTTATGCAAGTCCAAGTCGAGTCGCAAATCATCAAATTCATGACTCGAGTCTGACTCGAGTCCAAGTCACATGACTCGAGTCCACACCTCTGAAAATCAGAGCTTCGTAACTCATCGGATTTCTCATGCGGTCTAAATAAAGATTCGAGATAAAGATTACGATTCAGTTTTACTAAATAGTCCAAAAGATAGGGTGAGTCTCGATTTTTGGAGCACGATTTTCGAGTACACGTTTTATTTGAACTCGAATATCTTTACGTGACCCCTCCCTCACAGACAAACGGACGCACAGACAGACAGAGTTTAATGCATTAACGGTTATAACCTCGGTTAGAGTTTCAAATTCCCATCAAATTACCTTTTTATGTGCATGGGTTCCTATTTGTAAAGTGTTTTGAATATGTAATTACATTGTCACGCTCTATAAATCCAATTGTATTGCACTGTAATTGCAATTATGGTTTCGAGCCATCGGTGGAAATGCCATATTGCTCTGATGAGGAATATCTGCTCTTAATACAGCAACCATGGGGTTGACTTCCACCCACCAAGTGTTGAAACTTCCCCAGATAGTGATGATTTTACCCACACCAGAGGATGATAATGATGATTGGTTGTGATGATGATGGTGATGATGAAGACGATGATGATGACGACAATAATTGGGTGTACTGGTCATGTTCATGAACATTTTCCTGACTCCAGAGCAATGTATGGCTATGACAGTATGAAGCATTCACGATTAAAATGACACACTATAGCAGGAGGTACGAAGGTGATAAACACGAATTTTTTTTATGAGACACAGTTGTTGTAAAGATGGAAACGAATTGCCGACGATGACGATGATGAGGATGGGTTATAGTGATCATGATAAAGATGATAAATGAATGAACTCTGATGTGCCCTTAAGTACTACGTCAACGTGAGCCGGTATTTCATTCAGAACTGGGATTACAATCTCTCAACCAGCAGCGCCACATGTTGTACGACAATCTGTCACCGGAGTAAACACTTAAAGACGCCGCGGAGAAAACACGACGGCAGTAGCGCTGCGAGCCGCCTCTGAAAGTGGGGAACGCTTGCCCAAGGTGAGGAAAAAAGATGGAAAAGTTCTAGATTTGAAGCTTTCGTGACTGCAAGGATTCATATTCTTGGGTTTTTTCGGTAAAGTCACGTAGGTAAAAAAATAAACTTAATACTAATAAAAGTAAAATAAAATAAAAATACTGCAAGCGTGCTGTGACGGTTCCACCTGAAGACGGAAGCTTGTGTTGCCTCCGAAACGTCGTGATTTTTATTTTTATTTCATTTTATTTATATTTTATTTTACTTTTATTAAGTTTAATTTCTTTATTTTTACCTACGTGACTTTACCGAAAAAACCCAAGAATATGGAAAAAGTTGCTCTTTACGATTCGTACCGGGACCAAACACAGGCTTATCTTCGTTGAGACACTCTGAATGCATGGCCAGAAGATGGTGCTTATGTTTTGCACGAGTTTCCACCAGGTTCTCCGGTTTACCTTCCATAGTAAAAAGAACACGAACAAACGTCACGTAAATTGTCGTGGTCAAATATCCAAATGTGGAAGTATTACCTGCAAACTAGTCTTTAGGATTACACAGATCAACGTTGTGCCTTACTGCGTAAAACATGGCAGGACCCTCCAGAAAAAAAACATACTTGAGACTCAGGGAGGCTTTCTTGGTGAAAGCCGCGTGATAATAATGACAATAATAGCTCAACGACAGAGATGAAAGGCACAGGCACAAGCTACCACCATCACAGAGCGTCAGATGTTGTCGCACGTTCTTAACCTGGGGTGCATCCGTGCTTTGGAAGTTGCGAGTGCCCTACTCGCGAATAGTTCCTGGTGGTTATTGGGAAGATCACTCACCGCCACATCATCACAGATAACTGGGGTTCAACTGCACGTTCATTATATGAACTGCACTCTCATTATATTAAATCTACTCAAATGCTGGCCACTGACTCACAACTGGTGACTTACTGTCTGTGCGCCACTGTGTGTTCAAAGGTTCCATCATTAGCAATACATCTGCATTCACATCCTGTGGAGGCGACCGCGGAACTCCAAAATACACGTGGTGTTTTTCCCCCCCACCAAAGTGTTGTGAGCGCCTCTTAGCCAAGGTGTTGTGCGCGTGTCCGAACACCCACCGCCACCCATCCACAGAGACTGCGTTCCTCCTGCTGTAAGCGGTGAATGCCGCTGGTGCAGTTTTCTGCTTGGAGGCTGCAAAATTACCTCACAATCTGTTGCGAGCCGATAAAACCCCTCAGTGGGAAAAGAACTTGTACAAAAGAACACCAAGCCGAAGCTGCTTTTGATGTAGCAAATTACTATTTCCTCTGGAGAGAAATGTATTTAAGCATGTCCGGAGTTTCGTTCTACTTTTAAATGTAATCCTCTTTTCAGAAGGATTTAACCAATGTCACGGAAGCATGTCTTGCGAAAATGAATAGCAATATTTTGTTATTTTATATGTATTTATAAGCTTGCCAATAATTTCCTCTTTAATTGATTTACATTCGAATGTTACATCAGTGTCAAAAGCAATATGGTGGTATTGACATTCAACTGGAAATAAGAAATCGATCGTGCAATCATCGTAAATGTATCGGAAGTACGAATACTCTAAAATATCTGCTGCTGGGATAGTGTTCTAAATGACGACGTTGGGAGCGCGTCGGGGACGATTGTGTGAATAATCAGCCAGAGTGTAGATATTACTGGTAGGAACCTCCTGGTTACACCAGCCCACAGGAGGTTATTGTGTCCGTCCGTCCTTCGTGCATCCAAAAATGGGAGGGGTGAGGCTGGGTGGAGAGGGGAGGGTGGGGAGGGGCTGAGTGGGGAGGGTGGGGAGGGCTGGGTGGGGAGGGGAGGGTGGGGAGGGGCTGAGTGGGGAGGGTGGGGAGGGGAGGGTGGGGAGGGGAGGGGTGGGGCTAGGTGGGAAGGGGCTAGTCACCCCGTGGTGCCCTTATAAAACTCAACGTTTAACCTACTCACGCCGGCTTGTGCCCGCCCTCACAGTCGGCCATATTTGCGGAATACACCACGCCGCCGTTGACCCTGGCCATTGACCGAACAACCCGACGTTCCTACCAGCTCCCTCCGCAGGAATGTGTTACGTGGACTGGTGGTGCCGCTGAACCCCGAGAGATGGTGACAGTTTGAGGATACTCAGTTTCTTCAGCTTCCCACTCCCAGCCCCGCTCACTTCCCCTCCCTACTCCGGCATTTTGTAGTGCATGTGTCTTAGCATGCAACACTCCCTGGCTCCTCCCCCCCTCTCTTGCCTATATAGCCTCTTGTTACATCAGCTCTTTTGCACACTTCAGCAATTGTTTCTTGCTGTGGTTGTCCCACCTGATGACGGACGCTTGTGTTGCGCCCGAAACGTCGTGAATTAGTTCATTTTATTTTTATACCTACGTGACTTTACTGAAAGAACCAAGGAGTATGGATCCCTGCAGTCACGAAACTTCAAATCTAGTTTGAGAATACTGACACTTGACCCCACTAGCACGTAACCTGCTGATCGACTAACTGTGGTGATCCCATTTACACTGCCGGTTGGACAGATTAACACGTAGGCTTTCGCGACCAATATTATCCATAATAAAGGTTTTTTTCTGGTTAGATATAATCCATTGTCATCTATATGATGACATTAACCCGCCTCTGATTGGCTCAGAATGATGACATCACCATTATTAGTTTGTCTAAGACTGAAACAGGAAGACTTCTTCACAATTCTGGCAAATCGCCTGATGAAGTTGCTTGTTATGATCGCACTAAAATTATAAATGTTGTAAGTTTACTCGCCAACACACCGGTGTGCTGAAAAAAGTAACTAATTGTCGTAAAACCGCCACCACCCGACACAGCCAATTAGTGAGGTTTGTGACGTGAACAAAACCTGCCAATTCGTCAGTACAGCACGCCGGTGTGTTGGGAGACTAAGCCCACAACATTTACAAATTGTGAGTTTACTCTCCAACACACCGGTGTGCTGTATTAGTAACGTACTCATAACAAATTGGGACGTTTTATTTACGTGACAAACCTGACTCATTGGCCGTGTCGGGTGGTGGTGGGTTCACGACACAATTATATTTATGGCAATTTCTCACGTTAACATCACTAGCGCCCGCCCACTTCTTTATGACCCTTGCGCTACACCCATTTCAAACCTTTTAAAACAGCCTGCCTCAGCAGCAGACCATGCTTTCCCACCTGATGAAGGACGCTTGTGTTGCGCCCGTCGTGATTTATTTTATTTTCTACCTACGTGACTTTATCGAAAGAACCAAAGAGTATGGATTCCTGCAGTCACGAAAGCTTCAAGTCAAGATTGAACTATTTTTTATTTATTTTACCAGGTAAGGCCCACTGAGCTGTAGAGTTCTTTTTATCTTAAGCAAATGCCCACAAATAATAGCTCAACCAAGTCGTTTATCACGTGGAAATTTCTATCAGCCAAATACTCCAAACGCGTGATGTTCATTTTAAATGTGGAGGGGAAAAAACGGAGGTATCGGAGAAAAATCCAAAGAGACTACGAGGAGAAAGACACGCATACTCCAAATACACAGCCGGGCGTTAGGGTGTGGATCGAACCCACGACGTCCTGCATACCAGGCGAGAGAGTTAACATCTCGCCACCACGGGACCGAACGCTGCCCTGCCCATGCCAAATGCTCTCACCAGGATGATGACGTAGCGCTGGTTGTGGTCGTGTAAGTCCTTCACAAATGCGGGAAGGTCGGCCCACTTGCCCATGTCATACGTGAAGTCCTTGCGGTCCTCCATCGAGTCGATGTCTGTGTACTGCACGTCCTGCGAGGGTGTGGGACGGCAGTCAAAGCAGCTGGGACATTGGGTGGCATGGAAATTCATGGCAATTAATAGGCAAAAAAAACTACAACTATATTTTTATTTGACCAGGTAAGGCCCACACAGAAGCGACCTGGCCACAAATGATATCTCAACGAGGTGACCAAATACTCTAAACACGTGTTTCTTGGGATTGAACTCACGACCTCCTGCAGCTCAGGCCAGGCAGTTAACATCTTGCCACTGTGACAATCAAAAGACATTCAATCGTGGCGATGTAGCAGATATGTAGTAAATGTATAACAGTTGATCGGCAGGTCACGTGTGGTGGGGTAAATCCGCTTCTGCTTCCCGATGTGACTTCGGGGATCCAATTAAGTTGCTCATAAAATATAGCACGATATGCATGTCAATCAGAAACTTCATTTTTTAAAATTTAATGATCAATTTATTTGCTTGTTATCTAGCCAAAACACGTTCAAATAAAACACACCTTTTACCATGAGGACCTGCATGAAATGGGCAAAAGCAAAATGCATCGTAATTCTAGGTTTGCGATATATATAAAACCCAGCTGTCTGGTGATTTTTGTTGCCAGGATGATTTTTTTTAACATGTCATTCCATATGTGTTTATAGTATCGAAATAAAATATTTATGCTGATAATCCATACATTCAAGGTGTAGATTTTAAAAAAAATTTGGCTCTAAATTATGTACACTGTAATAGGACAGCTGGGAAATTGCACGGCTGTTTGCCTGAGACATTCGCCAATGTCAGGCCTCGCAGTGACCAGTCTGCTCACAATGCCTTGCAGTTGCAATGCCAGCTAGCGTTGTCATCCTCAGATTTAAAAGTATGTCCACCGCGCCATCTCATTTCCCGTTGCCAAAAAATGCTTTTTAGGAAATGCGTGCCAGAGACTGGTGCCAAAAATGGTCCCACTTTCCCCAGAACATCCCGCTGGATGGTTAGGCGTTCTTGCTTGTTGGCGCTCTGCGCAGAGGATTAAGCGAAGCCACAATGCGTGAAAGTGTTTAATTTTAAGCAAGAAAGGCACTGCACGAGCTGCAAGGGGAATTCTGAGTAGCGCCCATGCTAATAACTGCTCATAATCTCAACGAATATCAGAGGGGGGGGGGGGGGGAATATGTGCCTGAGTGGGCGTGCGGCTATGCTTGCGCAGCGGAAATTATGACGTTCATCTCATGCAAATGCAATCTGGAGTGTGGAGAGCGCGGACTGCCGGTGCTGCCGCGTGGTTGGTGGGTGAATGCACGCACGCGTATTTCCGCGGCGTTTGCAGGCATCTCGTACGCACGGCATTCCGCGTGCACGTGTCAGAGAGAGAGAGTGCGTACGAGCGTGTGTGCGCGCGTGCACGGTGCGTGACCGTAGGCGCATATGTGCCCCGCGCATCGGCTGAGCGGGCGACCGAGCAGGCATCTCGTACGTATGGCATCCCGGTGGCTCTGTTCCGCTCCACGGTTTCCTGCACGTCCTGCAGGCTGGTGTAGCCCCAGCGGCTCAGCTGGAATCCCAGTGCCCAGTAAGCTGGCATCATTGGCCTGCCAATCAGCTGTGCACGTGCACACGCGCGCACACACGAGGAAAGGCGGGCACACACATGAGACAAAGGGCAACAATCACGCATGCAGCCTTTTAATCAGACTGTTGGGGCAAGTGCGGTTAGCGAGCGCCTTTTAAGGTCGGCACTGCGCAAGAGGTGCTAGCCAGGATTTGGATTTTTTTTTACTGGATTCATAACGCAGTGCACTAATTGCTGGACCACCACTTCCTATAATTCACGCCATCGGCGACTGTTCACTACTAAATTATGGCACGTGTGCCAAACGAGGTTGCACTTGAGGTCACGTGAAATGTCGAAGGATCACGAGTAGAAGACCACGGTGGAGACCCACGTGTTATGGGTTGACTGAGATACTCAGATGAATGGCAGGTTAACCACCTGGGCTTTTTTACTGTGCCACAATTGGTCCACTACTAAAACAAGAGACAAAGACCCCCCCCCCCGTATATTCTTAACAGACTTTGAGGCAAGTGCTGTTTGCGAGCACCAATGAAGGCCGGCACGGCACACGAGGGGGTGGGTGGCCGACACCACCCCCGATCGCCTTTATCTCCTTAGCGGTGATGTTTACACACCACACTATGTACTTATTTGAGGCTGAGTCGACCTAGGGGAGGCCCAGGACTGCACACACACACATAAAATATCCACACACGCACCACGCACAAACATCCACCCCCAAATCTGGCTAGTTATTACGATGATAACCTTCAGACAAACAATTACAGTTTGCAAGGTTAACCCTCTTGTTTAGTTTTAAGTTTTTTGAGGATGTTGTTTCTGGCTGACAGACAACCAGTGATATATAAAATCGATTCCCTCTGAGCGGTATTATTCTCCACAAATCCTTTTATCTGTGGAATTGTTTTGCATTCTCGCTCACCACTTGTAAAATAAAATAAAGAAATAAAAACATCCACAAGCGGAGGTTTTTCTTCTTCACCTTCCAGTTCTAATGAAGGTTTTGTACGATCAAGATAACTGCGACTAAATATAAACTTTCTCAAGGTTAAGCAGTTTTAGCCTGGACAGTGTTTTTGAACGGATCACTGCCAACCGAGGGGAGCATAGCCCACAATGCCCTCCACAGCTCACAATGCCTGGAGCATTGTCCAGGGCAGCACGGCAAAATCCATTGCTGTTCTGCAGCCCCCCCCCCACCACCTCCCACCTACACTAACCCACACTGACAGGGTGGTGAGGTTTGATCGAATATCGCTCACGGCCCTGCAAGGCACGTGGAGGTCCTTACTTGCTTGTTGTTGTAACTAACTGTATGTATATTCTTGGTTCTTTCGGTAAAGTCACGTTGCAGGGAAATAATAAAATAATGCTAATTATTTTTTCACGTGTATTATTTTATTATTTCCCTTCTACGTGACTTTACCGAAAGAACCAAGACTATGAATCCCGGCAATTACGAAAGCTTTAAATCGAAATTTAACTGTATGTATGTTGAACTTATTTCGACATCTGTGAAAGAGCTTCATAGCTCATCGGATTTCTTCAGGATAAATACAGATTCTGATTCATTCAGCAGTGGACTGGCAAAATGGATTGTAGACATATGTACGTGAGTAAGATGCGTTTTTTTTTTTGTCAGAGCCTCCAGAAGAAAGCGTGTTGTGACTGCCAGCCAGCTCATATACGGTCTCGATGTAGCATAGCCTCACAATTACCTGCGATCAATGCCGTTCTCTAAGTGGGTTTGCATTGCCCCGGATTAATAAGTGGTTGTTCCGTCCGTCGATATTGACGGACGTGACGATGTTTTTCTTTTTTTTGAGAAGCGTTGACACCTTTTCCCCTGCCAATTGACATTATAGGCTCGAGCCCCCAATAATAAAAAAAAAACTCCAAACGGTGATTGTCACATTGCCATATTTTTCGAAAGCATTTTACGAATAGATTGTTCCGCGAGGTACGCGAGCAAAATGCTGCGCGTGGTTCAGCATAGCGCGCGGCTTTGTGTGCTTGTGGAGAGAAAACCTGTACATGCAATAGGATAGTACTCATAGGTCTGAACAGATGGATTCAAGAATGAATTTGTTGTGCTGCCATCTCCTGGCCATCGATAAGCAAACCACCCAGAATGTGTCCAATCTTATCGTGTCTCCATCCCCCCAATTACAGCGTCATTCTAATCTGCCCGAGCAGGGCGACTCAATTGACGTGCTTAGATAAGGTGATCCTGTGCATGAATTCGATGTAAATTAAGGCTGTCAGGCAGAGCTCGCAGCCTCGAACAGGGCACATCGTTGGAAGGGAAGACGACCGGCGATCAAGACTCTTCTTCCTTTCTTCCGCTGTCCATCACGAACGACGGTGACTGCGGAGGACAGCTCGCCGCAGCAATTTCCCTGCGCGCCGGTGGGATGAGGGGCACCAGCCCCTTGGCCTGGAAGCATCGGCCACACCGTGGGCGCGAGTTGCTGCTCATCTGATGGATGGGATTTGTGTTGTTGCTGCTGCTTCTGGTGTTGATGTTGATAGGTTGTTGTTATTTTTTCTCTCCCCTTTTTTCTTCAACCCACTTGACCGAGTCGGCCACAGCAGCCACTTCTGCGCTGCTTTACCGTTGGCTCTGAAATTTCCTCCCGGGAGTCCCACATTGAGTTTTGGCTCTCTTGGGTTAGCTTTTCGAGGCGTCTTTGTAGCGCAGTTTTTGGCCTCTTTGAGTTCACCGTAAAGAAGGAGCTTAGGAAGCCGATGGTCCGCCGTTCGACTTACGTGCCCTGACCATCTCGACTGAGAGGAGGTAACTATTGCCTCTGCACTGGGAACTCTAGCTCCAGGGATCAAGAATAATGCCAGAGTGGCAGCAACGGGTCCGAGAGCAAGGCCGCTGGGGAGAGATGGAGTGATGAAATCAGCCCATGTGTAGGTGCTAGGTAGATTCCGGGATTGTGAGAGATGGCAATGGCTTGGAGAAATCTTCATCCAGCAGTGGGTTGGAGATAAAAATATATTATCTCATTATGAAAGTGGCCTTTGTGATGAATAGGAAGGAAACTTTGGGAAACTCATTATCTTAAAAAAATGTCATTAATTATCTCATCACCATTGCTATCATCAACACCAGCATCATCATGAATTGTGTAAATAACAATGCCATCATCAATTACACAATCAACAACACATTTGTCACCATGGTGTCTGTGACCATCCTTGTAATCATTACAATGTAAATAACACGAAAGTCGATTTCACCATGGGCATCCTCACGATGGAAATGTATCCAGCATCTTGTCATAGAAACGCGCCTTCAAATGCCACGTGGCATGCACACAATACATTTCAAATTGCATCGTGAATAATGCTGCTCAAGAGATAAATGTTTCCCGCTTGGATATGAAGGTCAACAGAGAAGACTGATTGCAGGCTTACCACTTATATAATCTAGATCTTAGAATACAGAAAAAAAAACAGCAGAGTTAAGATTGTGCCAATGCCTGATAAACATCCTTAAAGACGAGTGAAACAAACGAGCATCAAATCCCCCGGACTGAAATGCCCATCGAAGCTGGTATTCACTCAACAGGGACAAAGGCCCCATGAGCCACATCAATAGCCGTGCACGAGGCGCTGCAGACAACGCAAGCACAAGAGGTGGCATTGACTGCAAAAGCCACGACGATGCCCACTTTTTACCTATCCATGTCCTGCGGAATACACCGTAGGGAGTTTTGTTGTTAAACAGTTGTTATGTTATACTGTGTTCCAAAACTTAGCTCTATAACTCTCAAAAAAGGGGCGGGTGGGGGGTATGTTCACATTTACTTGCAAGTCGTCTTACCTGCCCAGCAGGGGCAAACTAACCAGCAGAGGAAATCTTTCACATTTGCAAGGAGAGTCTCTTCCCTCGGACTGCGATTTTTCTCATCGCCGTTATCGTGGCGACGTTTGCACGGCGCTCCGTAATAGATCCACGGACTAACAACAACAACTCAAAAAAACTAAAAGTTATTTTTTTCTTCTTTCAAAGAGCCGAGTCGTCGACTGATTTGGGCCATCGCATTCATCTTGTTGACGAATATGGTCTTTTATTCCCTCTTTCTCTGCCTTTCTTTCCATGCCAGTGATTTACAAATGCGTTTTATGAGAATACATTTGAGCATTTCCACCCCTCCCCCATAACTTACCAGCCACCGGCTACAATTTTACGTAGCAACAATGGCAAAAAAAACCCATACACATAAAGCGCTCTTTCGGAAATGCTTTAAAAAGTTCTAGTTTAGCAAAGTAAACAAATCATTTTTAATTCACACATAATTACAAGGGTCCTTTTTGTGGGGGGGGGGGGGGGGAAACATGTAGAAACTACCACCCTCCCTCGCCTCCACCCTTTGTTAACGTTTCCACGAGCACTCCAGCGCCGCACAATAACTAAGGATGAAATGTAATTGAAAACTATAAATCGTTTGATGAGCCAGAGTGGTGGATGCAGTGCGGGCCCAAGCTCCTCCACTTCTTGTCTCATCGCTTGTCCCAAATGGAGCTTTGCAACAGGAACATTTGCAACTCGACGAGCGGCAGCACGGTTGTAAATATTACTTTGCAGCGAGATAGCAAGAAATACTAATAACGAAACCGATCTCCTTCTTTGTTTAGCGCGAAGCCAGAGGCCCATTGAAATGCACTAACTTTTGTGCTGCGGAAAAAAAAAGAATCCGATTGTAATTGTGACTGCAGTTCAGACACTCCATTACAATTCGCTCAACTCGTTCCCATCGCAGCCAGATTACTTTTAGAAACTTTCCGAGACGTCAAGTTTGCAATAATCCAATATCTCGCCTGGGCTAAGGGAGACGTGTGACACGTCGAAGACATCGTTTGGCCATTTTCGCTTTGACTTAACCACTTCTTGGTTGCACGTGTAATTTCAGAAGCAGCTTGCAATCACATCACGGTGACGTGATGTTAACTCCCTCGCCTGGTGGGCAGGAAGCCATGGGTTCGATCCCGACGCCTGGATATTTGGAGTTTGTATGTTCTCTCAGTGGTCGACTGGATATTTTATCCGGGTTCTCCGGTTTTTCCGTCCCCATTTAGAAATATGCGTTTATATTATTTATATTATCTCGCTGCTATAAATGTACACGTTATAAGTCCCTTCGTTGAGCTATGATGTGTGGTCAGGTCATGTCTAAAAAATAAGGTAATGGCTCAGTGGGCTTTTACCTAGTAAAATAAACATATATTTAGTGATTTTCTTACCTTTCCTATACTTTGCACTCGTATTGTGTTTTCGTATTGTTTGCTGCTCGAATTTTCTGACCCGCTCCTTACTGGACACATGTGATAAAGAGCTTTATAGCTCATCGGATTTCTCCAAAAATAAGTAAAGAGTCTGATTCTAAAAAAGGTTGCAACATTTTACAGCTACGTCGACCCACTGCTGCATGTAGGCTTCTCCACGCCATGTCGGTCATGGAGGTTTCTTGACCATTCTTCACCACTCCGGGTTCAAAGTGCAATGTGCTAACCACAGTGCCACTGCTCCACCCCATGCCGTACGTATGCATGTAACTACAGTGCATTAATGTATACGCAATCATTAATTAAAACTTGAGCAAAAAAACATTGGTTTTCAGTAGCATAGATGTGATTGCGTACTGTATATCAATAATCCTATTATTCAATATAGAACGAGCCGATTTTCAATTGAAGTCGAGGGGGAGTGTTTAAGAGTTTACGAGCTGAATATCTACCTATGTATAATATATTGAGATGATGGTGTCATTGTTCAAATGGCAGACAATGGTAGCACACTCATGCATAAAATTAAAGACCAAAACAAAAACAATCTCACTGTTGGCATCAGCACTGCCTTGTGAAACGTAACGTTATCTGCTCGTATGCAGAGGAATTACTTTCCCAAGCGAAGGTGCTTATTACCGACACATCACGGAGTGGTACATTGTTTTCTCTTATGCAATGTTAATGGTGAGGGGTGGTGGCATTTTTCAGCCTGAGTGTTTTTCCGCAAACAAAACATTCATCCAAAGTTGTAATTGGCATTGACTCTGCGTGTACGGTAAGTTCACGGTATACACGCGACAAAAGGGAGGGGGGGGGGGAACTCATGGAGCTTGAGCAATTGACACCGCGGCTTGAGGAGTAAAAGAGGAAACTTAAACGTGGTAATTAAAGCCAATTTTTAGAGACGCGTAATGGTTAATGAGAGGAGGGAAAGCAGCCGCAGAACAAATTGGACAGCGTAATGTTTTGTGCACGTTTGTTTACGCTGGGTGAGAAGTGATGGAGGGAGGGGGGGGGAGGTGACTGTGTGAAAAAAAAAGAAACGTGAATTCGAGTAGAACACACAAAAAAGAGAGAGGACGATAAGCAGAACGGTTGTTTGACGATGCGACCCGCAAGCGAAGTGCCGTTATGCGCTATCGTGAGGGCTATGGAGGCTCGGTGACGCGACGCGGAATCGTTCACAACGAATGGGAAGACGTCAATCGTCAATCAGTCACCGGGCACACTTTAAGCTCTGTGACCTCTGTGGGATATTCTAAAAGTCAACAATCGGGAGTAAATCCTGCAATAAGGGCACATGAGGAAATTATGTTGTATGTTTTTTAATGGAATGTTTCTGGCCCAATTCCCTCCCCCCCCCCCTGATTGTGCTGTCGGCACGATGTCAAGAGACAGGGAATTAATTCAGATATCTCGCACAGCAATTGCAGCCGTTCATGTTTGTGTACACTACATGGAAGAAGATTTCACGGATATATCTCTGGGGTGCCTTAAAAAGTGACCTCTGGGTCCACACAGTAAAGGGCAGCACTTTCCAAACCGCTCCGTACGCGAGAGCAATGTTCATCGTGCGACAAACACACTGTCAAGCAATCCACCACATTAAGTGCAGAACCAAATGTAATCTTATTATTAGGTTTTTTCGGTAAAGTGACGTAGGTAAAACATTAAAATTAATAAACAACTATTACAGGTTATTGATAGACAGCCAGGCTTGTTTTACCATGTTTAGTTGTTTCTTTTTTCACACTATTGTTATGTAGGCCAGGCTTAGTCACAAACCGTACCTCTCCATAACAAAGGCTCAGCCTCTTAAGCCTCGCCTTACCATATTAATAAAAAGTGTGCCGTACTTGGCCCTTCCCCCTCTCCAACCATTATATATACGGAGTGGTAGCTCTTGTAATCTCTCATTTACATGATACAGCTGTCGTGGCTGTGAAGGTTCCACCTGAAGACGGAAGCTTGTGTTGCCTCCGAAACGTCGTGATTTTTATTTTATTTTACTTTTATTAATTTTAAGGTTTTACCTACGTGACTTTACCGAAAAAACCTAAGAATATGAATCCTTGCAGTCACGAAAGCTTCAAATCTACAACAAATGTAATCTGTTTTATTGTGCAGTTATTGGTGACTAGTGTGGGATTATAACCTAATATAAACTATTAAACTTCGAAACTATATATTTTTTTTAACCAGGTAAGGCACACTGAGCTATAAATCTATTTTTCAGATGCGACCTGGACACAAACGATAGCCCAACGAAGTGGCTCATCGTGTGGAAATATATTGCAGCCAAATACTGTTGATTCTAAATGTGGAGGGGAAAACCGGAGGACCCGGAAAAAAATCCAAACGACCACGGGGAGAAAGACATGCAAACTCAAAATATACAGGCGTCAGGGTCGGGATCGAACCCACGACCTCCTGTGTGCCTGGATTTGAACCCAGGATCTCAGCAGTGCCAGCTCAGGATTCTAACCTCTGAGGCACCCACCCACCCATTAAAGGATGAAATTAACATTTCCAATTTCCCAACCCACATTCCTATAAAATAGATCGTCCTTGTATGTTTACTGTTTCATTTAATTGGTTTGCATTCATCAACTTTATCAGCATTTAAGAGATGAAGCTGTAATTAAGAATCGATGAGAATTGTTTTAGATGTACTGTACATACATAGTAAACGAAACAAGTAGTGATATAGTTGCTGTCAAGGTTGATTTAATTGAAAAGGAGAAACTCTAAAGTCAGCAAAGTGCTAACTATTAATCTTTGAATTAATCTAAAATGTGGGTGTGAAGGTCAGAGCAATTACCTTACCTTATAAAACTTTTTTTTTCCATAAAAAATGTGGTGCATTTAAACAAAACATGTAATTTCTTCTTTCCATTACATTTATAAGTTGGGCACAAAAAAAGGTGTGTGGATGTGTGAGCCCAAACATTTTAGTTGTGTTTAGTTTGTCGTCCTTCCTCCACACCTCTGTAGAGCACGGTTGGCTACGTGCGGAGCGAAAGAAATTCAACACACGTACACACAAAGGTGAACAATGTATGCATTTGGTTTAAGCTTCCACAGCCGAGAAAACAACACGAACATTAAAAACACTTTACCCGATGAACGATCTTCACCAGGCAAATCACGCACTCCTGCTAACAAGGCGCTCTTGGAGAATCTAACATGTGAATAGCTCCATCTCAATGTAATCCACCAACCCCACCTCCCAGGCGACTGCATGAAGAGCGGCACACCGCAGCCACCACGCTCAGCCATCTGTCACATTATACGTGGACATTATACGAGTTAAACATGAAGCGTTCAGGTCGATTCATGAACCCAGTAAAAGTCACTCGCTCACCGACGGTCAGTTGACTCCATATCACCCTGCTATTGCTGCCACCATGGATACCATTAACTTCACTCCTCAATTCATCCACCCGTTTGGAAGACTTGGTCTCCACCAGACAGGTTGATTTGTCTCATCCACCACCCTGTGTTCAACTACCACACTGCAGGTCATAACAACACAGCCTCACCAACACACTACCCAACTCACCAACTCACTCATCACCACACTGTAGGTCACGACACTTTCCTTTCTGCTCTTACCTCACACTGCTCGACTTTTGGGGATTTCCTCCCAACTCTTTTTGCAAGTTCTCATAAGCGGGCTGCATTCAAAAAGTGTGTCTATGAACTCTTATATATTACACCATCAGTATGCGGGCAATGAGTGAGTGTGGCTGGTGAGTGTCTCGGAGTGGCGAGTGTTTGACAAGTGTGACTGTTATTGGTGAACCTACATAGTGGATGTGATTGTCTGGTGAGGGGTGAGCATCAGGTGAGTAATTCATGTTAGGAGAGTGGCGAGTGTCAGACCAGTGGTCTGTTAAAGGTCAAGGGAGATGGATCGCCAACTAGTCTAGTCTGCATTATAAGAAATGTAATTTTAGATCAGGGATGAGGAATCGATTAAGTTAATTGATCAAATAAAACGTGAAATGTACCTCTTCTTTTGGGGTCGTTTACTCAGGCCCCTTTGAAAAAGGGAGCCAGAGGGCCTGCATGAGGATGTTTGCCAAATTGCGTAAATGAGAGTTTGGCATTCGAAACCAAAGTACTCAAGATAAACAAGACGCATACAATGTATATCTATGGGACCTTTTTGCCAGTAACACAATGATGAAAACACAAGCATAGGCGTCACCCTTTCTGGCAATAAAACAGGTGTTAGATGTTCAAACACCAAATAGATATCCACTGTAAGGCACAGTGGCGTAGCTAGGATATTTTGCGCCCGGGGACGAACTATAAAATTGGCGCCCCCCCCCCCCCCCCGTTTAATCACATACAAAATGTTTTACATGACATGTAGGCTGTGTGTGGCGGGATATATAAACTTTTAGGTCGAGGTGTAGATTTGTGCAGTAGTTTCAGGCTGCCGCGCCCGCCGCAATAAGTTATAATGTGACGTTGTAAGCCTCATTTCGGCGCCCCTTTACCTTGGCGCCCGGGGACATATGTACCCCCCCTGCCCCCCCCCCCCCTAGCTACGCCTCTGGTAAGACATGAAGTCTGAATGAGCCACATGTCCTTGTTATACCTTGTTGTACATCTATTCATGTCTGAACAATTGCTCCATGTCAATTCACATTTTTGCACATGCTAGTAATGAGTGAGGGTATGCGCATACGTTAATAGTCTTTTAACGTACAGTGTGTACACTTTTACTTTGCAAGCCTACTGGCTATCAACAACGAATAGTTCATGAAGCCATCCATAAAAACAGACACAATTTCAACTATGAGGATGGTTATAAACTGAGCAATAATTAGAAAGATGTCATCAACCATTTGGTGTCATGATTTGTGTTTTCTTGTCAACCTCCACCGTCAGCAGTGTGGGTGTGTGGAGCGAGGGGCAATGATTGCCTGGCGGCCCTTTGATTGGGGGAGACCCAATGCAAGTTTAGTTGTTTTCTCCTACATTAATATTAGCTGCCCCGCCCATGCTGCTGATACACTTGGGCGACGCCCATCTCTAAACCTTTATAAACAGTTTGCCTTTAGAGGCAAACCCCCCTTTTCCTGATGACGACCGCTTGTGTTGCGATCGAAACGTCGTGGTTTTTGTTTTTACTTTTATTTTATTATTTGTATTCACTTTTTTTCTATCTACGTGACTTTACCGAAAGAACCAAATAATAGTGTGTCCACTACGAAGCTTTTTGTTTAATTGCCCAGTGTGGAGGTATTAATTCGTGTGACATGCCAAAGCATGAATTATGTTCTACAGGGATAAAATATAGTTCAAGAATGGCCTTTGAAGGACACTTTCCATAACTCTTTCCAACTAAAGTTCAAAGCGTTAGTGCATGAATTATCTGTCTGTTCATCTATCCATCCGTCCATCTGTCTATACCATGGGGTCTTAATAACACTCTTCACTCTCCTAAGTATGATCCGATAAGAGGACAACTTTAGTCTGCAATTATTTTGCTGTTGGGGACTTGCCCTCGAAAAAAAACTCTACACATTCGTCAATGACACTGCGTAAACATGTAAATATAAGCTGTATATACAACAGGCCAAGAATTGGCTCATAGCCATTCTTCTTAACACATAAAGAAGGGCTGTTGCCCAAAACGTTGTCTATATATATTTTAAAGCAGTGTTACTGGGGCAGGTATTTTTTTTGTAACTGTGCATGTTCATCACTGCCAAGGCACCATCATCAAATCCTAGATTTGAAGCTTTCGTGACTGCAATGATTAATATTCTTAGGTTTTTTCGGTGAAGTCACGTAGGTAAAAACATTAAAAAGTAAAATAAAATAAAAATCACGACGTTTCGGAGGCAACACAAGCGTCCGTCTTCAGGTGGTACCGTCACAGCCACGACAGCTGTATAAAGTAAATGAGAGATTGCAGGAGCTACCACCTTCTCCAACCATTATATAAACGGAGTGGTAGCTCCTGCAATCTCTCATTTACTTGATACAGCTGTCGTGGCTGTGACGGTACCACCTGAAGACGGAAGCTTGTGTTGCCTCCGAAACGTCGTAATTTTTATTTTATTTTACTTTTTAATGTTTTAACCTAGGTGACTTTACCGAAAAAACCTAAAAACATCATCAAATCGTTTAATTGCCAGAGGAAATCAGGTAAAAAAATTGCACGAAAGGTTGCCCATAATTTGGAGATAAAAGCAGATAAAAATGGCACGAGCTGAACGCGTGTAAACACATTTTGTTCCGCCCACGAACCCGTCAGCTTTCCGCATTGTGAGCTTTCGTGATTAAATACAAATCGAGGACAAATGCGCGGTGCCGGGAATCTTTGTGTAATCCACAGACGTGTGTGATTAGCAGGGTTGGCTACATTCGTTGCACGAAAGAAGTTAAACGTACGAGCACGAATTGAGACTTCCTTTGCGTTTTCAGCAATTGTGGAAGGTGGACAAATGAATTGCAACGACTTCTGGCCGCGGTGACATGAACAATTACATCTGGCATACCATCAAAAAGGCATTAAGCAATCCATCCATTGTGCACTCCAAAAAAAATGAATGTTAACGTTTTCTGGTGTGGGCTGTTATGCAGATACTGAACATCAGTCACGAGCTTCATTCTAAAGGATTAACTTACCAACCCTTCATATCATCCACAACAGACATGTTCATTTACTTATGAATGTCGTGAGGGGGGGGGGGGAATGTATGTTTCAGAGCGAGCGTATATCAGGAATTGTTGCAATACAAATGGTATGCTATTTGTTAGGCGTGCTGCAATATAAAAAAGGCGAGGTTTCAATGTGTATGGAAAAAAAATCCAGCCGTTCTCAACCCATCCGACACAGGCAATTAGTAAAGTTTGTCAATGATGGGAGGTTTCCCAAATTAGAAAAAAAATACATCTGCAAATTACACAATTGGTACCATACATAGCAAACCATTACCTCCCTACTGGCAGATTAACGCAGTGGGTCACTTTTTCGAATTAAACCTATCCCGGTCATTGGAGTGTTCACCTGGTTAAACAAAATAAACTGCAACCACACTAGTTAGTGCAGGTTGGTAAAAGGTGGGGGGGGGGGAGTCGAGTGGAGGGGGGGGATTAAACCTTGGCCGGGATTCCAACTTAGGTCGCCGGATTCTGCAAACGGTGGGCTGACCACCCATTATACTTTCATTGCAGGTGTAATCAGCGTTCACGTGACAGCTCAAACAAGAAGTATCAAATTATATTAACGGGTCCCAACGTAACTGTACCTCTCCTAGCCAGACACGCCATCCACGAACTATGAATGCGCCTTAATGCCCTCATCTTGCGACAAGATGAGGCATTTGATTGTTTAAAATCTTTTGAAATAGCAAAACTTGTATGTGGAGGCGGGGGGAGGAACCAGCCGCAACCGTTCATCAGACTCGCACATTCCCGTCGCTACAGTTACCCTCGACTGTTTTTTCATGAAAGCATTTTATTCCGCTCCCCAACCAGCTCCGCTCAGAACGATGCTTCGACTGCAGGGATTCATCTTCTTGGTTCTTTCGGTAAAGTCACGTAGAAGGGAAATAATAAAATAATAAAACATAATTCTAGATTTGAAGCTTTCGTGACTGCAAGGAATCATCTTCTTAGGTTTTTTCGGTAAAGTCACGTAGAAAGTAAAATAAAATAAAAAACAAAAATCACGACGTTTCGGAGGCAACACAAGTCTCCGTCATCAGGTGGGACCGTCACAGCCAGATTAGCTGTATCAAGTGAGGCAATGATTCAAGATGTAATCCCTTAAAAGCGAGTTGAGGGGGGAGGGAGAGGGAGGGGGGAGCTCATCAGACTATGGTAGCCAATGAAAGGAACGTATCGGGAGGGAGGGGGGGCGAGGCCAAAAGGGTGGGCGATGAAAGGGTGGGCGATGGACGTGGAAGCGCTTGTGCGCAAGCGCTTGTGCGCAAGCGGCACAAGCGCTTCCACGTCCATCGAAGAAGATAATAAAACATAATAAAATACAATTCTCACGACGTTTCGGCCACAACGCAAGCAGCCGTCCTCGGGTGAAAAACAGGTCTGTCATTCAGACGCTGTCTTTCCAACAGACCTGGTCTTCACCTGAGGACGGCTGCTTGCGTTGTGGCCGAAACGTCGTGAGAATTGTATTTTATTATGTTTCATTTGTATTATTTTATTATTTCCCTTCTACGTGACTTTACCGAAAGAACCAAGAAGACAGAACGATGCTGTTACGATGCAACCCTGCAAACGCGGCGTAGCTTTGCCGACCGTGATGGGCGCAGAAATGGGTCTCCGACTGAGCGGCGGTAACGGATCGGAGAGGCCTTCACCACCAACTGGATTGGTCATGGCCGATGGCGATGATGGTGGTGAATTCTTCACAGAGCTTCTCTTGAGTAATCGTCGGTTTGCAACCTGATTGCCGATCAGTGGCATATTGGTGACAGCTTATAAAAAAACATGGAGCAAACTGTCTTCTTGGTTCTTTCGGCAAAGTCACGTAGAAGGGAAGTAATAAAATAATAAAAATAAAACATAATAAAATAAAATAATTCTCACGACGTTTCGGCCACAACGCAAGCAGCCGTCTTCAGGTGAAGAATGAGACACTACCAAGCTAGGAGCTTATATATAAGCTGGGTTGGAGGTGGAAGAGCGCCTTAACAAAAAGAATGTGCATATGAAGATGAATTTAGCATATTCATGGGAAATGGAGCAAACTGCTTTGAACATGGGGAAGATGAGGAAAATGCTACGCTGTATGTTACAAGTCAGAATCAGAATATTTATATTGGAGGAATCCGGTGATCTATTAAGCTATTTTTAAATCCTTTATATTAAGTTCACTTGCTTGCTTGCGCGCTTACGACCGTGCAAATCTTTCGGTCGTTTTTTAACCCACTTCCCGTGATCCAATCGAGCTGACATTATGCACACAGACTCGTTGTGTGTGACAATGTATTTTCGTGAAATTTTTTTTCCAAAATTTTACACCTTTTAGGAAAAAAAAATATTATATTTAATTACCAATTGCTTAATGGTGGCAGACAATCATCTGACCCATAGGTGGCAGCCATCTCAAGCCAGAGGACGAGATGACTCTAGCTGCCCGTTTCAAAGACCAATGTGGGCTGGGTTGTGGCCCATTAAACACGCATATAAAGGATTTATATTGAAAAACGTTGTTTTTAGGGGTTAATTTTTCCCATATGTCCAGTAGGGGCGGGTAAGACCATTATAACAACCAACAATACGAGAACACGATAGGAGTGCAAAGTACAAGTAAGGTAAACAAGTCAGACAAACAATTACAAATACAACAATAAACCATCCCCATCCTACCAGGCAAAGCCCACTGAGGTATTAACTTATTTTTCAGAAGCGACCTGGCCACAAACGATAACTCAACAAAGTAACCCATCATTTGGACATTTATAGCGACAAAATCATCTAAATAATCTAAATACATGTTTATAACTGTGGAGGGAAAAACCTCAGGACCCATAAAAAAAACGCACTCGACCACGGGGAGAACATGCAAACTCCAAATATAGATAGGCGTCAAGGGTCGGGATCGAACCACCAGCCGCCTGCATACCAGGCGAAGGATGATAACATCTCACCACCGTGTACGCGAGATGAAGAACACACGGTGCACACACACGGCAATGGGTGTGGGCTGTTAGTTGTGATATGCGACGTTGTGCCTCATACATTGTCCGTGCAGGAGGGAAGATAAATGTGGATTGGATCTCATCTCTTGTGGGCTGGAGCTGGCATAACTTAATTTTGCTAACAAGATTGCAAAACATTTGAAGATATATTATGGGACCTCCTTTGCAAGTACCAAAATATGAGAATAGGTTTTCCCATTTTTTCTGGCAACAAAACAGGTGTTGAGATGTTAAAACACCAAACTGAAACCTTTAACAAGGAATCATGTCTGCATTAACCACAATACTTGTGGTCAGAATGCAAAAAAAAACACTCTGATAATATATGCATTGTCTTTGAAACTGATTGGCCCACACCAAAGACAGCTTTCTTTCGAGCCTAGTCTCAAACGGTGTTAGACCAGAGGATTCAGTTTCAAAGACAATGCATATACTATCAGAGTATGTTTTTGTTTGCATTCTGACCACAAGTATTGTGGTTAATGCAGACATAATTCCTTGTAAAAGGTTTCAATTTGGTGTTTTAACATCTTAACACCTGTTTTGTTGCCAGAAAAAAGGGGAAAACCTATTCTCAATTGAAGATATCTTTCATAATAAAGGTTTCAATTTTATTAAATGGCATAAATATTAATGTGACTTTAACCCATCACCACTCTACACAGCCAATTAGTTCGGTTTGTCACGTAAACGAAACGTGCCAATTAGTTACAAACCGGTGTGCTGAAGTAGTAACAACAAACGTCGTGAGAATTGTTTTTATTATGTTTTATTTTTATTATCTTATTACTTCCCTTCTACGTGACTTTACCGAAAGAACCAAGAAGATGAATCCCTGCAGTCACGAAAGCTTTAAATCGAAATTTAACACATTCATACTTACACCATCTAACCCCCCCAAAAAATAACACCTTCATTACGAATAACATTGGCCACGAAAGCCCACGTGTTCAAATTGAAGATATCTGTTAGAGGGACACAACTGGAAAACACAGCAGGGTGGATAAACCTGTGCGTCTACTGACGGTGCTCCGTGAGCAACGGATGATAATGTATTGTCCGAGGTGCGTCTCCACGGCACATACCTCGTGGTACTGCTGGACCACCTCCTCTGGCGATGGCCCCAAAAAAATGTAAAAGTCGAGCACCCCTCCAATGGTGCGATATGTCAGGGCTGGCGTGGGCTGTATGGTGACGTCTGAGAAAACAAACGCAAAAAAAACACACACACAACACGACAGATTGTAGGTATGCACCCATTTCAAACCTTTAAAAAAAGTCTGCCTCAGCAGCAGACCACGCTTTCCCACCTGATGATGGACGCTTGTGTTGTGCCCGAAACGTCGTGATTTATTTTATTTTATACCTACGTGACTTTACCGAAAGAACCAAAGAGTATGGATTCCTGCAGTCACGAAAGCTTCAAATCCAGATTCAATTGTAGGTACGTGCACAGTTGCACTCACTACTCCTCAGCCATCGATCTCGTCACATCATGGACCATATATTCTCATCTCCAGCCACCAATCCCTCTCTGTTCATATCTCGGGGTTACTCCCAGTTAACTAGGTGCAGATGACATGGCGAACAAAAGTTTGCTCAATCCAGCCAGAGGCTGCCGGCTCTTGAAATGTATTCAGAGCTCGCCGAACGTGGGAGTTACGTTCCTCTGGAAAATGGCGTGTTGGGGAAAAAACGCGTTCGACAAATAATAGACCTAAAGGAGAAAATAGGGTTGTGTTCCTGGATCTGAAATTATCACCCCCGTCTAATTCTACAAGATTCCCACCCTTGTTATTGTACGAAAGGGTACTGAATCGCTTTCCGTGTGTGTGTGTGCGCACTCTTTATTTTTCAATTCCACCTTGGCACAATTCCCCCGGCTCTATTCCTCTTCCCGCACTGCGGCACTCACGCCCGACGCTCGCCCCTAACACTGACACTTGAACGTTCACGGTTCGACATGTCAACGTCCGTCGAACGTCCTCAACGAGTGGACGGCGAGATGCGTGCGGCAATGTGTGAACATCTGCGATGTGCCGTTGCGTGTCTTGAGTGTGTTACATCATCGCACGCAAAAACACACACGCGGAAAAAAAAAACACGCATGGTAAATTCATCGTTCTCAGAGTCGATTCACCTTGCAACGGATGCAGTACTCTAACGGCACGGCTTGTCGACGCCGAGATGAGCATTTTTGCAGCGACATACCATGATCTTTTCCAGGTCACGCTTGCAACAAAAAGGAGGCAATGTTCCACATACGTCTCAATGGGGTTTATTTCATCTGCTGGTAAAATGAAGGATCCTGCCTATTGCTTGAAAGTTTATACGTTTTTTGTTCTTGGCATAAAGCAAAGCTGCATGCCAACTGCATCCTCCGGGTCTCTCTACGCATTGTCGCTGCCCCCTACATGCCCCCGAAATCTCTCTCCGAGGCACTGACGGCACCGCCATCAGCTTCGCTTCAGCAATACTCGCTTATTTTTTTCTCGCATACCGGGGTGGTCCTAACGTGAGCGAATTAAGTTTTCGGTGGAAGGGGATACGTTCAGTGTCACGGTTTTCAAGTCGCAGTTGACCCATACCGGTGGATTAATCAACAGTTTTAATAGAAATGCAAAGCGTTATTAATGCACACATGCTGAGATTTTGTTGGGACAAGAATCCGTAATTTATTGCGTGGCAGTGCCAATCACACCTCTACCATCCCATTCCTATTGTCGATTTGAGACCGTAGAAGACTTAAAGTAGCATTTATTCCCAGCCAAACTGGAACCACGACCGCAATTGAACAGACAATTGCACGATGTCATTGTCAATCATGAAGGTCGACATCAGGAGTTGCTTTTATGCCGAATCCGCGCAGCGCCACACAATCCATCATTTTGCGTTAAATCATCAACAGATGTGTGCATTGTGTCATGGGAAAGGGTACCCCAGTCACTAAAAAAGCCATACTCTTATTACTGCATGGGAAATAGCAAATACACCGGCATAGTTTAAACAGGCAGTTAATTTTATATTTGATTCCAACCTTGCACAGGATATTCTTTGATTAGGTTGTAGATTATTTGCATGAACAGTATAAAATGCAAGGGCTTTTGAAATACGTTTTAAATGCCTTTATCTATGAGCTAATATATTCATAAGTTTTTGTATCTCTCCAGTGACTGAAACTAAGTTAGTTACTCAATTTTAAATTGCATTTCAGTTTTTGTGTTATTGGTTCGTTTTATATATATATATTCTTTTGCCATGGTCATTGCCTCTTAGCCCTGAATTTATTTTCCCCAGGTTTTCCTTGAAAAAATATACAATTCATCTCAAAGAGCTTTCATTTGGTTTTAAATGAAGTAAAGGCATTCATCTAACAATGTTCAATCCAAATAATGTATTAAACAGCGACATGCGTGCAAAATTGCGTGACATAAACATGTGCTGCAAACTAGACAGCAAGATCTTGCTTACTTTTTACCAGCCTCAGCATCACATGCAATGGAAATAAATCTACTTGGTTCACAGGAGATGGGGATCGTGTCTTTTTTGTGCGACCGTGTTTAACATAAGACCAAAAGCCAATAGATATTCAGGCCGAGCTTTTCTTACGAGTAAAACCAAGCAACCTCTAAGGCATCATTTATTTGCAGGACAAGTTAGATGCAGTTTTAGATTCAAGATTGCTTCGTCATACGGTAGACACGGGGTGATATCAGATCATATGCAGGAGCTAGATGGGAAGTTGCATCACGAGATCGTCTAGGGAGGCTTTCATCAAGCGGTGAATTGATAATGGCTGACGACGATGATGATGAATCTGCATAGACATGTCAGCTTTTCCAGCAATTCCGGAACAGCATTTACAATGTACATCACCCTTTCACTCACTCGGTTTTACGACCATCGATGCGTACGCTGTATATGCGTGTAAAATGGTACAGCTGAAGATAACAAGACAAAAAAATAGTCCGAGAAGAGGCCGCAAGGGCCCGAAAACCCTGGGCTTGGATGCAACGCTGGTGAATTTACATTTGAATACGCTAATTAATGACGTTATTATATACGCGGCGCCCTTCATCAGCAATCACGGAAAACAAAAAAAAGCCCTGGTCCCCGAATTTTCGTGAGCGCTCAGCCAAGCACACGTGCAACCCCATAACACCTTTTAATTAAATGATTGATGGCACTCCGTACAGTTCAAATTAATTGCATTGAGCACAGCTGACAGGAGGTGCTCTTAAGTACCCACGCTGGATTAGCTGACTAATTGAGGTGCTGTGGGTTCAGCAGCCATCGCATGGGCTGGCGCGTGGTCACGTCGGCCACTGCCGGCACGTGATTACCAACGGACGTGGCGGAGGAGCGGTCGCTGTAAAGTGCATTGAGCGAAGTCTTCCACGAGTCGTAATCGAACAATGCAGGCCGCCGGTGGGGCCCCCGGTGGCCTTTGGTGCGGCCCCTGACGTGAGGCCCCCGACAATATACAACACGTGACATCACCAACCCCCCCCTCATCATCATCGTGCTGCTGTTAAAGCCCAATGGTTTCAAATGTGTGGCGGTCCTCGCACTGATGATGTCTTCTCGGCGACAGCGACAGGGATCCACCCCATCCCACCCCCATCCCCCCCCTCCGAAAATTAGTGGAGAACACTGCTTTACCGGGAGCGTCTGGACTGGAGGCATGATTATTAATTTGTGCATTATTTGTTTTTGTTTATATCATTACTCATACCCAGGGGATGATGTCACAGTGCAATGGTGAGCGCACTGAATTTGAAAGTCTAAATGTTGCAGGTTCAATTGAGGTCGCAGGTTCCATCTCAGTTGAAACGATTGACTAGTTTCTCAAACCCCACCACCTCTGTCCAATAAGCGGAACAAATGGGTGAACGACAGTTGGCCTACTCTTCCACGCTGGGTCGACGTATTCGAAGAGGTGGGAATACCCAGACTTTATCCTTCCACACACGACCTGCCAATCGACAAACTGGTGTTATCGTCTTATTTCCTGGATGAACAGAGATGGGATGATTTAAGATACGTTCCAATTTTTTCAACTGCCCCGCTGGCAGATTGAACCCGTGACCTCTGGATTGCAGGCCTTCAAATGCCGAGCAGCACATGGAAAATCTCCTAACGTCACCACACGCCTTGTAGGGACTGAGTCTTTAAGCTGCAGTGAACCCAATGATTATGCCGATTAGTTTTAAGTTTCAGTTTCATTTATTTGGTATAGCCCTGTGAGCCATTCGGCTCTTGAATCGGGTGCAACTGCAACAAACAAAAAACAAAAATATGAACAAGAAAACATCTTAAAGTGACTATGCGCAAACAGAAAATCCAGGAACATGATGTACTCATGTGTGATATGGCTGTTGTTCATTATTGCACCGAATATAAAAAAGTCTAGTGTGCTAACCCTTACCCCGTGGACGCATGCCTCCAAGTGAAGGATCCTCCATAAAGAAGAGTATTTCCACTTTATTGTTTTTATCAGGTAAGGAACACTGAGCTATATAGATATTTTTCTGGCCACAAATGATTATTCAACGAAGTGGCTTCTCACGTGCAAATGTATAGCAGCCAAATTCTCTAAATGCATGTCGATTCAAAATGTGGAGGGAAAAACAGAGAAAAATCCACACGACCACGGAGAACATGCAAACTCCAAATATACAGGCATCAAAGTCGGGATCGAATCCAAGACCTCCTGTATACCAGGCGAGGTAGTTAACATCACGCCACCGCGGCACCCTATGTGGACCCCCCCATACAACGCAAAAAAGCAACTCTGTTTGCTGTGGCTTGGTCGCATTAGTTTTGAATCACGGCCGATGATGTTCGCAGAGTTCCTGTTACCCCTCTATTCCGCGGTCGGCGTTTTGTACCGGGCTCACGTTGAGTTCCAATAGTGAACAACACCAACAACAAGAATCACGGTCGTTTGATGACACTTAGCGACGTGAGCCAAGCAATGAGGTCACTTACGTAGGGGAAACAGAGGAGGTTGAACTCTTATCGTGTGGACATTCAAGGCAGCCAAACAATCTAAACGCATGTTTCTAAATGTGGAGGGGAAAACCAGAGGATCCGGATAAAAATTGACGCGACCACAGGGAGGACATGGAAACTCCAAATATACAGGCGTCAGGTTCGGAATAGAACCCGCTACCTCCTGTGTACCAGGCGAGGTAATTAACATCTTACCACTGAGGCTCTCACCAAAGAGTAAAGGTCGCTCAAATATGTTATGCAGAATATTTCACTGCTTACAGCTTGTCCTATTGTCGGCCACATCCAAATCTCTCTGTTTGAATGGCAGCTTTCATTGAGTCACTACGACATGCCAAGGCCACGACTGCCATTTTTACGCATCGGCAAAGCGAGCAGCAATGGGTTAAGCGATTCACATTTGACACAACTTCATTTGGGACGTTATTGCTCCAAGTAAGCAGCATCTGCTTTTGCTACCACTGCCAAAAACAGGAATGATTATATATATATTTTTTATAACAGTGCTTTCAAGATGACAGAGTGGTGCGTTACAACCTCCAGTGTTTGACAGGAGCCTGTCCATAAAAAATAGAAACGTCCAACTCGCTGACACTCGCACAAATCTCGCGTCGAGCTGATAGTGCTTTTTTCATTCGAGTAAACTGGACAAATCCACCCCCCCCCCACTGAAAGGTTCACACGAGGCAATTCAACATACAGTACTTAATTTTTTTTTACAATTATGGAATTTCTATTCTCATAGAAAGACGTTAATCTACACTCGGTGGTGGTTTCCCAAGCTTCATCATTACCATCGTCATCATCATCACCATCGCCACCATCATCATGGTTGATGGCTGCTATTATGATGTATTATGTATGCCGAACTTCTTTCGCACTGTATGTAGCCAACCATGCTAATCGGAGGAGCGCGGAAAGGACAATATAGTAAACACAAAAATCAGTTCAAAATAAAAAAAAATTATTTCGATTTAAACTTGCATTTCAACAGTGGCTTCCAAATATCTGAAGGAAGAGCGTTCCAGATGGCTGCAAAAGCGCATGTGAAAGCGTGCGATGCAGTTCGATGGCCAGCCAAAAGCTGCTTCGAGGATGACTGAAGTATCCGTGATGGTTGATGCTCATTGACTAGATCAGCGAGGTATTTGTGGTTCATTCGTGGCAAGCACTTTGTGTGTGATGAGAGCGATTGTTGCATCGCAGGATCGTGTGCGATGACGACGGTTTGGGGAGCCTTCATTCAGCAGTGGATAGATCGTGGCCACACCTACAACTATCCCCCGCACCCCCGATTAGCAAGGTTGGCTACGTATGGTGTGAAAGAAGTTCAACGTACAAGCGTGGCTGATGATGGATAGCTTATACTTTCGGTTATTTTTCGATTTAAAAGCTTTCGTGACTGCAGGGATTCATCTTCTTGGTTCTTTCGGTAAAGTCACGTAGAAGGGAAATAATAAAATAATAAAAATAAAACATAATAAAATACAATTCTCACGACTTTTCGGCCACAAAGACGCTGTCTTTCCGACAGACTGCTTGCGTTGTGGCCGAAACGTCGTGAGAATTGTATTTTATTATGTTTTATTATTATTTTATTATTTCCCTTCTACGTGACTTTACCGAAAGAACCAAGAAGATTTCGGTTATTTCTCAACCCACTGCTGAATGAAGCCTTCCACAGTTCTGGGGGTTGTTTGACCTTACTTCACCACTCTGGTCCGTGTGGGTTGATGGTGGGGAGGCCCATGAACTGCTCAGACATCGCTCGCCACTAGTGTTAACCGAGGCAGGGAATTGAACTTAGGTTGTTAGATTCATCGTACAGTGTAACACGGCTTCAACCTCAGAAACAAAAAAGTAAAAATGTGTTTAATAATTAAAGGAAATCTCCACACTGGATTATAGGACAAAAAGAAATAATTCCCTTTGTTTGTGAAGAAAAGGCTCTCTGAGGCTTAACACTTCCTCACCGGGGTCTTGCATCGGGATGTTTGGTAAACACCGTTAATGAGCTTTTTTGGCATGTGGCAGAAACAAAAGGGCACTCAAAGAAACACCACACATATAAGGGGATAACCACTCCAATGCTCACCACGCGTGGATTCAATTGGACTTTGCTGCACATCCATCTCCTGACCCCCTTGTAGTCCAGTAGCATTCGGAATGTGTTTGATCCACCAAACCTTGCCTCTAAAGTTACTGGATTACAGGCATGCGCCAACGTGCTTCAAATGGTATTTGTTAAAGGCTATATGCACGTGTAGAATTTAAATTACAGCAGTAATTTCCATGCTGACAATCCACAGGGTAACTTTTAAAATGCAATTCCGTTTCGTGTAAATTGCTGTTCAATGTGGAAATGTGATGGTTATAAGGTGCATATGGGAATACGGCCATGCAATACTAAGATTCGGCCAAGAATTGCAAGATAATTATCACTTGTGAAATAAGCAGAACAACTAATAATAGTGCTTTACTTTTTTAAATGCGAGTCTGTATTTCTTATATAAGTTATATATTTTCAGCATTTCCTCATGATTCATTTTTCTCTTTAATTTAGTGATAACTTGCAATGTGTGAAATGTGTTATTCCTTACTTATCGGTAAAAAGAAGAAACAAAAACCCTTCTGAAGCAACTTGAATTGCACTGCAGGCAGCCACCTTAATCGTATAATTAAAATATTATAATGAATATCAAAACATTTCTTAAATTGATTACACGCATGAGTCCCACGAATGATGGCGATGATTACCCAAGGCATTCGTGATAAATATTTTCATTTATGAAAAACAAATTGCATTTTCATTTTTATGGCATATTGTTTATGCGAGCAATGCCACTGATTTTCATTTTATTTAAATGTTTCTTTGTCAGAAGGCTGGATGACGTACGACAAATGAGACGAAAAATACGTGAATTTACGTCACCAAAGCCTCTCGCATCCAAGATGCTAGCTTCAGTTTAAAAAGAAGGCGATAAAGAACACAACTGTGCCATTTTGATGGGAAGGGTTTTTGCTATTGGGCACGTTGATGTCCACGTGTTTAAAATCCAGCACTTTAAAGACACGGGGTTGGTCTATCACACAAACGTATGAAACTCCTAAATTCGCTGGGTTGCAAGGTGGCCATGAGATTGCCGTAAAAGCGAATAGATTCTCGAATTTGTCTGTGTGGAGCTTTGCATGGTGTTCTGCAATATTAAGTGGGCCTTCTCTGTCGTCACTGATTTATCTCACACACACACAACACTCTCATGAATGGAATTGGACAAACATTCGACGGCAGTAACCTGGGATACAATTACGGAGCACCATTATTATTATTATGGGAATACCGCTGTGGTGAAACGGTTAGCGCACTGGACTTGCAATCAAGATGTCGCTGGGTTCGATTTGAATTCCTGGTGACGCAGTTGAAACAATGGGGCTCGTTTCTTAACCATTATTCATTCTGTCCACCGTAGCGGTATAAATGGGAACCCTTACGGTCGTTTATCGGCGGATACCGTGTGGAGGGGTAAAGTGTGGGTACTCCCAACTCTTCCAAGAAGTCTGACCAGCGTGGAAGAGGAGGCCAAAATGCCTTCAAAGAGGCGCTCTCTTGAACGCTCTATAATCAAGGCCCTTCCACCAACTGTGGTGTAAAACTATAATTTGAGGGCTGCATCTTTACCACGTTTCGCTATTATTATGATTGACTACTTGCTATTATTATTCACTGCTCTGTCTTCATTTCGCACATCACCAGCATAGAAAAAAAGAAACATCCTGAGTAACAAAAAATCAACTGAGCTGGAGAAAACTTAGCTGAAGGGTACCTACCTCAGATGAACGATCAGCAGCTTGCCAAAGCAATTTCTCTATTAACAGGACTATCTCGCTAATTGTATACCAATTATGCTAATGGGGACTCTGGCAGAGAATGAAGCGTCAAAATTTCGTTTCAAAATCTCAGACAGCAGGCACTTCATTTGGATTAGGATTTAACTCGGAAAGCGATGTTACAGGATTTCCTCGCGATGCATTTTCTACTGCCAATCTTCAGTTTCTGTCCATGTTACTGCCTTTGTAACGGAGACGTCCTCGAAATCATATATTTAGTCATGGAGAGCAGTATCATCTTCTCTCTTTCGTATGGCTAATGCAGATGCGGAGCAATAACTACAACTTCACATTTAGGTGATCAAGCCCAGATAAATGCGTCAGGAGCAGCGAAGTAGTAGTGTTTCCCTGTGATGTCTCCTTCGTATTTGTAGATTGGGCGTTAGGTTGTTATACGTTGTTCTGGATGACCACAGTCGCACACTGGAGAGTTTGTAATTTTCCATTTGTGCATCAGGTATCTTTCACATCATCATCCTCATCAGCCGTGGTCAATCCACTGCGGAAGGCCTACACAAGCTGTTACCATCTCCCGCAATCCAGCAATGCCTTAAGGGACGAGTGTCAAATTGTAAAAAATAATGTTGTTTAAAACGTCACGCAAACTATTAATTCGTAAATTTTATTTCCAGCAAGATTATTGTTAAAGATGCTCTGTGGCCAATGTATAATATTTAAGCACAGCTCGGGTCTGTCATCATGTAGGACAGGCCCAGGCTCATCAGTTTCTGATGGAACGAATGTCCAGAAATACATGAACTGGACATGATGACAGTCTCTCGTATTTGTGGGACAGAGGAATAGGAACACGTATATTACAGATCATACACTAGTCCAATACATCATAATGGCTGTTGAGAAAAGTTGTATTTCAGTTCATGCACAGGTTATACAGAATGTACAGAATTAATAAATGAACGTGCCAAATGCAGACTTTCTCATCAAAATCATCACCATCAAATCAAAGGTGCACATCGGCGATCCGCTGGTCCATTTCTTTGGGCAAGACCTCCAAGCGTGACCCACCAAAATCCAGGTGTTGCACACCACCATCACTCAGCTATTGCCACCCACACCCTCCCACAGTTACCACCGAGTGACCCCCCCCCCCCTTCACAAAGGTGCCATCCTCTGTTTGACCTAAGCTCCGTTGTTCCGCAGAAGGTAACGGCAATATATATATATGCGCGGTGCTTAATGTTGCGCGGCCACGAGTGCAGAGGCGTGACGCATTGGTCCAATTAGAGGGAGTTCGCTTCATTGAACTATGACCCGGGCAAGAAAAAGGTAAAATAAATTAGCATGCGACAGCGCCTAATAATGGAAACGAATTTATTAACCTGAACGTTGTAAATAGCATTGTGGGAGGAGGTGGGTGGTGGATAATGGGATTTATTTGTCTTCTCTTTTTGCTTTAATCATTTGCCTTGTTAACAGAAAAATCCTGCTCCTGATAATTGCTGATCGTCCGTTTCGAAGTCATCCAACGCCTCATTCATGCGAGTTAAAGATGACCGCCCCGCTCGCATTGCCTCAGTGTGAACGCTGCAGAGATAAACTGTTTTCATCTCATGGGGGTCAAAAGCCATTTGCTCTTTTCCTGTCAGTGTCCCCCATAGACCACATCACAATGCCGGCAGATATCTCCCCAACACATCCATGACTCGCACTAACGGCAGGCAAGGATACTGAGCCTCAACCTCATGGTAAATCGTGTTAAGTGTTAATTTCCTTCCTACAGTGACCCACCAATCCCCGAGCAGATTAATTGCAGGTTATGAAGGTGTAGTAAATGCTAAATGCGATAACCTGTTTTTGTACACAATACATAATACTGGATATGTTAACAAAACTATCCACTCATTATTTGCACCCATCATGTACACCAAAACGTTGGCCATTACGGGGGTAAGATTCTTGAAACTAGCTGCGATTGGCAAATCACAAAACATTGCCAGCACTTGAAGCTTCTAACCATCACTGTTTGTAAGGCTCTATGTGATCTTGCTCCCCCAGATTTCTACGCCCTTGTCTTGTGACAGAAGCCAGAACCATGCACAACCGTGCTAATCGAAGGCGTGGAGAAGGACAACAAACTAAACACGAAAAGCAGTTCTAAATAAATCGAGTTTTCAATCTGTATTTAAAAGGGGATAGATGCAGTGGCTTCCTAATAGCGGAAGGAAGAGCATTCCAGATGGCCACAGAAGTACGCCTGAAAGCGCGCGATGCGGTGACCCTCTTTGTTAGATGGCCAGCCAAAAATATAATTTGCACGTGGGAAGTGCTGGGCATCAGAATGTTTAATGACGCCTTGGACTCTCTTCGGGGCCAAGTGTCAGCTAAACCTCGGGACATCCCTCGCTCGCTGGTTCGCATTCCTACCGTAGCGTACGGCAATTGCCACCTAGTGGAATAGTACTTGAAACCGATTGGGGTGCCTTCTGTTTTTATGTCCTTAAACCCGCATCTCTGATTAGCACGGTTGTCTACATATGGTGCGAAAGAAGTTCAACATACGTACGTACAATGAGCCTATCCTCCGACACCTGTGCAAATCCCTCGTAGAGTCAATAGCTCAGGGAGGTATGCGGCAATTCTAAAAGGACCCAGGAATTTACACAATTTTAAATGTTTTGGACCAGGGTTATGTGTTTTATTGTATTTTTAGCCCTAAGAGATGAATACGGGATGCTGACTCACCGCTTTTTATGAATGATCATCAATGAAGAGTGCGATGTTGGCCTTTTTGTTCTCATTATGACTATTTCAAAGCCACCAGAGGCATGCTTGCGTGCAATAATATAATCTTCGGGATATACTTCACTGCTCCTGGGTCACGGTTCATCACAATAACCCCCAAAATTATCTTCAAGGGAATAAAAAAACCGCACTTAATTAGAGAACAAGTATTGTATTGGCTCCTAATGAGTGTTTCACAATTTATACTGATTTAACAAATGCGCATAGAGCCCAGTTTGCATCTGCGTGGATCCAAGCTTCCCCACGCACGTGGTCCACTCGTTTCAGTAAATAGACAAGCATGTGCTTTCTGGCCGTGCCCAGATGTTTAGAATGTAGATTCAGCCTATAATTGATGCTTTAACTACTTGTGTTCTGCATCAGCTGTTCCTACTCTGGAAGTCTGTCTCTGAGGACTCCCACAATCAGTGCTACTTGCTGAACACCAACAAATGTATCTTCAGATATATTTATATCATGATTTAACTTGCAGCAAGTCAAAGATGATTTCATTCCCCAATAGGAGTAACATTGCATGATAGTTGGTAAATTATGATTCAGGTTTTTGTCTAAAGATAATGTTATACCCATTAGTACCAATGTTGTTCAATAGTTGTTCAATTCAGATGAAGAAGTTACGTGTTTAAAGATAGGTTTTCTTCTAAACGGAGCAATATTTAACACGGAGACTTTCACAGCCCAATATTATGATTTCGTAATTGATTTGTGGGAGAGATCATGTGAATACAATGACAATGTGTGATGTACACCATTCTCCACCTGACACGGTAAAATAAATGAAGTTGTGACGTGAATAAACGCACGAATTAATTTCTTCAGAAAACCAGTAAGGTCGGAAGTTACAAGCAGCATCATCAGACAATTGCCATAATGGCTTCACAGCTGCCTCGCAATTCTGACAGTCGTCTGATGCTGTAACCAGCAGCAACAACGAAATTGTAACATTTCGTGGATTTCCTCTCCAGCATATGGATGTGCTTAGACAGTAATGAATTGGCGTGTTTGTTCAAGTGACAACTTGATTTATTTGCCTGTGTCAGGTGGAGGGGTGTATCACACATATTGGCATTTTATTCATGGAAAATTACCCAAAAATCAATGATCAATCGCAAAGAGCAATATTGTGTAAGGGTTGCCAAATGGAATTTCAGAAGCTCTTGTGTCTTAGAGATAGTATGTTGAACTTATTTCCCAGCATACGCAGCCAACTGTGCTAATAGGAGGAATTGTTGTCTGTAGAGATTTTTGATGGTTGATTATACAATAAGGCCATTGAATGTATATTCTACGGGTCTTTCGGTAAAGCCATGTAGATAGAAAAATGATCAAAAATATCAGGACGTTTCGATCGCAAATCATCTTTAGGTGAAGACGATTGCAACACACGCAATCGAAACGTCGTGATATTTGTAGTATTTTTCTATCTACGTGGCTTTACCGAAAGACCCATAGAATATGTATTCCTGCAGTCACGAAAGCTTTTAGTCAAGATTTATTGAACGTATGTTAGAGATTCAGTCATGACATTCATTTGTTACCATGGTTTGTTTCATCTTGGTGTATGTGTTGTATTCCCTTGTATTATTAGATTCCTGTTGATCCTGGAAAACCATTAAATTAATATAAAATAAATTCCCAGCACTAAGCAAATTCTATGCATGAAGAACAGATTGATTAATTTTACTGTCACTGAGAGGAAAGAAAGCACTCAGCTCTTCAACCAACTGGCCAACTTCAGGAAATGCAGCTTTTTTCCATCATATAACAGTGTCCATACATAAAGCAAGTATGTATTATTCAGCAGGCAGCCTTTAGACTGTGGAGTCATATGCGGTCTGCACCGTCAGATAGAAACCTTCCTTCACTATTCCACCTTCACAATTGTCGCTGTGGTGGCGAGATGCTAAATACCTCGCCTGGTTAACAATAGGTCGTAGGTTTGATCCCGACCCTGACGCCTGCAATATATTTGGAGTTTGGATGTCTCTCTCTCTCTCCGTGGTCACGTGGATTTTTCTCAGGGTCCTCCGGGTTTTAACTCCACATTTAGAATCAACATCACGCGTTTAGAGTAGCTGGCTGATATACATTTCCACGTGTTAAGCCACTTCGTTGAGCCATCATTTGCGGCCATGTTGCTTCCTAAAAACAGCCTCATAGCTCAGTGGGCCTTACCCAGTAAAATAAAACAAAGTTTAGCTTACAGAGAGAACCAATTCATCCAACTATACACTGCCCGTTGTAATTATTCTGAAAGTAAGCACTGCTACACCTGTGCCTAAGGAAATCAAGTAATGGATGAACATGGGGGCAGACTTTTGCCCGGTAGCGGGAAGGCACAGGCTGACAAGAGCATCAACACACGTCCCTCTCAACATTCATCCCTCCTCCACCTACATGTGTTGCCAGCACCTGCACTGAACTCAACAGAGACATAGCAGCACCTACTCTTTAACCAATGCGAAAGCAAACCTCAGCAGCAGGCCATGATGCCAAACACTACAATGCCATACAAATCCCCCCATCCTTCTCTTTAACATTAAGCGTACTCAATTATCATCCCATTTTGAAACGCCATCGATTGCTTCTCTCCTATTTGCAGTGTTTCGACGAGACGCGGTCGCAGTCAGATGCTTTGTAACGCACATGCATTTTTGCCTTACTTTAATTATATTTATGGTTGTGTATTTTTTGTTCTCCTCTCATTATATCGAATGTACGTATGGTTAACTTCTTACGGCATCGTATGTAGCCAACCGTGCTAATCGGAGGTGCGGTGGAACGACAGCAAACTAAACACAACACGCAGTTCTAAAAAAAATGTTTTCAAACGAGATTTAAAACTGCATAGCTCCAGTGGCTTCCTAATATTGACAGAGATGGCATTAAATGCACAACCCTTTTGTTGATCCTCTGTTGGATGAGAGCCTCTCCACGCTATGCAGGACGGGGATGAGTTATTTTACCATACTTCACCACGCTGGATTTTTGGCGCATTACCATCAGCAGTCTACCGTGTAGCTCTGCAGCCTATAACAACCGATCGCAGATGGTGGTTGCCCATCCAAGAACTATCAAAGCTCAAGGGCCAGATGAAGGTTATTGTAAGCCCTAGGCACTTTTTTTTCGTAGGCCTTCAGTGACAACTTTCTACAGCTGGTTCTGCTGGGGCCCTGTGTTACTCCTGCCGCTGTCATTCGCTAAAGCTGATTTAAAAAAAAAAACTGTCTCCGATCAACCGTAGGACAGCAACGCCGCCTTGTCTCCCCTTGCACTGCTACTCTCTATTGAGAATGAGATTGTGCGAAAAACACCATTTGAAGATATTTTTGCTAATTTTGTAATGAAAAAAAAATCTCTAAAACTTCATCTCCGGTAGTAATTTCTCTCACCTTATGCATTGTTTTAAATTGACATGACTCTGCCTCTTTGTCTATACAATGTGCCTGTCCTTGCTAGATAAATGTATTTTCAAGAAGATGTCTTGTTTACATGTTTTATCTCACAAACAAAAAAAAACATGGTCACATTTTATTTTGCTACACAAACTAAGGGGCTTTGTGTAGACCCTAGGCACAGCGCCTACTGTGCCTAGGGGCCGTCCATAAATGACGTCACGCACCTGGGGGGGGGGGATCAGACATTTGTGACGATGTGTGACGATGGAGGGGGGGGGGGTGAGAAATGTGACGTCACATTAAAATGTGCAACTTTAAGTAAATATAGACAACACGTTCTACTGAATTAAACATACTTTTTAATAAATGTTTTCTCCTACAACATCAGAGTGCAGCGCCACATTAAATACGCACTACAATGACAATAGTTTAAAGCGATTTGAAGCATGTTTTTTCTTTTATTTTGGGGGGGGGGGCAGAGCTTTGTGACGTCATATTTAAGGGGGGGGGGGTCTGACTTTTTGTGACGCCGTGTGACGAAGGGGGGGGGGGGGTCAAAATCGTCCAAAATCGCGTGACGTCATTTATGAACGGCCCCGAGGGTCTACTGTGCCGACTGGATATGGCCCTGCAAATCGAATTCTACTTCGCCTCCATAGTCTGATTACACTGCGAACATTCTGGGCATTTTGCTCATAGGCTTTGATTTTTTTTTTTTACGTGAACAAACTATTCATATACATCCCCATACTCTGGTACCAATAATTACGTATCCTAAAGGTTAAAGTTTTTCTTGCTCAAATGAGCATTGATGAGGTGGTCATCTGTTTGCAAGCACTGGGCCAGTGTTGAAAATCCAGGTTGTTTGGTTTTTCAGCCCATGCTCAGAGATATTAGAATGATGATGTCAGACGTGCTGCTGCAGCGCTGGCCAGTGATGAGGAACCGCTCCTGAATGTGACAAGAATCACTATGAGATCTCTTTTACCAGTGGCAAAATATAATGGTAGGTTTTTACCCTTTTAACTGGTACAAAACTGACACCTTTATTCAAGGCATCATGTTTGCAATGACCACAACACAAGAAGTCAATTAAGCAAACAAAAAGAAGCAACTCTGATAAGGATAATAATATGCACTGTCCTTGAAGTTGATTGGCCCACACCCGAGACGGCTTTCTTTAGAGCCTAGTCCCCATTGGTGTAGGGCCGACTGGACAAGAATCAACATGGAGCCCGAAGAGCCAAATAACAGCATCACCAGCAGAGGGCAGAAACACCAATCAGTGATACTTAACTATCGGCTGAAAATAAAAAAAAAGTTAAACTACTGGTTGTGATGCTGTATAGCCCTCTGATGCGTTTTTGTGTTGTACCTTCTGCTGATGTATGTACCTATGTTGAACTTATTTTGCACCATACGTAGCTAATTGCGCGATGTCCAATGTTTGGAAGCCTCTTCAGGACCAGTTCTTTATAAATATTCCCCGACAAACACCGAGCAAGTAGAGCCAACAGTTCTCCAGAACAGTTCCTGAAACAGTTCTCAGAATGTGGTGCGAAACGTTGGACATCGTGCCAATTAACATGTGGCAACAACCCTAAACATCTTCTTGGTTCTTTCGGTAAAGTCACGTAGAATGGAAATAATAAAATAATAAAAAGAAAACATAATAAAATAATTCTCACGACGTTTCGGCCACAACGCAAGCAGCCGTCCTCAGGTGAAGGCTGCTTGCGTTGTGGCCGAAACGTCGTGAGAATTATTTTATTATTTTTTATTTTTATTATTTTATTATTTCCATTCTACGTGACTTTACCGAAAGAACCAAGAAGATGAATCCCTGCAGTCACGAAAGCTTTAAATCGAAACCCTAAACATATCTCGGAGGGTAACTAAGTTAAACATTTTAAAACAATATCGTTTTTTTTTAGACAGATACATCTGAATCAGAATATTTCTTTATACTGGAGGAATCCGATGAGCTATGAAGCTATTTTTTTGCAGATGCCCAGTAGGGGCGGGTCAGCAAATTACAACATCAAATGTAGGGTCAAAGATTGCTCGACTTGCAATCATAATGTCGACAAGTTAAATTCCCCGTTAGTCAAGGGGTCAGGTCAGATGAAACCCCCAAAAAATGCCTCTGTGGCCAACATATGAGTATCTATTTGTGGAAAGTCTGAAGTGGTCACTCAATGGAAAGAATTGGCTTGGCTTGAGCGACACGTAATTTTCACTCATGGCTCAGGGCCACGACTCAGTTCAGCATGGGTATACTGACGGACGTCTTAACACTTTCCAAATCAGGTTCAAAGGGTCAGTGATATAAGCTTTGTTCATCCGTGTCTGTCCGTCTCTCTGTCCGGCTATCTGTAACACGGGGGATAATGATAAAATTTGTGATGATAATCACACACGAGTGAATGTATGAGCTTAAGGTGCGTCGCTATTAGAGAGATACCCTCAGAAATTGATTTACATGGTTACCCGAAATCCATCCTCTGAAGAATCAAAAATTATGGACAAGCTGTGCGGTCAAGGCAATGATGTCACATGCATGCGCAATTGTCTCCACGTGGTGTCATTATGCATGACGATCATGATGTCATAACGTCATGATGATCATGACGTCATGATGTAAGCTGGCATCTCACTTTGGGCGTCGTGTGACCCATCGTTTCGCGATGAAGGAAGTAACGTTATTGTCGCAAACAAAAAAATGTTGTACTTCGGAGTAATTATAATGATTAATTAGTTAGAAATGTAATTACTAATTTCAAATTATAAATATAATAAATGTGATTAATAATGGCATTAATAACAATGCAATTGCTAATTAATCTCCGATTAGCACAGTTGGCTAGGTACGGCGAGAAAGAAGTTCAACGTGCTTAAGAACAATGTTTCTAAGTCATTGCGGAATGCATTAATATGCGTGATTGCTCTTCCTTGGTTGACTTTGCCAGATACATTATTGTAAAAACAAAACTGATAGCCAAGCGGCTGTGGCACTGCTCGGTGTCTGTGCATGCTGTTTAGATAACAAAACAAGGTTGTGTTGCTCTGTTCCCATGACCATTGAGGTTACCATGCCCTCGCTGTCCTGGAGAAAGCGACTCCGATTAGCACGGTTGGCTACACAAGGTGCGAAGGAAGATCAATCCACACAAGGCGAAATCGCAAAAATGTGGATTGCAGCCGTTTCGTCTGTATGGGATAGCGTGTTGCCCCCTCGCACGCGTGGGTTTGCTCAAGGTGGTGCTCCGGTTCCCTCCCACATGTGAAGGAATCAAGTTTGTATTAACCGCAGGCACTTGTGGTGAACATGCAAAACACGTTCCTTCAGAGTGGGCAGGTAGGAACTTGGTTGGACAGCGCATTCGTGCACGACAGACAGACAAATAATCCCTGGTGGGCAGTGTGGAACCTGTTGTTCTTACCTTTATAAGTGTAGTGTATCGTGTATAGTGTAGTGTGTAGGTTAAACGTTGAGTTTTATAAGGGCACCACGGGGTGATCAGCCCCGCCCCACCCAGCCCCACCCTCCCCACCCAGCTCCTCCCCTTCCAGCCCAGCCCCTCCCTCCCCATCCAGCCCCTCCCCTCTCCACCCACCCCCCACCCCATATGCACGACAGACAGACAAATAATCCCTGGTGGGCAGTGTGGAACCTGTTGTTCCTACCTGTATAAACATGCTCAAATACAATATACGCATTGGCTTTGAAACTGATTGGCCTACACCAGAGACAGCATTCTTCATGGCCTAGTGTCACCAGTGTCAGACCAGAGAGTGTCAAAAGGCGAACAGTACACAGGCAATGCACGTGTCAGAGCATTTCTTGCTCGCGGTGAGCAGCTATATCATGGGACCTTTTTGCCAGTGTCAAAGTTTGACATACAGGGTGCTTCAAAACAATGTTAACACTTATATGGGACTATCGTTTTTAATGGGAAATTAACGGATAATACACTGTAACATGATAACAAATCTTCTTGGTTCTTTCGCTAAAGTCACGTAGAAGGGAAATAATAAAATAATAAAAATAAAACATAATAAAAATTCTCACGACGTTTCGGCCACAACGCAAGCAGCCGTCCTCAGGTGAAGAACAGGTCTGTCGGAAAGACAGACGCTGTCTTTCGGACACCTGAGGACGGCTGCTTGCGTTGTGGCCGAAACGTCGTGAGAATTATTTTATTATGTTTTATTTTTATTATTTTATTATTTCCCTTCTACGTGACTTTACCGAAAGAACCAAGAAGTTGAATCCCTGCAGTCACGAAAGATTTAAATTGAAATGATAACAAATGTAATGTTAATAGCTTAAAAAAGTCAACGAGTCTCCACTTATTCGCCATCATTGTCAACGCGTGCCTGGAATCTTTTCCAGGTGGTCTCCAGAGCCCGGAGGCACATTTCTCGTGGTGTTGTTGCAAATTCTCAGAAGTGTTAACATTAAGCACCCTGTATATCGAGGACCAGTTCATTGTGTCGGCCGCTGCCCTTTACCTGTGCACCTCTGAGCCATTCCCTCTCATTTCAAGAGCGAGCGAATAGGTGTGCCCGTGCGTTAAAAGTCAAACTTAGAATAATCATTATTATTACATACTTTCCAGTCACTGCTGCTACTGCATGGAGGGCACTCAGCTAGCCGCCTTAAAGCTTTAACCGCACATTACTCATGAGGGTTCACTTTTAGGCTAGGGCTGCTGGGCTTGTGCACGTGCCACTGGACGGGAAAATACGCTTGTATGTCAACCCCCCCCCCGCACGCCAGCAAGCGCATTTTCCACTCTGCCAAACCTGCAAAAACACAATCTCCCAGCGAGTTTTGGCGTTTTATTTTATTTGTTATGCGGCTCTTTTTTGTCCTTTCAAAAAATTCTGCAATTGAAGGAAGAAAAAAAATTTGGTACGGTGCGGCAAAATTATGCCGGTCCACAGGCAGGTATTGTGCAGGGAGCGGTGGTCTTCTTAGATCATATTTCTAAGCACCTAAAGGACTTTTTTCACTTGATTTCGCGCGGGTGTGTGTGTGTGCTGAATTGGTGACATTTCTTACGAGATGGTGACGCTTGCTTTTTGCACCTCGGGAGGTGAAAAAAAACCGGCCTTTCAACCCGAAGGTGATTGGAACCTCGAGCGCCATCAGGGCCCTCCCGAGTAAACGTGTTTGACAGGCGCTTACAGGCCCACGTGCACGCCGCCCTCTTCCTTTTGTAAATTCACGTTGCAGACACAACGGTGCAAATGTTCACACGTACGAAAGTACACGACACTTAAAAGCTGCAAATGAAAAATGTCCTGACCCCTCCCACCCCACCCCGGCCGTCACGGCTTTCGCCACGCCGAGTCGTCCCGAGAGATGCCCGCGTCCTCCTTCCACCAGTTCGCGGGTCTGTCTTTAAATCTCGGAGATGATGTAAATGTGAAAACCCGAGCACGCGCGCGGCGCGAGAGAGCGGCCACGCATGACGGGAGACATCAAAGCGCTCTTCTGCGGCCAGCGGATTTCATGCCGGCGTGCTCCCTCTGATGTTTCACGCTTGGAGGCGTCAAGGTGTGCGAGGTTCGTGTCGTGGGAAGCGTGGACTGAGCGGTGCGTTCGGGGTAAAATGAGAGGCTCAGAGGATGGCCGGTGGCTCTGGGGGTTAGAGCACCGAGACTACCACCACCGAGACCCGAGTTATGAATACGAGGAGCCACCCGTAATGAAACCCCGTTGTCAAGCAGAGCGCCAAGTTGATCATTTATGCTTGGTTACACAATCACAGTGACACAGAAGAAAAAAAAAAACCTGTGATAGTATATTTGGTTTGACACTTAATTTGGAAAAAAATTCCAGCAAGGAGACTTACACACTTTGGTTTGCTTAACGTGGTATCAACCATCTCAGCAGGGTTTATAACAGGTATGCTCCTGATGTGGATAAAGAGGTGTGTGCAAGTGACTTTAAAAGTAGCGTTGTCATATTGTCGGATCATTATCTAACACAGGGTGATGCAATGCGTGCTCTAGAGTTCTGAATGTATCCGTCCGTCTCATTACAATAAGCCTATTGCAACCACAGGTATTTATTCATCGATGTAAACAGACATTATTCTGCTCAAATAAGCATGGGACGACACTCAACTCATGTTCACAGCCATAGGCCAGGGGTGGAGATTCAAATATGCCTTTGGCTGAGTGAGGTCATCTGTAAGAACAACCACGATTTGATGTCCGACAAAGCAGAACTTATATTTTTACGAATTGCTGAGGGATTGAAGGGCAGAGTCAAACTTTAACGCGGACCAGCTTGGTGAAATAACCCCAAGACCCTCCCAGGCATTAGGGTAGGCCTTAATCCAGCAGCGGATTTATGAAAGAAAGGCACACAGACGAGGGATTAGCAGAGCAAAATGCATGCAGTGTTCATCAGATGAAGAGAGTTCCACGTGTTATTGCACGAACTGTTCCCATATCTCGACCGCACGGCTCACCAAATCCCAGCCTAGGTGAAAAATGGACAGCCCCGTGTCATCATTTAAACGTGTTCGTGCAACAAAGGGTCAGTAGACACAGAGATGTTTTTTTTTACCCATTCTTGAAAAAAAACTGGGGGGTGGGGGGGGGGGGACCGCCTTCGTAAATGGTGCGCCATGCGCAGCTGATGAATGGCGCTCACCGCTGCAGTACACCACAGCGAGAGAACATTACGTGGATTTATGCTGCCATTTGCAGCATCATTTTATCGGATTCTTCTGATTCAAATTGAGTCTCTCGCGGGAGGCACAGTTAACCTGTGGCGTATGACCTCTTGGAATATTTGTGTTTTTTTATGCCCCCCCCCCACTACCCTCCCCCACCCCTCGCCTTTTCCCAGTGACATGCTCCGTTAAGTTACACTCGCACGTTGTCTTTCTTACTATTCCCATCGCGAGCAATATAACGGTACACGCCACGGTTCAGTCTAGTGGGAGGTCACGTGTGGTAAGGTAAAGTCCGGGTAGTCACAAATCATCCGAGGTCTTTGACCAGCATTGAAGAATAGGCAAACAAGAACCTTTAAGGGTACCACAGTGGCGAGATGTTAACTACCTCGTCTGGTATACATGATGGTCGTGGGTTCGATCTCGACCCTAATGCCTGTACATTTGGAGTTTTTGGTCGTGCAAATTTTCTTCCGAGTCCTCCGGTTTTTCCCTCGACATTCAGAATCAACATGCATTTCGAGTATTTGGCCGCTATAATTTATCACACGATAAGTCACTTGGTCAAGCTATCATTTGTGGCCAGGTCACTTCTGAAAAAAAATAGTAGTACGTAAAAAATGTTTCGTCATTTTGTACATGTCCCTTCATGCGGTATGCAACAGGGAGTGTCCAGCGTGATAGAGGAGGGAAAAGAACACTCGAACCCAACGGAGATATTTAATTAAGCTCCCGGGCCTGCTTGCCCCATGCAAGCAACCGCCTCATTGCCCATCAAACCACGGATCTCCTCTCATCTCTCTCTGTGTATGAACAGATGTGGCTGGCATGGAAAAGTGAAGTCAGAAGCTGCCGTATATAACAAGAGTAGTTCATTTCTGAAAAAGAGCTATTTCGTTCAGTGGGCCTCATCTTAGTAAAATCCAAATAATGTTGTAGTTTAGTTCACTTCAGGGGGCCTTTGCAGAGCTCCCGTTAATTGATAAGATGGTCCTTCTGGCAGCAGCGGCGCAAGCACACAATTGCAGGGCCGCACTTTTCGTCTCGACGGCACGTTAACCTTTGCGCATTGCCCTTGTCGTACGTACGTATGTTGAACTTCTTTCACACCGTACGTAGCCAACCGGGATAATCGGAGGTGGGTGGGGGAGGGGACAATAAACTAAAATTAGCAGGTCATGTACGGAGCCCATGGGACATGGGAGGAGAGATTTCCCATCAACGCTGGGCAGCCCTCGCGGACAGTGGCGGCTTCATATTTTGCCAATTACCCCCGAGCCCAGGATAGGGGCTCAGAAAACGGTGCTGGCCCATTGGGGGCCAGAGCTGAATAATCTTTGGAAGGGTAAGCCCCCCTTTCAATGTTTAAAATCCTAAGCGAGATTCCAAAGATGTGGACAAGAGATAGTGATTTTGTAAGACAAGGGAAATGTAGACAAATATAGAGATCCATTGAGCTTAGCGAAGAGAGATCCAGAGAAGATGGAGTCATTTTTTTGTATGTTAATTCTCTTATTATGCTTTGCAGCATTACAATTCGAGCGGATATTTTATTACATGCTGCAATCTTTTTGCCATGAATCAGGGACCCCTTGTCATGCTTGGAGCCCTAAGCCTTTGCTTGGCTTGCTTATGCCTAATGTCGCAACTGCTGGTGATACATTGCCACAAAAAAACAAAAAAGCTAAAAAGCTATGGCCCTTTTTCAAGGGTGCCCTCTTCAGCCCAATGACATCATCAGACAACTCTCCCCTCCAGCATTCCCACAATGCCGCTCTCTCTATCACCATGGTGATCTGCAGACGGGCACACATTTCTTTGTTCACTTAATTACCGATTCAATTCGAAGTTGCCGTGCTGTAGAATCTGGCATACTCCGAGATTGAAAATCGTGAGCCATCCACAGCTGTTGAAAGCCCGGGGACAAGTTTCCCTTCGTGCGCCCCATCGCCACTTTCGAAACTAGCCGTGAATTGAGCGCACCACAGGATTTAGAATTGTGGATCGCAATGTGGCTGCGGTAAAATGTGGTTAACTTAAACCCTTTTCCCGGCTTTATCGGGAAGTTTTAACCAAACTCCCCCGAACGGAACAAGTTATTCTCCTTGCATTGCAATGAGTACTATATCCCAGCCTCATCCAGTGGTGGCCAGTGGGTCAAATATATCCATGGGGTACAGAAGCTATTGAGGGTTTGGAAAGGTGGGGTAGGTGAAAGTGGGGCGGTGGGGGGGTATAGAGTTTATTATGTTTATTATAAGTAGGCAAGTACTGTGTTGTCAAGGGGGTTATTTTTTCCTTTTTTCATTAGTGGGGTCTGGCCCCACCAGCCCATAGTGACTAGCAGCCACTAAGCCTCACCTATACATTCACTGACTTTGTCACAGTACACGGCCGTTACGCTTTGTCTCGTCGACACTTGTGGCTCGCCCCAAATGGGCTGCTGAACAAAAACAGGGTTTCCGTTTTTTTTTGCTGCTGCTGCTGCACAGAGTCACATGGTACATGGCGTGATTAAGTGTCAGGCGGCACAAATCAGCTCACGCCGCATGCGAATGTCACCAAATCATTATGCATCTGAAAGGCTCGCAAGGTCGTAACAAAGGCACAGCAATGCATGGGAGATGGGAAATCTATTTTGTCGAGAAGGCACATGGGCCAATGAATAAACAGGCACAGGCCACGCTTGAGAATGAGCTCATCAAAACACTGGAATCCTTTAGCAACGTGTGGCCGATTACCGGAATGAGTTCATTTCGACGCGGATTTGTGTGAATCAACACTTAGATTGGTAGCCAAGTTACGTTTTCATTTTTGTCAGGATGAGTTTGTGTCAAGAGATGTCCATTAAAAAAGCCTCCAAAAGTCAAGGCCAAGGAGACCGGACTATCTTCTCTATCGCTCGCCAAATACCTAAACCCCAGCACAGAAACCAGCTCAGTGCTGTCTGTGATTTAGAACATCTTCCTCAAATCCAGGGAAGCACCAAGTGTGCATGTAATGGGTGACACATAAACACAGAGCAGTCACATAACAGATAGCAAAAGGCAAATAAATTACAGGGTGAAGACCAGTGGGCTAATGTCATGGGACACTACATTTTCTACTCACCCAGAGGTACCATTTACAAAGAGTGGATGAGGAGTTGTACTTTGACAGCTTGTTGCAGAGGTTTTGCAGCTCAAGGCCAGTAGCCATCCTCGTTAATATTGCGGCTGTGTTACAGTCACCACAAGGAGGAAGCTGCCTGCTTCACCGCGCATGTTAAAGACGTCGTGACGTTAAAAAATAAAAAAAAACATGTAGGCCACGTATGCCGACGTCGTGGTCAAAATGTGTCAAGCTCAATAAACTGCTCACAAATTACTGACTGTGATAGGAAAAAGACCACGTGGCAATAATAACCCCCTCCCCTACTGGTGGACAAATGTAACATTTGCAGGACAGAGCTTGTGCCACACAGGGACAGCTGCCACTGGCGTCCCCTTGACTAGATTGCAGCAGGCCTTAGGAATGGTTGATAAGATGTGTGATGTGATGCACTTTGAGGTGCTGAGGCATTTAATTGCCCTGCAAATGCAAATATTTATCTTCATCCTGAAGACCCAGTCTGGGTAGGAAACATAACCGCACAGAACAAATAAAGCAACACGAAAAAAAAGTCCTACTGCAGTTAAGATGCCGAAAACGTACGGATACGTACGGTTTCTAAGTAAAAGCGGGCTTTACGAGCAATGCACGGCTAATGGACGGATTGTGGAGAAGTGTATACAGCCGTCTTGGAGCTGGGTGCCATTCCATTTACAACGAGACGGGATGCCGGCTCGATACACTCATTGAAACGAAGCGAAGGCCGTCACACGCCTGGGGTCATGGAAAAAAGCATTTCTCGCTTGGGAATGTAAAGCAGCGATGAACATTCACGCAACATAATGTAGTATGTACGTTGAACTTATTTCACAGCATACGTAGCCAACCGTGCTTATCGGAGGTGCGACCGTCATATTGAACGCAGGTGAGAAAGTCCTTCTCTCTACCGTGTGGACCACAGGTCAATCGAATGAATCTCTCCGTAGTAGCTCCATTATATCTGCTTGTACGGGCCTTTCTCCAGCGTGACATGACGTGCCGCTCTGCTTATTGAATCGTTCGTCCGGTGACGTGAATCCAAAAGCGTTATATAATTTCGGGAAAAAATTACTAACGAAAATTGATCTATTATAAACTGTAAGATGAAGAGCTTGTTAATGATAACCTTTGAAGGCCGGCACGGCACACGAGGGGGTTTGTGTGGTCAAGTACCAAGCTCGACAGCCTTTGTCTCCCCACCGATAATGTTTAAGCACTGCACCAGGTACTCATTTAAAGCTGAGTCGAACTAGGAGTGGTCCAGTACAGATTCAGATACAACGTCGCTGATGTGGGTTATTGGGCAATTAAACTCAAATGGAACTGTATTGAAATGCACAAACCATTGCACCACTGCTCGCAACACACACACACAGAGTATAATATTGCTTTCTGTCATATGGCGATACTACAACAAATCATACAATACCGTATTCCCTCGTTATTCGCGAGGGATACGTTACGGAGATGCTCGTGCATAGTAAAATTCGCCAATAATTATGTTGGCCGACAAAAATAAACTATATTTTTAATGAATGACCTTAAGTAAATACAGAAGTAATTTGAAAATTATCATAATAATATTTCTCATCACTTTATCTCATTACTTTATGTCATCACTTTATCTCATTATTTTCTTTCTCTCTCCCTCTCGATGCAGTAGTGTAGAGTTCCAGATGCAACTCGTGGTTTGCCAAAATTGCAGACAGCACGTTCATAAATAACGAGGTAATACTGTATAAGATCGTCAATTTTTCGAAATATTGCCACCATATGACAATCATTGCACATTACATTATTATTCAATATTTCATATTCAGACAAATATATTTACGAATTCACAATAGCTACAGTTCACAGTAACAACTTCAGTTACAAACATGATCATATTACCCATTAATCTTCTTGGTTCTTTCGGTAAAGTCACGTAGAAGGGAAGTAATACAATAATAAAAATAAAACATAATAAAATAATTCTCACGACGTTTCGGCCACAACGCAAGCAGCCGTCTTCAGGTGGAGAACAGATCTGTCAAGTAGACAGAGTCTGAATGGCACGCTTCAGGCTTGGAGCGACTATTTATTCTGGGATGGAGGGGCGAAGAGCGTCTTGACAAAATAATTTGCATATCAAGAGGAATTTAGCATATTTATGTGAAATGCAGATATGCGATTAGTACTACTTGTGAAATGCGTAGGAGGTTTGGCGAGTAGTACTAATCGCATATCTGCATTTCCCATAAATATGCTAAATTCCTCTTGATATGCAAATTATTTTGTCAAGACGCTCTTCGCCCCTCCATCCCAGCATAAGTAGTCGCTCCAAGCCTGGAGCGTGCCATTTAGACTCTGTCTACTTGACAGACCTGTTCTCCACCTGAAGACGGCTGCTTGCGTTGTGGCCGAAACGTCGTGAGAATTATATTATTATGTTTTATTTTTATTATTTTATTACTTCCCTTCTACGTGACTTTACAGAAAGAACCAAGAAGATGAATCCCTGCAGTCACGAAAGCTTTAAATCGAAATTACCCATTAAATTAATACGTTGTGTTTTCCAGTGCAATAGACTGCATGAAGGTTATATGACATCACAATTTCTATCGGCGATCCGTTCATTTATTGCGCAACTCACAGCGCGTGCTGTGTAAGCGTCACTGATTGTAAAGTAACCACGATTACAGAACTCGCAGGCAAGCTCATGCTTAGTGAACTGCACTTAAACTAATTTTGTAAGTGACTTTTATTCAAAGTATATGTACGGTCAAATCATACACAAAGCTAAACAGTAAAATTGTGAAATGCAATTATGAGCGAAAAGTGATATCTTGATGATCGGCATATTGTGACATGTTGTACCGCATCGTTAACAAATAATATCATATTTCAGAAACCCTAAGGTGCCCGCACACGAACAGATCATAAATGACACAAAGGTCACATTTTGTAGCGTTTTGATCCTGTCTCGTATTATGGGACTTCATATCAACGTTTCTGGAAGTGTATTGTTGATTTTAGTTGGTTCTGATATAAACTCTGTCCACGTTCATCATTATTTGGCCTGAGGCTGAAACTAGAGAATGCATTTTTTCCCCCCCAACGCCTTCATTTGTGTTCCAGCAATTAAAGGCGTCCTATGATCGGGGGAACAGGAGCGATGCTGGCAAGTTCTCTTCATTTTAATTATTGGCAGGTAATTGAGATCGTGGGTTTAATATCCGAGATGTAAAACTGGCAACGGTCCCAATGATGAAATTCTATAGATAGAAATCCATAGAAACATATATGCATATACGGCATAGGTCACTACTGACTGCTGATCGATATTTTATGGGCCACAACACTCCGCTTAATTGTTTTCAAATCAACTCCAAATTCCAGTTACGTATTCATTACCATAAGTTGGAGACTTGTTTCTTCAGTTTTTTGCCATTTTGATTTTCAAAATTTGCAGCACTGGCGTTTAAAGTCAACCTTACCTAACATTAGAGTAGGCACAACTAGACAATCCATCTCTACCACTCGACTAGGGATATAATCTATTAAATGAATTATTACGCATTGTAAAATGTACAAATATCACGTTCTATCCACTGTTGGATGAAGGCCTCCACTCATCGACTTCACTCCCTATGCATGGTCCCACGATACCACGACCCATTTCGCTCCCGCGCCTACGATGATCTCATCGCTCCATCCTTGCGCTGGTCATCCTCCCAAGTTACGATTCTTCCCCTGGCTGCCATTACATCACTCGCTCGTCCATCAGCCATCAGCTCCTTCCAGCGACGTGTCCTGTACAAGCCCCACTTACTTTTCGTACTGGAAAAATACGACGTCTCTGATTTGCATTTGTTCTCCGACGCATGTGTTCCTAATTTCCACCATGCACCTCTTCATGATTCTTTGCATACTTTTCAGCTGATGTTTCAATGCTCATTTTGCCAGCGTCCGCGTTCCCGATCCGTACGTGACAGCATGAAATACGCATTGATTTACAACTTTCTTTTTCTAGCATATGGATATTTTGCTCTTCATTGCGAAATGACATTTTCCGAAAGCATTCCAATCTGATCCTCACTCGACGCTCACGGTAACTTCGGCCGGGAATCAAACACAGGTCACCGGGAGTGTCAGAGAGTGAAGCGCTGCTAACCACGGTGCCACCGCTCTCTCCCCCCGAGGTCGGACGCTGCGCAAAGTCCGGTGCGTATTTACACGCAACGTCGTATACACCAAAGCGCTGCGTCTCGAACAAGGGCGTTAAATCGCGTGCAGCGGCCATAAATTGTGCACTACTGTTGCAATTGCCGTCTGTTTTACCAAGTAATTGGCTGTTTCTGCATCTTCGACGTGCCGCGTGCAATCCCAGCAAGTCGGCCGCAACAGTCACTGGGTTGTCTATTTATTTATTTACTTACCGATTCATGAATTCATTCCGTCTGTTGCCTGACACGGGCGAGCGCATTTTGTTTAATCTTTAAAGAGCGTGTCAGTATTGCCAGAGGTGCGCCGACACTGAAATGTTCAGCAGGTCGGGAGCAACGGAGCCAATTGGAATTCATATCAGGGTGGCCGGGATTCATGCAGTTCTGATTCCATCGTAATAACACAGCGCGCGCAAATGCCAATGACATGCGTTGTGCACGTTATGATGTTTAAAATGTTTTCAAATAATCAAAATTTTTGCTTGAATTCAATTGGAGGTTCGATAGCTATCTATTCTGCTGCATTCAATTGCCACGTGACAATGGCTTGCATCGTGAATAGGGATATGGCATGCAAGAAATACGATACTCTAAAGTAAGCGTAAGCACTTCCTCAATATTACACGGTATACATATTTCAATTTTCTGCAAAAATACAACACAGCAATTCTATGCAAAACGCCCTTAAAAAATAAATGCAATGCTCCCATTCCTTACCCGCCATTGGTTGAATGCCTCCGCATATAATATCAGCCATGAAGGGGGGGAGGGGGGGTAGACCATACCTCACCATGGTGGTAAGTGCAAAATGAAAAAAAGTTGGAATTGAACTCCGGGTCACTCAGTTCATTGGGCAGAGCACTGACCACTGTATCATCATTCCAACCAGAGCTGCGTCAGAGTGGAAGGCCACGGCGTCAAGCTGCCCCAAGCCTTGTACAAAAGAGTGTTCTGCAAAAAAACCGCCTTGTTTTATGTCGCTAATGAACAAGAGGGCCCCAAGTAGCAGTCTGCCCTTGGCCTCCAACCCCAGGCCTCCAGAAGCCGCTGGGCATGTCTGGCTTCAGCCCTTACATCACGCTGCATATATGTGGATATAGCATCGTATATAGGTATGTATTCATTTCAATCGCTACATAATACTGCGTACATTAAAATATAAACTAAACTATTAACTTTTTATTTCACCAGGCAAGGTCCATTGAGCTATGTGGCAATTTTTCAGAAGCGGCCTGGTCGCAAATGATAGCTTAACGAAGTGGCTTATCATGTGGATATTTATAGCAGACAAATACTCTAAACGCATGTTTCTAAATGTGGAGGGAAAAACCAGAGGACCCGGAGAAAAGTCCACACGACCATGGGGAGAGACATGCAAACTCGAAATATTCAGGCGTCAGGGTCGGCGTCGAACCCACGCCCTCCTGTAAACCAGGCGAGGCAGATCACATATTTTCACCGGGGTGCATAATTAACCCACACTACCAAAGAGTGGACACGCACATGTTAATGATGGTGTCCTGGTTGCGTTGGAAAAAGAAATATCTTGGCTGTAGCAAACGGGCGTTCGGCCATGAAGGGGTTACACAGCAGCGGTGGGTCTGGGCATCAACATGCCCCAGGCCAGATGGTGAAAATGAGCTGCTAACCTTGAAGAATGATGTCACTATTGGATTATGACCCTAACATACCTTTTTCTCTACCCCAGTGAGCACACCAGCCCCCCACCCCGCTCCAACCACCACCACCCTGATAGCCATCATCGCTACCCCTCCATCAAGCTAACTGTGTCCTATTCATGCCTCTCTCTCCGCAAGCCCAATTGGAAGCCCTCTCTTGCCCCCTGTCACCTTTGCCTGAACACAAACTGGCGAATGGCCACAGCTTACAACTTGCCTGCTTAATTGCCAAGGCTGATAAACACACGTGCGAAAACCCCGCTGTGTAATTATCACCCATATTAAACTAAACAAAAACATGTCAATATCATCATCGTCACCGTCATCATTAATTAGAGAGACCGCTCCAACCTGAAGTTAATTTTCTTGGTTCTTTCGGTAAAGTCACGTAGAAGGGAAGTAATACAATAATAAAAATAAAACATAATAAAACAATTCTCACGACGTTTCGGCCACAACGCAAGCAGCCGTCCTCAGGCGAAGAATGAGAACATTATCAAGCTAGGAGCTTATATAGGTGTAGCGAGGAGGAGCGCCTTAACAAAAGAATGTGCATATGAAGGGGAATTTAGCATACCAATGGGCAATGCATAGGAGGTGGGCGGAGGGGTTTCAAAGTCGCATTATGCCCATGCATTATGCAGGATCAACAGCACCACGGGGGGGCGCAAGGAACAGCGTTAATAAAGGAAAGGAATGTTAGTGATATGTAGCTGCATTTGCCAAACAACCACGTAGAAAACCACATAACTTTGAGATCCTTCAACAAGCTCCGGGATAAGAAGGCTCAGCTAATCGAGTCTCTCACCTTTCTGAAGAGATGCCGCGACTCTAAGAACCAAGAAGATGAATCCCTGCAGTCACGAAAGCTTTAAATCGAAATTTAACCGCCTCTACGGGGAGGGTTTCCACATAACTTTGAGATCCTTCAACAAGCTCCGGGATAAGAAGGCTCAGCTAATCGAGTCTCTCACCTTTCTGAAGAGATGCCGCGACTCTAAGGTAATACCAAACGCATTTACACTAACATCTGCTGCTGTAACTTCTTCTAATGCGAAACGAATTCTGTCTAGAACTAGCTTAGCTCTTATCTCAGAGAAAATCAGACTTACGCGCACCGAACTAGATCAGTTAGACAAGACACTCTACAAATCACACTTATCTTTGAGTGCAACAATGTCCACATCGGATTGGGAACACGTGGAAAAAATGACTGCCTCTTCAGCTGCGGCTATGTCGACTAAATGTAAGGACAACTTGATTTCCAAATTCAACCGCCTCTCAAACAAGAAACCGGACCCACACATTGAAAAGCTAGATGTTAACAAAGTCGTAATTAATCGCAGTAACAGTCCTATTTCTGAAGGTTTGAAATCCGTTTTAGCTAAAGGACTAAACTTTGCAGTCACACCTAGACACATACCAGTTAATGATATAATTGCTCGAGTAGATGTAGCTCTCAAGGGCTTGAGTCACATCGCTGCAGACGTAGCAAGATCTGAAATCTCTGTAACCCTCAAAAACGCTAAGATGCCAGCTAGCAACATTTGCAAAGATGAGCGTTTTGAATTAGCTCAATTAAAAAGAGGGATGACATTGTCATCCTCTCAGCCGACAAAGGCAATGCCACTGTCATCATGGACAAAATAGAATACAACAACAAAATTCAAGAACTACTCAACGATGGCAGCTATACAAAAATAAAAAGAGACCCCACCAACAGCCTCGTCTCCAAAACCAACAACATCATCTCTGCTTCAACCGCATTAATTGATCAGACCAAACAGTTCTCGTTGAAACCTTCTGCAGCCAGGCCACCAAGATTGTACGGCTTGCCAAAGATACATAAAGAAGATACACCTCTTCGTCCCATTGTCTCTACTATCAACTCCCCCACTTACAAACTGGCTCGTTTTTTGTCCGAAATCCTACGGCCTTTCACTGGAAAAACCACCTCTGCAGTACTAAACTCTACTGACCTGGTATCGACAATCAAGGGGATTGCCCTGTCCCCAGACGACCTGCTTGTCAGTTTTGATGTGGTTTCCTTGTTCACCAAGGTGCCTGTGCCTGACACCATCGCAATCATTGAAGACTTGGTTCATCAAGGACTAAATGCTGGGGTACCCCCCCTGGTGAGACACTGCTTAACCAATACATACTTCACCTGGAATGGAACCTTCTACAAGCAAATTGAGGGCACCCCAATGGGCTCCCCCCTATCTCCGGTTGTAGCCAACATCTTCATGGAGAAATTTGAGACGGACGCCATCCAGACTGCCACTCTACGCCCGACCTTATGGAAGAGATACGTAGACGACACTTTTGTCATCTGGCCACATGGCCGGCCTGCTCTAGACCAATTTCTCGACCACATCAATTCCATACACCCAGCCATCAGATTCACCATGGAAGTCGAAAATGATGGCAAGCTACCCTTTTTGGATGTCCTAATCAAAAGGAGACCTGATGGTTCAATGAGCCACTCTGTCTACAGGAAAGCCACCCACACGGATGCTTATCTAAAACCGGATTCCCACCACCATCCATCCCAGAAGAATTCCCTCATCAAGACTCTATATCATAGAGCCCAATGCATCTCCGACCATGAACACATTTCCAGTGAACTCAAACACGTACGCCAAGCTCTTAAAGCTAATGGTTACTCCGACTACACAATCCGCAAAGCCATCACTCCAACCATCAAGAAAGATCCTGTTGAGGAGCCTTTCAAGACCATCACCTTACCCTACATTGCTGGGGTCACAAAAAAGATCTCCAAAATCCTGATTAAACACAAGATCCAGGTCCGATTCAACACAGTACATAAAATCCGTGATCTGGTACCGTCTGTAAAAGATGTGATTCCAGACATACAGTACCCTGGCGTCTACAAACTAAGTTGCCTCTGTGGTAGCAGTTACATTGGGGAAACCAAACGACACGTCTCAGACCGCATTCGTGAACATAAAGCTGATCTAAAACACGGTAGGACAAACACCTCAGCCGTGGCAGACCACTGTTACAACTCAGTGGGCTCACATGACATTGACTTCTCCAAGACGGAGGTTCTCTGCAAGCCATCTGGCTATCATGAGAGATTCGTTCATGAGGCGATCCACATATACAAACACAGAGACAATTTTAACCGAGAAGATGGATTCAGGCTTAGCAATCATTGGAAGGACGTAATAAACCATTTCGATACACATTAGGGTGAGTTAAATAATACAGTGTTATATTAAAATGTATAAAGTATAGGGTGGTTTACAGCAATACAGTATATAATTTAATGTTGGGTTTATCTATGGCAGTATATAGTACTGTATATGCTAAGAGAATAAAGTTTAGATGGAAGTATATTATATACTTCTTACGACGTAGAATTGTAATTTATTATTTGTTGTTAGTAACTCAGCTTATTGTAGAGTATAGTAAGTATCAGTTTATATTTTAGTTTTTTATGTAGTTTTCACTTTGGTTTTCTACGTGGTTGTTTGGCAAATGCAGCTACATATCACTAACATTCCTTTCCTTTATTAACGCTGTTCCTTGCGCCCCCCCGTGGTGCTGTTGATCCTGCATAATGCATGGGCATAATGCGACTTTGAAACCCCTCCGCCCACCTCCTATGCATTGCCCATTGGTATGCTAAATTCCCCTTCATATGCACATTCTTTTGTTAAGGCGCTCCTCCTCGCTACACCTATATAAGCTCCTAGCTTGATAATGTTCTCATTCTTCGCCTGAGGACGGCTGCTTGCGTTGTGGCCGAAACGTCGTGAGAATTGTTTTATTATGTTTTATTTTTATTATTGTATTACTTCCCTTCTACGTGACTTTACCGAAAGAACCAAGAAGATGAATCCCTGCAGTCACGAAAGCTTTAAATCGAAATTTAACCGCCTCTACGGGGAGGGTTTCCACATAACTTTGAGATCCTTCAACAAGCTCCGGGATAAGAAGGCTCAGCTAATCGAGTCTCTCACCTTTCTGAAGAGATGCCGCGACTCTAAGAACCAAGAAGATGAATCCCTGCAGTCACGAAAGCTTTAAATCGAAATTTAACCGCCTCTACGGGGAGGGTTTCCACATAACTTTGAGATCCTTCAACAAGCTCCGGGATAAGAAGGCTCAGCTAATCGAGTCTCTCACCTTTCTGAAGAGATGCCGCGACTCTAAGGTAATACCAAACGCATTTACACTAACATCTGCTGCTGTAACTTCTTCTAATGCGAAACGAATTCTGTCTAGAACTAGCTTAGCTCTTATCTCAGAGAAAATCAGACTTACGCGCACCGAACTAGATCAGTTAGACAAGACACTCTACAAATCACACTTATCTTTGAGTGCAACAATGTCCACATCGGATTGGGAACACGTGGAAAAAATGACTGCCTCTTCAGCTGCGGCTATGTCGACTAAATGTAAGGACAACTTGATTTCCAAATTCAACCGCCTCTCAAACAAGAAACCGGACCCACACATTGAAAAGCTAGATGTTAACAAAGTCGTAATTAATCGCAGTAACAGTCCTATTTCTGAAGGTTTGAAATCCGTTTTAGCTAAAGGACTAAACTTTGCAGTCACACCTAGACACATACCAGTTAATGATATAATTGCTCGAGTAGATGTAGCTCTCAAGGGCTTGAGTCACATCGCTGCAGACGTAGCAAGATCTGAAATCTCTGTAACCCTCAAAAACGCTAAGATGCCAGCTAGCAACATTTGCAAAGATGAGCGTTTTGAATTAGCTCAATTAAAAAAGAGGGATGACATTGTCATCCTCTCAGCCGACAAAGGCAATGCCACTGTCATCATGGACAAAATAGAATACAACAACAAAATTCAAGAACTACTCAACGATGGCAGCTATACAAAAATAAAAAGAGACCCCACCAACAGCCTCGTCTCCAAAACCAACAACATCATCTCTGCTTCAACCGCATTAATTGATCAGACCAAACAGTTCTCGTTGAAACCTTCTGCAGCCAGGCCACCAAGATTGTACGGCTTGCCAAAGATACATAAAGAAGATACACCTCTTCGTCCCATTGTCTCTACTATCAACTCCCCCACTTACAAACTGGCTCGTTTTTTGTCCGAAATCCTACGGCCTTTCACTGGAAAAACCACCTCTGCAGTACTAAACTCTACTGACCTGGTATCGACAATCAAGGGGATTGCCCTGTCCCCAGACGACCTGCTTGTCAGTTTTGATGTGGTTTCCTTGTTCACCAAGGTGCCTGTGCCTGACACCATCGCAATCATTGAAGACTTGGTTCATCAAGGACTAAATGCTGGGGTACCCCCCCTGGTGAGACACTGCTTAACCAATACATACTTCACCTGGAATGGAACCTTCTACAAGCAAATTGAGGGCACCCCAATGGGCTCCCCCCTATCTCCGGTTGTAGCCAACATCTTCATGGAGAAATTTGAGACGGACGCCATCCAGACTGCCACTCTACGCCCGACCTTATGGAAGAGATACGTAGACGACACTTTTGTCATCTGGCCACATGGCCGGCCTGCTCTAGACCAATTTCTCGACCACATCAATTCCATACACCCAGCCATCAGATTCACCATGGAAGTCGAAAATGATGGCAAGCTACCCTTTTTGGATGTCCTAATCAAAAGGAGACCTGATGGTTCAATGAGCCACTCTGTCTACAGGAAAGCCACCCACACGGATGCTTATCTAAAACCGGATTCCCACCACCATCCATCCCAGAAGAATTCCCTCATCAAGACTCTATATCATAGAGCCCAATGCATCTCCGACCATGAACACATTTCCAGTGAACTCAAACACGTACGCCAAGCTCTTAAAGCTAATGGTTACTCCGACTACACAATCCGCAAAGCCATCACTCCAACCATCAAGAAAGATCCTGTTGAGGAGCCTTTCAAGACCATCACCTTACCCTACATTGCTGGGGTCACAAAAAAGATCTCCAAAATCCTGATTAAACACAAGATCCAGGTCCGATTCAACACAGTACATAAAATCCGTGATCTGGTACCGTCTGTAAAAGATGTGATTCCAGACATACAGTACCCTGGCGTCTACAAACTAAGTTGCCTCTGTGGTAGCAGTTACATTGGGGAAACCAAACGACACGTCTCAGACCGCATTCGTGAACATAAAGCTGATCTAAAACACGGTAGGACAAACACCTCAGCCGTGGCAGACCACTGTTACAACTCAGTGGGCTCACATGACATTGACTTCTCCAAGACGGAGGTTCTCTGCAAGCCATCTGGCTATCATGAGAGATTCGTTCATGAGGCGATCCACATATACAAACACAGAGACAATTTTAACCGAGAAGATGGATTCAGGCTTAGCAATCATTGGAAGGACGTAATAAACCATTTCGATACACATTAGGGTGAGTTAAATAATACAGTGTTATATTAAAATGTATAAAGTATAGGGTGGTTTACAGCAATACAGTATATAATTTAATGTTGGGTTTATCTATGGCAGTATATAGTACTGTATATGCTAAGAGAATAAAGTTTAGATGGAAGTATATTATATACTTCTTACGACGTAGAATTGTAATTTATTATTTGTTGTTAGTAACTCAGCTTATTGTAGAGTATAGTAAGTATCAGTTTATATTTTAGTTTTTTATGTAGTTTTCACTTTGGTTTTCTACGTGGTTGTTTGGCAAATGCAGCTACATATCACTAACATTCCTTTCCTTTATTAACGCTGTTCCTTGCGCCCCCCCGTGGTGCTGTTGATCCTGCATAATGCATGGGCATAATGCGACTTTGAAACCCCTCCGCCCACCTCCTATGCATTGCCCATTGGTATGCTAAATTCCCCTTCATATGCACATTCTTTTGTTAAGGCGCTCCTCCTCGCTACACCTATATAAGCTCCTAGCTTGATAATGTTCTCATTCTTCGCCTGAGGACGGCTGCTTGCGTTGTGGCCGAAACGTCGTGAGAATTGTTTTATTATGTTTTATTTTTATTATTGTATTACTTCCCTTCTACGTGACTTTACCGAAAGAACCAAGAAGATGAATCCCTGCAGTCACGAAAGCTTTAAATCGAAACTGAAGTTAATTGTTTAGAAATGTTACGAAGTTCAACCCCGCCATCACCGTGATTATCATTCATTATGAACTCCCCAAAAGAAAAACATTATTCCTTAAGAGATGTGTCCAGAGGGATGCTGTCGTCGTGCGATGGTTGGCACGGATGATGTCATGATTTGTTGCTATCCGTTTGAGTCAATCTCCCGGTGTGTGGCAGTTGAAACGAATGGCCATGTTTCTTAAACCCTCCCCCCGACCCGGTCCCGTCCCTGTCCACACAGGAATATAAATTGGTACAGTACACCAGGCCAAGTGTGGTCAGATAAAGTGTGGATACTCCGACCTCTTCTAGGACGTCTGGCCAGTGTGGAAGAGTAGGCCAACATTCCTTCGAGAGAAGTTGTCTAAAAGCTCTCTCGAGTGGAGGGCCGAATGCTATCAGTGGTGTGATCAGCAATTGCAGCGCAGCACCTTTACTATTTACCTGGACAACAACTAAAGTATATATTCTTGAGAGATGTTTAAAAATGCAGTCCTTTTGAAATGTCAGGAACTCCTTAAATTAGTCTCAGCTTCTCAAACTGTGGAAGCTATATAAACATGACTGTAAATTAATGTTGCGTTGCTGTGCTATGAACCCGGTGACCCGAGAGCTGATTTTTGACCACGACTAACATCAGTGGCTGAGTGATATCTGAACTGGTAACCAGCTGGCCTCCCACCATTCGCTAAACTCACACTGAACGGGGGGGGGGGGGGGTGAAGTATGGTCAAACAACCCACGTGACTGGCACAGCGTCGAAAGCCCCTCAGTCAGTGATGGGCAAAAGTTATGTACAAGTCATCAGCAATCGTGTTAACAAATACGTCACATTCAACGGTATCCAGACTATTTTGTTCAGAGCAATTGCTTTAAGCTAAGGGCTGGGTCATCAAATCCACGATAATATTTCAAAAGTTGACAATTTGGTTATTTTTACGAGATTTTTTTTTATTTGGCCAACTCATCAGCTTACTCTGAGCTGTATATTAAAGCAGGCATTGTACGGTCATTCGATTAGAATTCATAGCACACGTAGCTTTAACTGCTGGAAAAAAATACAACTAAATTGTTACTGAGATGCAGTAAGGCAGTAAAGTACTGCTGCATGTTAATAAATCAATAATTAATTCATACCTACAATAATAAACATTTAGGTAAAATCAAAGGGTATTAAATCTCAGTGTGTACAGGATGTGCAACACTTTGAGTGCTGCTCGCATAGATCCAAGCCCGGCTGTTATGCTGTCAGTACATTTACAAGGTGCGAGAGAACATTTTTTGCTTGTACACCCTGCAATGTCTTCCCAAGCTGTGCTCATATTCTTAAAGTAGGTCACGGTGACTGAGGGGAGTTAAGAATGTATATTTATTTATTTCCAGTAGCTTCTATATCTGAACAACACACCAATGTTTTAAAATATTAACCACAGCATTTCTCACTCGAGATGGAGGGAGATTGTCTAGCAAGGGTCACTTTGAACTTGGCTTTTTGGCGAATATTTAACAGGTGATGGTGCATGTTTTTTACTTACTGTGTACATGTTTTTTTGGTTTAACACGTAGACTTTCCCGACCAATATCCATAATAGAGGTTGGTGGGTTAGAACGCGTAAATAAAAATGCGTCATTAAACCCACCACCACCCGACACAGCCAATTAGTCAGGTGTGTCACACAGACAGAACGTGCCAAATCGTTACTAGTATAGCACACCGGTGTGTTGGAGAGTAAACCCACACAATTTAAACTTGTTGTAATTACTGGCGAAACATCACGATACTCAAATTCCCCCAAAAACGATATTATGGTTCATATTCTTGATTCTTTCGGTAAAGTCACGTAGAAGGGAAATAATACAATAATAAAAATAAAACAATACAATTCTCACGACGTTTCTTGAGGAGCCATTCAAAACCATCACCTTAACCGACATTGCGGGGGTCACGAAAAAATATCTACAAAATCTTGAATAAACACAAGATCCAGGTCCGATTCAACACAGTACATAAAATCCGTGATCTGGTCCCGTCTGTAAAATATGTTATTCCAGACATACAATACCCTGGCGTCTACAATCTAAGTTGCCTCTGTGGTAGCAGTTACATTGGAGAAACCAAACGACATGTCTCGGACCGCATTCGTGAACACAAAGCAGACTTACAACACGGTAGGACCAACACCTCAGCCGTGGCAGACCACTGTTATAATTCAGTGGGCTCACATGACATTGACTTCTCCAAGACAGAGGTTCTCTGCAAGCCATCTGGCTACCATGAGAGATTCGTTCATGAGGCTATCCACATATACAAACACAGAGACAATTTCAACCGAGAAGATGGATTCTGGCTTAGCAATCATTGGAAGGATGTGATAAACCATTTCGGGTCTTAATTGATTGTGTTCACGCTTACGGTGACTTTGCGACAGCATTCCATTCTCTTTCTCTGCCCCCTCCTCCGTTCCGAGCATAGATGGACTCGTCCGTCTGAAAAACCATGAGTTGCTGTCCGTGGTGCTGACGTTAAGAAAAAACCGCCACTTTTTTCAAATTTTCTTGCCGTGGTTTTCACACCTGATGATGATTGCTTGTGTTGCAATCGAAACGTCGTAAGCATTTTATTGTTTTATTTTCATTATTTTGTTATTTCCCTTCTACGTAACTTTACCGAAAGAACCAAGAATATTAATCCCTGCAGTCACGACAGCTTTCAATCGAAATATATTATGGTTGTTGTTTTTTTACGACAGAGAGAATTTCACATTGCTTAAAATAACATCAAACAATTTACAAGGATCCTATTGTCTCATTCATGATACCATTTGAACAAACATCACGTTCAAATATACCCTTGCTATATTTGAACAAGAGCAATTGTAATTGTACTTTAATATTCACTTATACAAATGCTGCTGGGTTTAGCTAATACCTCAAAGGTTATTTCGCATGAAGGACATTGTTTTTTTGCACTATAGGTAAAGGTGAAACCCTACAATTACTTTTTCATGTTACTGCTGGCAGAAGAGAGCTCCTCAAGAACTAACTAAACTAAATTTTTATTTTTTCAGGTAAGGCCCATTGAGCTGTATAGCTTGTTTTCAGAATATATCTGATAGCTCAACTAAGTGTCTTATCACGTGGAAATGTATATCAGCCAAATACTCTAAAGGCACGTTGATTCTAATTTTGGAGGGTAATAATGGAGGACCCGAAGAAAAATCCACACGACTACAAGAAGATGGACATGAAAACTCCAAATATGGAGGCGTCAGGCGAGGTATTTAACATCTCGCCACACATTCCACTGAGATCTGCAATGGACCATAACTGCGCTCCAGGCTCCATCACTTGTGTCTGCACAGCGCCCAAATTCTGGCATTCCCTGTCATTGGAGGTCGGCTCCTCACAGTCGATGGAAACGTTTGAGCCCTGGCTAAAGACCCTACCACCTGTTTAACACGGCCTCTTTCTAGTTCTCTATCTGGCCTCTTAAATTTAGATTTAAAGCTTTCGTGACTGCAGGGATTCATCTGCTTGGTTCTTTCGGTAAAGTCACGTAGAAGGGAAGTAATAAAATAATAAAAATAAAACATAAAAAAATTATTCTCACGACGTTTCGGCCACAACGCAAGCAGCCGTCCTCAGGTGAAAACCAGGTCCGTCGAGGCGACAGTGTGCTGTTTCATTCAGACTCTGTCGCCTCGACGGACCTGGTTTTCACCTGAGGACGGCTACTTGCGTTGTGGCCGAAACGTCGTGAAAATAATTTTATTATGTTTTATTTTTATTATTTTATTACTTCCCTTCTACGTGACTTTACCGAAAGAACCAAGAAGATCTTGCCTCTTCTTAGTCTCTCTCTCCCTCTCCCCGGTTGCTTCTCACGTATTCCTTGCTCCTTTATATGTGTAGTGACATCGCTGGATGTCAACATGTTGGGTGCAGTGCCGGACCTAGAGTGGCATGGCGTGCGGTGTAGCGACATCGCAAATACCACAGTGGTGTGGGTGTAGTACTGGCCCTAGAGGGGCCCGGTAAGTGCTGCATGACAGCGCTAGATGGCACCACACTTTGCGTGCAGTGCCGACCCTACAGGAAAGGATGTGTGGGTGCCGGCCGAAGGATGAGGTTATTCGAGGCCATGGCACTCTGGTCGACCCAGGAGGACACGTGACCAGTTAAGTCTACGAAGGGGCCCCAAGAGGGGGCTAGGGGTGGTCACGTGATTGGGACCCAGCACCTTCCCGAGGATTCTGGAAGGTGTATGTGGCCAAGGGCGGAGCCGGCCACGCCACAGGGAAGATAAGCTGGGTCCCGAGATGAACCAGGGTTGTTGTTCATCCTGGAAGAAACCCTTCGTCTACGTTCTCCGTTTAAAGAGTCTCCAACACGTGGACCCAGGCCGAAGCTGTTGGTCCCGGTCCGTAGTAGCAGTTACGTTGTAACTAGTGTAGTTAGCCTGGTGGTCACCACCATCGGGTGTTAATCTGTTAAGGGGAAAGTTACCCCGTGTGTTGGAACTGAATAAATGTGTTGCATCCAAGTCTGTGACTCAGTTGAAACCATTACATATGCGTGGCACTCTGAGATCCATTGTTTAATGTCTGCATGGGTGTTGAACTTCTTTTGTACCGTACATCGCCAAGCGTGCTCATCGGAGGTACGGGGTAAGTATGGCAAACTAAACACAAAAAGCGGTTCTAAATAAATAAATGTTCAATCTAGATGATGATTTAAAAGTGCATAGCTCCAGTGCCTTACTAATATCGTAAGGAAAAGCATTCCAGGCCCCAGCAGAAGCGCATTTGAAAGCGTGCGATGCAGTGACCATCTTTGTTCAATGGGTAGCCAAAAGCTGCTATGTGGAAGACCGGAGTTCGTGTGATGGTTTATGCTCCTTAAGGGTGCCTTAAACATCATTGTTATTTTGGCCTACTCTTCCACACTGGCCAATCAAACGAACTGTGGTGTCTCCGTTAGCGATTCTGGGTCGATAGAGCTGGAGTATATACGTTTCACTATGGTATGGTACATTTGTGGGCACCGTATACGCCTGTACAAAGGAGAACAATTCTATGATCTTGTGATCTGGAGCTACGAGGGTTATTTATTTTACTTACCAAGGTTGTTGGAATGTTTTACCTACATCTGCCAGTCCATATCCACACAGCGACCAGTAGTGATGGTCTTCGAAGATCGACGGCCATAAAGCGATTGATTTAATTATCTCATCACAACAAAATAATGCTCATTACATTTAATACATTGCAATGCAAATGGCTGAACGTGTTCAATACACAGGCTGTACATATACAATTAATTATATAAATGAACAAATGCATAGATGGATGTGTGACAATATCTCTATTGAAATAGATGTTTAGGCTCACAATGCATACATCAAGTTGTGGGTGAATAAAGTCTACGATTTACGATTACGAAAATTTAAATTATAGACTAATGTTGAGTTTAGGCTCATGATCAGGAATAGAGACAGTTCTGTAGCCAAGACATGAAATGTATCCTTGGAATAATAGAGTTAAAAAAGCAACACATCAGCGAAAATACGTAAGTCAGAGACATCGAATGGACTTGAAGGAACTATATATAATCGACTATAATTATAGCCAATTGTAAAGACTAAAGGCAGAGTGGCAACCAAAGGAGGGAATGCCCTCAAGGGGATATCCACCGATATCCAATCCATTTAGCACCTGCACTGAAATCAGTGCAGGTGCTAAATGGATTGTTAATACGTAAAAACATACACACAGACAAAAAAAGTACACCCACAAAAAGACACATGGTAAATCAATCGTTCGTTCCCACCTTCCAATGAATGCAGCACTCTCAGGGCACTACTTTTTGACCTACAGATGATAATTTTAGGGTTAAACTGCGTATAGCCAGAAAAATCACCCCCGTGTTCCGGAAAATAAAAAAACCTCATTAGGTAAACCCGTGTAGAGCCAAAACACGGGTTCGAAAACGGCGCATTGGGCAAGATTTTCCCGGATATGTGTGGATATTTTAACATGGGAGTCACCCATTGAACAATCATGACTCCCGCTTGAATCAAATGTAGAAATCAAATAAAATTCCTGCCAGAATAACGGAGCTCCAGCACGTCTGCGTATTAGTATGTGTGTGAGCGAATTGTTGCTATGCCCAAGTGCTACATGTAGTAACCGACCGCAAATAGGTCAAATCACAGCCACTGCATGAAAGGCATCATGTTCAAAATAAAGGGTGATATTGCAGCAAGTGTGCTACATTTAATTTCCAAGGTGTCTCATTTTCAGTACAAATGCAAGATATTGCATGCACGGTAGCATTTGTATTAATGTTGCTTCCCAAAGAAAACTACATTTTTCAGTGAAGATTTTTGTTTTCTCGACACAGACTAGAAAAAGGCTTTCCATTCACAACGTTTTAAGAAATTAGTAAAAAAATAAATAAACCCATAGCATCCATTTCATTCGGTTCTATTAGACGACTCTAGGGACAATGTGTGGTTGTTCCCGAAAAGCTATCATCCACTGCTCCCTCATCCTCTTGCTGTGACCTTATTGTGGTGGTGAGGCTCGTGTGCTTCAAAGAGACCCAGAGAGATATGCTGGTGGGGTTGTCTGACTCGCGGCAGGTTTCACCATACTGGACTAGTCTCAGGCGAGATGCCTGACAAACGACAGCATACTGACACATCGAGTTCGGGGGGGCTTGGGCATAGCACTTACAACGCTACCCCGGAAGAGAGAAAAAATTTACCCGTAAAAACAAAGTTTTTCACTATAAATCCTTTATATGCGTGGCGGCTAGAGTTCTCTCGTCCTCTGGCTTGAGATGGCTGCCACCTATGGGTCAGATGATTGCCTGCCACCATTAAGCAATTGGTAATTAAATATAAGTAATTTTTTCCTAAAAAGTGTACAATTTTGAAAAAAAAATTTTCACGAAAATAAATTGTCACGCACAACGAGTCTATGTGCAAAATGTCAGCTCGATTGGATCACGGGAAGTGGGTTTAAAAAAACGACCGAAAGATTTGCACGGCTGTAAGCGTGCAAGCAAGCAAGCAAGTGAACTTAATATAAAGGATTTTAAAAAAGGGTGTGTTATGGATACCAAAATGAGAAAGAGAGATAACACTCGGGCCACAGTTGGCTCAAGCCTACCTACAGGCATGAAAGCCTGTTGGAAGTCAGCGGTGTGAAGGAGAGCTTACTGGGTCCTAAAGCCGAGATAAGACTTGGTACATGTGTAGTGAGTCATTCAGAGACACTATTTAGGAGGCAACAACTTGTATTCTACACTTTATGCAACACCATTACACATGGGAATAAATACACCTATATCTCACTCTTGTTACACATAGGACCACAATACACCTATTTCTCTCACATACGGGATCAATATAATCAGATCAGAGCAGCCAACATGCTGCCTGACCCACGATATCGAAGACGTAGCACTTGGATTCCACTTCACCTGCAGACAGTCCCGATGTACCATCTGAGCTTCCCTTTTATACTCCTCGGCGCGGCCTGGCTCCACCCTCGGCCGCGCCCACCTCTGGAATATTCCCCACGGTTCCAGGTTACACCACACCTGTTCCTTTTTCTGGCTCTGCCCTAAACCACGCCCCCTTCCAGAACTCTCCAGCCGTTTCTCAGCTACTCTTCCTGTGTCCCCTCGTTCACCTTTGGCCCACATTCCTCACCCCAGCCCATCACGTGCTTAACCCGGTGCCGGGATGACTCGTCCCCACATGCCCCCATCAGCCACTCCCACCACACTCCCCCAGAGACCGACTCTGTGGCGATTACCTGCGGCGCTGGCGGAGGCTGATATCCCCTACTCTGCCAGTAGGACTCATCTGGCTTCTTTCTGCGAGCACTCAGTACCATGCCCCTAGTGGCACACTGAGTGGTACTGCATGGTGTGTTAGCCTCTGCGCCCATTTCTATGACACTTGGCCGCTACGCGCCGTGGTGATCCATTTAACATCACTACACATGGAACGTCCGTACTATGTACGAGACGTCAAAGAAAGCCCAAGGACGCCGTGAAATGAAGAGCAAGGCCGCGTAGGACGACCTGGTGGCATCGATCAACCTCTCTTGAGGCGAGGCTCAACGTGTTGCCAAGGACATGAAGAAGTGGAGGGGTTTCATTGTGGCCTCTTGTCCCATATTGGACGAAGAGGATTCACTAACTATCCACTGCTGGATGAAGGCCTCATAAAGACCACCAGTTACATGAAACGACACGCCATCAAATCACTCTAATTCCAATGTTTTTTTTACACAATTGTCAACACGGGCAGACCTCGCTTAGCGCGACCGCGTAGAACGATGATTCGTTATGAGGTCCTTTGTCCTGTAGAACACTTTTTTTACCAAAGAAAATTAAGGAAATCGCTTATGAGGGACGTGTAGTGGGGAGGAAATGCACCCGCGGTCAAATTTGTTTACGTTCACTCAGCCAATGAGGGTGACAAAAAGCTCTGAACCAACCAGCAGCGCGCCACTCCCCTCGGGATTCAATTCGTGGTCACGATTATAAAATAGTTTTTTGTTGTTGTTCAACATCATCAAAGTATTTGTTGATTGTTATGACAGTACGCTCTGATTCATAATAACATTTTTGGGTTAGATCGTGTAAAATGGTATGTATATTGCAGTAAATCTGAAATATTAAGTAGAAAAATTGTTCAGTACATGCTTATTAATGAGGGGGGGTTGCCCCATGTGAAGTGACGTCAGCCGCTCATGGTTATCAATGAGGGTGGATGCTCTTGTGGAGTGACGTCACGCGCGGGACACACATTATTGGCTCATATTAGTAATAATATTGGTGGCAAAAGCCTACCTGTTAGTATGCTCTGAGCCACGCAGAGTTTTCCGGCCGACGTGTATTTACTCTGCCTTGGTCACTCTCTGCTTTCATGTTGTGTGTGTGTTGTTTGTGAGCATTTTAAACCCATAGTGCCATAAATGTGACCTTGGCTGTCAAAGAAAAGTATAGAAGTGATGAGGCGAGTTGAGGTGGGTGCATGTCAGGCAGATGCAGTGATGAGTACAGTGCATAATACTGATGTGATTTAAAAACTCATTATTTTTATTTAAATGTTTACCATCTGTATTATTATTATCGCTGTTACCAATACCCCAAATGCAGCCCTCATATGTTGCTCATACATAAGAAATAGCGCTGTCGGGAAACACATCCCCGTGCATAAATGGTTTAACGACACCATTTACCGCTGATCCCATTCACGCTCACTTCTCCAGGAACGCATCTTGGGCGCTGAGCGAGGTCTGCATGTATTTGTTTTTGTTTGTGCATTGCACATGTACACCGCTGCCAACGCACCAACACCAAATAACTTACTCCAATTCTATGGTGGACAAACTCTTTTTCCCTCCGATTTAAAGCTTTCGTGACTGCAGGGATTCATCTTCTTGGTTCTTTCGGTAAAGTCACGTAGAATGGGACTAATAAAATAATAAAAACAAAACATAATAAAATAATTCTCACGACGTTTCGGCCACAACGCAAGACAGACTCTGTCTTCTTGACAGACCTGTTCTCCACCTGAGGACGGCTGCTTGCGTTGTGGCCGAAACGTCGTGAGAATTATTTTATTGTGTTTTATTTTTATTATTTTATTATTTTCCTTCTACGTGACTTTACCGAAAGAACCAAGAAGATGAACCCCTGCAGTCACGAAAGCTTTAAATCGAAAAATAATACCTTCATTTTACATATGGCGTCATTCATGCCAACAGCATCCCGCAACGCTGTACATTAATTATTTATACAAGGATCAAATCCCATATACAGGGTTGGCTATGTACGGCGCGAAAGAAGCCACACACACATCCATACACCAAGCAAATGAAAACCTCTACTAGCAAGCAACATCAAAAATGAATTAACAAGTTAAGAAATGCCACCACAAAACAAAAAGCAATAACAACAAAACAGTTATCACAACAAAGAACAGTCAAAATACATACCCATAATGTTCTCTAATCCGTGTGTTTATATTTTGGTATCTCATTGCAATCTCAAGCATGCACCTCCCCATGCTTATTTGTGTACCTTTGTTATTTCGTTTAACACGTAGGCTTTCGCGACCAGTATTATTCATAATAAAGACTTTTGGGTTAGATCGCGTAAATATAAATGTTTTGAAACCCGTCACCACCCGACAAGGCGAATCAGTAAAAAATGTTTCACGTTAACAAATTATAGTACTCAAATTGTAAATGTTGTGGAATCACTCTTCAAACACACCGATGGGCTGAAGAAGTAACTAATTGGCGTCATGTTAACATGACACATTTTTTTACTGATTGGCCGTGTCGGGTGGTGGAGGGTTGCGACGCATTTATACTTACGTGATCTAACCCAAAAGCCTTTATTACCTTTTGTTATTGTTTAATATGCTCTGTAAATGTGCAAATTTCTGATCAATATGTCATATCAGGCAATAATTATAGCGCCACGGGTGGCGAGAAATTAACTACCTGGCCTGGTATGAAGGAGGTTGTGGGTCTATTTGGAGTTGTCGTGTCTCTCTCCTCGCAGTCGCGTGGATTTTTCTCCGGGTCCTCCGGTTTTTTTCTCCACATTTATAACCACGCATTTCGAGTGTTTGGCTGCTATACATTTCCACATGATAAGCCACTTCGTTGGGCTATCATTTGGGGACAGGTCGCTTCTGATAAAGAGCTAAACAGCTCAGTGGGCCTTACCTGGTAAAATGTTTTTTTTTATTGCGTATTGAAAATTGTTCACTCAAAATAATAAATAGGCAGGTTACGTGTGATGGCGTAAAGTGTGGGTACTCCAAACTCTTCCAAGACGTTTGGCCAGCATTAAAGAGGCCAGAAATACCATTGGAAGAGGCTTGCTCGCACTCCACCTCGTGGAGGAACTTCCATCAGTTGTATTCTTTGGGTCTTTCGGTAAATACTCTTAGGTTTTTTCGGTAAAGTCACGTAGGTAAATTTTTTTAGAAATAAAATAATAAAAAATAAATCAATCAAATCACGACGTTTCGGAGGCAACACAAGTCTCCGTCTTCAGGTGGGACCGTCACAGCTAAATTTATCGTATCAAGTGAGGAAAAATCCAAGAGACAGGCTCTTAAATACAAGTTAAGGGGGAGGGGCTTATCTTTCGGTAAAGTCACGTAGATATGTTCAAAGAAAATAATAATAATAAACTACTACGTTTTGATCATGAGGACGAAGGCTTTTTATGTACTTTTTTTGCAATTTTCTTTGAACCTATCTACGCGACTTTACCGAAAGACCCAAAGAATATGGATTCCTGCAGTCACGTAAGCTTTCAGTCAAAATTCCATCAGTAGTGTTGTCAGAGAAAGAAATTGCAGGACCTGTGCCTTTACCTCAGCCTCTATTAATGCACTTCAGGCTACGAGAATGAATACTGCTTAAAAAAGGGGGGCAGAACACACGGGAACACGATACAAATGGGACTACAAGTGGGTTATACAATAATATTACAACCTTGAATCATGACAACGTATCGAATCATGGGCGGTGGGGGGATGTGGGGCGGTGGGGCTTTACTGTGAATGGTTGCTTGTCCATTAGCATGCGTGCACATACAAGGTCATTGATTGTTGAAAGGACATCCCCGAATGTTTTCAATGCATGTCAAAATCGTGTTCCGAAATTGTGAATTCTATCGGCTGGTTTTCCCATAAAGACTGAAGCTATACAGCAAACGGGAGGTAATGATACGCATATAAACACATTACATCAGGCTATTCCAGCATCATGTATGACGACAACAAAATAATTCATGTTATTGTGCTTGTATATATTGCTTTTAAAATAACATACATGAATCATTTAAATTGATATTGCACGTAAAAATTTAAACTTTCACAATGTTATTCTGTTCCCTTAAAGGTCATGCCCAATAACCTTCAGAATACTTACAATTTACTCATAGCGTACGACTAGATCACCCACAATGCACCCCACTCTTTCGATTTAAAGCTTTCGTGACTGCAGGGATTCATCTTATTGGTTCTTTCGGTAAAGTCACGTAGAAGGGAAATAATAATAATAATAATAAGCGTCTGAATAGACAGACCTGTTCTTCACCTGAGGACGGCTGCTTACGTTGTGGCCGAAACGTCGTGAGAATTATTTTATTACGTTTTATTTTTATTAGTTTATTATTTCCCTTCTACGTGACTTTACCGAAAGAACCAAGAAGATGCACCCCACTCTCTTCAGATCTTGGAAGCTCGGCCGGTCAGTTGCTGGGCTGGGTGATCACCATGCGCACAAGACAGGGGCGTGCAGGCGTTGTCAGTAGTAGACGGAGATGCGGGTAAACTACTGTTGCTCTCTACTCCCTTCCACCGTCACCAAACCCGCACTGACCAGCGTAGTGAAGTACGGCCGAATATCCATTAAGGCCATGCGAGGTGTGGGGAAGGCCCTCATCCAGCGGTGAATTGAACAGACGGGGAGAGGGGCTGTACGTGGACATTGAACTCTCACACGACATTTGCTCATGCAGTATTCTCCACTGATTTTCAGAAGGGGGGGGGGGTTACTTTCGCCGATAATATATTATCAGTGTGTGAGGGTCGCCACACATTTGCAACCTTTGGGGTTTGGCGTCGGCACGATGATAGGGTGCGTCAGGGACCGCACTAAAGGCCACCAGGAGCCGACAGCGGCCCGTGGGCATATGCAATGAAGAACACTGCGCTCGTGTGTAATAAACAGCGATTAATTGTGATTGCTTCACACCCTGGCCTGGCCTTCTTCACAAAAGAGCTCTTGTTGTGTCGCAATAGGCACCTTCTCCGTCACGAGTAAATGGGTCTTGGTTGAATGAGCGATTGAAAGTGTTCTGAGGGCATTATTCGGAAGAGCATGTCAGCATCAGACGGAGGGGGGGGGGCGTGTGGAACATTACACACCTATCTAAACAACCGCAGAAATGTACTGGTATGAAATCTCGAGTGGCTTCACTGAAAAAGACACGTGTTTTTCCATCAATCATGCGTCAATGGAGTAAGAAGGGTGACTAAAAAAAAAGCCACGTAAAAGGGGGCCATTATCAAAGCCACATTGTCCAAAAGGCTTTCAAGTACAGGTGGCAGTCAAAATAAAAAAAACCGTGGCAAAATGTTAACTCCCTCGCCTGGTATACAGGAGGCGTGGGTTCGACCCCGACCCTGATGCCTGCTGTATATTTGGAGTTTGCATGTTCTCCCCGTGTACGCGTGGATTTTTTCTCTGGGACCTCCGGTTTTCCCCTCCACATTTCGAATGAACGTGCGTTTGCAGTATTTGGCTGCTATACATATCCACAAGATAAGCCACTTTGTTGAGCTTTCATTTGCTGCCAGGTTGCTTCTGAAAATAAAAATAAATACTTCATCGTCAATGTATAGAGAACTGAAGATCTTGGAAATTGCTGTCACCAGCTTAGCAGCTGGCTGCTGCCTTACAGCTTTTCTGTGGTTCCTCAGTGATTGTTAAATTTCAATTTGCATGAAATACGCTATATCAAACACACTATTATGATCAAAACGGAGCTTTGCATTTCATGTTATGATTAACTTGCTTTGTTAGTAGTAATGAAAAGTATGCCTGTGAATGCGTCACTGTCTTTCACTTGCACAGGTGTTTATACATTCCAGGTAACATTGGAAACTATGCACAGTGTAGAGTGCACGATTTGAATCGCCTCCTCCGAATCAACACTGCACACGGCCTCCGTTGCACGCAGCATGATAGGTCGACCTTGGGAAAATAATTACCAGCAAACAACTCTAGATTTGAAGCTTTCGTGACTGCAAGTATTCATACTCTTTGTTTTTTTCGGTAAAATCACGTAGGTAAAAAAATAAATCAAATAAATGAAAACAACTAAATTAAATCACGACGTTTCGGGCGCAACACAAGCGTCCATCATCAAGTGGGAAAGCATGGCCTACTGTAGATGCTGATGCAGTAGGCCATGCTGATGCAGTAGGCCATGCTTTCCCACCTGATGACGGATGCTTGTGTTGCGCCCGAAATGTAGTGATTTAATTTAGTTATTTTCATTTGTTTTATTCAATTTTTAACCCAAGTGACTTTACCAGCAAACAACTGTTCTGTTGTCCTCTTGTTCTACTTCTAATTCTCATTCCGTTCCGATATTGATGGCGCAGTTTACAAGCACAAAATAACGTTATATATATTTAAAACACCTCTAATTACGCAATATGCTGCCATGAAATGTAACAATATGATGTTTTAATAACGCCATAATAATGTAGACGAAGTTAAAGTGGCTTCCCACTCAAGCAAAGAGGCGCAACTCATCTCTCCGTCTTTGGCATTTTGCCAGCTGTCAATATTGCACGCGACTCCGTTGACTTTCCGCAAACTGGTACCCATTTTATTGGCTTCAGAAAAATGATTGGGACTCGAGTGGACCACGGCACTTTGGTTGACTTGCAACCTTCTGATTGTGAGCCGAGCATTGTTTATGTTTCTATCAATTCGTTTCCGACTTCATTCCGATCGCGCTGTCAGTTGCGACGTCGTTATTGAAGAATGCATTTGGAAATGCTTGCAGAGAAAGTGAATCCCTGTTAGAGAATGGCCCGAGGAAGACACCTCCACAGAACTACCTCTGAGACCTCTTCACGTGATCTTTTCTCCGATGTTCCTTCCCCCGCAACTCCGTTTAGCACGGTTGGCTACGTACATACACACATGCATACTACTCTCGTGCAGGCAAATATTCGTTTCAAGGTAGCCAAACCAATCGATACTTTTAACTCGAGAAGCTGGAATTGAGAAAAATTATGTGAAAAAGCCAAATTTTACGTGATGAGATTTTTGTGTTTGTGCAGTTATCGGTGACCAGGCTTAGGCGATCAACTCGCTGTACATGAGAACTTGGTTTAATCACAGGTAACTGAAACGTAGATTAAAAACTCAGGATCTCAGCAACGGTTGGCTCAGACGCCCAACCACCACGTGAATCAAGAGCTCGAACTGCGGCACCGCTCACCCGGATGTGTAAACGCCTGTGGAGTGTGCGTGGGGGACACCTTCGAATTGATTGTTAGGGGTCACGCAGCGGAGACACGGGACCACGCCCATTAAAATGATTACAGAAGGGCGGTGGCAATGAAGGTGCGAAAAGGGAGATAGGGGATTGGGGGATATCCCAATTAAGATCGGATATATGGGAACGGGGGGGGGGGGGGGGTAAAGGGGGGGGGGGGGGGCAAAGCCAGGAGGCTCCGGGAAAGAAAAAGGCTGGTCGTCAACAAGAGTATCCGTGCCCTACACACGTGTTGTATGTGTGTATGTTGAACTTCTTTTGCACAGTACGTAGCCAACCATGCTATTTGTGGAGATGTTGGTGTTGTTGGAACAATGCAGTCCCCTTACCAGGACGACTCGTGTGGACTCCCTTTCACACGTGTATATATATTCTTCTGTATATAGTGGTTGTGCTCAAATCCTAAGCCCACCCAAGCACAAAAATCCAAGCTGTCAGCTGTAGGTCACGTACAGAATCAACCCATTGTCCCCAAGGGGTAGTATAAGGCTTTAATCACAGCATTGATAAACAGGTTAGAGCGTAATAAATTGCATTGACTGTGGTGGTGGATCTCTGTTTAAGAATACAGATTAGCTGGAACGACAAACACAGCAAAATTACCGTTGACCAGGGAATAATAGATTGCACAATAACGTGATTGCATACCCTTCATATGCATGTGTTCATATCGTGTGTATAGTGGAGCAGTAGTTAAGCTGCACAATGACCATGGCAACCTGAGTTCACATCCCAGCCACGGCTAATGTCAGCGGTGAGTGATATCAGAAGGGGTCCCGGGAAACCCCTTCACCAACCCACACTGACCAGCGTGGTGAAGTATGGTCAAACAATCCCTATGACCGACACGGTATGGAGAGGCTTCATCCGGCAGTGGATTAAGGGCTGTAATATTTAATGTATAGTATACACAGCTGGGGTGGTGATAAGTACCCTAAACTATGATAATCAACGTCACTGGTTCAATATCAATCGTGTTGATTAGTATATTAAACTGGACTAGGTGTATCCTAGGTTGACTCAGCCTTAAACGAGTTACTGGCATGCCATAGAAGGCAAATGTGGATGGGTGTGTACACAATGCTTGCTAAGGTAACCTATTTTGTGCCATGCTGGCCTTAATAAGTGCTCCCTAACAAACCTATAAAAAACGATAAACTTTTTTTTCTTACCAGGTAAGACCCACTGAGCTATATAGTTATGTTTTTTTTCCAAAAGGGACTTGGCAATAAATGATCGCTCAACGAAGTGACTTATCACGTGGAAATGTATAGTAGCCAAACACTCTAAACGCACGTTGATTCTAAATGTAAAGGGAAAACCCGAAAAATGAATTCCAAATATACAGGCGTCAGGGTCGGGATCGAACCCAGGCGAGGTAGTGAATATCTTCACCACCGTGGCACCCCTCTCCCCAACATTCTGGCAGGTGGGAGACACTTTTCTTGTATTGATACACTGCATAGAATATTTGCTAAACGCACACGCAGGATGAGAACCAGACGCGGCTGCGCTGAAACTCAATGACAAATAGTGGCGTCGTCCCGGAAAGAAGAAATTGCACACAATGGACTTTAATTATTGACGGGGGGTGGAGAGGAGGGGGTGAGGAAACGTATAAAACAAAAGCAAAATAAATGATCGTTCATTTCAACAAACCAGAGTGTGCACGAGGACAATGATGGAAGCTTTCATTCCAGTGAGCATGATCCAGGGTCACTGGAAAATAGCCCCCCATTAGCCCCAGTGTGAGTGTGTGTGTGGGGGGGGGGACCCAAGGCGAGATTTTTAATCAATGAACAATGTCAATAGCGATCAATGCAGAGCTATTTAGGATCACACCTGATTTACACAAAGCCTTGGCGATGTGCATTACTCAAGATCACACGCAGATGTGTCATTACCAGTTTGCTCTCTGTACACGAGTCATCACGTGTTTGCTTTGTTTGCGTGTGTGCGCGTCACTTTGACACCCCACCCCCCCGGGTTACTTGCAAACAAGATGTTTTGTTGTTGTTGTTGTTGTGATTGTTGTTGTTGCACATCTCAAGGGATTAGCAACGTAAAATATTTGAAAGTAAAACAAACATTTCCTTTCTTTGTACCGTAGTTTGGACCGACCCCAAGTTAAATGCCCTTGCACCATTCCAAGCAGCAACCTCCCCTGTTTAATCTGGAGTGAACCACTTTGCATTTAGGGGCTGGGGGGGATGAGGTACTAATTAAGAAACATGGAATGCCCATCCCTCCACCTTCAGAAACATCTGGTGTTTTATGATATCTGGTATCTTGTTAGCCGTAATAGTTTCATTTAAAAAAATTCATAAATTTCAAAGCATTGCTATTACTGTATTAAACGATTGTCGTAAGACATTGCCATGCAACGTTGCTCGCAAAGCTTCAGCAATTATTTTATCAAAAGACGATTATCATTATTGTTGAAGAATATGTTCTACACGTGCTGATCCGTGATTTGCTCAGAGAAAGCCATTTAAAATAATGTCCTCGGCCGTTCGATGCCATTTTTTTAACGTGACATCTCAGTCATTCACTTTTGGCTACGGAAGATAACAATTAAAGTGTACAAATGCAAAATAATAGAAACAACAATCTGTATCACGCGCAATGTTGTAACAACACCGAATGAAACAGAGACTCACGAAACGAATTGAATACATTACCCGAGCAAAAGGCCCAATAATGCGGGCTATCAGCGATGCCGTTTTTTAATCGCACTGCATTGTGCTCTGTCCTTGCCACAATTTAATTCCCTTGCATTTTTTGTTCGTTTCTCTCTCTCTCACTCTCTGCGCCTGCCGAGAGCTTACAACGATGACGAAAACGCGCCGACTCAGCGCTCGCGCGAATTGCAGCTGCCTGCGGCAAGAGGCAATCCCTAAATTGGAATCTCATTAAGGATCTGGGCCCTTCGTGCGTGTGTGGCCACGTTAAGGAAGATCCAAGAAAACAAATCAACGGAGAGGGGAAAAACCCCAAACTAATGAACAGGGTACGACTACTAATTCACTTGCCATCCATAAATGTACCGCCGTATGTTGTGATGAAGTAATTGATTGATTGCTTCTGTGCACACATTCTCCAACCATAGCCTATGACCAAATCATTAAATGCACCCCCCCCTCCCTCCCTCCGCCAATCTCGTCATATCTCAGAAGCTAAGCAGAGGTTTGAGCTGGGATAGTGCTCGGATGGGTGATCCCGTCATCCATAAAAGCACGTGCTTGTCGGCGGCTATCTGGTTACGTTGTCAGCAGAGTAAATACAGCAACATTTTCTTGGTTCTTTCGATAAAGTCTTTCTGACAGACCTGTTCTTCGCCTGAGGACGGCTGCTTGCGTTGTGGCCGAAACGTCGTGAGAATTATTTTATTATGTTTTATTTTTATTATTTTATTATTTCCATTCTACGTGACTTTACCGAAAGAACCAAGAAGATGAATCCCTGCAGTCACGAAAGCTTTAAATCGAAATTTTACAGCAACATTGTTTTTTTTTACTGTGCTATGGGCTCCAACCGTCTATGCTCCCTGCTTTCACCAAGTCACCAGCGAGGTGCGTACAGGAAGGTTAAATCACCTTTGCGCCTCGCGCAGTGTATTCTAATGCTGCTGGCTATCGCTTTTCTAGCCTCTCTAACGTGGTCATTTCCTTCATCCAGGAAATCTATGCGCTTATAGAGAAATAGATATAAATCTATCTTCTCGCTATTACCGCATTACGCTTTTTGCCATTCGCCCACACCCCCGTCACCCCCATGGTTCATTAAAATTGGCACAATTCAGGGTCACAGTTCAGGGTCAAAATTCAGGGTCGGGGTCAAAATTCTGATTTATGATTTATGGATATGTAGTGGTGGTATTGACGTGCGCCGACTGTGACAGTGATGGATCACGGGGCGGCGCGGGGTGCGGGGTTGGGCACGCGTTGTGGGCGTGGTGTGGACGCGCGCGCCGGGAGTGACAGATGACGAGGCGGCGCGGAGTGAGTGGTGAGGCACGATGAGATGTGGGAAAAGAGGATCGTAGCCAGCACCCGGCGATTGGTCGAATAAGTGGGTGCTCGCAGCGACGTCCGCAGGTGGGGTATAAAGGGGGACGCGCGAGAGCACTCGGGGAGAGTTACCCAGTTGAAGACCCGAAGACGGAGCTGAAGACCTAGTGAAGCCGAGTAGCTCAGTGGCGTTAGTCGCCGAGTAGCTAAGTGGATGTTGGTCATCCGAGTAGCTCAGTGGCGTTAGTCGCCGAGTAGCTAAGTGGATGTTGGTCATCCGAGTAGCTCAGTGGGCGTTAGTCGCCAAGTAGCTAAGTGGGTGTTTGTCACCCGAGTACTAAGTGGATGTTGGTCATCCGAGTAGCTCAGTGGCGTTAGTCGCCAAGTAGCTAAGAGGATGTTGGTCATCCGAGTAGCTCAGTGGGCGTTAGTCGCCAAGTAGCTAAGTGGGTGTTTGTCACCCGAGTACTAAGTGGATGTTGGTCATCCGAGTAACTCAGTGGGCGTTAGTCGCCAAGTAGCGAAGTGGGTGTTTGTCACCCGAGATACAAAGTAGGTGTTAGTCACCTGTAACCAAGTTTGATCAAATAAAGAGTGTGTTACCCGTGAAGTCGTCTCCCGTGGAGTTACTACATTACAGATACGTGTGCAACTCGCAACCGGCATGTCATTTGGACGTGACGGTCCATCCGGCCCTCTAACCCAGCCAGCAACACTTTTCATCTATTGCTCCGTCTCTCTCCACCATTTCTGTCGCCATCCGATATTTGGAAGCCACTGGAGCCATGCAATTTTAAATCGAGATTGGAAGCTAATTTCTGAACTGCTTTTTTGTGTTTAGTTTGTTGTTCTTCCCCCACACCTTCGATTAGCATGGTTGGCTGCGTACGATGCGAAAGAAGTTCAGCATACACGCTGTATTTCGCAATTTATCCCGACTTCTCGCTTTTACTATGTCTCTCTCTGTTTCTCAATTCCTCTATCCCTTCTCCTACCTCTCCCTCCTAGTATCTTCCTCTCCACCTACACTGCATCTCACCCACTTCCCTCTCCTGTCTCTCTCTCTCTCACCCCACACCCTAACTCTCCTTATTCCCATCTCTCTATTTTCTATCGCAATCTCTCTTTCCTCTCCCTGATCCTCTCCGACTGCTTGTCACCTTTGCCCCGCTCTCCTCGTGCCGTTTTGCTCTCTTTCTTTTCGTCCCGTGCACTTTCGTTCTCTCCGTGACCCCATCCTCTTCGTCTCGTTCTCCCCCTCTAGCTCCCATCCCTCTCCTCCACCCCTCTGTCTCTCTCCCTCGCCTTCCTCCTCTCTGTCATTTGCGTAAAATTCCTTTCAGAACAGCACAGAAATGAGGACTTATCTCCAGACTGAAAGCAAACATACTTAATATTTTGCATATATATACAACAGCGTGTCAAATGAAAAACAAATGAAGGAACACACGTGAGAATGGACAAAGGCACGCAACGAACGCCCGTTGCGAATAAATAAGCAATGGGTGTTTTGACAGAAGGCAAACTGTGGGGAAGGTGACTGCACATCGCAAAGATCAGTACGCCTTCCCGGCCCAGTGCAGTCTCGTCTCAAACCCTACCATCTAAGCCTCCCACTGCTAATTGGCCTCCTTACCGGGCTCTGACAAGGCACTGTCAACCTGCGTCCACTCTTCTACTCCACCCACCACCTCAACCCCCTGCCATCACCTGACCACTCCAAGCCTCTCCTCCTCCTCCTTCTCCTCCCATGCACTACTCCCCCACCTGCCCCAACACCATCACCGCACCATTCAGAATCAGAATATGTATTTACACTGGAGGAATGCGATGAGATACGAAGTTTTTTTTTCTTTTACAAATATCCAAATGAGTCAATTTCAAAACTTTACAACAATAAACAATACAAAAAAGGTAAACATATAACTTAAAAATATAAACAAATACAACTAACCAATTTTTTATTTGATACCAGGTAAAGCCCACTGAGCTAGTAACTTATTTTACTCAATTAGCTAAGTCGAGCACAGATTTGGCACCTCCTCTCTTTGCCCCCGACCCTCCCCCCACGACCCTGTCCATCACATCGGGTCGCCAATTTTGCCGCTGTAGACCAAACCCGGATTTATTTCTCAGCCCAGCCTATGTCGATCAAAAAGCGTGCAGGATAATATCAGGAAGTTCAACGCAATACCTCTACTGTGCCAGATCTCTTGGCACAAGATTAAATCCTGCCACCGGAGTGTAGATGCCAGCTTGTGAGCCGTCTGGGTCAAAACACGCGAAAGGTGGCAACCCTGCCCTGACAATGAGACAGCCGGTAGAGATGAATGTGCAGCATTGTAAGATTTCACTTTTTATTTTTTAAACCACAGCTGGCGGAAAGCCCGCCGCTATAGGGAGCTCCAGAGTGCCCTTTTTAGAGAATATACTCGGCCAAGTCTTCGACACTGACCAGGCAATTTGGAAGAATTTCCCCCCCAACACTCACGACATGCAAATCTACTAAACTGTTCCGTACCCGTTTATACAATAACTACGAGACGGTTAACCACGGGCAGGAATTGAACTAAGGTCATCTGGTTCGTAGGAAAGGGCACTAACCGCTACACTACCGGCACCCCATCGAAGAAAGACGGTCATCGCATCGCGCACTTTCACATGTGCTTCTGCGGCCGTCTGGAACGCTCTTCCTTCTGAAATGAGGAAGCCACTGGAGCTATGCACTTTAAAATCTAGATTGAAAGCTCATTTCTTTAGAACTTATTTTTATTTATTTATTTGTATGTCCTACCCCCCGCACCTCCGATTAGCACGCTTGGCTACGTACGGTGCGAAAGAAGTTCAACGTACATATATGCATGTGTGGACATGCATATCGAGACAAACACCCACATACATCTAAAGCTTACATAACACGCACATTTAGATACCTACACGCAGATATATACCATACAAACACACCCACAAACATGCCCACATACTTAAAAATACACTGCACTTCTCGACTGTTAGGGCAAATGCTGTCAAGGAGCACCTATTAAGGCCGGAATGGCACAGCCTCAAAGGGGTGGGGTGGTGAGTGCAGCTTGTTACAGCAGTCGAAGCTGAGGTTGTGGCTCGCCGTAGCGGAGACTGCGGCGTGTGTGGTACGAGGTGAGCTAAGGTCAGAGATGGAGTAGGAGGGGAACGCGCGTGTGCACGCACTTGAGCACAACGGGGCAATTATGCGGTCAATCCATAGGCTGATTAGTAACGTTGGGGATAGATGTGAGGGATCAATGTATTGTGATCCGTCTTTCGGGGGTTAACAGAGGTGCCTCGGCGGCAGCATTTCAGATTTCCCGGATCCCGAGGTGAGGGATTTTTGAGAGCTCCAAAGAGGAGGCGAGAAAGGGCCCCGGATTAAGGAGCCAGCAGCGGCACCTGTGGATGAGCCAGGCGAGTGACGGGCGTGTGGGGAATGCACGAGGTTGCCAATATACGGCTCTTACTGTGAAACGTCGTATGGAATAGCGCGCACGAATATCGCGTCCGTCTTTTGTGTGAAGTATTGCTACGCAGGCAGAACCTCGCCAAGCTCGGGGCTTTCTTTCCCGGGCAATGCCGTGTTGGACGAAATCGCATTCGATCAACAATAGACCTTATGGGAAACATAGGGTTGCTTTCCTTGGTCCGAAATTATGACCCTCTCCCGTATGTACGTAGCCACCGGAGGGGCTGAGGAAGGACAACACACTAACTTAAAAAGCACTTCTAAAGAAATTCGTTTTCAACCTAGAAGTTATGATGATGATAACAATGACACTGCTGCTGCAACAATTGGCGTTGGTCTACCAATCCCTCAATGCACAAACCCACACTAACCCCTATCGCATGGTGATCCGCTGTACCTCTGAAGTACATGCCGCATCAGACAGAGAGCAATCTGCATTGGACGATTGACCATAATTGGCTGGGCAGGTGTCTATTCACTATATGCCATTGCTTTGTGATTCTATGTGAATTTAGGAATAAAAACAAAACAATGCATTAGGAACCTGTGGCCGAGATTACAAGTGGTCCAGTGGCTGCGACTTACTGATGTGGACGACAAGCCGTGCGAAGACCAAACGGCGTGGCTAATACATAATAGATACATTTGTGTTAGATCCCGTCGACATTTACGCGATATTCATGCATGAATATTTACGCGATCTAACCCAAAAAAACCTCTCTTATTGATAATATTCGTGGCGAAAGCCTACTGCGTGTTAAACTGGCGTGGTCAATGCAGTACAATGCCCAGCACGTTTTGACCACCCTCCCTAAGTGTGAAAATATTTACGAGAGAAAAATAAAATGAAAAGAAAAACCCAATTGGCAAGCAAGATCACCACACCTTCACTAATTGGCCAAATCAGGAGGCGTTATCATTCATGGCCGTATAATTTAAACACGAATTTACTTTCAACGTTTATCGCAAATGGTGGAATAACCCCCCTCCACTCCCGTATTAACAATTGAGCAGTGTTAAGTGTGAACTTAACGAATAAAATACCTGTGGTTGTGAACGCTCCATTAAAATTAATGCATTTTTCACCCCGATTCCTGAAGGATGGAGAAAATGAATGCGTTGAAAAAAGGACAAAAAAACCCCCAGTCTGGTGACAATTAAGCATGCGGAAAATCGTTTCTTTGTATTTGACTCAAAAAGTAGTGGGAATTCTGGCCTCAGTAATGGCCACAGCTGGCTGAACAATTTGGGGTTGAAACTATAATAAGTCTGATCAATGGTTCTCTGCGGGTGCAACATTGCTGAAAGAAGCTATCCATTGTGCCCCGTGCGACACCGAGGCATGATAAATAAATAAAGTAGAATAAAACTACCCTGTTAGGACCCAAGCAGTTCCCTTCAAGCTAAGCCAATATCGGCGAAATGCTGGGGAAATTGAGCGTGGGAGCCACCGCATGTGATTTGTCCAAATGTGGCACAGTTCACCCGGGAAAAGCGGGCAGTGTTTCCATGTTCTTATTTGTCACTGGGTATCATCAGTTATGATAACAATCTGTTTATCACGACTGCTTAATGCTCATATTCAGGATTATTTATTGCCCTGCTTTTATCAATGTTGTTACGATTGAGCTCTAGGCATTTCGTCATGAGATGTTGTGTCCGTTCGGAATTCTTGCACAGAGCGAGCGCATCCCCCGGTGTAATAGAATAACCCACCAAAGTAGACATTCCAGAACTACTTCCGAGAGCCATTGAAGTAGCATCTTATCCACACTATGGTGCTGCACTTTCCCATGAACACTGCTACAGAGCGGTATGTCGCATGGCAGTGAAAGGAATATTTATTGGACTGGCAATTGTCCGTGTGCCAATGACCAAAGTTGCAGATTATTTGTACTTACGATGAAAGAGTAACAGGGAAAATATGGTATGCTACTATGGTTCATGCCTATTGCATGTACGCCGGTTGTAGCCCTCACTCGTGACCCAGTGACTGATTACTTTATTACTTTAATAACCCCCACCCACATTTTACGTCTTCACCCCCATTCTACACAAGTAAACAATAACTACATTTTGTCGCCTATTTTCCATACGATTTGCATCATTCGTGTTTTGTTTTATCTGCCCCCCACCCCGACCCCCATTAAAAAATGACCGCATTTAATTTTCCCAGGCAGAATTCTTTCGCCAAATTAGGTGAAACAGAATATAATAACAAGAATAACAACAATTAATCACATTTAAATTGCGTCTTTCATTAAGACGAAACATTCCAACCCACCTTACGATGAACCTACAGCCTTGCACTGCACTAAACAAGTAATAATACAAGGCCCAAACAACTGTATGGCTTAGGGGCCGTCCATATATGACCTCACGCGATTTTGGACGATTTATGTATTTAAAGTTGCGCATTTTGATGTGACGTCACATTTCTCAACCCCCCCCCCCCTTCGTCACACATCGTCACAAATGTCTGACCCCCCCCCAGGTGTGTGACGTCATTCATGGACGGCCCCTTATGGGCAGAGGTTCTGAACATTTGTTGGTGCGAATGTGTGCGTGTGCATAACCACATTTTATATGATGACATTTCTATTTGCATTTATTGTCAACCAGGCCAAGACAATCAACTGGCTAAACCTAAAAATCTGATTTAATTATAGGTGACTAAAATCTGGATTTGAACCAAGGATGTCAGTGTTACTGGCTTGCTTTTTCTGAGAGCTGAGCCATCTGGCTGCCTGGCTAGGCTTTTTTTGTATTAATTGTTTAGTTCTGTACAACCACTGTGATGTGCTTGGGCAATACAACTGCTGTTACCCAGGCCCATATATCTTACCATAGTTAAACTTGTTCTGCAGCCGCGAGGCAGTGACATGAACAAGCGGGTGCACGTTAGCCGTTTTGTTGCAGAAGTTTGCGGTTCGAGCCCATCGACTGCCCTGGTTAATACTGCAGGTGTATTAACCACAGCTATTGCTTCTTAGCAGATGTTTAAGGTCCCATGGCATTCTTCTGAAGTAAAATAAGTTAGCCATATGCGCTGGTGCCATGGTCCACATTTTCGATAGCTCTCGATTTTTTTTAGAAATCGTCTGATTGGCTACTGTTCCCCAAGATATTAAAATGTTTACATGTGTGGAGCCCACATCGTATCCTGATCTCAAATTTTGCAGCCAAAATAAAGGTGATAGGCTTTCTTTACCATAGTGGTTATACTGCGCTTTTGTGAATCAAAAGTCACTTCATCACAAACATAGCAGAAGTTATCTGCTTTGTTCACACAAGTACGAGGCATCTCTTCTCAATTTGGCTAAACAGAAATATGTCCCTTTACAAAATCAAATACTAACAAATAAGAGAGCACGACACTGTATGATTTCTAGAGCTGATATAGGGCAATTTGTTCAGCAGAGGGATGTAAGCCTTGTTATGATTGCATCATCCATGACTTCTAGGAATAACATGATGTAATTAATATCATGTATAACATAATACTAGGTTCAGATTGCATCAGTCATTGTTTTGCTCAAAAAGCAAGTACTATCCAATCCCAGTCATAGATTTATTAATAGATCCATTTAAAGATGTATTTATCCTCTTTGGTTATTTCGGTAAAGTCACGTAGGTATAAAATAAAATAAATTAAATCATGACGTTTCGGGCGCAACACAAGCGTCCGTCATCAGGTGGGACAACCACAGCAAGAAACAATTGCTGAAGTGGGCAAAAGGGCTGCTGCAACAAGAGGCCATATAGGCAAGATACGGGGGGGAGGAGCCAGGGAGGAGAGACAGGGAGGGTGGGGGTGTGGTGTAGGGGGAGTGGAGGCTACAAAAGCCTGGTCTACAGGAGGTCGTGGCAGATATTGACCACCTCTCCTGGTCTACAGGAGGTCGTGGTAGATGTTGACCACCTCACCTGGTCTACAGGAGGTCGTGGTAGATGTTTAACACCTCGCCTGGTCTACAGGAGGTCGTGGTAGATGTTGGCCACCTCGCCTGGTCTACAGGAGGTCGTGGTAGATATTGACCACCTCGCCTGGTCTACAGGAGGTCGTGGTAGATGTTGACCACCTCGCCTGGTCTACATGAGGTCGTGGTAGATGTTAACCACCTCGCCTGGTCTAGATGAGGTCGTGGTGGATGTTGACCACCTCGCTTGGTCTACAGGAGGTCGTGGTAGATGTTGACCACCTCGCCTGGTCTACAGGAGGTTGTCATAGATGTTGACCACCTCACCTGGTCTACAGGAGGTCGTGGTAGATGTTGACCACCTCGCCTGGTCTACAGGAGGTCGTGGTAGATGTTGACAGATTGAGATCCCTTATCTTTATAACTCACTTATCCTCCGCCATTCCCAAGTCAACGGTCGTATATACTGACCCAGCAGCATATCTTGAAAACGAGAGCCAATCAACAATTTTAAGCATAATTTTCATTCTCAGTGACCCAGGACGAGTAAAGTTGGACTACATTTTTCTCAGAAGCATTTTGGCTGTAGACCAGTGTAGTTAAACAAATTACTCGTAAATGTATTAATTGGGTAAAACCATGTAACAGCATTGTCCCATATTGGCAGTCTCTACTCATGAAACTGGCAGTCTCTACCCATGAAACAGCACATTCGTTATAGCTGTGTGCTAATTAGAATGGCATGTGCTAATGATTTGGTTTTAAGGTGAAATAAGATCTAATGAATCAAATACTTGAGTGATCAATAAAATACAAAGGTAACCTTAAACCCCATCCCCTTCACCAACCTGAATTAAAAAAAATCACGTAAATGCATAAAAAATACAACCGTTAGCCAATATTTATTTGAGCACAGGGCCACAACTTGAATGTTTCATTGTGTTTCGTGTTGATAGATTAGCGTTGAAGTACAACATAACAGATCTTGTTCAATTTGACTAAGAAGGAGGCACAACAGCAAGGGAATGTTAAAAATTAAGACAAATTCCACTTGCACAGAGGCGTGGGTAAAGATCACGTGGTGAAAATGGCCATTAAATGAGATACTGGCCAATGCATCAGCTCAAAGGTGCTTTTTTTTGTAATAATTCAGCGAGAGAGTGGCTTCAGTGCCCTGGTCATGTGAACTGAATTCTAGATAAGGGAATCCCCCAAGGTCATATGATTTTGCAGCCAAAGGAAATAAAATCCACAGCATGCAATGGCACCAACAGAAGTAACTTGAAAAGGCGGATTTTGAATGGACATCGAGGATACTGTAGTAAATAGAATTATTCAACCAATGCTCACTTTCTATCAGCTTCAGCATCACACTCCATGGAGGCAAATTATTCATATTCACAAGTGATCGGGATCGTATTTATGTGTACGTTCAACACAAGACTTAATACATTTAGAACTTTAGGCCTACCCTAATATATGCATAAAACCAATAAACATCATGCCATAAATACAGGCTTATATAAGAAAAAAAAAATCGTAGTTCTCAGCATATATTTTGTGAATATTTGTGCTCAAGTTTAGATTTCTACCTTTTCTGGGATATGATTTATTTTCATCAGTCACTATTGTGCGGATGCCACTTCCCTTCTCACAGTGAGTACACATAAATACTTTCTGTCATGGAAGTGCAAATAGACATTGAAAATTACACCATGACCGTATACAATAGTTACCCAGGGAGACCCAAATCTTGAGTATTTCTTGCTTATAAATCGGCTTCTGTCACTGTTCACTTGTATGAAAATGAGCGTGTCAACGTTGTATTGTTACGACGGTAGATTCACTCTGACACACGTCTACACACACACACTGAGATGCTTGCAGCTCCACTAAACCAACGGGTCCTATCTTTTTTCACATGAAAGCATTAATGTATTTCTAAACAAAACATTCGTGCGAAACTATGAATAAGATAAAAACTAAAATATGGCACTTCACTGTCGGTGAGCGATCGCGAATTCATTGTGTGTGCATCTACTTTGCACAAAGGAGGGACGGAACACGCGATATGCGTGCGCTTAGAATCCAGGTGCCGTGATTTTGGAGACCCTGGGGTGATATTTTCCGTGCCGATTCCCTTCAGCACCATTCATAGATCATTCCAAATTATCCCCATTACTCAGTTGGCCCCAGCAGACCAGGCAACCCAACCACAGGCTCCTTTAAACCTTTCAACATCTCACAGCCACTTGTGCACGCTGGAGCTGAAGCATTTTAATGAGCCTTATTTTTATTTTAATTGGATTTTCTATGTAGCATGAGCCGTCTTATTAATTGCAGGGTGCAAGTGGGTGCATGCACGTGCATGTGTGTGCGCGTGTGTGCCTGCGCGTGTGTTTGTACACGGGGGTGCGGTGGCGTAGCGGTTCGTGCTCTGTGCTTCGAACCCGAGAACAAGGCTTCGATACCCGCTAATGGCCAACACCAGTGACGATTATCTGAACCGGTCCCGGGCCTCCCCTAGGTAGACTTCGTCTCAAATAAGAACCTTGTGTGGTGTGTAAACATAGTCACTTGGGAGACAAAAGCGGTCAGGCGTGTTGCTGGCCATCCACCCCCTCGTGTGCCAACAGTCGGTGTGGGGGGATCTCTGTCTTTGTGTGTGTGCACGTGCATTTACGCATGTATTTAGGTGAAGCAACAGTGCTAGGTATTAGTGGATTGCGTGAAGAACCCAGCTCAGGGCTAACACAAGTGACGAACATCTAAAGCGGTCCTGGGCCTCCCCTAGGTTGACTCAGCCTTAAACAACTACCTGGCATGGTGTGTAAACGTCAACACTGGGAAGACAAAGGTGGCAGTGTGTGGTGTTGGCCATCCACTGCCTCCTTGCATAGTGCAGACCTTCATAGGTGCTCGCTATCAGCATTTCCCCGGACAGCATGTGTGGGCTGCGTGGGGAGAGATATGTGTCTGTGTGTGCTCGCATGTGCTTGCTTGTTCGTGTGTTTGTCAACGGGAATTTGTTTGTTTGTGTAGCAGCTGCGAGATTTGACCGAGAGCTACAACATTTGGCAACGTAACAAACGCTAGTGGCCTTAAAACTTATTCAATTTCGCAGAGCCTTTGTATTTTTTTGGTTAAATATATATAAATATTATGCGAAACTTAATTGTTTTCAAAATCATCACGAGCTGTGGCCGAATAATTAATAAAACATCAAGGAACAATGGTCTTATAAACAGGCACATTTGTTTTTCACATAATACATTCAATTTTGCATGTAATTACGTTTTAAAGCATGTTTCTTGAAAACCTAATATAAATAGTATATATGCATTTTTACACGTTTTTGCTGTATTGTAAACAACATTAAATTATATTTATTTACAAATAATCTTTGTTCGAATAAAAAAATGAACAACCTTATATTATACTCAAAAAAGCAATGTATACTAACTCCCACAAATCACAATCCCATAAATAGGCTATATAATCACAAGGAATCTCTGATTAATTATATTTCTTATCTGTGTAGGCTTTGTGTGCAAGTGTTGGGAATTATTGTACTTATGCAATGTGAACTCATATACTCTATCTATTTTACGTATTTATGTTTTAGTGATTTAATTTCCTTTCCTATACTTTACACTCCGATCGTGTTATTGCATTGTTTGTTGTTGTATAAGAATAGGTTTTACCCTTTCTGGTAATACAGCAGGTGTTAAGATATTACAAATCAAACAGAAACTTTCTGCAAGGAATCATGTTGGCATTAACCACTCATACTTGTGGTGAACATGCAAACAAAAACATGCTGTATAAATATATGCATTGTCTTTGATGCTGATTGATCCACACCAGAGAACACTTTCTTTAGAGCCTAGTCTCAAACAGTGTAAGACCAGAGGACGCCAAAAGGCGAATAGCACAAAGACAATGCCACTATCAGGGCAATGAAAGCTCGGAGTGAGCAGCTACACCGTGGGACCTCCCATGATGTATTGGCGTCATCTGGTCCAACACCAATGGAGACTAGGCTCTAAGAAAAGCTGTCTCGGGTGTGGACCAATCAACTTCAAGGACAGTGTATATCATTATCATTAGCAGAGTTGTTTCTTTTTGTTTGCATTTTGACTGCATGTGTTGTGGTTATTGCAAACATGATCCCTTGTATAAAGGTGTCAGTTTTTGGACCAGATAAAAGGGTAAAAACCTATTACTATATTTTGCTACTGGTAAAGGAGGCCTCATAGTGATGTATTTATTGTTGTAACTCGCTGACGCGCCCCAACTGGACATCTGTAAAATAAATAACTTCACGGCTCATCTGATTTCTCCAGGATGCATACATATTCTAATATTGATGCCAGTACGGAACATGGAGGTGATGTGGCCAACACCGTGCATGGCCTAGCTGATATGGCCTCCCCGACTACTGATAATTCACGACACTAAACCAGGTGCTCGCTTTAGGCTGATCCGATCAAAGCGACATTTCAGCATGTTCGAAAAGCAATTCTTACCAGCAGTGATTGTACGACTGAACTACCTATATTTTACCAGGTAAGGCTCGCTGAGCGTCGTAGCAATTTTTCAGAAGCGACCTGGCCATCACAAATGATAGCCTAATGAAGTTGCTGATCAAGTGCAAAATTATAGCAGCCAAATACTCGAAACGCAGTTTATAAATGAGAAGCGAAAAACCGGAGGATTCTGGAGAAAAATCCACGCGACCAAGGGGAGAACATGCATACTCAAAATATACCACCATCAGGGTTGGCATTGAACCCACGATATATTGCATACCAGGCCAGGTAGTTAACATCTCGCCAACGTGGCGAGATGTTAACTAGTTGTGATGTGATGCTCACACCACGATGCTCACATCACAATGTCATCAGCAGTGTAGCACCATGTGCTAGCCAGAAAGACAAAGAACACCATATTGCCTTAACATAGTGTTGGGGCAAGTGCTGTTTGTGAGTAGCACCGAGGTCATCCGGCACGGCACACAAAGGGGTGGGTAGCCAGCACCACGCTACTACACCACTGCTCACAATCCTGGATCATGCAAACATTACGCTCTTTCCACTGGTGCATCTGAGCTGTACCAGCACAGTGTCCTGGCAGTGTGGGTGGTTTTCTCCTGGCTATTTCCCAAGCTAAGTGAAAGACTCTGAACTCTCATGACATCTGCATCTGTCTGGAGGCTACTAACCAGGGAAGGGGACTGGCCAATGAAGTGTTCACTGCGTATGAGTCAGTCAGTATACTGTCATCAACTTAGACCCATCAACCAAGACATCAACATTCAGCCAAGACCTCAACCATCAACCACGACCTGAACAATCAACCAAGACCTCATCCGTCATCCAAAACCTCAACCATCAACCAAAACCTCAACAATCAACTAAGACCTCAACCATAAACTAAGACCTCAACTATTAACCAAGACCTTAACCATCAACAACGACCTCTACCATAAACTAAGACCTCAACCATCAACCAATACCTCAACCATCAACTAAGACCGTAACCATCAACCAAGTCCTCAACGATCAACCAAGACCTCAACCATCAACTAAGACCTCAACAATGTAACCCACTACCGTTTCAGGTCCTGATACCATTGAGCACGGTTGGAGAATGCTGTCGAACAGAGTGGAACAACGTGAACATCCACGGTCAACACCTCATCTCAATGGATTGGTGAAGGTGGGTGCCAGGACCGATTAAACATTTAATCACCACTGATATTTAGCCACGGATTGGAATTGAACTCTGGTGGTCGGGTTCATGAGGAGACATGCAGTCCACAGCGACACTACTAAACCCCAAAATACACATGGACTACAACATTTTACATCCATAATAAACACCTCATTCAAGACTCAAATATCGTACCTCCTGGCTTTGACATTCCTCGAAGACACTGGCGTAACCATAAACCAAATCAACCACGTGCACATCTCATTCACAAATGGTAAATGGAAGACAAGCCACTGTGTGATTGTGGCCATACAACTCAGATTATGGACGCTCTAGTTCTATGCTCCTTCAGCGGGAGGAATAGCAAAACTATACCACCTCATCTCTGCTCGAGTTCCCTCGTCGTGGCTGGCAGACCTCGACATTGGCATTCAGCTCCTGAACGTATTGCCACGCGCACAATTATAGGGGTGCACTGCGAGGACAAACACGGCATCGCAGTGTCACCTGAACGGCTTCCCGACTCATTCATTGCATGTGACAGTGCAGTATATGGTAAATAAATATGCATGTGTATGCTGACAAACGAGACAGATTATTTACGCGGTCCAACAGACAAGAGTGAGTGGAGATATTGTTTTCATAGTGACAAGTTTTAGCAGAAAGCAAAAATCAATGAAGGTCGGCTGTGAAATCTGCCCATGATGCAGTTTGCTGGGTCACAGAAAATCTTGCAGAGCATCAATAACGTGATTTCAATAACTGATACGGCTTTTCCTCTGCTTGCCATCAATCCAAGATGATTGGAATCATTTTTTTGTTTGTTTTGTTTCTTATTTTTTAAGGCGCAGGGAGTGCAACACTACAAGAATTATAATATTTTGTAACAGACGCAGACGAATGTCAATTCTGGTTAATCAGAATTGTGGACAAACCATGGACCCAGCTGCTCCTACACAATGGTATTACTCAATATATGACTTCTTGAAGACGTAACAAACACCACCGCGTAGGTTTTCACAACTGCGTTGTGAAGTGCGATTGCGTGTCGTTCGACACAATGGATGTACGAACCATTCAAGATAGCTCATTGACATTTAGTTCTCTCCTCAATCAGGTATCATCAGACCTCGACATCATCAGTTGTACGTATGTATATTGAACTTCTTTCGCACCATACGTAGCCAACCGTGCTCATCGGAAGTGTGGGGGAAGGACAATAAACTAAACACAAAAAGCAGTTATAATAAATTAGTTATCAATCTAGATTTAAAAGTCCATAGCTCCCAGTGGATTCCTAATATCGGAAGGAGGAGCGTTCCAGACGGCCGCAGAAGCGCATCTGAAAGCGCCACGCGAAGTCCGGTGTTTCACTCCGCATGCTGGGAGCATCTTCAGGAACTGAATTCGTTGTTGAAAAAAGCTCGAGGCAGTTCCATTCCCGAAGAATTCGGAACAGCTCCTGAAGAACATTCAGTTCGTCAAAAAGCTCCCAGCACGTGCAGCACAAATACACAAGACATCGTGACAAACGACGCTCGGCACAGCCAGAAATAATAAATCACATGGGGGAGCGATTACAAATGCTTTCCGATGAAAATCTGAGCCCTCTAGCAGGAGTCGTGGCATTTATTTTGTTACATCAGAGAAGTTACGCAACATATCCATGGTCGAGCGGGGGGGGGGTCCCAACTTCATGACCCAAAGACCAAACGCCAACAACCTGCAATTTGGAGGGTGATTGCAGCAATGAACATGTGTTGTCTTGGTGTGGTCTGGAACTGCTTTTGCTGTTGTTTTACTGCCGTTTCCGAGCTTGAGAATTAATGTACTCATGCTATTTGTACTTATACACTTTTAGTTATTTAAGGGGCACCACAGTAGTGTGATGCTATCTTCCTCGCCTAGATTGCAGGAGGTCGAGGGTTCGATCCAGAGCCTAACACCTGTATATTTTGATTTTGCATGTTCTCCCTGTGGCTGTGTGGATTTCTTCTATGAGTCCTCCGGTTTTTCTCTCCACATTTGGAAACATGGGCTTATATTATTTAGATTGTTTGACGACAATAAATGTCCACGTGACAAGCCAATTCATTGAGTTATAATTTCTGGCCAGATCGCTTCTGCAAAGGAAGAAAATATCTCAGTAGACCTTACCTGGTAAAATACAAATACTTTTTTGTGATTTATTTAACTTTCCTATACTTTGGACCCCTATCGTGTTTTGTATTGTTTGTTGTTGTTACTTTCTGACCTGCCCATACAGGACATGTGTGAAAGAAAGCTTCATAGATCATCGGATTTTTCAAGTATAAATACATATTCTGATTTTGACCGCACTGCGATATGTGGCCTTTCGATATGTGGGTAGCAATTGTGTTGTTCGCTGCTGGGCTGAGATATGAAGGTGTTGCTTGCCAGCAACCTCTTTGGCTTGTGTAGCCTGGAAGCTGAGAGGCAGTTATACACAAAATTTGAGTTATTAGCGCAGACATTTAAATCGATGACCAGAACTCATCCCATCATTATAATGATCAATGTTGCTTTGGAGTAATATGGGCAAAAGCATATACACGTAGAATTGCAGACTGTGTTTCTACATTTAAATATGAATATCGTTTTATCCTACCATCCATTTAACATTCCAAATGATCATTATCCGGCCGCAATGCATAATGAGTTTGTATAGAATACTGCATTTTTGAATTAACAAGGCGCCATAGTTCAGACGAAGTGTTTTGCCAATAACATCTGGTAACCCAGCAGCATTTGTTGAACAAGCCTGACTGCTGATGAGACCCAGAAGGTCAGGATTGGTTCCACCGTTTGTCTTGCCTAAACAAGTGCCGGTGTGGATAATGTCGGTCTCGAAAGCCAATAGGCCAATGGACTAAACATGCAATTTTTAAATATATGTGGAGACAGAAGGGCATTTGGACCTATATTTACTTGTAATGAGCGGCCCTGCTCACTGACGGAGAGACGCTGCCGCAGGCAGTTGCCGGAGGAAGAAAAAAAAAAGATCCATCGTACTGGGTGGGTAGAGGGCAGAGGAGTTGATCGGCCACCATCGTGCGTACAACCTCTGGGCGGAGCGGCAGTTTCGAGGCATCTACAGAGGAACGGCTGCGTCCCAGGGGGGGGGGATGATGTAACGTGGAATGTTTCCGTTTTGTTTACGTGACAAACAAAGCTTGGCCGTGGCGGGCGGTGGCGGGTTTAACGACACATTCATATGTACGCGATCTAACCCCTAACCCGACACACGTTTTCTCTATTGTGAATTGTGTGCCTACGTTTTGATTTTATTTATCTCAATAGAGAGCCATCCTCGAGACCCGGGGTGTCTGAAAGCGCTTCACCCGGCGATAAAAAAAGAAAAAACGACTGACGTCACTTCTCATCTCAAACGTTCATTGATCATCACAACCGGTGGCAGCTGTTGCCCCACCCCCCTTGGTTTGAGGTGACTTGACACCAGGTCTGCTCATGCGTTTGCGTCTGCGAGTAAGGGGGCAAAAGTGTCTATTTGTAACCACCATCAGCACCCCCCCCCTTCTAATGTTACAAGCTCAGCCAAGCGTTGAACTTAGTAGCAACTTTTTTTCTGTCCAAATACTGCTATTGCCATTTCTATAGATTGTTATACTGGACAACGATTGTTCGTCCCCCTTAGTGCACTGCAGTGTCTAATAACTCGACTAAATTTTTTTAGCCTGCGCTTTCATTCGGACACGATGATTCACCTTGGCGCAGTCAGCCACGCTTGCGACCTTTAGTCGGGTTGGCATTGTCACGCTTGATGATTTTGGTTTAAACAATATGTTCATCACACACAAAGTGCTTGCCACAAATGAACCACAATTCCATGCTGATCTCGTCTAGGAGCATAAACCATGACGCAAACTCCGGTCATCCTCACAGCTTTCAGAGGCACTTCTGCGGCCGTCTGGAACGCTCTTCCCTCCGATATGAGGAAGCCACTGGAGCTGTGCACTTTTAATTGATCTAGATTCAAAACTTATTTGTTTAGAACTGCTTTTCATGTTTAATTTGTTGCCCTTCCCCCACACCTCCGATTTGCACGGTCGACTATGTACGGCGCGAAAGAAGTTCAACATGCATACATACATACGTGCGTGTACCACTCGCTCTGACATTTGGTTCAGGGAACGTGACCGTTGACAGAAAGATACAGACCAAAAGCTGAGAGATCTCGACAGTCAAAATGACACTCAGACAGAAAGACGAACACGCGCATTGGAGACACGTAGGGCTACTGATGTTATTCAAACTGTTCAGAAAAGTAAGTGGACTTCGGCCGGACACGTCGCTGGAAAGCATGATGGACGATGGTCAAGAACAATAGCGGGGTGGCAACCGAGGAATGGAACGAATCCTGGAGTAAATGCCCTTCAATTACAGGGCTTCCGATGAAAAGTCCTGGGAAAATTCGATGTAATGTATTCTTACAAAGAACCTGAAAATGACACTCAAAACAAATGAAATTGCATTTCCGCTGTGCTGATGGAACGAATCCGAGAGAGATCGTCCGACCAGGAGATGGAGCAATGGCATCAGCTCGTGGTGTTCAGGTGCTGGGTTTGATTTCTTACATCGTGTCATTGTGTGAGGTGGCTGGAGCTTTGGCGGAGCCCTTAATCCAGCAGTGGATTGACTGTGACTGATGATAATGATGGCATCCCTTTGAAATAGTGACTTACAGTGCCTGTGCAAACCTGCCTTTGAAAACTTTGCGACAAGCTGCCTGGCTGTTCAGAGAAATCAAAGAAAGAGCATGTTTGTCTCTCCACAGTAAATGTTCCCGTTTGGTGCTGTAATTGCAAATGTAAATGCTCTTCAATTACAGGGCTTTCTATTAAACGTGCTGGGAAAATGTTATCTAATGTATTTTTGCAAATAACCTCAAAATGTCACTCAAAACAAATTGTATTGCATTCCCGCTGTCCTGGTGATCGCAGCATTGAATAAAAATGAACAGAGTTTGCTTAAACCGAGTGCATGTGTATGCGTTAAGATAGCCGTTCTCCTATTAGATTGCCAGCTTCCTCAATTCTGCTTAGCCCACTCTGCAAAGCACATTGCCTTGCTGCAAGCATTTCAATCAGCAATCTCGTCATCGGCATTAATTTGCAAAATGCACCACTCTCAAACATTATTGAACTGCACTATCAGCATGATATCAGTATTACGTTGCAATGTGCATCATCATCATTAGTGTTGAGTCACAAAACTAATTATCACCCTTACAAAATGCAATTAATATTCACGATCAACATGATGTCGGCATTAAGTTGCAAAATGCATGTAATATTGTACGTGAATCTTCTTAACTATGTTGATAATAAAAACTAAACAGTAATGATTTAGTATTAATCTTTTTTACGAGTGTCCTTCATTGAATATACGTAGGATTTCTTGAGCATGTTTGGGAGGGAAACTTGGGAAAATGAGTTCATAAAACCAGGGACATCAGTCACATTCAGACAGGTTATATGATATACACTAACTTATTTATTGACCTGCAGAAGAATGTCTCACACACATTGTGGTTCCATCTTTGTGCGATCCACCGACCCTTCCAGTTGATTCATTACAAACTTTCCTTTGCGATTACGAATGCTACATCTGTACGTATGTATGTTGAAACTTCTTTCGCGCCGCGCATAGCCCACCGTGCTAATCAGAGGTGCGGCGGAAGGACACCAAGGGTGCCACGTGTCCCCTGATGTTCCCATCTTGGTTCCCTTTTTAAAATCAGCTGTCTCAGGTAATGTGCAAGTCTTCTCAGGAATTTCAAAGTCCTGGTTGTTTTTCCATGCATACAAATACACCACTCAAGACAACACCACATTTGCATGTAGCTCTCCACTCGTGGTTTCGTGAGATAGTGTCATCCCCGTGCTAAGTCCCCAATTGTTTTGTGTCTCTCATAGGTGGCAAACCTACAACACCCGACGTGGCGAAGCTGAGCAATGAACGACAGTCACTCACCCATGGCGTTCAGGTTGAGCAAGAAAACTCCAAATGCACTGCCGCTGGCACTATCCAGGCACATGTAGAAGGGGTGATGTCCGTAGAGATTGTGCGTGCCCTGCGGAACGGAAGGAAAAGGGACGGTGTAATTAGAGGGCACGGCTGAAATTGCGTGAAGGTCGGAGGCATGGAGCCCGTCAGTCAAGTGGCAGTCACATTGAAATTTGTCCCGCATTGACGGCCGCTGATGTCGAGTCGGGCGTACAGATGCGTACACAGATGCGAGGAAGTGGAAAATAAAATGGAAGCAGTGTCTCACTCCGTTGAGTGCGCAGTGGCATTCGTCAAATTCCACATTCTTATCGGCAGGGTTGAGTATGTCCATAATACAGCTGCTGTTGACTTCCCCACAGAATAGTACGCATTGTATCCACCCGTAACTGGGATTTAAACTCACAAAACATGGATTGCGAGCATCACACTCAACCACTGCACACACACGCCCAGCAGGATACAAGGTGCACACGTATAGCTTGTCTTTTTGTCGATCATTTGCTGGATGAGGGCTTGCCCATGCATTACAGACTGAGATGGTCGTTTTACCATACTTCACCACGCTGGTCAGTGTGGGTTGATTAAGGCGAAGGGAAGTGCAGAACAAGAATGGATTTGCTTCATTGCCGCCTACTGCACCTGCATCTTGTGTGCACATTGTGGTCACTCGTCCTCGCACTATCCAGGCTCAACGCCATTATGAAATCAGATGCGATCGGACGCTTTCCGCGTGATTTATTCATAGGCTTGAAACCAAACCAAGAAGTGCCATATATATTTCATAATGTTTTATAACACCGGCTGAAATAATTTAACCGTTGTGGATTACGCCATAAAATATCTGAATTTTGCAGCTGATGGTGCCACTGAATATGCCCTGCAACACTTTCACATTTGAAAGAAAGCATCTCACCAAACATTTTTAGGATGTTACAGCACTCGCAAGCATCTATTTTGATTTCTCACCTCTTTATTTGTTTTGTTTCATATAATTCCAAGTTGCAATTTGTTAATTGTTTTGTATACAGTTTAACACGTGGGTTTTCGCGACCAATATTATCCTTAATGGAGGTTTTTGTTTTAGATCGCGTAAATATAAATGTGTCGTTAAACCCGCTACCACCCAACAATGCCAATGAGTAAGGTTTGTCACGTTAACAAAACGTGCCAATTCGTTACTAGCTCAAAATACCGGACAATTCTGGCTGTGGCCTGATGCTAATTTTAATTACTGGTGAAACGTCGTTCTCGAATTGTAAATGTTGTGGGTTTACTCTCCAACACACTGGCGTGCTGCAAATATTATTATTTGCATTTAAGTTGCATAGTTCTGCAATCATATGTAAGAATTCACTTGTCTTTGTAACCCGGGTCCCTCTTTATAAATACATCCATTTAAATTTCGATTTAAAGCTTTCGTGACTGCAGGGATTCATCTTCTAAATGTATGTATCTTCTTGGTTCTTTCGGTTTAGTCACGTACAAGGGAAATAATAAAATAATAAAAATAAAACATAATAATTATTTTATTATGTTTTGTTTTTATTATTTTATAATTATTTTATCATGTTTTATTTTTATTACTTTATTATTTCCCTTCTACGTGACTTTACCGAAAGAACCAAGAAGATACATACATTTAGTCCCACTCAAAGCTGGGATGATGATTTTGTTAATTATGTCAATCCATTGGTTAATAATTATGATCGACTACTTTTTGGAGTCAATTTCTTACGGTCCTTTAAAAATGACTGCCTTCCGAAGGCAGGAAACCCCGCAACAAGCCACACCCAGTGCGATGCAGCTGATGATTCTAGATTTGAAGCTTTCGTGACTGCAAGGAATCATCTTCTTAGGTTTTTTCGGTAAAGTCACGTAGAAAGTAAAATAAAATAAAAACAAAAATCACGACGTTTCGGAGGCAACACAAGTCTCCGTCATCAGGTGGGACCGTCACAGCCAGATTAGCTGTATCAAGTGAGGCAATGATTCAAGATGTAATCCCTCAACTCGCTTTTAAGGGATTACATCTTGAATCATTGCCTCACTTGATACAGCTAATCTGGCTGTGACGGTCCCACCTGATGACGGAGACTTGTGTTGCCTCCGAAACGTCGTGATTTTTGTTTTTATTTTATTTTACTTTCTACGTGACTTTACCGAAAAAACCTAAGAAGCAGCTGATGATGTCGATGTCAAGAGCCCCGCCCATCACCTTCTGTCCAGTGGCACACGTGAGAGCACAGCTGGGACTTTCTAGATTTGAATTTTTCGTGACTGCAAGGATCCATACTCTTGGTTCTTTCGGTAAAGTCACGTAGGCAAAGAAAATAATACATAAAAATAAAATAAAAGATAAAAATAAATAAAATGAAATCACGACGTTTCAATTGCAACACAAGCAATCATCATCAGGTGTGAACACCACAGCAAGAAAAGTTATACTAAATTGGGAGAGATGCCAGGAGGCTATATTTGTTATTCATTATTTTCTTTACCTACGTGACTTTACCGACAGTTGAGACTTTCTCTTGGTAACTATTTTAGTGTTTCTGATTAGTTGGCTAATGCAATAGATCAATCGCCACCGCGGTTATCTCCCTCGCCTGGTAGGCAGGAGGTCGTGGGTTCTATTCCGACCCTGACACCTGTATATTTAGAGTTTGCATGTTCTCCCGGTGGTCACATGGATTTTTATCCGGGTCCTCCGGTTTTTCCCTCCACATTTAGAATCAAGAACACGCGTTTAGAGTATTTGACTGCTATTAATTTCCACACGATGATAAGCCACTTCGTTGAGCTATTATTTATGGCCAGATCGGCTTCTGAAAAAAAGCTATAAAGCTCAGTGGGCCTTACCTGCTGAAATAAAATAGTTTGATTTTAGTTTAGTTTTGAATAGTTTATCGTTCAGATCAAATTGCACTGGGCTCCCACCTCGTTGAAAATAAAGCATGCACACATGCGTGTTTTTATTTATTTCAAATACGCTCACACATTGACGGCATTTTGTGGTGGAAGTGAACATTACATAGCCAAACGCATAAAGGGCAGAACTAGTGGAGCAAAAAATAAAATAAAGGGAAGACAAGAGCAGAGACTTATTGTCACCGTAATGTGGATCAGAAATTAGTTTCATAGGTGTGGTGCCACATGTTTCACCTAGATGGTATTCATGACAACGAAGACGGGACCTCAGGTTTAATTACCATTCAAAAAAGTACTACGCCTTTGTTAAGTTCTAGATTTGAAGTTTTCGTGACTGCAAGGATCCATACCCTTTGGTTCTTTCGGTAATGTCACGTAGGTGAAAAAAAGAAAAAAGAAAAAAAATTACATCACGAAGTGTCAGGTGCCATTTCGAGCAATTAGACTGGGAGAACGGTCTGTGCTGTAACTCACCAGACCGCTACAAAAGGAATGCTCTCATCGGTGTTAAACACAAATGTGCAATTCTCGCGATAATTCAACTTTTTATACAGAGCCGCTAAGTTGTGGGACTACTTTTCTCGGATGCTCTTTGTGATTATCAACACGGAAAGGGAGTTTAAGCGAGCACTTTCGCAGACTTTAGAATTGCGAAACATATTGGCGGCTGCATTGCATTGTGATGCGTTCCCGGATAACGCCTCTCACCAATATCAGTCCAGTTAATAAGTAGTCCAACATACTCATCTGTCAGACATAGAGCCATCAGGTTCACTATATTTTATTAACTTTTGAAAATAAAGAGAAAGTCATTATTTAACAGTGTGGTATCTATAAATGGATCGCCCTGAACAATGTACTTGTCAGAATCTTGACTTGAAGCTTTCGTGACTGCAGGAATTCAATACATGTCAGAATCTTTATTCATCCTGGAGAAATCCGATGGGCGATGAAGCTCTTTGTTTTTCACAGATGTCCAATATGCATACAGTGATGTCAATCACGACTGTACATGCATTTATACTGAATATCATCAGACTAGCATCCACAATGAGGCGTCCAAAGCCAACGTGGTTCCCACACAAGCATGGAACAAAAACGAATTGCCAGTTTACAGTCCCAGGTCGATGGGATAAATTGCCACATTGTAATGGCAGGGCCAAGTCTGCCCATTACACAACTGCTATGATAATAATAATTTCATTTTATATAGCGTCATTCATGGAAATGCATCCCACAACGCTGCACACCAATTAGCCAGCCCCGTACACAGATGATACAAAAACAAAACCCCACTGCTTAGCAAGTCTATATAAAGAAAGATACATAAATGACTATAACAAATATGCACATTCCAAGAAAAAATCATCACGGAGAAAATAAATTACAATCAATAAATCCGCTCAGTCTACTTACCCCCAGACCACAATCTCAACATTTTGCCGGATTTTGGAAAACCTTCACAGGAGGGGTGGTGGAGTGGCCAATCAGTTATGAGCCAGTTCGACCATAATATGAATGCCTATTTGCCAGGATATACATGGGCAAATAAATAGACTTCCCAATAAAGCAGTGCTCACTTTGTTGACTTTGGGGCTAGGTTGAATTCTAATTGGGATTTGAACTCACAGTCAGCTGATTGTGAGCAGCACACCATAGACACTGGAGTAAAACAATATATATCGGTTTTTAATTATGGATACAAATGAACTGAGGAGTGTAATCTGCACTTCGAGTGTTTCAGAAATTAGCGCACCACTTCCAAATTTCACTTGCTGAGATTACAGTGCGGGAGGAAAAGGAGTGGAACGCATTAGGAAATTGTTGGCTTTGCTGATAACTAATTAGCGTATGAGTTGTACACGTCTATATATGCACACTTAAAAAAGGTTAAAAAGTCAAAAAGTTTTTGGCTGGGCTGATCGCACTAACTGACTGAGGAGCGGGATGCCAAACATCTAAGAGCATTTGTCATGTTTCAAAAGCGTATACTTTTGGCAGACTCTTATTTGCACTCAGCGCGGATTTTAATCATGCAAATTTACGTCCAGCTTAGGTGTAGCTTCTAGTGTAGCACATGATGGACGCTCAGTCAGAAGGGACATTGCGTAAAGCATTAATGATGTCCTGATAAAGCACCCTCCCAAAGCAGCCCCTTGGTTCATTGCCAAATACTAGATTGTAAATTCGACGCTATAGTCCAATGGGCATAGATTATTGCAGAGGCTGAACGGGTAAATTAGTGGACTTGTTCCCCTTTATAAAATCGTGGTGGTTTAATTGTAAAATTAAATATGTGCAGCCAACAATGGGGGAAGAAAACGAGAAAGGGTAAAGGTGCTGCCATGAAATGTTGTGCTCGTGTCACCGCTGGCAGAAAGAGACTCTACGAAAGAGAGAAAGAGAACCATGGACAGAGCCCATCTAGAGGGTCATTTGGTCTACTCTTCTACGTTGGCCATACATCTTATTGGTTCTTTCGGTAAAGTCACGTAGAAGGGAAGTAATAAAATAATAAAAATAAAACATAATTTTTTATTATTTTATTACTTCCCTTCTACGTGACTTTACCGAAAGAACCAAGAAGATGAATCCCTGCAGTCACGAAAGCTTTAAATCGAAACTGGCCATACATGTTGGAAGGGGTGGAAGGTGCACACGATTGTCCTCATCGCACGCAGCCAATATTATGTTCCAGGTGTCAAATAGCTAATCACAGCTTCCTATCAGATGATGATGAATTGCAACACAGCATGTGATTCTAACAGATACACAAAAAGCCACATTTTTCAAGAACAATACAGTCTTGTATCCAGATGATAATAAATTTGACGTAATTCACGCTAATTGCATCTCACAATGCTGCATATATTAATTAGTACGCATAATGACATTCAGGGCTAAATCCTATTTATATCCATTTTTCCATAAATTAAACAAATCAACAAATGGGCTTAAAACAAAATGTATAAACAACAACAAAAGTTATCACTAGGATGCTTGAATCATTGGTATGTTTTAGGCATGAGGGAAATTATGCTAATCATACAATTCTGATTAATAACATCGTTAAAAAAAGTAACGAACAATTTATATGATTGGTCAACATAGAGCGAGGATTAAACATATTCAAACTACGAACTGTACTGTAACCTTAAAGGAGTCGGTATTTACTGATCCGTTTGTTTAATAGGAATTCAAGCAATGAAATATGCCACGGAGTGCTCTGTTTACTGGAGTCAGTCAACAAGGGTTTATCTTCAAAATGTCCAAAACAGTTAACATTAATTTAACTTCACCGACTCGCGCAGCTGGGATGTGTTTTCAATTTCCATTTGTATTCTTTTGCAAGTGCACTTTTAAATGAGTGCCAGTGAAGCCTCGCTATCCAATAACCTCTTTCGGAAATAAATTGAACTCTCCATCAAAATCTCTCTTTTAAGACATTCCACGGGTTTCCCAAAAACAGCATTAACACACACACACATGCCTGGCCAAGTGAATGACCTTTATAATTCAGACTGGGCACAAATGTGGTGGAAATTACCTTGGAAGTAGTCGTAACTTGCAATGATTCAAATGGCACGAAATTATACTTGACTGTCAACTTTGCTTTATCGCGCTGTGCTTCGTTTGGATTCTTTGCATTGCAATAGGGAAATCTCACCTCAACCCTTCCCCAAACCAATGCCAAGGTACGTCAGCATTCATCATTGAATGTCATAGTGCACATCACGGCGGGGGGGAACTTGTCCTCTGCATGTACGGCGACAGAGACGAGAATGCGACGTTTCCCCACTCTGGTAATGGGACTAAGGACCTCAAGCCAATGAGCGTTGCCCTACATGCGCTAAGCTCCATTAAAATTTATCGACTCTCAGCGCAATTGAAGAGCGCGATTGAACCCATCGCCCATCATCAAGTGTCACGTCCCACACTCAACGTCGACTTGGAGTTGCACCCGACGATGCCGGGTGGACGATGACGCATCATCTCGCCACCCATCCTAGTATCGAGGACCTCCGCTGCTCACGCTGTGGCTTCAGTTGCTCGAACGCCAATTCGTCTCGATGACCTCCTGGTTTCAGAAGCAGGAATCGTCGAGTCATCAAACCGGTCCTTCTTTCCCAAGGCCCAAACCAATCATGCCGGTCCTTCTTTCTAAATGCCCAGACCAATCATGCCGGTCCTTCTTTCTCAAGGCCCAAACCAACCATGCCGGTCCTTCTTTCTCAAGGCCCAAACCAATCATGCCGGTCCTTCTTTCTCAAGGCCCAAACCAACCATGCCGGTCCTTCTTTCTCAAGGCCCAAACCAACCATGCCGGTCCTTCTTTCTCAAGGCCCAAACTAAATCATGCTGGTCGTTCTTTCTCAAGGCCCAAACCAACCATGCCACTGGACCAGCAACTGGGAATGGTTGCAGACATCCATTTATAGTTGCTACTCAATAATGAATCATGCACATGAAGGAAGATAGTACTTGATGATGCGTCCGATGGCATCTTGTAAAATAAAATCGCATCTTTTTTTGAAAAAGTTTATTGCAATGGGAGAAAAAAAAAACTCGCGAGGCTACCAAGGGATCCCGATCGGAAATGAAACTTACTTTAAGCATGTTCCATGCAAAAAAGGACACCTTCGGGAATCGAACCTACAACAATATATCTCCATGACCTCCCGATGTGAGAAGCAAGAGTCGTTTAGTCATCAAACCGGTCCTTCTTCCCCCAAGACCCAAGCCAACCACACTACTGGGCCAACAACTGCGAAGTTTGCAGGCACCGATTTATAGTTGCTACTCAATAATGAATCATCCACATGAAGGAAGATAGTACTGGACGATGCGGCCGATGGCACCTCGTAAAATACATCTTTTTTGGAACAGTTTTTTTTATGGGAGGGAAAAAAACCGCGTGAGGTTACCAAGGGGTCCCGATTATTAATTAAACTTACTTTAAGCATGTTCCAGACAAAAAAAGACACGGTCTGGAATTGAACCTACAACAAAATATTGGAAATGCGAGAAGAAAAGACTAAACAAATAGCATAATACATTTAAAGACCAATTCGATTTCCTGTTGGTGAAAATCTGCCTCTCGTCTTAAGCAGTTATAATGTTCTTTGGTTCTTTCGGTAAAGTCACGTGACTTTACCGAAGGAACCAAAGAATAATTCCTGCAGTCACGACAGCTCCAAAATTAAGATCAGTTATAATGTGTCTGCTTTTGATAACAAAATGCGTCGTTTCAAGTTCGAATTCGCATGCAGTGGATTGTAATGCCGTCATATTTTGAAGACGTCGGGTCAGTGTGGAAGAGTAGACCAAAAATAAAAGAAAACACCTACAGAGGAGGGTTCTATAGTGAAGGCCCTACCAGTCAGCAGTGGCATGAGCATGCAACCGCAGGGCTTCACCGTTGCCAACACTTAGGCAACCTTACTCACCCCCTCGAACCAACACCGGTGATTGAAATGTTTTTCTCTTCATTGTGAACGCAACGAATGACGTGTGTGGTGCATGTCATGTTTTTTTTATCGAATCAGTCTGTGTTTAATAATCGCCCCCGTTTCTTAATTTGTTCGGAAAAATGTCCTCCTCGTGCACAGTGGGTGACTAATGACCAAATCTATAACACTATAAACTCTTTTTTATTTTACCAGGTAAGGCCCACTGAGCTATAAAGTTATTTTGCAGAAGAGACCTGGTTATAAATGATAGCTCAACAAAGTGGCTCATCACGTGGAACTGTATATCAGCCAAATACTCCAAATGCATTTTTTAATATGAAGGGAAAAACCGGAGTAGACGGAGAAAAATCCACGTGACCACGGAGAGAGAGAACACGCAAACTCCAACTATACAGGCGTCAATGTCAGGATCAAACCCACGACCTCTTGTATACCAGGTGAGGTAGTTAACATCTCGCCAACGTGGCACCCCTCACTCAGAATATGCCTGCTCTGGTCAGATCTATGAAGCTAAGCAGGTTTGAGCCTGACTAGTGGTTGACTGGGTGAGCACCATGCCTAATAGGCTCCTGTGGGGATACATTGTAAGGCAGTTGAGGGCAGTGCCAGAAGATGCGTTGTATGTTGAACTTCTTTCGCACCGTACGGAGCCAACCGTGCTAATCACAGGTGTCTTCTCCTGGAGAATCAGGGTATGATTCCTTAATGGCAATGGGAAGAGAGCTTCATAGCATTTTTGTGATCCTACAACCCTCGCCTCCACAATCCTGGACATCAGATGTTCATCACCACCAGATTGGCGTTTCATAGCATACCCAAACACCACGCAATGCCATATTCGCTTGGTTATCTGCTTTGTTATCACTATTATGAATCTGGCAGGAGCAAACTACTTCTATGATCCTACATATATGCTCCCGTCCTTCATCAGCCTGCAATGACCAATTCCGTGGGCCGCACGGCATTGGGAGGCCCTCATCTAGCAGTGGATTTACAAAAAGGGCTGTGCATGCTCATTTACGAAGTGTGGTGGGCAGCTGAAGACAGCGTCGTGCGTGTAGTGATTATTTTATAACGTCAATCAGTTGAGTGGCAACAGAGAAATTAAATCGTTGTCACGGTGATATAGTGCCCAGCTATGATATTGCATTCCTTTTAATGGCAGGATTGTAATAGATATATTTAAAAATTCAATTATGTTATAGTAAAAATGACCAGAAAAACTGATTTAATGCCACAATGTAATGGAATTTGTTTTACACCGTGTGATATTTTATACAGTACATTTACATTACTTCTTACTAATGTGCTGATCTATCACATCCTATTATAATATTTAAGTGTGTGCCTATAATAGTTAATGATGGAACTTCATTGGCAACGGTGAAACAAAATACATGTGAGATGACGAATTGATAATCATCGAATTCTCTGGCGAGCAATTAATATACAATCTAAAAAACACACATCAAACAACGATTTGAAAGTGCATCATACATATTCGATACCACGCGCACACCCAGCGAACTTTCATTGCTCGTTGAACGACGTGCGAGCGGCGCATTGTGGAGTTGGATCAACATGTCATCGGCGGGAGTTGCTATTTTAAAAATCAAGTTTTTAGATGTAATGTGAATGGGCACTGTGGGTTGTGCGCTGGCACAAGGAAATGCAAGTCCCATGCGGCGGTGAAAGACACAATCTGCTGCATGCCTCTGGAGATTCACAGTGATGCCGACGTCAATTTTCAGGTGTGCGACTTAACCCTTATCAACGGTTTTGTCTAGATGCTGCGTCCCCCAAAAATATTGCGCTTTATATATTTGACATGAATACAGTGGTACCCCGGAGATCGAACTTAATTCGTTCTAGAAGGCCATTCGAACACAGATTTGTTCGAACACCGAATTCATTTTCCCCATAAGAATTAATGTAAATGACATTAACTGGTTCCAGACACAAGAAATGTCTCATTATAAAGCATTTTTACACGAAGTTTACAGTAATTACACGCATAAAATCATACAAGAAACACAATAAATAAATGGAATAAATGAATAAATAAATGGAATAAATGAATAAATATATGGAATAAATGAAATAAATGAACATTGAACTTCACTTTACCTGTAGTAAGGAGAGTTGTTGGCTTGAGTGAAAGGTGGTGAGGAGGTGGTGGTGTTATTGTTTTTTGTCTGGGCAAGCGTCATGTACGCTGGCCATACGCGTCTCAGCCGTATAGGTTCTTTCAAGTCACGATTGTCCATTCGACCTCCAAATTTCGTTTGGTTTCCGGGGCAAAAAATGTTCGGAAATGTCGTTCGAACACCGATTTGTTCGAGTTCTGGTGCGTTCGATCTCCGAGGTTCTACTGTATACCTCCTTTGAAATGTTTCACCAATTGCATCCCAATCGGTCCATCGGTCTCATGTTACGAGATTAATGATCTTATTCGGATCTTTCACGCAGCAGTGCAGATCTTCACGTGAGAAAATCAGGTCGGCAGAAGTGGATATCACAGAGCTACCTCGTAGATCCCCACGAGTGATCGCTCGTCCACACAAACAGTACAGGAACAGCACGATCTCAGCCCCACTCTGCCACTGAGACTCGCAGAGTTGAGATTTACAAACATTAAATGCAGAAACGAATTAAAAGTGATGCTAGTTGTGTAATCATTGGTGACCAGGTTGAAACCATCAGCTTCCTACACTTACCTTCATAGGCAGCTGCCTGGATTTAACTCAGAATCTCAGCAGTGCCAGCAAGATCAGAACTCTAACATCTGAGTTATCCGTTCACCTCAATGTTGTGCTTTCTCAAAAAATCGTACAATACCCAAAACACAAGTTCACAACTTCAAAGTGAAGTTAAAATCTATGCTTTGTCTCCACTCTGACAGTAGACGAAGTATCGTATATATTATTTAGTTCTAAAGTGGTGGTTGTTAATCGCGTCGAGTCAAAGAGTCAGACCAACTGTTTGGGAATTATTTTAAAGTTGGTGGTAGTAAGTGAGAATGGGGGACCATGTTGAAAATCTATGGGGTTGGCCATACCGACTGTGGATAGGGCAGAGGATATATGGCTTTGCTCCCCGTTCCGAAAAATGTATGCTATACACTCATAACATGGGATCTTTTTTTTACATTATCAAAGTATGAAAAATAAGAATAGGCGTTAATGGCACGTACTTGTAGTGAACATGCGCACAAACATGCTCTGATAATATATGCATTCCATTGGAACCTCCTTTGCCAGTAAAAAAAAAATATGATAATTGTTTTTTTAACCTTCTATCTGGCAACAAAACTGACACCTTTTTTACAAGGAGTCATGCTTGCATAGACCACAATACCTGCAGTCATAATGCAAACAAAAAACATAACTCTGATAATGTGCACTGTCCTTGAAGTTGATTGGTCCGTGCCTTTTTGCGTCATCTGGTTCAACCCATGTGAGACTAGGCTCTAAGGAAAGCTGTCTCGGGTGTGGACCAATCAACTTCAAGGACAGTGCACTTTATCAGAGTTATGTTTTTGTTTGCATTATGACTGCAGGTATTGTGGTCTATGCAAGCATGACTCCTTGTAAAAAAGGTGTCAGTTTTGTTGCCAGATAGAAGGGTAAAAAACCAATTATCAATATATGCATTGTCTTTGAAACTGATTGACCTATACCAGAGACACCCTTCTTTATGGCCCAGTGTCGGACCTGAGAACGACAAAAGGTGAACACTACAAGAACTTATCAGAGCATTCATAGCTCGGCGTGAGCAGCGATATCATGGGACCTTTTTTGCCAGAGAGGGTAAAACTTATTATTACACTGGTCAACAAAAAAAAATTCTGGCCTGGACTTTTGCAGCTGTTCTAGACTAATTTCAGGGTGCTGATTCCAAATCTGATCTCAGATTTGCTCTATCACATCAAATTTTTATGTTATCGGCATACCCCATTTTCATTGATTTTAACCGAAATAAACTATGTCACTTATGATTGCAAGTTTTTGCGAATGAGTGACTGCTTTAGTGTTAAAATATGGTGCTGTATTTTCATGATAGTGTGTTTATAATATCATTTTATGTAGATATCCACATTTATTTAATATATTTTTCTGCAGGGCGTGATCTAACAATGGCTACAACATCCGAAAGAAGGAAATGCAGTAATGACCCAGATATCTTCTGCTACATCTGTGACAGCTTCACTTTGCAGGATCAAATGTCAAGAAGGTATATCTTGCCTACTTAAAAGTACGACTTGGAGACCAAGACAAAAATCGGGCTCCTCACAAAGTGTGTAAAATCTGTGTTGAAACTTTGCGATCATGGTCTAAAGGAAAGAATGCTAAGCTGAAGTTTGGTGTGCCAATGGTTTGGAGAGATCCTACAAACCATTTGGATAACTGCTACTTCTGCCTTGTCAATGTAAAAGGTTTCAATAAGAAAAACAAACAACACTTACAATACCCAGATATCCCATCTGCCAGACGACCAGTTGAACACTTTGAGGAAATACCTGTGCCTGTATTTACTGAGCTACCAGAGATTGATGTTGAATTCCTCAGTTTACCTGCTTCTACAGATGATGATGATGCTCAGATCGAATATACGCCATCTGATGCCGATTGTGATCAAATGTCTCTGTTTAGTCAGCCTGAATTGAATGATCTTGTAAGAGATTTGTATTTGCCAAAGCAGTCTGCTGAATTGTTGGCTTCCAGGCTGCAAGAGAAAGGACTACTCAGACCTGGCACTAGTCTCTCCTTTTATCGTAACAGAGAAGCAGCACTGCGAAAGTACTTCCATTCAGATGGTTAACTTGTTTATTGTAATGATGTTGAAGGGCTTCTTCTCAATATGGGACTGCCCGCATATGATTCAAGTGAATGGAGACTTTTTATTGACAGTAGTAAAAGTAGTTTGAAATGTGTGTTACTTCACAACAGAAATATATATGGTTTAATCCCAATAGGACACTCTGTAAAAATGAATGAAGAGTATGCCAACATCAAGCTTGTTCTGGATAGATTGGAATACCATGTTCATGGATGGCTAATTTGTGTTGATTTGAAAATGGTTAATTTTCTGCTGGGTCAGCAAGGAGGTCACACCAATTACCCTTGTTTCCTGTGCTACTGGGACAGTAGGGCTACATTAGAACACTGGTTTAAAAAAACTGGCCACCAAGAATCAGTTTGACACCTGGTGACAAGAACATCAAGAATGAGCCTCTGGTTGATAGGAATACAATTGTATTTCCCCCACTGCACATAAAACTTGGGTTAATGAAGCAATTCGTCAAAGCTCTTGATCACACTGGAGACTGCTTCAGCTATATATGTTCAACCTTTTCAAGTCTCAGTGCCGAGAAGAAAAAGGCAGGAATATTTGATGGCCCTCAAATAAGAACACTCATCAGTGATCCACACTTTGTTACAACAATGACTGCGGCAGAGGCTAGAGCTTGGAATAAATTCTCTGACGTGGTGCGGAATTTCTTTGGGAACAGGAAAGCGGACAACTATCGAGAGATTGTGGAGGAGCTGCTCTTGAGTTTCCAAGCACTTGGATGTAGAATGAGCATCAAGGTTCACTACTTGCATAGTCACTTGGCCCAGTTTCCAGAGAACATGGGTTACGTGAGCGAAGAGCAAGGTGAACGCTTTCATCAAGACATTAAAGTTATGGAAGAACGTTACCAAGGCCGATGGGACTCAACCATGATGGCAGATTACTGCTGGTCCTTGATGAGAGACATTCCACAAGCTGTACACCGGAGATCGTCAAAGAAGAGGTCGTTTATGCAGATGTAACTTCACTATTGTGAATGACCTTTTTGTACATATTTTTCTTATCTTCACAATTCAATTCTTACATGGTAATATGCACTCACATTGATATGCAGTCACTCTCACAGCTCATTAAATGTTTGTTTCATTATTATTGTATATTGTATCTTATCTTATTCTTGTATGGATGTCTGTTTAGCTATTCGCATATGAGCATAAATTTGCTGGTTTTTATGCAATATTTGATATCTCAAAAACCTGATGTAATAGACAAAAACTGATGTCAGATTTGGAATCAGCACCCCAAAATTACCTTAAAACCGTTGGAATACCTTATGCCAGAAAAAGTGTGTTGACCAGTGTTATTTTTCAGTGTTATTTTACACTCATGTTTAAAATCATCACTCTCCTCCTGAAAGGTGGCTGCCCATCGTCGGTAAGGATCGATACATCTCACCACCAAATCAGTCCTCTTTCAGAGCACAAGGGTCAGGTGAGTGAATGTAGAAAATTTGAATTGTAAATGTTGTGGGATTAAACTCCACAACACAGGTGTGCTGAAGGTTTAACTCATTGGCATGTTTGTTTACGTGACAAACCTTACTTATTGGCTGTGTCAGGGTGGTGGTGGGTCTAACCACACATTTATAAGTATGTTATCTAACCTAAAAAACCTCTATTATGAACGTTATACCCGTACACGAATACTTGCACTGGGTATGGGGCAGTGAATTAGTTTGGGGTGCATATGCGATGTACCATGAAGTTATATTAATACTGTTAAACTATATTATTTGTATTTTACCAGGTAAGGCCCACTAAGCTATACAGCTATGTTTTTCAGCGACCTGGTTACAATTTATATCTCAACGAAGTGGCTTTTCCTGTGGAGATTCATAGCAGCCGAAAACTCTTAACGTACGTTGATTTAATAAATGTGCAGGGGAAAAACCGGAGGACCTGGAGGAAAATCCACGTGACCACGGGGAGAGAGACATGCAAACTCCAAATATACAGCATGCGTCATGGTTGAGATCGAACCCACGACCTCCTGTATACCAGGCGAGGTAGTTAACACCTCGCCACCGTGGCGCCAATTCACGTGATTGACTTGTACCACGGTGACGTGATCGGGGTGCATGAACCCCATTGGTTAATGCATATTCGAACGTCTCTTGAGATTGACAGTTGCGCAATAATCAAAACTGTTTCCAGGGATGAGAGGGCGGCAGCACTGACCCCGTTTGGAAAGGCGTCGCGGGTGAACATGGGCCACGTCTTCCATTGCGTGCTGTGCCGGTAGTTCTGGTGGACATGCTCGCCCAAGCCGTAGATCGAAGGGCTGGGCAGAATGGTCGATATTTGCAGGAACTGGTCGGAAAACCGCATGGGGTTCACAGAGCTGTCAAACCTGCGCGTGCACAAGAAAGAGAACATCAACATGCTATGTAGGTTTTAGAGGTAAACAACAGCAACAACAACAGCCGCCATTTGCCACAAATTGGCAGTTACTTCACCAGGGTGTCTGTGCCAGGCCACGTGAACTTTGAGGCCACGTGAAGTGTTGACGGCTCGCTGAGAGAGGCGATCACGGGACAGACCCAGGTGCCATGCATGGGTTGAATGTCTGAGATGACCGGAAGAGGTAAATGCTCATACACACGTTAGACAATACACAGATCAATGTGCGCTGGCTGATGCAATGCACGAGGGAGTGGCGTGGACAGGACCGTGCCTGACCTACCACCTTTGTGTCCCCATTGCTAAGCTAATGTTCCCACACTACACCAGCTACTCGTTTAACACTGCGTTAATCCAGGGGAGTTCTGATGCCACTTGCAATTGTCGTTAGCCATGGGTGAGAATGATCCTCGAGCCTTCGGGTTCATTACGGAATGCACCGGACACTGCAGCACTGCTCCCCACACACACATACAAACACAAACAACAACAAGCATCCTTCTATTTAAAGCTTTCGTGACTGCAGGGATTCATCTTCTTGGTTCTTTCGGTAAAGTCACGTAGAAGGGAAATAATAAAATAATAAAATAAAACATAATACAATAATTCTCACGACGTTTCGGCCACAACGGATGCTTGCGTTGTGGCCGAAACGTCGTAAAAATTATTTTATGTTTAATTTTTATTCTTTTATGATTTCCCTTCTACGTGACTTTACCGAAAGAACCAAGAAGAAGGATCCTTAAGTTTGTGTTATAGACTCTAGCAAAGGTGCTGTTTGTGAGCACTAAGTAGGGCTGGCCTCGTACATAAGGTGCTATACATGGCAATGGTTACACACAGCACTCGATGCTCATTCAAGGTAAAATGAGCTGGTGGAGGCCTATGCCAGGATGAGGCACAACCCCTTGCTATTCTTCATCCACGGACAGCAATCAAACCCGGGTGACTGGTTTTATTGCGGTGTGCCAACCACCTTCAGCACTGTGCCTCACCATACCACTTTGGTCACACACGCTTGGAATGACGGGTCCTCAGTTTAGCCTCATAATTGCTTCACACGTCAGTGAACAGCTATACAGGCTGCCATTGCATATAGGGATGTAGTGTGTATGTCCACAGGCATCCGAGGCATGTAGCAGCAATTAAAATGAATTGTTATGCTCTCGATACGGGTGTCGAATGATACACCTAAGATTATTTGTATATCTATTCAAAGTGCGATGCATTTTTTTCCACCTTGGTGAATTGTAAGAACAAAAACCGATATAACGACACTGCAGATGAGCCATTAGCAGACGCAACGTTAACCTGACGGCGTATTCAGACAGTACAAATAGGATGGCACGGATGAGACGGTACAAATGAGATGGTCCAGACAGTGCATAAAACAAGAGTGAAATAAATCATCGATTCGTGAATATAATCGCCGAATTGTCACAATTAAGCGAATCACAGGTAGTGTGAGTTTGCTCGATGCCCATTCAAACCCAACCACGGTCGTATCTTCCTCCTGCTTCTCACATATCGGACCCATTTTCAGATTGTCGGTCAAGGGTAAGCCCGGATGGTGTGTACTGGATATATTTTATCCAATTTTAACCCGATTTAATTTGACTCTGGCACCTGCCTGGTCACTGTGATGGGTCTCTGATATTAGATTTTTCCTCTGCATAATTTTATACATTTTGGCATAAAACTACAATGTGGCATAACCCAGTGAAAATTACGGATCATTTGCCTGATGACGACCGCTTGTGTTGCGATCTAAACGTCGTGATTTGTTTTAATTTTATTTCTAACTACGTGACTTTACCTAAAGGACCAAAGAGTACAGATCATCATTGTCTTTGTGTTATGGAATTCCACATGTTGCATTCTTTGATGTACATTATTGTTCCTGTATAGCATCTAGAGAGCTGCATAAATCATCAACATTTTATATAAAATCTAATTATCACGCCTATGATTAATTCTGACATTTTTGGAAAACCACAACTCACACATCTTTCAAGTTCTTCTACACATGCTGCCCCGACATGTCAGATAATAATCAGCCTCACTCTCTAGTTTTCGTTCTTCGCTTAAAATTAACTTATTTCCCCTTGCTTACCAAATTACCCTTCCTCCTCTCTTCCCCATCATTAACTCTATCCGCATCTACGATTTCTCGCACCTCCGATTAGCACGATTGGCTATGTACGGTGCGAAAGAAGTTCAACATACACACATAGACATCCCTCTTCCCAACTTCCCTACCCATCCATCATACGCACTCAACATTAACCAAGCATTGTCACTCTCATCATCGTTTATTCCACGCATCATCATCATATTCATCTGCTATCAACCTTCACATCAACTCCTCATCTCATCACACAATTTTGAATTACAAATAGTTAATTCTCTATTCAGCGCCTTCGTCAAGGCGCTCTATAAATTAAAATAAGATGATAAAATCGTCTTGAGGTGCTCCATTTCATGAGCATTTAGACAATATACATACATTTAAATATCTGTAATTGCAACGATATGCATGGCCGGAGATTGAAAAGAAATGGGCACATAATAGCACTCCGAGCAGTGGTTACATGTGTTGGCAAAATAATCTGCAAGTTCTTTTGTGCACATGCCCACGTAGCATGCACGGGGGAGCGGCAGATTGAATATCCTGGACGCATCTCCACACACGCTCCCCTGCTTACACAAATACAAAGATCCCACCCAATAACCTTTAACAGACTGTTAGGGAAAGTGCTATTAGTAAGCACCTATGAAGACCGGAACGACACACGAGGGGGTGGGTGACCAGCACCACGCCGGTTGCCTTTGTCTCCCCATGAGACTGAGTCGACCTTGGGGATGCACATGACCAGTTCAAATAATAGTCACTGATGTTGGCCATAATCGGGAATCAAACTCGGGTCGCCGGGTTCGTAGTGAAGTGCGCTAACCATTGCGTCACCGCTCCCCACTGCTTACACACGCACACACATCACCACTCGATTACGTAATGAATTCTAAGGGAACATTCTGGTCTCTCAGCCGACCCCGATGTAGGATCTGTCCTAGCGCCTGCATGCACTAATCGTCATCGTCATCATCACCACCACCACCACCACCTCTGGATGAGCTGATTTTTCCACGTGTCAATGTCTTGCGATGCAACAGGCTGCCAAGCTCCTGCAAATTAACTGATTTCATTGCGCCATCTCTGCCAGTCGATGTCCCTCTCGGTCATAGTCGTGAAAAGTGCGTTTAAAGTTTGCAGAGACTGCTTAATAAGCTAACGGAGAACAATGCAACGAACAATACGAATCCTATTGCCTGCATACAAATGGGTCGTATGTTGAAATTCTTTCGCACCGTACGCAGCCAACTGTGCAAATCCGAGGTGCGGGGGAAGGCCGACGAACTAAACACAAAAAACACTTCTAAAGAAATGCGTTGTCAATGGTCCTGTTCCCTGCACGAATCCTATTCCCTGCGCATACTTGGAACCTATTGCATCTCCGTAGATTGGACTTGATTCCATGCGCACACACGTGAACAGTGGTGAGTGTTTGTTGATCGTGCGTGGGCAACGTGTGTACACAATATGCGGACAGCAGAGACGTGCTCCCGATTTTTTTTGGAGTGAACAATGGTGGACGGGCGAGAACATTTTGAATGATCCAAACTGAAAAAATAAATATGCTGTTGTATGTATCCGAAGAATGGTAATGTCACGTGAAGCGGCGACACTGCGATCGCATCCTTGGCATTGCTTGTCCTGCCAAAAGCGGTGTCACCCACCCAGTGTCCCGCGACATTGGGTGGGCCAAGTCTAAATGTTATCACGGAAACACATTTAATAATCAAATAAATATTCCAAGATCAGAAAAGCGATCCGAAATTGCCCTGAAAATCCGAAAATCCTGACTTTATTTTTAAATATTTTAATCCTTACTCATCCCTCGTGGGTTGTACAGCATTTGAATTAGACCGGGCGTTTTTTTTTCATATCTTACCTTGGGCATAACACCCCCCCCCTACTCCATCACAGGGCGCTAACATGCGGAGCCGCACACACATGACGGACGGCGCAGAGCACATGGGCTTTCTGGCACGCAGGGTGGGCGTGAATGTCACGCACCGCTACTCACTGTCAATGGGGTTTGTGTTTCAAACCGCGGTGCCAGGGGGAAGGAATCCTAATCATGCGCTGCACGCTCAACCCTCCCCCCCCTCCAGGGTACACCCTCCTTCTCCTCCCACATTCTGTGATTCCTCCTCCTCCCCCCTCCTCCTCCTCCTACAATCTGTGAATCTTCCATCGCCAGATTCTCTCCACGGCAGACAAGCACCATTTCACGACGGCACCGCCCCCCTAAACGATTTTAATTCCCCCCCCCCCAAGTCGGAGACCTTCGCCGTTTCTAGACGACAGTCCATCTGCATCGTCATTCTCCATCATCGTCGTCGTCATCATCGTCGTCGTCATCGTCGTGTCAACAATACGGGGGACCGAGATTACACACACGCTCGCAATTGCAGGCACGCTGCAATCACAAACGCACGCACAATCTGTCTCTTTAAAAAATATATAAATTACGAACACACACTAGACCACTCTTTTGGATTTTAATCGTATTTTTTTCATAATGTTAATACATACATAGGTTTGATGACACAAAATAGTTACACCTACGTACCCGTGTTCAACTTGTATTTTTGATTATTTGCCTTCGAAAAAAAAATCTGGCCACGTCTCGCACGCCCAGAAAGGGCATCTCGCACCCCCAGGGGATGCGTGCACCCCAGGTTAAGAAGCACTGCACCAGACACACACTTGCTCTCTGTCACATACAAAGACAATGTTCACCTGTACAGGATCCAACGAACTATTTGGGGCAAATGCCGTTAGAGAGCACCTATTAAGTTCGACATAGCACACGAGGGCGTGGGTGATTAACATCACACCCCACCGCACCAGGAACTCATTTAAGGCTGAGTCGACCTAGGGGAGGCCCAGGACAGGTTCAGATAGTCGTCACTGGTGTTGGCTGTGAGCGGGAATCGAACTCGGCTCGCCGGGTTTGTAGTGCAACACGTTAACACACACACAGGTACACATTCAAACAAGTTCGAAATGCCACAAATACGTTGGTATGCACATGTGCACATAAAGTCAAAGATCCCCGTATAGCCTTAACAGACTGTTGGGGAAAGTGCTATTAGCAAGCACCTATGAAGACCGGAACGGAACACGAGGGGGTTGGTGACCAGCACCACGCCCGTCCGCCTTTGTCTCCCTAGTGGTGATGTTTACACACTGCACTAAGTACTACTTTCAAGCAAGAGTCGACGTAGGGGAGGCCCAGGACCGGTTCAGATAAACATCACTCGTGTTGGGCGTGAGCGGGAATCGAACTCGCGTGTCTGGGTTCGTAGCGCAGCGTAGCGCTAGCCACTCCACTATCGCTCTCCACGTGTGCGTACACACACACACACGTACACACAGACGAACGCACACAGTAGGCATATCAAATTGTTTTAGTTTTTTTTGGGCTTCTCAAGTCAATCCACTGGCAGCTACTTTCAGGCGGGGTAACAAATTGAGGGTTTGGTTACGGCTGATTGTTGGGCTAATGAATCAACCCTGACTGTGTGGAGATGGGGTTCTTTACAAATGATATCATCATAGCTACGTTTTGCCCTGCAGGCCTAATTCTCTTTCATTATATTGGACTTACGAGGCAGAGTGAAATTTGCTTGCACCACATATTAAAAAAGTATGAACAACAACCGAATGTTTTTTGGGTCGTGAAATATCGACGTTTTTCATTACAATAAACCTCATATATGTAAATGAGTGGCAGTTCAAGATAAATATGAAAACTGGGTAGTAAATGAATACAGTCCTGCCATTATTTTATTTTAATAGAGTGAAATGTTTTGATGTTCTATGATTTATCATATGCTCGACGTGTTTTAACCCTTCTCGAGTCTCTTTCTGTCCCTCCGCGTGATATGTTGATTTCATAAACAATGGGTTAATTGTTGGTGTAAATGCCCTTTTCTATGCTGGACGTGTCATTTTACGTGGTTTTGGGATGGCGTTTCAATTATGGTTTAAGTTGCTTACATCCCACGCTATCTGTCCAGCCAGCAGTACGAGAACGCCACAATTAGGCGATCAGCAGATCACGTGTGATGGTTAACATCTTGCCACGGTGTTAACTACCTCGTCTGGTATACAGGAGGTCATGGATTTGATGCCGACCCTGATGCCTGCTGTATATTTTGAGTTTTCATGTCTCTCTTTCCGGGGTCACGTGGAATTTTCTCCAGGTCTTCCGGTTTTTCCCTCCGCATTAGAAACATGTGTTTAGAGTATTTGGCTGCGAGAAATTTCCACATAAGCCACTTCGTTGAGCTATAATTTGTGGCGAGGTCGCTTCTGGAAATAGCTGTATAGCTTAATGGGCCTTACCTGGTAAAATAAATATAGATTTTAAAGTGTATTGGTTTTTTTATTGTGAATACTCCCACATCTACCAATAGGTTTAGACGGGTGGGAAGAGTCAGCAACAAATAACCTCTAGAGGGACTCTCTAAAGCTCTCTAGAGCTCCCTCTGTGGAGAGCTCTAGAGCTCCCTCTGTGGAGAGGGCCTTTCTGCCAGCATTGGCATGAGCAAAACAGTTCAGGACTCCACCTTTACCTATACACGGTAAATTGCATCTCCCAAATTAACTACTCTGATACACGTGCACCACTTCTGTCTGTTGTTATTTGATTCCAACCATGTCGTGCGAATATACGCAAATCCTATTGCCTGCCACCATGCGATTACAATTTGACTTGCACTTACACAACATAATTTTTCCTGCCATCATGATATTCCTATTGGCTGCACGTACAGAAATCCTATTGCCTGTCACCACACAATTCCTATTGGCTGCAAATTCGCAAATCTTATGGCATGCTCACAGACAAATACTATATCCTGCCACAACACGATTCTTATTGGCTGCAAATGCGTAATTCATATTGCATGCTCATACACATATATTATTTCCTGCCACCACGAGATTCCTATTGGCTGCACATACATAATTCCGTTTGCCTGCCAGCACGCAATACCTATTGGATGCATATACACAAATCCTATCGTCTGCACACACACACATCCTATTTCCTGCCACCACGAGATTCCTATTGGCCGCACACATACGCACATCATATTGCCTGCACGTCAACAAATCCTAATTCGCGTGCCACAACACGAATCCTATTGGCTGCGCGCGCACACAATTTTTGCCAGCAGCGTTCAACGTGACGGGAGTGACGTTGAACGCCGCGCGCAAATTCATTACCGGCCGGCCGTCGTTCACAAGCGCGTGCCTTTTGCTCGGGCAGCTTTCTGCCATGTTAACAAGTGGCGCGCGCAACCGAATAGATCAGCCTGATCAATATGCATCGCTCGCGGGCGTAGTTTTCCCAGCGCACGTTCGTGCGTGCGTGCGTGCGGCATAGAACCCCCACCACCACCACCACCGGCCCGTTGCGCTTGGACGTGAGCAGCCTCGCCATGAACTCGGAGCCGTTGCTCTAAAGGTTAAGGTTCATTAACCTTTGCTGCAAGCCTTGCGACTCATTGTTTTGGTTCTCAATCGTAAAAAAAACAAAAAAACACGTAGAATGTCAATAAATACGTAGGGTTTGATGAAACAAAGCGTTTGTACTTAAATCTTGACTTAAAGCTTTCGTGACTGCAGGAATACATTTTCTATGGGTCTTTCGGTAAAGCCACGTAGATAGAAAAATAATAAAAAAATATCACGACGTTTAGATCGCAACACAAGCCCGTGCTTTATTTGTGTTTTCGATAATTTTAGTTTTACCTTCTAAACAAATCTGGCCACGTCTCGCGCGCCTAAAAAGGGGCACCTCGCACCCCCAGGGGGGTGCGTGCACCCCAGGTTAAGAACCACTGCTCGAAAGCAAGCGTCGGAGTCCTTCTTTAAACTTGCACGCACGTGTGTATGCATGTGTGTATACGTGTGCGTTGGGAGCGGTAGTGTAGCGGTTAGCGTGCTGCGCTACGAACCCAGCGACCCGAGATCGATTCCCGCTCACGGCCAACACCGATGGCGATTATTTGCATCTTCCAGCCTCAAATGAGTATCTGGTGCGGTGTGTAAACACCCGCCTCTAGGGAGACAAAGGCGGTCGGGCGTGGTGCTGGCCACCCACCCCCATCGTGTGTCGTTCGGGCCTTCATAGGTGCTCGCTAACAGCACTTGCCCACAACAGTCTGCTCAGGCTATACGGGGGATTTTTGCGCGTGCGTGCGTCTATTCATGTATCACGAGGGAGGGGGGATAAAAGAGGCAAACGGCCCCGCTTGTAAAACCATTAATGCTGCGGCACCTGGAGACTTAAGCGATGGATGACCTCCGTCCCCAACGGTGGCAAGAGCGCGAGTTGTACATACGGAGGGAGGGTGGCAGGCAATGCGCCTCGATCCGTTTGTCATCCATCAGCCACGCTACGGCGCCGTGGATAATTGAGTCCCCCCGGTGAGAGCAACCCGCTTTTTTATGTTTTTGGTCTCCCGGTCGTTTGAATTGGACACACCCAGGGTGGCCAATAAATATGCTCTTCGATAGCGTGCGCGCTGTTTGACCGTCTGCGACACGTGCATTGCGAGTCTGTTCACTTCGGTCTCCTCCTCTAATGGCGCGTCAAGAGACATCGTATTTCGTCAATGCCCACGCGCTTTTGATTTGCGTCACGACAGGTGATGTACACCAATTAAATGGTTGTTGTTGTTGTTGTTGAGAATATCGGCACGTTGCTCTTTCACTATGAAGTTAATTTGCCCAGAGCACTCCAACCTGCTATTGTCCACCTTCAATAACTGTCCTCGGTAAAAAAATACCCTAATGTGTTTTATTAGTTCTGTTTCTCATACTGTTATGTCAAATTGTTCATCGAACTTGTTGCGGGTCAAACGTTTCTGCTCAAATGTGTCTTGTACCCAATTATGTCGTCTTTCTTTTTCCTTTACGTTGTATAATATCCAGCAAGTAACTCCATTGGCCATTATATTGAAAAAGTCATCGGGAAATCTCAGGCTAACAATGTATCCATGCATGTCTGTGCCTCTATTCCTGTCACCCTATTTTTGGAAAATATCAATTCCTGGTTGCTGCCCAAATATGACTTAGCCACCGCAGCCACCTGCACTTGTTAATGTTTTTTAAAGACCCCCCCCCCCCCCCATACATGTCACAGGATGCCCCGATTGTGTGCCACTCATGGCCAGATATGGTCATGAATTATCTCAGATTTTTTTATGTCACCTTCAGAGCTATGACAGTGCCTGTCTCCCCCTGTCACCCATCATTACCCCCCAAGGCGGCACCCCTGGTCTGCCATCAGCACTTGCCTTAAGAGGCTCTACGCTACACGGAGACCCCCACCCCCATCCAAAAATCAACCCTGCACAAATAACCTCTGGCTTCTCAGCGAAACCGTGGTGAGGACGTGGTTAAATCATGATTGACCCATAGGCATGGCACAGCGGCATAATGAGTTACGGTAAGTGAGATTGAGTGAGAAGGTGGGGTTTTCTGCCGTGTGCACTGTGTGTGCACGCGCTCATGGCTCCCTCCGTGGTGATATTCTGGTCAGATGTGAGAGGGATGGCCGAATCGGTTAGGCTGCCAAATTTGCTATTTTGGCCGGGATAGTCACAATTTCAGAAAGGCTGTCCCTGTGTCCTAGTGTCCCGAAGGATTTTTAAAGTCAGTCAAAAATGTTCTGGCCTCGTGCTTGATTTATTACGTGCGCAACAAATAAGAAATGTTTGAAATCCAGACGCAGAATAATGTGGCTTGTTGTGGTCATACGAATTCGACCATAATGTATCAGGTGGCTTTCTCAAACAGTGGACAGATAACAGATGGTGATACTGATGCATACAAATTGACAACCGCACACACTTAATCCAATTCACGTTATTGTTCCGATTATCAGGCACCATACGCATAATGTATTGGTTTAAACTATTCACATTCGAAGCGCTCGCTGCGTTGGAGAGATTGGGTCGCTTTTTTTGCCGTTTTTATCTCGAGTAATTTTCGAGTAATCGGCCGTCAAATGTGCAGGTTTTTTAATTTCTCGCTCTGCTCACTCTTAATGCACAGGGAATACCGACTGTGTGTAATGTGCCATTAAACAGACACGCACCTGCAGGCGCGCAACACCGTTTAATTGACACCCACACAGACGAATGTGCGTGTACACCGCCGCCGCGCAGAGAGGCACACACGAGCCACGAACGCGGCAGATGTCCAAGTGCAGTGAGGTGCCTCTTATCCGCAGCCATATTTACCCACAATTCCTATTCCTGCGCCAAACGAATTTGGAAGAAAGAAAAAAACCGCACGTAGTCTGGGAGGTAATTATTCCTATTAGAGATTTTTTTTTTCTGTAGGTATAAACTTAAAACTTTTCCGGTCATCCTCGCAGCGGTTTTTGGCTAGCCATCGAACAAAGACGGTCACTGCATCACGGACTTTCAGATGCGCTTCTGCGGCTGTCTGTAAAGCTATTCTTTCTAATATGAACTTTTACATCTATATTGAAAACGCATTTCTTTAGAACTGCTTTTGTCTTTAGTTTGTAGTCTTCCGCCGCACCTCCGATTAGCACGGTTGGCTATGTACTGTGCGATCTAAGTTAAACACGCACGCACATATATACTAAACTAGACTATTACCTACCTCGCCAGATATGCAGGAGGTCGTGGGTTCGATACCGACCCTGACGCCTGTATATTTGGAGTTTGCATGTTCTCTCCGTGGTCGCATGTAATTTTTCTCCAGGTCTTCCGGTTTTTCCCTCCACATTTAGAAACATGCGTTTAAAGTATTTGGCTTGTCAATTTCCACGTGATAAGCCACTTCATAGAGCTATCATTTATGGTCAGGTCGCTTCTGAAAAATAACTATGGAACTCAGTTGGCCTTACCTAGTATAATTAACAAAAACTAGTTTAGTAGTTGTGTCCCACAATAATGCCGGTTGATTATACCGTATGGATGAGGGTAAACACTGTCAATGAATCATCAGAATAATTCGAATCATCAGAATTCTTCATTAAAAGTGCCAGAGGTGTGAATAGCATTGATCGTTATCGTAGAGAGATGAGAGTGAAAAGGAAGAAACTGCGTGGCGTCGCGAAGGTTGTGGAGTGAAGTTGACTGCCACGAGCATCACAAATGCACGTCACAACAATTGACAAGTTTCATTCCTTTCTCATATCCACTGCTGGATGAAAAGCGTTTCGAAACCCCCGTGTCGGTCATGGGCAATGTTTGAGCATACTCCATCCACCATGCCAGGCACCGGATTTGTGAAGGTGGGTGCCACGACAGATTCAAACTTCAATCGACACTGATATTTAGCCATGGCCAGGAATTGAACTCTGGTGGTCGGGTTCAAAAGGAAGCAGCGCCACTGTTGAACCCCTAAATACACACGGACTACGATATTGTACGTCCAGAATAAACACCTCATTCGAGACCTAAATATAGCAACCTCCTGGCGTTGACATTCCTCGAAGACACTGGGTGTAACCGTCAACCACATCAGAACATCAACAGGCCGATACAGAAATCCCCTTCATGAATGGATAATGAAGAACAAGCCACAGCAGTGCGATTGTGACCATGCAACCCAAACTATGGACCGTATCGTAAACCCGCTGTGGTCTGCGCTCCTTCAACGAAAGAGAAACATTAAAAACGGCTCTCTCTCTCTCTCTCTGCTGAAGCCATTTCGTGGCTCGCAGACCTCGACATTGGCATTTAGCTCCTGAAAATATTTCTCAACGAGTAAGAATAGATCTACTTCGTGTCAGCAGGTATTCCAAAAGTAAATTCCTAAATCGCTACTGCATGCACTATTTTCCTCTCGCTTCAACACCGCAAGTGGCGTTCTGAGTGTGCTACATGCTCTGCATGCAAAAAATGTGAAAAATTGAAAAACTGTGTAAGGAAAATAATGTTTCTTTTATTCTGGATGTTCTCTGAAAATCACACACGCGACGTGGAGCTGTAGTGAACACATTGTCACTGTGCTTACCACGGAGCCTGTCCAGAGTTCAGTGATAACATGAACGCAATTCCCTGCAAGGTCTGCGTTAACCTATAATAAAAAAAAAACACCCCAGGTGTTTATATAATAATTAAACAGTCCACTTTTGCTCTCCTATTCACACTAGCATCGGGCGACACTTATCGAACAGCATTGAGCTCATGGTGGAAAATCAACATTCCAATGACAGGGGCCTGGCTGCTAACCTAGAACTACATATATTGTGTTGGGAGACAGCTGTGAATAATCTATGTGATCATCACCATCCCATAAATGTGCACTGATAAGTAGACATAAGTCTAACGTTAGGTTATAGTGACTCTTAGTGTCTTGTTCAATTATTTTGGCATGTAAATAAGCACACGTACATACACACACATCTAGAAATACTGCACATGAATATTTAAGTACTGTAGCATAATTAAATAAACACCAAACAAAAATACAAGTTTTAATAGCACTGCATAGCAATTGGTCTGAGGCCATGGGGCACAGCATATTAATAATTAAGGCTAATTAAACAGTGGAGAAAAAAAATATTAGCATAATTCAAAGCTGTGTGCTGGTTTGTGGCAATTTGCATAGAACACAGAATTGAATGAGGGCACTTTTGCCCACGCTGACCTGAATTAAATTCTGCAGATGAATCTTTTTGAGAGGAGCAAATCGGCGCGAATTTCATTAAAGGCTTCCACCATCTCCGCTGCTCTTCAACTTCTAAATTAATAAGTGGCATGTGGCTATTGGTTTTTTGCAAATAACTTACAGCTTGCTCCTGGGTAACAGAGAGAGACAGATGTTTTTAAGCACGTTATATAAGCGATTGTTTCATATCTACATATGCGTCGTGGATTTACTCTCCAACACACAGGTGGGCTGAAGTAGTCACTAATTGGCGCGTTGTTGACATGACAAACCTTACTGGCTGTGTCGGGTGGTGGAGGGTTACGACGCATTTATGCTTACACGATCTAACCCAAACACCTTTATTGCGAGAGCCTCTTTTCTTTGCGGAGGAGGAATATGATGAATAATATGGCACACGCGCAACCGGTCAACACATCTCCGGTCTGACGGTGTTGGTGCGGTGTGTGGTAAGTTTTAGTAGCAAAATGGTTTTGGTGATTTTGTAAATTGATGTGTTGCAAAAACAACACGTGGAAGTGAGTCCTCAGAAAGGACGAACGGAGGGAGAGGTCGGACGGACACAGCTGGACGGAGGTGCTTATTAAACTGGGAACAGCAAGAAGTATTAGGCCACACATTAAGTATATCATTCGTGAAATGACTTCTGTTAATTGCGGATATGTCTGACAACTTTGCGTCCGTGCACCTCTCATTCTCAACACTCTTTAGAGCATCGATGTTACACGCAGTGCATTTTAAATGTGGAGCATGAATATTACTGCAATTATATATGTATGTTGAACTTCTTTTCGCACCATACGTAACCAGCCGTGCGAATCGGAGGTGCGGGAAACGACAACAAACTAAACAAAAAAGCAGTTCTAAAGAAATAAAAGCAGTTTTTACCGTATAAGTAACAAAAAAATTGGAAGAAAATGCTACAAAAAGGAAAAAAAATGCTAAGATGGCAGTTGCAAGGCAGCAAGGCAGGTCCCAAGAGCACACCCGTGAGTCTTCCTGCGCCCAATTAAAAGCCTGGCAAAGCCATTTCGTCAGCAAAATGTGCACTCACACGTGCCTGCTTAGACAGTACTCAGCAACGCCAGACGTCTAGGAGAAATGCTCACGCAGGGACAAACAAAGGGAAAAAAAACCTGCCCCCGTATAGCCTTCAACTGAGTGTTGAGGCAACAGCTGTTAGCGCGAGCGTCTTTGAAAGCCGTCAAACGAGAGGGTGGGTGGCTAACGCCGTTCCCGGCCGCCTTTGTCTCCCTAGTGCTGGTTACACATCGCACCAGGTACTCAGTTAAGGCTGAGTCGACATAGGGCGGGGCGCGGGGGGGGGGGATGCCCAGGGGAGGGGTTCGAATATGAGCCAATGAGTGGAATGGAACTCGGGTCGCCCTGGTCGTAGCGCAGCGTGCTAACCACGACACCACCGCTCCCCACAACTGTTCCCCACATTGTCATACACGCACGTGCCTTATTGGACACTTGCGCACATAGGCTTAAGTGTGTTTACACGTGTATACACAACACGGCAAGAATTATTTCAATGCTATCCTTGCATCAAACGAGTAACACTCAGGCGTACAACAACTGAAATAACCCTTATAATTGGGTATAGAATATTCTTGGTTATTTCGGTAAAGTCACGTAGAAGGGAAATAATACAAATATAAAAAATACAAATTCTCACGACGTTTCGACTGCAACACAAGCAATCATCATCAGGTGTGAAATCCACAGCAATAATTTTTTTAAAAAGGGTCTAGAATGTTTGGGAAAGTATTGCTAATGGAGGTCCTGTTATTGACATCAAACAGCCCACGAGTGGACTTGAGATCCAGTAGCATGGCCGTATGTTTGCTGATGTTGCACGGATGCCAAGAGAGTCAAAAACTAAAATATATATTTCAGCATCTTTCCCTATACCGATTTGAGTTGTGTTTGGTGAGCACCCCTAAAGGCAGGCATGGCGCCCGCGGGGAGAGTAATTTTAGTCAGCACATTTAAGGCCGAGTCAACTTCAGGGAAGAACACAATTTCTCCAAGCGCATTCAGGTTGACTGCCCGTGCAGGCCCAATTGACAGGCAGTTGGCTCACCCTTGTGGCATTTGAGGTCATAATTTAGAGAGGAAAAAAAAAGATTGGGCCCCAGCACCGTGTCACCTGCTCAAGTGGCAAGTAGCCACGTGATCACAAACAGCTTGAATCCAACATCCCCCCCACCTCACCTTCTTTCATACAAACTAATCTACAGAACCGAGGATGCCGACAGTGATGGATTATGATGCATTGATAATGGGAAGGAGTGTGTGTTTCTGCATATTTTTGCACGTTCACCTCCGAGTGCGTTTTTTTAGCCCAGATCCGTGTAGATGCTCTGCAAGTTCGGGCGTGAACAGCTTATAAGCCCATCGCATTATTCCCTTATCCACCACAAAGGCCACACAGGGCTTATGCAGTACAACACGACAAGCCAGATATACCTGCCATTAATATTGGGCAACCAGAGCATGCAAAGCTGAGGAGCAGATGGGGAGAAGAGAGATGACACAGCAACACAGAGGTGGAGGAGAAATGGACTCAGCAAGATGAGACAGGAATATGGAAGCTATGGGGGAAACGAAATAATGTTTATGATCGCCCAGAGCATTGTGCATGAGGACAGACACAGCCACCCAAAGCATGGGTAATGGAAGTATGGATAATGATGAGGCATGTTTTTTGTTGTTGGTATCTTGAACAACCAGGCAACCTTAACACAAAAATACCAGCTGAAGGACCAAACAAAGATAGCATGCACCGAGCTCCACGTGTGCCGTTGCAGTTTGGCCTCTGCTCACAAACATTACAAGGTGAAATCCAATTTTATAAATCCTTTCTCACAATTTTATCCACAAGTAACACTGAAAGCCCTGTTCCATTTCACTGGGACTCAAATTGAAAGTTGGGGGGTGTGGGGGGGGTTGGTAATGATAAAATAAATTTTTGAAGGAAAAAAAAGCAATACAGAATAGGTCTATACCATCAACCCACACGGCTTGATGTTGATGTTTTATCATTATTCGAGTCACTGGTCATGACTAAATTATAAAAAAAATATGCAACATCAAGACATTGAGGTCTTTTGTTTTGTACAGTTATGGTTATAGATTATATATATTTTACATTGTGATGGACATTTCTATGCTGGGAGAAAAGGCACGAAGTGAATTGATTCTAAAATATGTATATATTGTACAGCTATTATGGATTGATCAAAACAAATTGTAAGGCAAAGTATATCCCTCCAAAAAACACAGGCAAATGGGGTAGCACCTGTTTCTTTTTGGCGTCTCTAAGCCGGCGGTGGAAATTCCACATTCATTAAACCGCAGAGCAATGGCAGCCTGAGTCAGGCTGAGTCAGCCTGGCAATGCTCTGCTTTTACATGCCAATTACCTGTCACGAACCACAGCATACCTGAACCAAACGTGTGCTCTACCCAAAGTGGCCCTTGGCCGGATTGTCAATAAATAGATATTCGTTGAACACGTAGGCTGTGTATGTATATTGTATGTTGATTACCCTCTGAATAACCTAACCGCTAATGTGTATCCATTGTAATTGATATGCATAAATTTACCCCCCCCCCTCCCTTTGGCATTCGAACCTGATTGGCTCGCATTTATCCATCTATTTAAGACCGAAACAGGAGGATTTCTCCACAACTCTGTCTGTCACCTGATGATGCTAGTCGTAGTTACTGGCGACAATGTCGTACTCAAATTGTAAATGTTGTGGGTTTACGCTCCAACACACTGGTGTGCTGTGCTAGGAACAAATTGGCATGTTCTGTTTCCGCGACAAACCCTTTACTAATTGGCTGTGTCGAGTGGTGGCGGGTTAAATGACACATTTATATTTACGCAATCTATCCAAAAACCTCTATTATGGATATATAGATATGATAACTAAGATAGAAAATACACACATTCAACGTTATGTTATATTTATCAACAATAATACTAAAATTCGTTGTTTTTTTATTCCATGTGAAGCTAATTTAATATAAATGATAAAATACATGTATTGATGTTATAGGTTATTGTAATTCACAAATATTATATAATAAACACAGGTTTAAATTATGTTTGGGGTTATGAGCGTGGATATTAATTACATGTGGGGCTATTTGATTAAAATAATAAAGTACACGTTTTGATGTTCGAGGTTATTGTATTCATACATAATTTATAATAAACACTGGTTTAAATACTGCTTTGGATTGTTATGAGCATGTATATTGTCTGAATACATATTAGAAATGATTTTTTTTCCTAACATGCCTTCACATTTTAAATGTATTCTAATAAAATACACTCTCTCGTCTGGTTGCCGCTATCGGTAACTATTGAAATATTAATTGTAAAGTTTTCGAAATAAATTCCTGATAAAAATCATGCGATTGTGGTTTGTCTCACTTCTATGGAGGTCGTTCATTACGATTAAACTGCACGAAGACTTTCATTTTTTTAATTTACATACATTACATATACCGTAAGTATTAGGATGTGGCACAAACACAATGTTTCACATACCAATTCAGAAAATGCACCCCTTAGCAATCGCCTATTCACAGCCTACGATGTGACCAAAAACAATAAATAAAGTACTAACAATAATAATAACAATAATAAAACAGATCAAAATACAGGATAGCCTGAGGCTTATACGAGGATGGTGTTCGGGGAGAGAACAAAACAGCAAAGGCCACAAACGGCATTAATAACCTCTTTAAAAACAGAGCCAAAAACTCTCTGGAAATAACTACATTTTGGCTATGGTCTAGCGGGCACCTTTTATGATTAAAATCTGCTTCAGTCGAGCAAACAGAGCTCCATAAAGACAGGGTGGAGGGATGACAAAAAAAACCCCAGGCATAAACCTTGGCAGCAAGTTAAACATGCAATCAATGGAGCGATACTACTCAGCCCAGCGATTGAGAGAATCTCAGAGCATTATAGAAGCCAGAATCGCTATTTAATCTCGAATTTATTACCAAATCTTCAGTGTGACACCGGGTTCAGCACGCAAGCGCCCGGTGTTTTGGTTTGAACTGTTTTGATTTTACAACAGGTCTTTACTGAATACATTCTTTTGACTGGAAAAACTAGAGATACATGAATCTAGGGAAGACAGCGAATTAAGCGCAAAAGCAATTTGAGCAATTTGATGCAACTGTGGGTGTCTAATGCTAAGGAATTGTGTAAATATCATGGACTGAGCTAAATGGAAGGGAGGCCACGATCACTGATGTTTTTGAGAAACGACATGGCACAGAGTTAGCGGGAGATGGATCTAGCCCTGTATGTATGTATGTATGTTGAACTTCTTTGGCATCAAATTTCGATTTAAAGCTTTTGTGACTGCAGGGATTCATCTTCTTGGTTCTTTCGGTAAAGTCACGTAGAAGGAAAAAAATAAAATAAAATAAATAAAATAAAATAAATAAAATAAAATAAATAATTATCACGACGTTTCGGCCACAACGCAAGCAGCCGTCCTTTGGCATCGTACGTAGCCAACCGTGTTAATCGGAGGTGCAGAGAATCCTGGGGAAGGGGGCGGTAGGGTCCCTGACTATTTTACTGCGCGACTAAGGGCAAAGCTGGCCCTGCAGTGTCAGGAGTGGTGGGCTGAACGGTCAGCTCCCCCCTCCTTCTAAATGATGACAATTAAACAACATTTTCGTGCAAATGCTGATTTTCCATTAAAGTTCGCCAGTTTGGCGAAAGCCCCTTAACGGCGGAGGGCAGTGAAGCGGCCTAGCGCTAACGCATTTGCCACTGCGAAAAAGAGCTTTATAGCTCATCGGATTCCTCCAGTATAAACAAATACAAATTCTGAATCTGTTGCACAGGTCCATCGTTCGAATCCAGTAAGAGCCGCCCTGGTTAATACCGCGTTGCGTAATATCCACAATTACACTACGCGCTGTCTGCTTCACAGTGGACGTGAAAGATCCCCCGACAGCTTTTGCAAGAGTGTGCCATTGTGTGCCAGCGTCATGGTCAAAATTTGCCTATTTTGCATTGCAAACGACTCAATTGGAATACACATAGCGATCATCACTCCCCTACTGCGAAAACTTGGCAGGACCCTCCCGATAAAGCGTCGGGGGACTCATTGAGGCTTTCCTGGGTGAACAAGCATCATGATAATGCAAACTATGGCAGAATGCATGACAGACACACGTGTATTGCACTGTAACTCATTCTGTTAATCATTGATTAGCAAATCCACGTGTTCACTCATGATACATGCATGGCATACTACATAGGAGATCAATTATTTACAATTATTCATATGGTTAAATTACATTAATGACTCTTTGGTTATTTCGGTAAAGTCACGTAGAAAATCAAATCAAATAATAATAGAATACGACGTTTCGGTTGCAACACAAGCAGCCATCATCAGGTAAAAATGAATGATAAAACACAGACACGGAAACAACATAGTCAGACACACATGCAGAGACACACCGAGCGAGACACACACCAAGACAAACAGAAGGACAACGAATCTGTGCCGAGGCCTTAAATTGAGAGAGGGAGATGGAGCAGCTCAAGCTTTACAAACAATTTACACTATGAGATCTCTTTTACCAGTGGCAAAATATAGTAGTAGGTTTTTACCCTTTTAAACTGGTACAAAACTGACACCTTTATTCAGTTTTGTTTGAAAGGGTAAAAACCTACTACTTTACAAACAAGATGGAAACAAATACAAGAAAGAATCATCATGATATGTTCAAAAACGAGACAAAAAAGTGAAAAAAATGTCATCAAATGTATTTACGCATGTTGAACTTTTTTCATGCCGTACATAGCCAACTGTGCTACTCAGAGGTGTGGTAAAATTGCATTGAAATCACGACAATAACATTTTAACAATCGCCAATTGAATCATAACAAGACGAGCAAATAGATCTGAGACATGTATAATGTACTTATTCTAGGTTATTTCGGTAAAGTCACGTAGAAGGGAAACAATAAAAGAAAAAAAATATTAAATAATAAAATTGTCACGACGTTTCGATTGCAACACAAACAATCATCTACGTGACTTTATTAAAAGAACCAAGAATATAAATCCCTGCAGTCACGAAAGCTTTAAATCAAAATATAATGTACTTATTATGCACTGCTGCATGAGGGCTCCTCCACGCACCTTGTCTCAGAAAGTTCATCTGACGACAATTTACTCTGGTGGTCAGTCCAGATTGGTGTTGCTAAAAACGGATAGATGTGGCTTCATAGAAGTGCACATCTCTGGAGACCACCTGGAGAAGATTCCAGGCATGTGCTGACAATAATGGCGAATGAGCAGAGACTCTTTGATTTTTGAAGCTATTAAGATACATTTGTTATCATGTTACACTGTATTATCCGTTTTTTCTATTAAGAATGATAGTCCCATATAAGTGTCATTCAGACGCTGTCTTTCCGACAGACCTGTTCTTCACCTGAGGACGGCTGCTTGCGTTGTGGCCGAAACGTCGTGAGAATTATGTTTTATTTTTATTATTTTATTATTTCCCTTCTACGTGACTTTACCGAAAGAACCAAGAAGATGAATCCCTGCAGTCACGAAAGCTTTAAATCGAAATTTAAGTGTTAACATTCTTTTGAAGCACCCATAGCCACGAGAGGGCTTCAGGAGATAGTTCGTGTAGCTTTGTAATTGGTTACATCGTGTAAATATAAATGTGCCCTTTAATCCACCAACACCCGACACAGCCAATTAGCAAGGTTAGTCGTGTAAACAAAACGTGCCAATTCGTTACTGCTTCAGCACACCGGTGTGCTGGAGAGTAAACCCACACAATTTACAACATTTACAGAAACAGTGGCATACTGCACGGTCCACAAGTGGAGCGAGCAGAGAGTGGGGGGGAGGGGTGGGTAGTGACAAGTGGGGTCCCAGGCGAGGCGACTCACAGCACGATGTTGGTGGCCTTGCGGATGACGCGGATGCCGAACGGCTTCTCGATGACCTCCACGCCATACAGGGTCTCGCTGGCGGCCTGGCCGGTGAACCGTGGCACCAGTGGCACCTCGAAGCGTGATGCCGTGGCATCCGTGATCTGCGAGACGAAGAGTCGAGTTGAGCAGGGATAGATAGGGGTGTGCCGCTGGGCTTTGTGGTAGTTCATCCATGACTTTTAGAGAATGCATAGCACCTCCAAGCAAATCAAGTGGGCCTTGGGATTAATTAAAACATACGAATGCACTAAATAATTTGAAGATACTCCACTGATTTTCATGACTATATCGATATCTGCTTCGAAGGTGATTGCCTATTATGAAAGCAATCGCTCCATGTGTAACAGGGGAGAGTGGTAAAATATGTAATAAGCGTATTTAGACTGGTGAGAGACGTGTCGAGGCTTTGTAGTAAAAAGCTGTGGTCTCTATCATTTCTTCCGTAATTATTTCGGTGGGGGTATCGATACGTTAACCATTCTGTGCACGCGTTAGATGATACATCAACAATAAAACTCTGAACTAATTCTACGAACGGTAATAAATGGAACTTTGCAAAAATATGGAACGCACCAAAACCGTGCCGTTCAAGTGGCTTTAAGCACAGAAGCAAATGGTAACGCATTCTTTTTTTATTCGCGAGTGAAGGCATTTAAGTAGTGAGAAAGACTGCCTGCCCGTCTGCCTGCCTACCTTGAAGTGTAGCTTGGTCTTAGTCTGCAATTCCACTTCAAGGAGCAGCCGGTTGATGATGTCGCCCCCAAACCTTGCTGGGGTCGGGATGCTATTCAGCTCGTATTTAAAGCCTGTGCACAGCACACACACACACACGGAGCACACACTCACCAACCACTCTCTTCAGAGTTAGCCGAGCGCACATCGGCACTGCTTAAGTAGAATTTGGTTAATCGTCTTGAAAGGTCAAACTGTAGCCACTTTGTATATACGACGGATGTGCTTTGAAAATATGATGAATGCATTTCGGCTTAACACATTTCGAAATTCAGATTTTAGTCTTTTTAAGAACAATTATCTAAGTGACGTAATACTTAAACGTGTTTCTTGTGCTAGAAGTAGCACATTCCAAAAGTGACTTAACATAAGTAACATCATTTCCTGTGATGTCAAACCTTCCAATTCGAAAACAAAAAATTTCGGACCATTCGAAAGCTTGTGTTTAGGCCCCATTTTCATATTTTTCGGAATAATCCAGAAATCGAGAACGCATGACTAATATTCATGTGAATTGCTTATGCATATGAAACGTACGTGTTCATATCAATGTCTATGGAAGGGGTCTATTGATCAGAGTTTTCAAGTAGATGCGTGACATCAACTTCCAGGGCTATACTCTGACATAAGGTGGTGTGCACTGTGGGTCGTGAGAGTTTGAAATCTTATTTCGTATGGCAAGGTGAAATTTGCAACGTTATATGTGTAAATTGAGGTTATTGAGGCATTTAATAGTCTCTGTGGAGGCTTGGTGGATTAAAGATAAATGTACAAACACGTATTATGAATAGAGTATGAAATTAAAATGTCTTAGTCTCATTTGGAAGCTAAACACAAGTGTTAGAAAAGTATCCCCATTTCTTAGACTCACAGCCATATATGTCCGCATGATCTACAACCTTGCTGCAATCGTAAATATATCTGAGAATAAATATTTAAATCGAAACAATTATGCTCCATCCTTATTTATAGTAATGTTTCATTGTACACGGGGAAACCACTTACAAATTGGCTCTGATCTTATCTCAGTCAAGATGCACCACAAGCCAGCCTCGCCAAACGAATTGTAAATGATCGCAAAGCTCACACGGCAACACTCATCTGCGTGCTTTCCTCATTGGAATGTCGACTCTGAGTTTGACACATTTAAATTCATCTTCTTGGTTCTTTCCGTAAAGTCACGTAGAAGGGAAGTAATAAAATAATAAAAATAAAACATAATAAAATAAGTGAGAATTATTTTATTATGTTTTATTTTATTTTTCTCATTTTATTACTTCCCTTCTACGTGACTTTACCGAAAGAACCAAGAAGATGAATCCCTGCAGTCACGAAAGCTTTAAATCGAAACATTTTAATTCGTATCTAAATCCCATTTTTTGCTAATTATTATATCGATTTTGGTGACCATTATCCCGTTTAAGAGACCTTGGTGTATATCATAAATTGAGCCCTGTGCAATTTTATAATTATTAACTTGGATATATATATTAATTTCATCAGCATATTTCTAAACTAAAGCATTTTTTATTTATTAATCAGATAAGGTCCACTGAGCTATTATAGCCGTTTCTCAGAAGTGACCTGGCCACAAATGATAGCTAAGCAAAACGGCTTGTCATGTGGAAATCTGTCGCAGCCAAATTTTGTAAATGCATGTTTTTAAATGTGGAGGGAAAAGCCCATGTGACCACGAAGCGAACATCCAAAATCCAAATTCATCAGCGATAGGGTCGGAATCGAACCCACGACCTCCGGCATATCATACCAAGGGAGTTAACATCTCGCCACTGGAGCGCTCTCTTTCTGGAGGTGGCTGGGTGTTTCAGGTGGTTAATAACATATCAAGGTGACGAGCTATAACGAGTGAAAACCCGAGTTTTAATCCATATAATGACACACGCAATTAAACCAAGTTCTCCAGCGTGAGTCGATGGTCCCAAGCTGATCACGTGAAAGACCCGATCACGTTAAATTTGATTTCGATTGATTTAGACGGAAAGTTCCACCTTTGACATTTCACAATTTCAGTTTGATTGATATGAGAAAAAAAACTTTTTGCAGGGTATGTAAAATGTGTCCCTTTTGTGGACGTAAAAAATAGGTTTACTTAAGTGATTCCAGAGTTAATTACTTGATGTCATCGTTCAGAGTCATTCTCTGAAAAATGAAATTCTCTGCTAGTTGACGTATTTTTACATTTATTTATTTTCATGTCAAGGCATTACACGTATACCACCCGTATAACGAGATTTTTTTTCTGTAAACGTAAGAATGTAATACTATTTATGTTTTTGGCGTCTTTCGGTAGAATTATGTCGATAGATACAAGTGAATAAAAATAATAAATATAAAATTAACAAAAAACTACGACGTTTCGATCATAACAAAGCTATCGTCATCAGGAGAAAAGAGGTGGGGAGCTGCTGAATGCAGACTGTTTTATAGGCTAAAAATGGGTGGAGTCCTAGGGTCATAAACGAAGTGGGCGGGGCTAGTGATGTTAATGTGATAAATTAGCATGTTAATGTCAGATCGGAAAGAGGCCTCCAAGACGAGTGCGCGGGTGGCGATGTTAATGTGATACATTAGCATTTACACCATTGGAACCTCATTTGCCAGTAAAAATATGATAATTGGTTTTTTACCCTTCTATCTGGCAACAAAACTGACACCTTTTTTACAAGGAGTCATGTTTACATAGACCAAAATACCTGCAGTCATAATGCAAACAAAAAACATAACTCTGATAATGTGCACTGTCCTTGAAGTTGATTGGTTGGGTTGGACCAGATGACGCCAAAATGCGCCTTTTGGCGTCATCTGGTCCAACCCATGTGAGACTAGGCTCTGAGGAAAGCTGTCTCGAGTGTGGACCAATCAACTCCAAGGACAGTGCACATTATCAGAGTTATGTTTTTTGTTTGAATTATGACTGCAGGTATTGTGGTCTATGTAAACATGACTCCTTGAAAAAAAGGTGTCAGTTTTGTTGCCAGATAGAAGGGTAAAAAAACAATTATCATAAATTAGCATGTTAGTGTGAGATCGCAGAGCCAGAGAAATTCAACCTGTTAATGTGAAATCGGAGAGCCGAAGCCACGGGGAAAAATAAAATAAAAATTAACATCGGAACGTGGCAGGATGGGAACATCACAGCCAGTTATGACTTAAACTGGTTGATGACGTCTTTCCAATGATTGCTGAGTTTGTACCCATCCTCTCAGTGGAAATTGTGTCTGTGTCTGTATATATAGATGGCTTCGTAAACGAATCTTTATTGATAGCCAGTGGGCTTACGGAGTACCTTCGTCTTAGAGAAATACATTTCGTGTGAGCCAACCGCATTAAAACAATGATCAGCCACAGGCGACGTGTTGGTCCAACCGTGTCTCAAATCTGCCTTATGCTCACCAACACGGTCCGAAACATGTCACTTAGTTTCCCCAATGTAACAACTGCCGCAGACACAGCTTAGTTTGTAAACGCCAGGGCATTGCATATCAGGGATCACATCCTTTACAGATGGGATCAGATCACGAATTGTATGTACTGTGTTAAATCGAGCCTGGATCTTGTGTTTGCTCAAGATTTTGGAAATATTTTAGGTGACCGTTATTATGTATGGCAAGGTGATGGTTTTGATAGGGTCCTCTGATGGTTCTTTCCCAACGGTTGAGGTGGTAGCTTTACGGATTGTGTAGTCCGAATATCCATTCATCTTGAGAGCTTGGTGCACGTGTTTCAGTTCACTGGCTAGGTGATGATGGTCGGAGATGTATCGAGCTCTATGGTGTAGATTTTCGATGAGGGAATTCTTCTGGGATGCATGGTGGTGGGAGTTAGGTTTTAGGTAGGCATCCGTATGAGTTGCTTTCCTGTAGACAATGTCCCATTGAGCCATCTCATCTCTTTTCGATTAGAACATCTAAAAATGGTGGCTTGCCATCCTTTTCCACCTCCATGGTGAATTTTATGGCTGGGTGTATGGAATTAATGTGGTTGAGGAATTGGTTCAGAGCTGGTCGGCCATATGGCCAATTGATGAACGTGTCATCTACGTACCTCTTCCACAAGGACGAACGTAGAGTGGATGCCTGGATGGCGTCTGTCTCAAATTGATACTATTTAATTGAGAAATCATTTAGTTGAGTTAATCACCTGAAGACGGTCGCTTGTGTTGCGATAGAAACGTCTGCTCTATTAATGTTCTATCTACGTCACTTTACAAAAACAACCAAAGAGTATATAATCTCCTCTTATACATGGGGGTTGAATATTGCACGTAATAGGATACAATTTACCCCATGTATCTGTCAAATATTGCAGATAATAGAACACATTTTCCACTTAGCAGTGAAAACGTTCACGAAAGATAGGAAGATGTTCTGTAGGAAAACAACTCATGAAAGGGAAACAACTTTGAAGATTGGAGAGCGTAGAACAAAATAGGGCCACTGAGAGCATAACTTTTTTTCTGGACGCTTTAGGTCATGTGGATAATTAATAGGAGTTCAACGAAATAGGGTGACAGATAAGGGGAGTTATCCTGTACTCATACGAATGGTGAATCTAAGTTGAACCCATCCCGGGTACACACCAAATAGCGCACAGACACCTTAAGCACAGATTATAACTGCACACACGGCTCCCATTCTGGAGATAATTTTGCGCCGGAAACATAAGGCGACCATGTGTTGTATGGCCCCGAAAGGGCGTTAATCCATGCATCACGAGATCGGGAGTGTGTGCACACGTGCGTGTCTATGCGTGCGCGTGTGTGTGCACGCGTTAGGAGCGGGGTAGAGTAGCGGTTATGGCGCTGCGCTAAAAACCTGGTGCGGTGTGTAAAAACATCACCACTGGGGAGACAAAGGCGGCCAGGCGTGGTGTTGGACACCCACCCCCTCGTGTGGCGTTCTGGCCTTCATAGGTGATCGCCAACAGCACTTGCCCCAATAGTCAATCACAGGCTATACGGGGGATCTTTGTCTTTGAATGCGTACAAACGCAAGTGGTGTGGGACTCATCGCAGAGAGAATCCACATGCCACTCGAAAGCTGGCACATTTGCTCTGATATTGCACAGGCGACGCACGCGCAAATCAGCTGTGCTTGAAGCTCATCACCCTGTAAATCCATCATCGCATTTATACCACTCTCATCAAAAATTAAAGGGACATGTGCATATGCTTATAATTGGTTATTCATGGTCGTTTGTTCTATTTTTTTTTACACAGAGATATTGTGTGCCCTTTTTTTTGTTTGCATCCTGGGTGTCTATTATCAAAAGAGAAAACAAACGTGAGCTCTTAATTAGACATACGCCTGTGGCCAAATTACTCGCAATGTGCTCGATCTTGTTAGATCTTGGAAGCTAAGCAGGTCCAACACCTGGGCAGTGCTAAGATGCGCGCCCACCATGCCCAGCAGGTTGCTCTATGCCGCTCTTGGGCTACGTGGTGTGATTTTTTGTACTTTTACACTCACAAATCTATGCTCCTCACATAGAGTTTTCAAATAACCCCTCAATAGGCGCCAAGCATTGGGAGGCAGAGGGGGTCTCCATCCAGCAATAGATTGACAAAAGTTGTATGTACGTATGCATACGTACATACATACCATATAAACAGATGGAGATAATTTGAGATGTGTTATCACAATCATAATATTTATTTATACTGGAGGAGTAGGGGTGGGTGAGAACGTTGCAACAAGAAACAACACAAAAACACGATAGGAATGTAAAGTATAGAAAAGGTAAACAAACCGCTTAAAAAATAATTCAAATACAACTAAACCATTTTTTTTATCTTACCATGTAAACCCCACTGAACTAATTGCTTATATTTCGGAAGCGACCTGGCCACATGAAAGCTTGACGCAGGTGGCTTATCGCGTGGGAATTTAAAGCAGACATAATTGGCCACAGAACGGCAGTCGTGCACCATCGATCTTGACCGATGGTTCACTTCTGTGACCCCGACGCGCTGCGTTTGTTTGGCTGACACGGAGGTGGGGGCCAAGGCAAGAAGCGTTGTCGCCGACGCTAGCCGGATCGCCCTTTCACAAGTCGGACGACTGAAGGGGCGTCTCTTGTCACACGCATTCTCGTGACTCATTGCGATTGGCCGTCAACGTCGTACACACACACACACAAACTATACAGTGGCGGTCACAGTGCACTGGGGCAGGAAATTAAAGAGCCCCCTGATGAAGATGTGGAATTCCTGTGGATTCATGGGAAAATCTCTTCCAATGCAAGAGAAGTCTTTGTCCTTGAGTTACGGATTGCATCATGGTGATGATGATGATGGTTCACACAGCCCACGATAGCCCAAACGTGTTGGCAGATGTCTTCAATGCTTAAGGGTGGCTCGTTCTGCTTCTGTTTGCATAAAGCAGCAGCTTCTTATTAAGTACGTATTAGCAGTGAGTTTAATATTACTTTATTTAGTTTTTTTCTGGATATTTACGTGCAACTTCAGATTTCAATTTGAATAATGAAAGTTTGGATTTTAATGATTACATTTTTGAACGATCACCGTGTATGCACTGTCTGATCATTTTATGGGATTTTTGATTTTTATATATATGTTCGTAATTTTATATATATATATTTTAATATTCTTCATGACATTTCACATTCGAATATAACGTCCCAACGGTAAGATAATTATTTTGACGTAATTATTTTTTAGATTCTAATAATTTAAACAAAAGAGACGTCAGGTATCAAAAAATAATTTCTTTAGAACTGTTTTTTTTTGCGTTTAATTTGTTGTCCTTCCACCACATATCCGATTAGTATGGTTGTCTATGTACGGTGCGATAAAAGTTCAACATATATCCATACAGACGTGAGGTCACGTTTTCGGATAAATCTGAATAATAAAATTGGTTAATTTAAAGACCTCATAACCCGGCTTAATTTTCCAATATGTTGGATTAATCCCAACTATAATTTGATTACCTCCATCAGTGGTGCCATATACTCCTCGCAACAGCTTGGTTCAGATGAGAACACCATGTTAGCTCAACTCGGTAGGCGTTAGACCTGGCTTACGGTGACATGAACAATTGAGTCATTGTTAGTATTGATTATTATTTCTGTTATACGTGGGGGCGGGCGGGGGTGGACGTACCGGCTGGAGTTTTGCTCGAGCTGACAATGTCATAGCCGCCGCTGTTTTTTAAGTAGAAACACCAGGGCACATTGGGAGTCCCAGATTCCTTCCAGCAGCAGCCCCGGGCCTCGCAAGATTCCTGCATGAACACATGGAGACAAACAAAGACAAAGATCCCCCGCATAGCCTTAATAGAACTATTAACTATAACTAATTTACTTTTTTTTACCTTTTGCCAGGTAAGTGCCACTGCGCTCTGTTTTTTTTTTCAAAAGCGACCTGGCCACAAGTGATGGCTCGACAAAGTGGCTTATCACCTTGGAAATTATTACCAGCCAAATATTTTATTCCAGCCAAATAGACTGTTGGGGCAAGTGGCGTCAGCAAGCAACTGTGGACGCCAGCTGAGCACACGAGGGGGTGGGTGGCCAACACCACGTCCGACCGCCTTTGTCTCCCTGGTGGCGATGTTAACACACCGCACCAGGTAGTCATTTAAGGCTGAGTCGACCTTGAGGAGGCCCAGGACCGGTTTAGATCATCGTCATTGATGTTGGCCATAAGCGGGAATCGATCTCTGGTTTGCCAGGTTCGTAGATGTTTACAGACTGTCCTGATAGTGCATTGTCTCTGTGCTGTTCCCCTTTTGGCGTTCTCTGTTTGAGTCGAGGCTCAAAAAAAGCTGTCTCTAGTGTGGAACAATCAGTTTCAAAGACAATGCATATATTACCAGAGTATGTTTTTGCTTGCATGTTAACCACAAGTATGTATGGTTAATGCAGACATGATTCCTCGCAAAACATCTGTTTGGTGTTTTAACATTTTAACACCTGTTTTATTGCCTATAGACTGCACTGGTTTCTTATTTTTTTGTTTTTTAAGGCTGAGTCGATCACGCAAACGTGCCGGTTTTTGGTATTCAGTTGGCGTGGTTTTGAATGCACCGTGGACACTGGTGCTCACGTGACACGTGAGCTGCACGAATAATAGAGGCACCTGAGAAGCTTTGGCGTCCGGGTGACAGTCAAAGCGCATGGCATCGACGATGGCATCGGTGCATGAGGGCTCCACAGCCGCTGAATCTGAAACTACAATCGACACAATACGGAGGCACAAAAAAAAGTTCTGTTAATCGACAACTCGTGATGGGGATGTGCAAACGCACTACAGATAATCATTGCAGGGACGATCTGTAAGTGGGTGGGTTCTATATAACTAGGTGCAAAACTAAAACCACGTTCGAACAAAGTTGCAAAACAAAAGTAAATCATTATCTTTCGTATGTACGTAACATTTCTGTCGCACCGTACGTAGTCAACCATGCTAATCGGGGGTGCTGTTCGGCATGATGTATGACTTTTTTTCCATGTGCTGGGAACTTCTTCAAGTTCCTGAAGGAACTAAATTGAGCTTTTTCAGTTCTGTTATAAATATAGATGTGCATATATGTGTAAATAACTAAATACATATGTGGGACGTGATTAGGCAATGGTTAGCACGCTGCGTTATGAACCCGGCGGCCCGAGTTTTGATTCCCGTTCACGGCCAACACCATTGACGATTATCTGAATCGGTCCCGGGCCTTCCCTAGGTCGGCTCAGCCTCAAACGAGTACCTGGTGTGGTGTGTCAACATCGCTACAGGGGAGGCAAAAATGGTCAGTCGTGGTGTTGGCCACCCACCCCCTCGTGTGCCGTGCCGGCCTTCACCGGTGCTCGCTAACAGCACTTGCCCCTACAATCTGTTGAAGCTACACGGGTGATCTTTCTTTTTGTACACGTAAGCGTGTCTCAATGCTTGTGTGTGCACCTGTTTGTCTCTCTCTCCATGCTTGTATGTTCATTAGACTTTCAATCGTGTAACATTGGAATGTTACGCTATTGATCAACACATCGTGGTATTGCGATCCTTGTGCCTGCGTGTGCGTTTGAGAAGAGGCCCGGCTGTCTGCGCACTGCTCCATCGCTCCCGGTGACCTGGTTTCAATTCCCACGGCCGTTCACGACAAGAGGGCAAGCAGAGGGGTAAACTTCTACTGGGCCTTTCCAAGGTCAACTCAGCGAATCATTACAGAGCGGCAACACCCTTCGTCCCCGCTAAAGTTTCACCCTAATGTGGGACACAATGCGCACAGTCCGAGGTGCGTGTCCACAAGAGGTGCCTATTTTTTTCTCGCGCACTTCTTTCGCTCACGCCACTGCTGGTAACAAGGGCCTTCCCACTCGGGGAGGGTAGTGGAGGGGGGGTGTATATGTATTCTTATGTTTTTTCGGTAAAGTCACGTAGGTAAAACATTTAAATTAATAAAAGTAAAATAAAAATAAAATAAAAATCACGACGTTTCGGAGGCAACACAAGCTTCCGTCTTCAGGTGGAACCGTCACAGCACGATAGCTGTATCAAGTATCACTTGATACGGTTCCACCTGAAGACGGAAGCTTGTGTTGCCTCCGAAACGTCGTGATTTTTTATTTTATTTTTTATTTTACTTTTATTAATTTTAATTTTTTTATCTACGTGATTTTACCGAAAAAAACTAAGAATATGAATCCTTGCAGTCACGAAAGCTTCAAATCTAGAATTAGGGGTGTATATGGTCTCCTCTTCCACGCTTGCCAGTCTCTTTGGGGGAGGTGGGCATTATTGTACTCTAACCCCAACACGCGCGGTCGACTAACCCCAAGCTCTACCCGTTTCTCTTTTAGATACGGCTGGGTGGACAGATGCGGTGGAGGATGGGATAATTTATTAAACTTGCGCCATTGTTGTGGCCGGGGTAACGAATCGAACCGCCAACCTCTGGGTTGCAAGTCCAGTTCTGCTGACCGTTAAAACATGGCAAGTCCCCATGATGTGTTACAATGAATAAAAATGCATCGCAGACAATTGCACGGGCTACGATATTATTTTATGTTGCGTAACCTCGAAAACTTTTGTTTCATTTGCAACCCATAACTTCAACGGAAATTTCGTCTTTTACTACCTCGAATTAACCGCAATTAATAATCTGTCTCAACGGAGCTATTGAAGTGTGCTTGATGTTGCACAGTTGGCAAATGGCTTCATCGCGAGAACGGAGTGTGGAGGACTCACAAGTACCGTTTAATCTTCTTGGTTCTTTCGGTAAAGTCACGTAGAAGTGAAATAATAAAATAATAAAAATATACACAACGCAAGCAGCCGTCCTCAGGTGAAGCACAGGTCTGTCGGGAAGACAGCGTCTGAATGAGAATTATTTTATTATGTTTTAATTGTATTATTTCCCTTCTACGTGACTTTACCGAAAAAAACAAGAAGATGAATCCCTGCAGTCACGAAAGCTTTACATCGAAAAATACCGTTTAAGTATGACTGCGAGAGACTTAGAAGTTTATTTCCCCGGTAAAGCCCATTGAGCCATGAAGCTGTCTTTTTTCATGGGCGACTGAGCCACCAGACATCAGCCGCAAAGCGTTCCACCTCGACAGGAGGCTGTGGACAATACACAGGAAGGGAGATCTCACGTGGTGTATTTTTTCTTTAAAACACTTCAACGAACCGTGGAGGACCAGTTAGGTGTTTTTGTTTCATTCTGGGTGGACAGAGACGGACAGGAGAGGAGGATTTAAAAGAAACCTGCACCGCTGTTTCAAGTTTCAACCGCCGCGCCGGGAGATCAAAATCAAAGCCGGGGCGACCCTTGTATTGCAAGTCCAGCGGTGCTGATCTTCGCAGCACGGCAACACCCGTCTCCTAAATACAGGGAGTTCATGTGAAAGTGGAGAAGGACAAAAGAGAATAACGAGATGAATGTCCTATATGGTTCGTCGAAGAATCCGTCCATAGCTCATGCCTGCACCTGTTTGTCAATACGGTTTGTCAATAATAAAATAAAGCCCTGCTTAGCGAGAGGCACGATATAGATTTTCAAATTTAAATTACTGTATAAGGCACTGCAATTTATTTTCTTCTGTACGTTTTGCACATTGATTTGTAATTTAGCTGCTTATATGTATTTTATTGCTCCGTGCAAGAGTTGCGTTATTTAAAACTGCTAATAAAGGTTGTGCACCGAAGACCTTTTTAACAAGTAAAATATTTCACGTCGGACTCGTACAAAACTTTTCTATTTACAGCTTTGTTATATTTGCTGATTTTCAGGGTGTTTGTTAAAATTTCAGCAGTATTGTCTCCCGTGGACCATAGAAACCGGGTAATCGATTAGATTTAAATTTAAAATTGACGACGTGCTCCTGCGACTCAGGGGTCAGAGCCGCTGATCCGCTACCGCTGAAAAGCCGAGTTGGAAACGCGAACAGAGTCCATCGGCAGAGCGTTCGCCGCTCGCTGCCGAGGTCATTAGGAAGTCAGTGGGAGCAATGGACTTTCAAATGTAGTTTAAAAACTCACTATTTTAGAACTGATCGTTGTATGTTAGTTCATTGTCTTTCTCCCGCACCCCGATTAGCAGAGATGGCTACGTGCGGTGGTATGATAGAAGCTCAGCATACATGCACCGCACCTCCAATCAGCACGGTTGGCATCGTATGGTGCTGAAGACGTTCAACATCCATGGTGGTTCGAATCCCCATGGCAGCCCGACTTAGTAATGTGGCTGTTTTTAACCATTAATTCTATACATATTGCTTCACAGTGGACGTGAAAGGAATCCTTAGGTTGTTTGTAAATGAGTAGGCCACGTGTGCTGGTGACATGACCCAAATGTGCAGAATTTAGAAAATGTACCCACATACAGTATCTATGACTCAATGGAAGTCAAATTGTGACGTACAGTGAAACTACTGCAGACTGCGTCTCCGAAACACAGCACCATCAGAACAGCCCTGTGTTATAAGAATGGCTCAAATGCCAAATATCACAATGACTTTTGATGATTCTTACATTTCATCTTTCAATTAATTTGGCAAAATTCCAGAAAAAACCCGATTGGTTTGATGGGCACGCGTTGAACAATTGTTTTCTCTGTGGTAGGACATGATAAAGTATCCTTCCTCAAACTGGTCTCCTACACAGAGTGCTGCACTGCTCTGCGAGAGATAAAAATAGATAATTTGTCTTGCGACAAGACACCAACAGCAAATTATGAATATGTTTAGCAGAAAGACAATACTTTTTACTTTAAAAAAATCTGAATCGCTTAATATAAATATCTCCCATTTAGCCTTTTATAGCCTATAGATGCGGGAAAATATTATTCGTGAGTACCTATTACGTATACCGTGACAAATTAGTGGTTGGTGTGGACAGCACCGCCCTAAGTAGCCATCCGGTGCTGACGTTCAGATACCACACCAGGTACTCTTAAAGGCACAGCAGAACAGTAGCAATCCACTGCTTGCTACTGTTGTGAACGGCAGATGATGTAAACTGGGTCACCAGGAGCATGAAGCAGTGTTCAAACCACTGCGCCTCGTCTCAAACACACACAGTAATACAGATTGCTGTGATTTATTAATCAATACCGCAATATTCCAAGGTCAATGTCGCACAATTGGAAAATCCAACAAACAAGCAATGCTTAAGAATAGAAAATTAAAATAAATAATAGGGGGAAAAAATTCCAATGGCAGGAATATAATCTACAACATAAGACTACTCAAATAATGTTAGAATCACAACAACAATGGGATCCTGCAGTGTGTGTGTTTGTTGTGTGGTTGTGTATGTTTAACTTCTTTCGCTCCGTACGTAGCCAACCGTGCTAATCGGAGGTGCGGTGACCTAATGGTCTGCACACTGAACTCGCAATCCAGAGGTAACCGGTTTCGATTCAATCTTCCGGCGTGGCAATAGTATAATTGGTATCTTAAATTCCCCCTGCTTCCGTCCACCCAGCAGTATAAAGGAGTATGCCACAGCAAGTTTATTGGAAGGTCGTGTGGGTGCACCCACCTCTTCTAAGATGTATGTATGTTGAACTTCTTTCACACCGTACGTAGCCAACTGTGCTAATAGGTGCGACCGTGCTAAAAAAAACATGTCTGGCTAGCATCGAAAAGTGGCCCCAATACCCTTTAAAGAGTGGGCTGTCCGGAACTCCCTCGACTAAACTCGATTGCGTGCAGCAAGTGGCATGAACAAGAAATTGCTAGGCTTGCGCCTTTTTACCCTTCAACAGCAACAACAACGATGCTCAAGCAATGGGATTGCATGTCCGAGACTTCACTGAAGACAACAAGGCCACAGAACAGGCACCAAATGTGCCCGCTGAAGATTCGCAAACAACGAGAGGTGGCTTGGCTCGAAGGCCGGAAGCCCCCTTGAATATTCATTGGCGTGATACTGCGAGAGAACCTACGGGTGTCAAACGCAACCAAGGCAGGCTGATCACTCTTAAGCCCAAATCAAAACCAACCAACTCTTTATTCAGACAACCTCGTTTCAGTTTTTTTTCTTACAAAAGTTTTCACCTTTCTTTGTGGCACATGCCAATACAGCTTTGCGGGCGAATTCGTTTATGAAGGTGGGTTTTTGCTGTTGTTGTTTTACACCATTGGCGTTGATTTTTTTGTTGAGCTGGCCAACGGAGCGAGTTGCTTTGTGAGGGTTAACGCTTCGAGAGGGGCGCTGTGCAAGCCGATGGAATACTGATGGCGCTGCAGGCGTGCAGACACACCGCAGCGGAGAGCCCCAAGTCGGCAGACGTCAAGGAGCTATCTCGCACGAGGCTTGCAGCGTCCACAGCCCAGGTCTTCGGGCCGTTTTTTTTATCTGCGTGCCAAGTCATCCCGAACTCCATGCCTCTGGGATGTCTCATCTGAGATAGCACTTGGGTATAGGAGACTGCCTCGGAATATCAGGTTGGTTGCAGGCTTGTTGCTGCTACGAAGGTTGGCTGAGCAAATATTGTAGTCCTTTCCCCTGTACCTCTGATTAGTTATCACGGTTGGCTGCGTACGGTGCAAAAAGAAGTTCAACATACGTAGACGCATATTTGAGTGTTACCCCGGTGTATGTGTGTGGGGTTTCTCAATGTACTTCGAAGTCCTCCCACGTAAAAAAAAAAAACTATTTAATTGGCCAAATATTTCAATGCAGGTGCCTAACTTCTCCAACTACCGTCCCATCTCCCTGCTTCCCTTTCGCTCCAAAGTTATCGAGCGTCTTGTCGACTCCCTCGCCTCACCAACGTCACCTACACCCACTCCCACCCAGTCTCGTTGTCGCCCGCTGCACTCCACAGAAACCGCCCTCATTACCATCCAGAACCACGTGACCAACTCTCTCCTCACTCCTTTTTTTTACGATCAGTGGAAACAAGAAGATGCTCGGTGTATTCGGCACTTTGCTTCGATCATCATTTCGTAAATATTTGTAACTTTGCTTCGTTCATCATTTCGTAAATTTTTTAAACTTTGCTTTATGTAAACCCCCACCTCTCGCTCACTCTCTCGGTCACTCTCTCGCTCACTCTCTCGCTCACTCCCTCGCTCACTCCCTCGCTCACTCCCTCGCTCACTCTCTCGCTCACTCTCTCGGTCACTCTCTCGCTCACTCTCTCGCTCACTCCCTCGCTCACTCTCTCGCTCACTCTCTCGCTCACTCTCTCGCTCACTCCCTCGCTCACTCCCTCGCTCACTCTCTCGCTCACTCTCTCGCTCACTCCCTCGCTCACTCTCTCGCTCACTCCCTCGCTCACTCTCTCGCTCACTCTCTCGCTCACTCCCTCGCTCACTCCCTCGCTCACTCTCTCGCTCACTCTCTCGCTCTCTCTCGTTCTGCACGCAGCCCTTCTCGCAGTCCGACAGCCTCCGACGGGTAGCTCATATCAGCATGCAGAGCTCCCCGTCATCTGCCACCGAGCACACGGCCTCCTCCTCCATCGCCCACTGCTCCTCGAACTCCTCGTTCTCCTCGGTTTTGGACACTGTCCTTCATCCCGCCCTTCTCTCTACCCTCTCTCTGATCCGGGCATTTCCGGCACTGCTGTATCCTGGCTCCACTCAGTGCGGGATTATCCTAGTAGCAAAAGTAGCTACCCATGCTACGGGCCCTGCACTTTCAAGGGCCCCGCGCTAAATGCTTTAAAGCTATCAAGTCCGGTTCAGTGATTCTGCACTTGCTCTATTACTATAGTACTATACTGGGTGTTTAAGGTTAGCGATTTGTCGTATTATCTGGCTGTATAGAAAATGAAAACATGCACTTACTTTACTATGCAAGTTAAACATTTGTGTTTTAATATTTACGTGTTTTTTAAAAATGTAGAGCCCCTTTATAACATCATGCTACAGGCCCGGCACTAGCTTAATCCGGCACTGGCTCCACTCACAGCTCTCTTCACGCTCATCCATGGTCTCCTTCAAACACTCCTTCATCCCTCCTTCCCCAATCACAGCCGGTGTTCCCCAAGGCTCTATCGTGGGCCCCCTTCTCTCTCTACATCTCCCCTCTCGAAGCCCACATCTCCTCCTTTAACATCTCCCACCACTTCTTCGCCGACGACATCCAAATATTCTTCCCTTTCCTCCACCTTCACTCCGGACCTCTCTTCTCGTGCTTGAGCCTGCCTAACCGACCATTCAGTCGTGGATGTCGCTCCACCTCCTTGCCATCACTCCCTCTAAAACCCAGGGTGCTCTTTTCCCTGCACCCACCCCCACCATCACCTTCCCACCCGTCTCACTCACCCCCTGTCCCTTCCACCCACAAACTTGGTGTCCTTTTCGCTCTCGCATTTCCGCCATCACCCGCAACCGTCGATTCCACCTTATTAACATTCGCAAAATACACTCTCTCATCACTCAGCCTGCCGCCAAACTACTAATACACTCACTAATCTTCCCTCGGTTAGACTATTGCAACTCCCTCCCACTCGGGTCTCCCAGCCTATGCATTCATTCCACTACAACCGACATGAAATGCGTCTGCACGCTTTATTTACAACCTGCCACACTGCTCCCACACCTCCGCCCTTCTTAAGGAAACGCATTGGCTCCCTATCTATTATCGGTGTCTGTTCAAGCTCCTTACGCTGGTATTTAAATCTCTCCATGGCCTTGCCCCAACGTACCGCGCTTCTCTCCTCCACTAGTATGTCCCCGCCCGCCAGCTACGCTCTCAATCTCGCCCACTACGCCTCACCGTTCCCCCTCTCCTCCAGCACAACCACCGTCTCCGCTCCTCTTCCCGACTCATCCCCGTGCACTGCAACAAACTTCCCCTCCACATGAAGCGAGAAGCACCCTCCTTGTCGAGTTTCTGCTCCTTCCTTAAAGACACCCACATCCACTCCCTGGCCCATCGTTTCCTCCATCCCTAGGTACCCTCGTCATTCCCGTCCCCACTAACCTCCCTCCCCATACCCATCCCTATCCACCATATCGCCCTTAACAAACCTCATTGTACCACGTATAACCCGTGCAAAGCGCCTTGGCTAAAGGCGCTAGATAAATATGAGATAAGATATTCTGAAAAAAGTCTGGTTACTCGGTGAGGCTTTACTGGGCAAATGATTGATGTTGGGATCATACCGATCTCTGGACTAAATTATGCAAAGGCCAGGTCCCTAGGCTATCTTATATAAGCAGCTGATCTGTAAAACCATGTCACCAGAAATACAGACACCGCTACTGCTCGCCATGTAGATTTTCGTCGATTAAAGTGAATTATTTTCTTACGGCTCATCCATATATCGAATTATGCAATTAAGAATTGATTATGTTCAAATTGTGCATTTCTGTAAGTGCTTCTCGGAAACACTACAGACACAAGGGGTTTCTAAATGCATGTCCATGATTTTAAATAATAATAATAATAACAACAGAATTAGGGTATGGGCATGGGAGGTGTGGGAGTCAGAGTAGCCTGGGGGTGGGGTTGATGTGACATCTCAGATGATACCGAAAGTTCAAGGTGCAGCCATGCAATTGCCTGTTCATGCCACTGCTGGCAGAAGGGGCTCCACCATAGCGAGCTCCAAACTGGTTGGGAATACTCACACTTTACCCCACCACAGGTCAGCGGAGCCTCGTTGAACATAATTCTAGTCTCTGTTCAGCCAACCTAAACCGCTGAGGTCTTCGTGACAACCCAAACTACAGCTGAGGCGCTAAACAAACAAACAAAATGCCGCATATCGCGATGACTCTCCGCTAACTATGTTCAGCGGAGGTCTACGAGGAGTGCACGCAGCTCACCGAGGATGGTTCTCACATGGCTCGGGCGATCGCGCACACGCTGGAGGAATAAACCACCACCGCGCGTGACCCCCGCGGGGTCAACCAACTGTCGTTTTCTCATTTTACACCGCTGGGTGGACATAGCTGGTGGGGGGGGGGGTTATTTCAGAAACTTTGCACCATCGTTTCAATTGCCTCGCCGGGGAGCATGAACAGGGCAACCTCTGGGTGGCAAGTCCAGCGCCCTAACCGTTACGCCACGACAGCATAGCGTGGCAGGACGAACGGAGGGTCGGGGCGTGGGAGAGTATTTTGTTGATGTGGAGAATAACATATTAAATGTATTCATAGCAGACCATGAATCACATCCACATTCTAGCTTTTCTTTTTTACTCTTAAACTAAGGTTAACGTTAGTTTGACGTGTTTTAACTGCTATCCCATTATTTGGTGCGTGTATCCATAACAATGTTATAAGCTGTACATTGTCATCTTCTTCTGTTGCATGGAAAAAGCAACATCTAAAAGGGTCCATCGGGTTTACATCGCCAGCCAAGAACATCTTCGCGAATGCCATCCATTGTCATGGATAGTATTGACATATCATAAAACTTATTTTATTTTAGTTTACCAGGTAAGGCCCACTGAACTATATAGATCTTTCTCAGAAGCAACCTGGCCACAAATGATAGCCCAATAAAGTGGCTTATCATTTGGAAATTTATAGCAGACAAATACCCTCAACGCGTGTTTTTAAATGTGGAGTAAAAATGGCAGGACCTGGAGAAAAATCCACGCGATCACGGGGAGAACATGCAAACTCAAAATATTTAGGCGTCAGGGTCAAAATAGACCCCACAACCTCTTGTATACCAGGCGAGGGAGTTAACATCCCGCCACTGCAGTTCTTCTCACCCACAATGATTCAATTTCTTCTCTAAACATCGGAAATGTGGACTCCCTTAAAAGAACATCCGCACAAACTTGAAATATTCAGGCTGGCGTGCCTGCCCACGATGCATCCTGGGTAAAAAAAGAAATATCAGGATTGTGTGAGTCGCTTTTAAATTTTTTAAGATCTATACATATTCCCATGAGGGGTCTTGTTAGGCAGGACAAAACAACCCGCATTGGCTGGGTCAGATAGCCCACATTATCAGTGACTGCATGTCCAAGCATCTTCTCTTTGGCTAAATAGGCACAGATCAGGTCAGAATTGAGATGGGCTGATGTGGCACAAAAGGACTGGCAACTGAGTGGACCTGCCGGTGACGACGTATGCTTGCATGTTGAACTTCTTTCGCACCGTACGTGCCCAACCGTGCTAATCGGAGGTGCGATAAGACCTGCCCACGCGTGAATTGTAAATTGTGAAAACGGGCACTTTTTCTGCCAAAAATGTCGATTATTCTGCCGGAACGACGAGGCAGAGTGACAGCGCAAACCTCTTGAGCGGTGGCTCTCAGAGTGCGGTCCCCACGACACAACTTGATCCGGAAATAATGAGAACGTTTATCCCTTTTGTTTCGTACATTGACGAATGTTTTACTTATGATATTTTACAATATATATAAAGTTGAGGTAAATTACCCCGTTTAAACTCACTGCTACGCCTAAGATCTAAATGCCCCACCACCCATGAATAAAAAATGTTATATCTGAGTAAAAAAAATATGTTTTGGTAATATAAATCTTGTTGTATTACTGCCATTTAGAGAGATGCATGCCAGATAAATGTTTGCATTGGCAAAATGGTCCGCAGGCTAAAACATTAAAGAAACACCAGTCTACATGATCAAGCGCTGAAATGTATTTACGAAGCGACAACCTGGGTTAATCAAGTACAAATGTATTCGAAATTTACAGTATTCATGGAAGCAACAGAACATTTTAATGAAAGGTATCATAAAACATATTACAAGACCAACGTTCGACAAAAAATATAAAAGATCGCATTTAAAATAAAACAAGGTTGACCTAAAGAAATGAAATTTAAAGTGCAGTTAAATTTTACAACACAGACAAAAATGAAGAGAAGAGATAACTAAGACCATCGTGTACGTAGGCACAATTAGGCGTTAGCGGCGTGAAAGTTGAATCCCTTTAGCTATAAACATTTACAAAGTGGAATAAAACAAGACACCGACATTCATGATCTCCAAATAAAGAATCTAAGAACGTGTTGAGAGATGACACTTTCGGCATTTTTTTCGATGCGCAAAATGCTGAAACTATCTGATTCCATTCTAGATTTGAAGTTGTCGCGATTTGCAAGGGTCCATAATATTTGTTTTTGTCGGTAAAGTCACGTCGGTTAAAAAATAAAAATAAATTAAATCACGACGTTTCGGAGGCAACACAAGCTTCCGTCACAGCAAAATTACTGTATCATGACTTGATACAGTCATTTTGCTGTGACGTTTCCACCTGAAGACGGAAGCTTGTATTGCCTCCGAAACGTCGTGATTTAATTGATGTTTTCTTTTTTAACTTACCTGATTTTACCGAAAATACAAAAGAGTATGGATCTGATTTCATGTTTGAGTGCATGACAAAAACATCTAGGACATTAACCCAGCTGCAAAGACACTTATCCCATCTTTGTATATTAGCCACGGGCAGTATAATAACATTGGGTTAGCCACCAAGCCACTGTGATTTCATTCATTTATAACAACAAAATATAATAATAATAATGTACACGCTGGGGTCACCGCGCAGCTACAAATTGGTGCGAAGTGGAAAATTAAACTCGTAAAACATATTTTAATCAAGAAAGTTACCATTAAAAACGTCAAAGTAAATAAGTATTGCAAATAAATAAATAAGTGGCTGAATTAATAATCATATTTCAGATGCCAACTAATTCCCAGCCTTTTTTGTTAAGAATCCTGCCACATTACACGAATCCATAGGCTCGATAGCATTCAGGGGTGGTGCTAATGCAACACCGTGATCTACAGCTTTGCAACGCAAGGGCTCATAAATCCATACAAAATAATTAGAAGACCCGGCTTTTAATCCCTTAATAAGTCTTAATAAGGAAGTAATTCCATTGCAGGTAACTTGGAATCGTGCCAAAAAATAATTACAAAAATATATATACATACAAAACAATAAAAAAAAATCGCCGTGTCACCACGCACAGACGCAGAGGGTGATTTGTTTTATTACGCGTCGGTTTATTAACCGTTCTGCCAGCAGCCATAGCCAGCCCACGCTACCTCTGCCCGTGCCAGGGGACTTTTACAGCGGGCGCGGTGGAGATTTCAAGGAGACTTTTATTTCGCGTCGCAGCTCGGCGCGATTTTTTTAAAGTTCAGACTCCAAACGGTCAAAAAGTAAAACTGCCAAATAGCTCCAGATTGCAAGCCCACATAAAGGGGGGGGGGGGGGGGAGCCCTCATAAAATCACTAGGCAATTGCATCTTATTGGCGCGCTAACGTATTTATTGACGGACGGGTTAAGAAACAAGTCATTTGCTGCATTAATTGGATTGCCAGAGCGAAGCCTTGATTTATCCGGCGCTATATACAACTTCTGAGTCATATTTAATAATAGCACAGTGCGGCGTTTACATTTATGTTAAATTGCGGTCCGATGTTGTTATCTAATGGCTTCAATGCACGATTGCTATTACGGAACATCAGGAATTAAAATATTACTGGAGCACGGTGCCCAATGCATTTAAATGTCTCTGTGCTCAGACGTCCGTATGGTGAGTTTTATTTAAAAGCCCAGGCGCATAATGAGAAAATTTTAATACAAATTTTTTAGAGATTGTTTTTTTTAATTGTCGATAATTTGTTGGAAGTGTATAATCAAATATAATTAGAAAATACAATTTACCGTGGAAAATACACGAAACTGCAAGAAAACCAATACTATTACACAAGGCCGTAGCTATGGAGTCAACTTTGGGGGGGACCAAATCTTCCAGGGGGTCTGGGGGTCCTCCCCCAGAAAATACAATCTACATCTGAAAACACATTTGCTGCCTAAAATATAAAAAATGCACTAACACATTGGATGGACTTTTTAATATTTTTTCAATAATGTCTAATACTGTATTGTATTACATTGCTCTGTTTTTTTCTTTTTTACCTTTTCTAGTGCCATTGTATGTAATGACAGAGATTAGGCATTTATTAAGTACAACCATGACAACAATAATATGAACGTAAATATATGCATTGTTGTGTAAATACAAATCCAGATATTGTGGCCAAGGTTTAGCAAATTTGTGTTTTTATTTACATAGCATAGAATTAAAAAATATATATTGTTTATAGCAATATATTTGGGGGGACAAATAATATTATAATATTTATTATTTTGAACATATTTGAATATTGGGGGGGGATGTGTCCCCCCTCAATATATATTATAATTACGGCCTTGCTATTACATATGATGATGCAGTGGTTTAAGATAAATATATTTAAGCTCAAGGCAATAGTAGATTATCATAAAATATGATATGTTAGCCAGCTATTGTTTTCCCTACAATAGACGGCACTCATCTTAAGCTGTCAGGCAACAGAATATAATAGGACCACGTAAAATCTTCCCAAAAAATTTGGTTGTGCAGTTTCGCACTAAATATCATAATAACTAGTCACCATTGTATATCAGCACACACTCCAGTTTGTGTCAGCTTCTCATCCATCTAAAGGAAGCAACAATGCTCACCAATATCATCTCCATAAGTACGGTACTTGCAGAAGAACATAATTTCAAGATATTGTACTCTACAATGATAATCCTGCTGCAAGGTCAAGGCCACCATACCCTGCGGCTCGTGATAGAAGGATAACTCTTCGATGATTTGTCAGAAAGAGAGCAAAATAAATCAACACATTCGTCAGGAAACGTATAATATAGGTGAGGTTTCAGGAAGTGGCCCCTCCTCATAGCATATACAGGCTGCTCTCATATAATGTCGGGTATTGTTTTCGTAACGCGAATTGGATATAACGCCATGATGAATGTATTAGGGAACGCATGTTTTATAACGCGATTGAGTGAACAGAACTACGTCACGTGAGTAGGAATAAGCGATCGTACAGCTACCTTGATGTAGCATCATCGCACAAGGCGGGATGTTGCTGGATGCTTCTAGACGCTAGACACACACACCTCAGTCTATGTTCAGCCTGCGTGCGCATCTCACGTATTATCGCGGACTGTGCTTTAGCCTACATTATATTATTTATTATAACGCGATTTTTCCCATAATGCTCTGTTCTTCAGGGACGCAACTACCGCGTTATAGGAGAACAGACTATACATAATTGATACTGCATTGGCAGTGGTGTACAAGCACAAACAGTACATAACGTATGTGCTCTGATGAAGGGCCATTGCCCGAAACGTTACCTATAATTTGCCATTCTTTTGTTGCCAGTGTTATCGACGATTGCGTTAAGTTTTTGTTGTTGGTATTTGTGCACCCCTGCCAGAGCAGCATCACCATGTAATTTGGTAGTGAGAAGGTAGAGGGAATGTTGTTTCTGCAGACCGAATTGACTTCATATGTCATTCTTGCAGCAGCAGGCTTTTGCCTAGCCATTGAACAAAGACGGTCACTGCATCACGCGCTTTCAGATGAGCCACTGGAGCTATGCACTTTTGAATCTAGATTGAAACCCCGTAGGCGGGTGTAGTACCAGCCCTAGCGGGGCTTGGTGAGCGTTGGGATAGCGCAGGCACCAAGCATCGCGTGTCGTGCGGGCTCCCACCAGGGAGAGTGGGAGAGTGTCAGCCCAGCGGCAGGGTTGCCCCGGGCGATGGCACTCTGGTTGACCCCTAGGACACGTGATCTGGAGTGTCCACAGAGAGGTTCCCAGGTGGGGGGTGGCTAGGGAGTGATCACGTGTCCGGGGAGAGCTCTCGAGAGGGATCGAGAGGGAGCTAGAACGCTCGAGAAGGCGGGTGGGGACGAGGGTGGAGCAGGCCCCGACCCGGGGCGATATAAGGTGGGTCCCTGGGGGGAACTGGGGTTCTTCGTTCTACAAGCTGGAAGCTCTACGAGGCATCAACACGTGGTCGGGGACCCAAGTGAGGGTCTGACCCTTCGTAGCTGTAACTCCTACGTATAGAGGAGTTAGCTGGGTGGTCACCACTCTACGCTGTATCTGGTGAAGGAGCAGTTACCTCTTTGTGTTAACGGATTGATGTTACAATACAAGTATTGCCTCTAAATAACAACGTCAGCGACTCAGTTGGACTCACTACACATGCCTACATACATACATACACACATACATTCACCTGCGGCAACTGGGCCGGTGGGGGAGCCACGGTGGTAACATGCTAACTGCCTCGCCTGTATGTGTAATATACCATGCTCATTTAATAAATATGCTCTTTTTCTGGCAGATTCTTTTTTTTACCAGGCCCAATTCGGCCTAGCTTGTAGCAGTGCGGGTTTTGACGTAACATATTTAACTTCTGAGATTGTGTCTAATTATGCTTACTGGTTTAATCAATTATGAAATACAGACTATATATACGTGGACAAATACATAGTACAATAAAATAACTTCAGCCATTCTAAATTTTTCGATGGACAAAACCTCTCCATGCCGTGGCAGTCATTCGCCTTTTTTCTCACATGCTCGTCACATGGTGGTCAGGGATGCCACGATTGGGAGACATTAATTACCTCGCCTGGTATCCGGGAGGTCGTGAATTCGATCCCGATCCTGATGCCCGCTGAATATTTTAAGTTTGTGTGTCTCTCTCCCTCCCCGTGATCACGTGGATTTTTGTCCGCGTCCTCCGGTTTTTCCCACCACATTTGAAATCGACATCACGCATTCAGAGTATCTGGCTGCTGTACATTTCCACGCGACAAGCGACGCCAATTTGTTGAGCTATACTATGGGAACCTCATTTGCCAGTAAAAATATGATAATTGGTTCTTTACCCTTCTATCTGGCAACAAAACTGACACCTTTTTACAAGGAGTCATGTTTGCATAGACCGCAATACCTGCAGTCATAATACAAACAAAAGAACATAACTCTGATAATGTGCACTGTCCTTAAAGTTGATTGATCCACACCCGAGACAGCTTTCCTTAGAGCCTAGTCTCATATGGGTTGGACCAGATGACGCCAAAAGGCGCACAACTCAAAGACAATGCACCATCAGAGTATGAGAGCTCGGGGCAAGCATCTACACTATGGGAACCTCATTTGCCAGTAAAAATATGATAATTGGTTCTTTACCCTTCTATCATTGGTGGCCTCAGGTCGCTTCTGATAAATTAACTATATAGCGCAGTGTGCTTTACCTGGTACAATAGATATGGTAAATATACATCGTACTTTATATGAGTGTGTGAAAAGAAGAGGGTCTGGACGAATGATAAAAGTGGATGAGGTGAAGTTCCGCCCTGTATAATACGGTTTGAGGGCACTTCAAGTGGCCATAAAGTGCGCATAACCTGACCTTAAGTGCCGTGGTGACGTCATCACCACTTGGTGGCGAATGGCGGTTGCTGTTGTTGTTGGACAGGTAAACTGTTCCCAAGTTTGGCTTTATTGAAACTGGAGGGTGGGGCATAAACTTGCATTGAGACTTTTGCATTTTAGACTCTGGTCAAGGGAGGTAATTCTAGAAGTTTCGCTCAAATACAGATAATGGAACTTTATGGCATGGCAAAGTACCTGGCTGTTGTGGTTGGCAGGACCAAAATAACCTATTCAATATACCTAATGGTACCTCTGATTAAAATGAGGTTGTGCATGCTGTATCCATTGATGTTATCTTAATTAAAATGTGTCAGTCTTTGAAAACAGCTTTATAGATGTACAGCACTGTATATATATATAAAAGTCTACGCACAACCAGTGCCGCATCGAACGCACCGAGAATTCGCACCAATGCTTGCATTTACATCTCCAAAGTGAAACCGTGTCAATTCGGTTTTATTCTACGAGGGGCATATTCTACCCTTACATTTGGCAATATGTTTTCTGTTCAGGAGCTAAATGCCAATGTCGGGGTCTGTTAGCCACGACTGGATGTCTTCAGCAGAGACGATGTGCAGCTTTGCTATTCATCCATTCAAGGAGCGCAGACGTTACATGCTCAATGTGCACTGCCGTTTACGGAAACAAACAACATATACAATAGGCCACATTGGGCAGTGCCCGCAAACATAAGTGCTATGAAGAAGGGCTCCAGTATTCTTGACGAATGCGTTGTGTTTTTTTTTGTAGAGCACGTTGGTTATTCCGGGGCCAATGGGAGACAGCTACCGCTATGCTCGCGGTGCCACAACAGCGCTCTCGTTCTTGCACGCCTTGTCAATCGTTATCCACGAGCCACGGTCTACACTTGCGCGATGTCCCGCTGCCAACGCACATTGCTTGCGCAACAACTCCCCGTGCAGCGACTCGCTTATCTGCGACGTGACTCATGGGGGACCGTAGCCCAGCGGGCACGCCCGTAGGGTCAATGCGAGGCCAACGTAACATATTTTTTTTGTCAACACACGTTCGCCATCACCTTGGGTCAATGCACGTTTACCATAACGTTGGGTCAACGAGAGGACACAATTGCAGCATGGAAGTGCATTGATGCAGCACCGATTTCAAGCCCACTTAACTCAACAACTCCACCCTCCTTTCGCTCGGCCCATGTTAAGCTCACCTCACCATGGTCATCACCAACCTTTCACCGCTCACTGTCTCACGCTCTTGCCCAGCTTTTCCACTCGGCTGACTTGTCTGTCATGTCAATTTCAACACGTCAGATTTTTGCCGACCAATATTATTCATGAAAACAAGGTATTTGGGTTAGATCATTTGTTTGTTTTATTATTCACACATTAATATGTGTGTGATGTAACCCAATAGCCTTCATTTTGAATTAAAATTGTTGATTGTTGTAGTACCCTGATAAACCAGTGTATACATGTGTGACTAAAACCCGATCTCGGACCCAGGATCTCAACTGTGCCATCTCAGAGCTCTGACTCCTGAACCACTGCGTCAACTGTAGCCTTAAAATGTAATAAAAAAAAAACATATGTAGTTTAATCACCAGGGGACAAATTGTCTTTGCAGGGCAACATGGACATCTCCTGACTTCATCACACGCCTTGTAGGGACTGAGTCTTTGAGCTGCAGTGAACCAATGGTTATGCCGATTAGATGTCTGGCATTGCTGTTGTTCACAATTGCACCGAATAAAACATGTAAATAGAAAGTTTTAACACCTACACTCAAACTTAGGTTGTTCAAAATACTGCAGGGGTGGTTTTGTTACATCACCTTCCAATGGTTCTGTCAATTCGGGACCAATACTGCCTGAAGCTAATCATTGTCCATCCGTTTTCTTTCCCCCCGCATCACCCCCCCCCCCCAAATATATTAATTGTGTCAGGTTATGAGATGATGACATTTCCATTCGGAAACTCTCGTGACCCAGCGGTGCCTCGCTGTGTTGGAGGACAGAGGACAGTCCTCTTTGTGACATAGCTGCCATCGTTTGAAATCTGGAAGTTATTCCTGGTGTGTTAAAATGTACCCGTGTCTGTTACTTTCAGGCAAAGTCAATGCATTTGCATTGTTGTTCTCCCCTCATGAGGTTTAGTTAATTATTCTTTATTCCATAATATGGCCCAGTTTCTGTACGTGATATGTGGCGACCCTAAATTAAGGCAACTCAGAAATGAGTCTAACACGTAGCCTTTCGCGACCAATATCATCCATAATAGGGTTTTTTTGGGGTTAGATCGCGTAAATATATAAATGTGTCATTAAAACCCACCACTACCCGACACAGCCAACAAGTCAGGGTTGTCACGTAAACAGAATTGGCATGTTCTGTTAACTTTGTAATACATTTAGAGATTCGTTGTTTTTTTTGTTTAAATAAGCTTCGAATAGAATGCTATTCTTTATACAAGAATACTGAAGCAAAGAGAACAGCTCTTGTCACTTATGACAAGCCTTGAAAGTGTTTGATCCATGCCCTGTACTATGTGTGCGAATGCACGTACAAAGTGCCGGGCGAGTATAACACACGGTGAGCTGGATCAGTGTCGGAGCACAGGTCATGTCGGTCAGTCAACCTGGACCACCTGAGGTCTGTCCCATTACGTCTGGCGAGCAGCGATCCTTCGACACCTCACGTCGTGCACCGCTATGGCAACGCCTTCGTCACGTGGCTTCGAAGAGTCGCCATCACGAGCGCACGGTTCCTCACCCGGCTGTTGAACGAACATCACCACGATGAGCGCCACGGCGGCCACCATGAAGAGGATGCTGATCGTGATGAGAATGACCTCGAGGCCGCTGAAGCGTCGCCCCATGGTGACTGCTCTGCAGGATCAGCTGCTGCTGCAACCAAACAGAGCGCAGGGCGCACGGCACATGCGGGTTGTCACAGAGCAGCATGGGCACTTCCATCCGACCCGCATCGCTGCGATGACGCCGACGTTTGCAATGAATGGTCCGCGATCCGTGGATCGGCGATGACGGCCCGTGGAGTAGAGTTGTCGCAGTCTTTCTTCCCACGAGGTCAGACGCATAGGCAGTGAATATGTTTTGCAAGACACCGCTGTGCAGTGGGGTTCAAATTTAATATTTACTTCAACGGTAATCCCGTCGGGCAACACGGTGGTTCATGCAGAGCCACTGGCGGTACAAGTGGTTAACGCGCTGCAATCTGAACCCAGTGAACTGAGTTCAATTATCGACTCACATCAGTGACGAGTGAAAGCAGAACTGGTGGTGGTTCTCCCAGCCCTGTGACCAACCTGAACGAAACTACATCTCAACTATTTTGTTTTATTTCACCAGGTAAGGCCCACTGAGCTATATAGCTCTTCTTCAGAAGCCACCTGACCACATATAATAGCTCAACGAAGTGGCTTATCACGTGGAAATGTATAGCAGCCGAAAACTCTAAACGCATGCTGATTCTAAATGTGGAGGGGAAAACCGGAGGACACGGAGAAAAATCCATGCGACCACAGGGACAGCATGCAAATGTAGTGGTGTTAACTACTCGCTGTTCGCAAACTGTGACAGCAGATCGTAAACAAGGTTTCCCCGCTCAATCAAACGGTCAGGGTCAAACTTGGTGAGGTAGGATCAAAACCCAGATTGGGAAGGATCAATCAGAGGGTCTCACAAGGTGGCCGGGGATTGGACAACCCGGCCACGAACAGGTATAAAAGCCAGAGCGCTAAGAGCTCTGAAGAGGTTCTGCTACACGAAGACCCAAGTCGGCCGAAGATGTCTAGGACCCTGGACCAAGCCCTCCAGCCCTTATCAGGGCTAGGGCTCAGAGTAACCAGTGGTCGGGGAGAGATCCCCTAGGTCCAGCCAGAGGATGCTGGGAGAGCATGGAGATTAGATAGCCTGCAAGGTCCGGAGGCTTGTACCTTCTGAGGGTAAAGGGTGAGGGGACCATATACCCCTTAGTGTGATAGGGACGGTGTATTAAGATAATAAACAGTGTGTGCCATAAAGAAGTGTAGGAGTCCGTCCTTAAAACACTACACAAACACCAAATATATAGCAGGTGTCAGATTCGATATCGAACCCATGACCTCCTGTAGAGCATGCCAGGTAGTTTACATCTGGCCATCATGGCACCCCTTACCACCATGTGACCAGCATGTGAGGAAAAAAAATCTGCAATGGCCGCCACGGCATGGAGAGGCTTTCGTTCATCGTTGAATTTATAATGGCTGAAGTTATTTAATTTGACTATGTATTTTTACACGTATATATAGTCTTCATTTCATAATTGAGCCAACCGGTGAGCACAATCAGACAAATGTTAGAAGTTAAATATGTTAGGTCAAAACCAACACTGTTGAAATCTAGGCCAAGCTGGGCCTGAAAAAAAAACATGTTATAAAGAGAGCATGTTTATTAAATGAGAAGACTATCTTATGCATACATACAGCTCCTGGCACATGTGAGCTAATTACACAGCAGGAAAGCAAACCAGGTCTCACCTGGTGGAGCGCTTTCACATTGATCCAGCCCATGGGCCTGCTGTGTTTGTGGTTGCACCTCTAGCTTTTTAGGCGGCCGTGGAAGCAATTCAAAATTTCCCATGAATCCATAACGACGTTTGCTCGTTTCTAATGCTTCGTTGGTATTGAGATATCATTGACATTAAGTGTTGTACATAACACGTGTTCATGCATATGGAGTGTTCAAAAATGCATATGTCCACGTCGGGGATGAGCTCCCGAATTTTTTGACGATGACAGAATTTGTTTTAAATCGGGTCTCGGTGTAAATTTTAGACGATTCGAAATTGGTTGGGATTGATTTGAAAATGCAATTAATGACATCACTGATACGGTATCACTTTCGTGATTGCCCCGCTAATAGTGCTGCCACACGACGTAATAGTTATGACTCGTGACGTCACTTTTGCTAATTCTGAAAATCGAAAAATGTAAAAATTTTCATATAAACTATAAATATTTGAAGTCAAATCTTAACTTTCGCCTAAATAACTGATATCTGAAAAAAAATCTTGAACTCAACTTGAATCAATGTGTATATACATATGGACAATACTGTAAAAATGAAGTATACAAATGCGGTATAAATGTTCGCACATTACGCTGAAATCCCACCAACACAGGTTAAATGCCCAGCCATTCACATCACTGGTGGGTCGAGTCATATCTGGAACTCTATCAGGCCTCCCCTGGTTCAAGCCTGCCTTCAATTGTTTGCCTGGTCCGGTGTGAGAGACAAAACGCTGTGCTAGCCCTTACACGTGAATCAAATGACTTACAGGCAAATAGTGAATATCTTTATGATATTCGTACAGAGAACAATTACAAGTAATCCGAAATGTAATAATCACTGACTTATAGTTGTGGGTGGCTGGATGCCTCGCGGGGGATTTGTGTTATATCAGTACCCTGAGTCATCGCTCATCATGTGTGGGAAATGTTTTGCACCTTGGGATTTTATCTTTTTTTGGGTGTGTGTGTGTGATTTTTTACGTGCGGATTATTAACAATTAGTATGGAAACTTTGTCTTCATATTTATTTTTCCCATTTTTTTTTTCTTTCTACACCGATATATTTTGTTCCATACATTCTCCGCGAGATTTCGGACGCTGCCATTATGTAACGGTGAGCACACCGAAATCACACAACCTATACGTCGGGCGGTTGGATCCCCCTCAGCTCAGCTGTTGAATCAATGGGGAAAATTTCTTAAATTACCCTTGGCTTTTGTCCACCCGGCATTATATAAGGGGAACGCCGTAGTTAGTCGATCGGCAGGTCGTGCGTCGTGGGGTAAAGTTTGGGTAATCGCTCCAGCGGAGGCCCCATCTGCCAGCAGTCGTGTGTGCAGGAAATTGCAGGGCCGCTCCTTTAGCCTTTACATCCTTTGTTTGTGCCCAGGTGTCCCCTTGTGCAGGAATATGTTGGCCAAATGGGCTCTCTCAACTGATTACAAAGTTCAGGTACGTACATGTGTTAATAGGCGTTCATTAACCTCATTTGCCCCTTGAGTCCATTAGACTAAATAGGGTGCCTCTTTGCGTACATCGCAGGACACGAGCTTGGAGTGCGTATTTATGTGTGCGCTTGCATATATTAACAACGAATGATGATGAACACTAATCAGACGCATAAACGTGTCTCGGTTTAATAACGACCGTGCAGATAACTCAGAGGGGTCCTTTTTTTTCTCTTCACCTCATAGCCCGGGGCACGCTTAACGTGATTTCCTCCGCTGTGTTTCGGGAAGAGGCCGTGTCGGCCATGGCTTGGGAGGAATTCCGAGCCCAAAAAAAAAAAACACGGTCGCTCCTCGTGATTCCCGGTGACATGTCACCCTGGCAATCCAATCACGTGACCGCACGGGGTGACATCCCTCTCAGGCCGAACAGTCCCCGGTGAGTATTATTTCACATCGTCTTGCCAAGTATGCTGAGCAGTTCGCAAGGCTCTGGTTAGCACGGTTGGCGATGTCAGATGTGAAAGAAGTTCAGCATACATATGTAGTGGTGATACGCGCTGGCAGTAGGGATCGTGTGGCAGCGCGTGGTGATTGGTCAACTAGGGTGGGTGCTCACATCGTAATTTACAATATTACACATACAACCGTTAAACTATTATCTATTTCTTTTTTTATTTTACCAGGTAAACCCCAGTGAGCTAGAAAACTATTTTTCAGATGCCACCTGGCGACAGATGATAGCTCAACAAAGTGGCTTATCACGTGTAAATGTATAGCAGCATCTCGTTTTGGAGTCTTTCCAAGGGCACTGGAGGCTTATGTAATGTCGTAGCTGCAAATAATATCTGTTTACTGGTTTCAAAGTCCTCTGGGCCTTTGGCCTGACTGATACAGATACTATAAATGCTGCTGATGCGTCCACACCACTCTATAAACGCTCGGACACCTCGGGTGACCCAGAAATAACGAGAGTGCCTCTCAATATATAAAATCATATGCAAGCAAAAACTTTGTCCATAATACTTTTTAAGAGTGAAATTGGATATATAATGCAGGACCTTCTTGAACAAGTAAACCCGAAACTCAGGGAGGGTTTTCATGTGCAGGTCACCATGCTGCTTGTGCCAGGCTATGTGCCCTTTAAGGCCACGTGAAGTGTCGAAAGCGCGCTGGCAAGAGGTCACAGGACAGACCCAGGTGCCATGGGTTGACTGACTGAGATGACTGGCCGATGCACCACCTGTGCCCCCTACTGTGCCAACTTGCTGTGTATTAGCCGCCCGGCGCTCTGCTCGTTGTTATGAGCGTCGATCCTCTGCCCTCCATTGCTGCTGGAGGGCGATTGCCTCCCACTGCCCAGAAGCATCCTTTACGCCCGACCTTAACACTGCTGGAACCAGTTATTGGTAAATCCGCTCAGCTCCATATCCTCTCGAACCACGTAATTCCATCTCTTCTCTCACCCCACGTGACCTACTGATTAAACTAACTGTGGTGTAACCATTTAACACTGCTGGGTTAACAGAGGTGGGAGTAGGTTTAATTTTTTTTAAACTTTGACATCGTTTCAACTGCTGCACGGGGTTATGGAACCGGTGTGATAACCATTACAGTGTCCCCAATTATACTGTAACCGTAATTATATGGAATTAATCACGTGTAGCACCCTTCAATTTATAACATAATCACTGCCCACCGAAATGCATTGATTGGCCAAAATAAAAAAGTACGCGTACATTTTTATTCTGCTCATGAGATAAGCTTTTGCGAACGACACACTTTTTTACCTATCCTGTAAGTTTCCGTTCAACTTAATTTTGTGAATTCAAACTATGAATTAGAAACCTGCCGTACTATATAAACGTACTTGTGTGTGAAATGTAATTAGCATACTTTCCAGTGCCATGCCAATGAATAATGCATGACGAGAGTGAGGGACTTTCGGTGCCATTTTGATAATTTCAGATGGGCACGAAGCTCTGTCTCCATAAATTCTAAATATTAGGAGGCACACGCAAACAAATGAGGGAAGCATTTTTTATATTTATTTCGTACTGAGTTTGGCCAACTAAAGTATGACCGCTACAAGTACAGAGTGATTAAATGAGCTTGTGTGTGGAGCAGTGGTTCTTAACCTTCACCCCTTTGTTTCTTAATCGTTAACAAAAAAATATTGAATGTTAATACGTAGGTTTGATGAAACAAAGTCGTTGTACTTACATGCCCGTGCTCGATTTGTGTTCTGATGATTTACCGTCGAAAAAAATTCGACCGTGTTTCGCACCCCCAGAAAGGGCATCTCGCACCCCCAGGGAATGCGTACACTCCAGGTTAAGAACCACTGGTGAAGAGGCTACATGGATTGCTGCATTGCAGGATGGTGAGGAGTGAAAGAGCAATCTTTCTATGGAAAATCTGGCTGCAGCCATGCGAGTGTGGAATTTCCACGACTTCCTCGAGAATTTTAGTGGAATGACAATTTGTCCTGATTGTGACTGAGTAAACGCATGAGTGATTGCGTTAATAACATAAACAAAAAAACCACTGCAGTTTTGCAATAAACGGTTAACGATGCCGTTTTGACCTGGTTTGGCCTGTGGCATCGGCCATGAAACTGCAAATACAGATGATGCCAGGGTAAAGAATTACGAATTAAATTGTCATTTCAGATAAACGCCATAATTGGTTGAAGGGAAAAAAAACCCTTTAAAAGCTCAGCTGGATGGCAGCTACGGGTCAAATTGCAGATCTTGTAAGAATATGGGCAAGCATATTTTTAGCGAAAAATGTATCTGCAAACCCATAATGTAGGTTTCAGACATTCTATCAGATTACATTTTTCCTCAGAATGTTTCTTTGTTTTTTAATAGTAATTAAATTGTCTTCAATGATTAATGTTCTAAGATGTCATGTGAAAATGTAACCCAAAGATCATTAATGCGATAAAAAGGATGGCATATGTAAAAAGAAAAAAAAAACATTAATTTTACAAAGAATGAAAAGTGAAAATATCCCCAGGATAGTCATATGATAATAGGGCCAAGTTCTGTTAGTTAGTGCCAATCAAAATCAGCAAGACACATAGCCAACACCCACGCACCTGACCATGAATTTCTCCCCAGTGCTAAAGTCGACTCACTGCAGACGATAATGAATTTGCATTCCGTTATGTGTACACACATACATTATTATGATGATGTGTACACATACACACAGATAAAATACAGTATTCTACAAAGATCCCCCGTATAGCCTTAACAGGCTGTTGGGGCAAGTGCTGTAAGCAAGCACCTATGAAGGTCGGCACGGCACACGATGGGGTGGGTGGCCAACACCATACCCGGCCCCCTTTGTCTCCCCAGTTGCAATGTTTACACACTGCACTCGGTACTAATTTGAGGCTGTGTCGACCTAGGGGAGACCCAGGACCGGTTCAGATAATCATCACTGGTGCTGGCCATGAGCGGGAATCGTACTCGGGTCGCCGGGTTCGTAGTGCGGCGTGCTAACCGCTACACTACTGCTTTCCACATATATGTGCATATATATATACACACATAAAGAGCAATGTTCCTGACAAAACAACTTTTTATTTTATTTTGTACGGTGCAGCTTAATGCAATTGCCATGAAACGACAGTTTTTAGTGTCAGCAACAGAACTCACATCAAATGTGTAGCATAATGTTCAATGTGGCAACTACACCCGTGCCAAAGACGAACTCCAATGGTGAATCGTAATTTTCCTTCAATTATATTTAGATTTCTGTCGCAGAACATTTGCAAAACCATTATAAAAGAACTGACCTCATTTGCAAAGAGCTACACGGATACCGGAGAAGAGCTAGACATGAATGTGATGAAGGTATGCGTGAGCTGGTGGAATTTCTATTGAGTGTGAAGGCCGTGCAACTGCACAGGCACGGAATGGTTACTTTATTTCATTCTTTGCGCGGTCCATGAGGGATTCTGAGACTGTTTCAGTTTTTTTAAATTACCGTCTTAAAACTCGCCTATTTATACTGCAGCCTTTCCCCGTAACTTAAGATACCAACAAAAAAATATAATGTTGTCCGATTGGATTACTTTTAGACTATGATTCGGTTTCATCATCGTTCTTAATTGTATTCGAGTATAGTCATTGATATTATTATTAGATTGCATCTTAACCTGTTAGTGTAGTTTTATGTTTATTTACATCGTTTTTGGGATTTTTCAATATGAAAGGCATTATGTAAAATAGAGGTTAGTATTATTGTACTTTGCACCAATGCCCCATGCCAACCACACTGCACTGCTGCATATGTGTGTAATGTACTTGTGAATCACAACGGTTTCTAGGGCAGTCTCTAAGCATGTGTCTCACACACCATTACCATTGCCCTCCACTGGCTCTACCACAGCTTTCTCCATTCAAATGGAAATGAAGTAATTACACGACACATTGCAGGATTCGGATGATTGGCAAGAGTGTAAATCCTGCACCGCGTGTAATAAAGTGTAATGAAGTTTCAGAATTCGCAACGCAATCTGGATAAATGCATGCGAGTGCAAGAATGCGACAGCGTGCGTGTAAGATATACACACGGTGAACATCAAGTATATTTTAATCATGGTTGCTTGCTGAGCACAGGCCCAAATGCCCCAATATGCCAAACAGCCAGTAACAAACAAAGCTATTGAAGATTTGACAGATGTCATTCACGTTTGGCTGAATTGAGCACAGTTCTTTTTTTAACAACTTGGGAAATGAGATGATGGGAAGGGATTCCAAAGTGGAGCAGTGCTAGGAAAGAGAACAGCCACTCTGGTAGACTGAGTCCTCATAAACTCGGCATTGAGCTGAAGACATGCATCATACCTATTGATCCCCATGAGTGAGCAACCACCCTTTGCATTGAGTTATGCTCTCGTGGTGAAGGTAGTGTGACTGCCAACACTTGAATAAATCCAAAGTTATTTAACCACTTATTAATTTCATTATCTATTAATAAAGCCCAGAGTTTTGGTTTATCTGTTTGTCCATCAACTAAAATGATAAGAGAGCATTTCAGAAGGCTTGAATAAAAAAAGGCATAGAAAGTGGACCCCCCGCCCTCCAGATGTTGGGGTAAAAAATTGATCCAACAGGTGTTCTACAATTGTCGACCCCCCCTCCCCCCCAAAAAAAATATATGTTTCAGGCATATATGCCCAGATACCCTACATACAATAGAGTCATTAGTCTTCTTGGTTCTTTCGGTAAAGTCACGTAGAATGGAAATAATAAAATAATAAAAATAAAACATAATAAAATAATTCTCACTGTGAGAATTATTTTATTACGTTTTATTTTTGTTATTTTATTATTCTCACAGTGAGAATTATTTTATTATGTTTTATTTTTTATTATTTTGTTATTTCCATTCTACGTGACTTTACCGAAAGAACCAAGAAGATGAATCCCTGCAGTCACGAAAGCTTTAAATCGAGAGTCATTAGTATTCATATTCTTGGTTCTTTCGGGTGGTCACGTAGAGAGAAAACAACAACTAAAACATTTAAATGTTAAATACATTTTTTGGGGGGAAAATAATCAAAGCAAAAAAACGGGTGGCAGGAGAACATCAGTGGGGGCGACGAGAAGCCCTCCGTAGGAGTTAGAATAAGGTGGCCGTGGGCGTTAGGCCGCCGATGCTCGAGCGTAATTAAATACGCGGACAGACACTTGTGCGAGTTGCAATTCAACCTCCGTTAATGGCCCAACTGTCAGAAGGTGCAAAAAAAAAATATCTCGCACTCGCTGTTAATAATTAATGCGATGCAAGATTATGGCTTTTGTTTGCAGCCTTCAGCTCCAGTAACAACGCCTGCGCTGTGTCCCGTGGACAAGTGGAGCTATCACTCCGAGATAAACCCTCGTTATTGTACTACTACTAATAATAGTACGTTGGTCATGCACGACCTCGCATCCCAGGGAGAGCTTGACCTTTCAACCCCACTATCCATCGGTGACTGGGGGAGCGTGTTACTCTGCAGCGGTCTACAGGGCACCTGGGATGGCAGCAAACACGAGGCTTCTTGCGTGTTTATGGCTGGTTATTGCCTCACTTGCACAACTCTGACATAACAGACACATACTCATGTGTCGGTTATGTCAGGAGTGCCGCCCGGTGCCGAGATGTTAACTTTCTCGCCTGGTATACAGTAGGTCGTCGGTTCGAGCCTGACCCTGACGCCTGTATATTTGGAGTTTGCGTCTCTCTCCCTGTGGTCGCGTGGACTTTACTCCGGGTTCTCCGGGTTTTCCCCCAACACTTTAGAAACATTAGTTTTGAGTATTTGGCTTCTGTCAATTTCCACGCAATAAGCCACTTCGTTTAACTATCATTTGTGCCAGGGTCGCTTCTGAAAAAGAGCGAAATAGCTCAGTGAGGCTTGCCTGGAAAAATACAAATAGATGAGTTTTAATACTCATGCAACGTTTGCCAGCATAGATAGCACAAAAGAGAAAACAAGTCCTCAACCACATTCATCATCGACACTTCACTATAACGTAGGCCTATACGGCAAGGCCTATACATTATATATACGGCTGGATGCACACGGCAGTGCGTGTGCTGCGCACGTGCGCTCTGCGTGAGCAAGTCCCGTGTCTGTGCTACACGGGTGGCTTAGGTCCACACACAGACACCACCATTCTCCCCATCATAATCATAATCTTTATTTATCCTGGAGAAATCCGATGAGCTGCAAAGCTCTTTTTGTTACAGATGTCCAGTCGGGGTGGGTAAAAAAAAACAATGCAAAAAAACGATTGGAATGCAAATCACCAAAAAAAATACAAATTAAACTAAAACATTTTTTTTTATCTTGCCACGTAAAACCAAAATGAGGTATTAACTTATATTTCAGAAGCGACCTGACCACAAACGATAGCTCAACGAAGTGGCTTATCATTAAAAAAATACCGATAGGAGCGAAAATCATAGGAAAGGTAAATCAAGAGCTCGCAAACAAAACTGCACCTCCAGCCTTTGAAGGGGAGGGGAAGTTCTCCTCGTCTTTCGGTTAAAATAAAGAACGAAAACAAGCTGAAAGGAAAACAGATATTGAATCAAACGTGCAATTAAACCAATGCTGTATACCCCACTGGCAATTAGACGGCGCAGCAGAAACTGTGTTCTTGCCAGTTCTGGCAAATCACAATTGATTTACTTATGTGCGAAACTGCATGTGCATCAGATCCACGCCAAGGAAGACAATCGGAACTCGATGTTCCTTTGAACATGAGCACAAAAGGCCGATTAGCATACACGGTGGTTGTAAACTGTGTACATGCACCTAAACATCTATACTCGTATAGTGTAGTCGATATGAGTACACTAACAAACGTGGGAGTTGTCTCCAATGACTTAGTTTTTTTTATTTTATTTCGCATGTAAAACACTTCTTCGTGAGTAGCAGCAGCCTTCTGTGGAATAGTCTTGAGACTCGGTTATGCAGTCCTGAATAAATACTTTACATCACTATCAGAACAAATAACAACAATTCAACACATTTGTCAATAACGCTCCCTAAAAGTGAAAACACAGAAAAACACTTCTATATATAATAGGCAATGACCCTTCAAATTGCCCTTCTTTGTAGCAGAACAGAATGGCCTGCCGATAATGATATTTGCGCATTGCAGCAACGCAAGGTCTTACCGTGTGGACGAGTGCAAATCTGATCGCCTCGAGAAGGGGGCAAAGTGTGAGGAGCCACTAGATTGCTGGCCGGGCTGTCTTTTTGCCCGTGTGTGCTGTTCATTATAAGCCCAGAGATTTTGCATAATGCTTAACCCAGACGATCGCAAAGCAGCCAATGGAAAGAGCAACTGACAATCACCTCTGTACATGCCATGAATACTTAGGCAAATAGGTGGGTAGGTCACTGCGTATGGAAGCAGGAAGATAGGCAGTAGGGGAAGGTAGGTGCGATATGTTAAATGTCTCGCCTGATATACTGGAGGGCGCGGGTTCGATCCCAATCCTGACGCCTGTATATGTGGAGTTTGCATGTTCTCCTCGTGGTCGAATAGTTTTTTTCTCCGGGTTTCCTTCCACATTTAAAACATGCATTTGTAGTAGTTGGCTACTATACACTTCCACATGATGAACCACTTCGTTGAGCTATCATTTGTGGCCAGGTCGCTTCTGAAAAAATTAGTAAAAACATTGTTTAGTTTTAGGTGAGATAGGTAGGTCGACAGGAAGATAATAAGTTGGTTGGCACTGACGTAAAAAAGTTAGTTAGGCAGTATGTTATGTAAGTATGCAAATCTGTGTAGGTAGGTTTTATAACCATTGTCCCATTGAAAAAAAGAATGTAGAGCTCAAATGGGTTTTACCTATGCTGAAATTAAACAAGCACGTATGTGAACAGGCAGTAAGTAGAAATTATAAGTGAATAATGCCATGTTTCGTCCATTTAATTAAGTAACATTAGTGAAGAGATGCAATGCATCCATTTTAACAAACGCATGCATTTGCACATCTAGACATTAAATGGTGGCTACACATTGTGTGTATAGACTATACTATTGTACATTTAATTTGCCATTTTACTTTATTACTTCAATCAGTAGAACTGTGTTCCATTAAATAAAATGGGTAGGGAAATGCTGTGGATGTACAGGGCTTCTGTATTCAAATCCTTAACCATTATCTCTAAATACCTCCCATTATTTCTCAAATCATTGACTTTTATGATATTTATTGTGTCAATTCAAACATGCAAATTTTCTCTTGTCAAGTTGTGGCCCCCTTCCCACCCTCCCACCCAAACACACGGCCATCGTGAACCAACCACTCACAGACACGGCCATCGTGAACCCACCCACAGAAACGGCAATGGTGAACCCACCCAGCCACCCACCCAGAGACATGGCCATCGTGAACCCACTCACCAACCCAGAGACACGGCCATCGTGAACCCACCCACCAACAGGCATGGCCATCGTAAATCCACCCACAGACACAGCATTCGTGAGTCCACCCATCCAAAGAAACCGCCATCGTGAGCACACCCACCCGCAGACATGGCCATCGTGAACCCACCCACAGAGAAGGCCTTCTGGAACCCACTAACCCTACAAAAGACACAGCCATCCTGAACCAACGACCCACAGATATGACCATCGTGAACCCACCCACAAACACGGCCATCGTGAACCCACCCACACTCAGACACGGCCATCGGGAACCCACCCACACATAGACACGGCCATCGTGAACCCACTGATTCAGGCACACGGCTATCATTAACCCATTCACCCACAGACACGGCCATCGTGAACCCACCCACCCACAAACACGGCCATTGTGAACCAACCAGCTGCAGACACGGCCATCGTGATCCCACCCACCGAAACAAAAATCGTAAACCCACCCACCCACAGACATGACCATCATGAACCCACATATCAACAGACATGTCCATCGTGAACCCACCCACCCAAAGACATGACCATTGTGAATCCACCCAACTTCAGAAATGACCATCGTGAGCGGCGGGCCGCCACTATCTTGAAATAGAGTTAACTAGTGGGAAGTTACCCGGTGTTGCCCGGGTCTTAAACATATTTCAAAACTACTCTTAAAAATCTAACAGCAGTGCGTACTGACTGTGGTGGTACCTGCTATGATTACAGCAGTGCATACTGTGGTGGTACCTGCTATGATTACAGCAGTGCATACTGTGGTGGTGCCTGCTATGATTACAGCAGTGCATACTGACTGTGGTGGTACCTGCTATGATTACAGCAGTGCATACTGACTGTGGTGGTACCTGCTATGATTACAGCAGTGCATACTGACTGTGGTGGTACCTGCTATGATTACAGCAGTACATACCGATGGTGGTGGTACCTGCTATGATTACAGCAGTGCATACTGACTGTGGTGGTACCTGCTATGATTACAGCAGTACATACCGACGGTGGTGGTACCTGCTATCACTACAGTAGTACATTCTGACTCTATAGCAGTATAGCAGTAGCACAAAGTACTCACCTTAGTGTGAGAAATTAGCACGTAAATGTAAGATCGGAGGGTGACCTCTACGATGAGGGCACGGAAGTGGCTATGCTAATGTGAGAGATTAGCATGTCAATGTAAGGTCGGAGGCCGCTCTCCAATATTACATTAACATCATAATTTCTCACATTAACATAACTAGCCCCGCCAAATTCGTTTACGACCCTTGAGCTACACCCATATTAAACCTTTAAAACAGTCTGCCTCAGCAGCTGCCCCCCTCTTTTTTTTTTATTCCTGATGACGAACGCTTGTGTTGCGATTGAAATGTCATAGTTTTTTGTTATTTTTTGTAATTTTCTTTGAACTTATCTACATGACTTTACCGAAAGACCCAAAGAATATGAATTCTTGCAGTCACGAAAGCTTTAAGTCAAGCACTGCTACCATATACATGCAAGTCCACCCAGTTCTCCACCACACTAGCATATCTGTTCTCTATTGTCCATTTTAAGCTATTTTGGCCTGTCGAACAAACTCACTGATTGTCAAATTGTACCATACCAAATTTGCACACGTGATCTTGGGGGTCTGACATGAGGTCACTATTATTCTCATCCTCGCAGCAGCGGATTTTGGCTTGACATCGAACAAAGACGGTCACTAGATCGCATCTAAGATGCGCTTCTGCTGCCATCTGGAACGCTGTTCTTTCCAATAAGACGCCATTTGAGATATGCAGTTTTCAATCGAGATTGGAAACTAATTCCTTTATAACTGCCTTTCGTGTCTAGTTTTTTGTCCTTCCCCCACACACCTCCGATTGTCCCGGTTGGCTACGCAACGGTGTGAAAGAAGTTCAACATACATACGTTCACTTTCACGATGGTATTTAAGATTGTATTCGCGACAACATGCTATTGTCTCATTTAACATTTACGAGGCAACTCCCTCAGCATCCCCACGACCACCACCCGTCTGTGCACGGCATGTAATCTTTGAACTGAGGCTGCAATAAGCTTCCTTATTCCCAAGTAATGGGATTTTGTAGATGGTGTATTATCTCCTTTATCGTCCAGGGTTTCCAGAGTTCGTCTGGTCTGCGTACCCATCACGGCTGTAGCAGCTATGTAGGCCACAGGGAAATATTCAAACATCTTGCATTGATACGGCGCTCAAATGCCTCAGCAAATCGAAAGAGCTTGACATCACATCTCTTCTTATGCATTCGAAGTGCATGCCCAGTGGCAGCTGTCTCTGTGCAGTTCAACGCGACTCAGCCTGGAAGTGGACATTTGTCTGCAACATGGAGGTGATGATTGATATGTGTACATTCATGCTAATAAGAGACATTTTCAGGTATTTTTTTTATTATTATTCAAGCACAAATTTGGATCACACAATGGCCTACTCGTTACGGATGACATCAGGTGGATCAGTAAAAAACATTGTGCGTGGTCAGCCTGGGAAACGTAATGAAGTGTGTGGGAAGCAACGGAACCTTATCCTCCCTATCAAATAGAGGTGAGCAAATTGGTGGTGTAGTCTCCCCACCTATGCCCCCATTAAAGAGGGACGCAAGCAAAGTTGATGAGAGACAGTCACCTTTCGTGATCTCCCTTCCTAGTGGCACTTCGGGAACGAGCATTAGGTGACCATAATTCCAAAGTGAGTCATGATGATACCACTTGGGAGGGAGTAATTGGAAAGCATGGGACAAATCGTCTCGACCACAATGGGAAGAGGCCCTCTCTCTATTTATTTGCGGCCCACGCAATACAATTTACGTAATATTGAACTGTAACCAAATTTCAAGAACTTTGTGCAGAACAACTGCCTTTCATAATCGTCGTCATTCCCTGAGGTCGATTCGACTACTGGATGAAGGCGGCCCCAAGCCGTCCCATCTCTCACAATTATGTGATGTGACAATCCACTGAACACCTTGCACACGAGTTGATTTCACCGTTCAATTGTTCCCTTCATTTTGTGGCCACCACTCCATCATTGTTCTTGACCAATAAGCCAAGCCCCATTCTCTTTTTTTAAACGATTTGAATTGCATCAAGAACATGTGCGTGTCTTCTCAGCCACATAATCCTATTTCTGGCTCTCCGTGCTTATGTGCACAATTTTTTGTTTATGTTCTATTTTGTTGTCAGAATCACAAGTGTATTATCCGAGTAAATGACCCATTGAGCTATACAGCTCTTTTCCAAGGTTGACTCGGCCAGCAGGTAATGATTCTGAACCATATGTTAAAGCAGGTAGTAATGCACTTATTTAACACTTTCTTGTTTATACCAATTGGAATATTGTTCTATAACATTCATTCGAGAAGAATGCCGCTGCAGTAAAGATGTTAATGGAAACACTTCCTGCGCACTCAGCAACGTATTCATTACTACTATCAATATAACGTACAAATGTGATCTGCAGTTTTGTGCTTGTATATGGGAATATGTTCAGGAGTTGAATGCCAATGTCGAGGTCTGCTAGCCACGAGAGGGCTCGTGGCTAGCAGACCTCGACAGCAGAGAGGGAGAGTTTGTATAGTTTTGTTATTCCTCGATTGAAGGAGTGCAGGCTACACTGGTTTACGATATGTTTCATCGTTTAATTTTGCAATCATGAAGAAGCTGTGCACATCGGGCTGTTGATGTCCTGATGCGGTTGATGGTTACAACCAGTATCTTTTAGGAATACCAACAACATGGAGGTTTGATCTTCCAGTTATTTTGTTCAATGCTTCAAAACACCCGAGGCTCCCATGGAGTTATTCCTACAAGCGTGTTGAAGTTATTTTCAATGTTTCATTTAATTCTGCTTGAGTTATCAGCTTAATTCTATACTCTCATAGTGAGCATTGCACTGCCTTGTTTCCGAGAAAAAATCATTGGAAGATGATGTAACAGAAGCAATACTGAAGTTTATTCAACAGCCACATTTTTTTTATTGTAGCCGTTAAACTTTTCTATGTTGCTCTGCAAAAAGAGTGTGTTCCATGGTAACAGACGCTATATGTAAGTTTTAATTAATTATTAATCCTATAGGTGACCCAGGGGTTCAGGGGTCATAGCTCTGAGATGGCACCGTTAAGATCCTGGGTTCGACATCGGGTTTTCATTCACGCATGTGTAGTGACGCTAATAGTGTCACTATGGTGTTAGTGCCAGCCACTGTCAAAAGAGTGCTACTGTGCATCTGGAACCAGAGTAAGTACGGCATGTGAGCAGACCCTAGGGGGCATGGTCCTGGTGACGCCTGAGAGATGGCAAGTGAGGACGGGGTAGTCTGGGTGAACCCGAGAGGGCACGTGACCGGGACAGGGTAACGAATGGGGGCTTGAGGTACATGTGATGCTCGGTCGGGATCCTTCAGGGAATACCCCGAAGGGGAAGTGGCCAAGGGCGGAGCGAGGCCACGCTCAGTAGCATTAAGGGGCAGAGGCCGGGAGCATTCATAGCTGTTCTCTGGAATCAACCCTCGGTGCTAAGTCTCTTCGATCTTCGGTCTCCGCTCGGCATCGTGGGTCAGTCAGGATGTTACCGACTGACCCGGTTATGTAGTTACCCTGTTGGGGTCTAGTTAGCGTGTGTACGTTTATGTGGTTAGCTCTGTTGGGGCTGTGTAATAAACGTGTTGCCTCCAAGTCAAGTGTGTGCCTCCGTGAAGAACACTACAATTAATTAAACCGGGCTCTCAGGGTAAGGGCCGGATCATGGTCCCATGAGGCCCCTGGCACGTCTTTTGGAGCCCCCCCCCTCCCCCCGGTTTCCTATATTGGTGTCTTGCTTGCCTTCCTCCTCACAAACCATCCACTAGATCGTCAAAATCTAGCTGTCTGACAAGGTCTGACTCTATTGACATAAGTGACAATGCGCTGAGACGTGTTTGGCATATGCTACTCCGCAGCTCATTTTTTATGCTGCCTAAAAGGGAAAATGTCCGCTCACCCTGGCAGTTTGTCACTGGCAAAGTTAGAAAAATCCAAAGTACCACGAAAATATTGGGGAACACTGACTGGAGATTAAGTGCCCGCAACGTCTCAAGCAATTTAGTTGGGCACTTCTCACCCTTAGTCAGACATGAAATACTTGAATTGGATGAGTTCGTTTGCCAAGTTCATATCCAGGTCTGATGGATATGCAGCGGAGAGTGCATGTACCTTTCCCGCTATCGCATCACTGTTAGACACCTGATCTGACATGAACAGAACTCCAAAGAGACTGGTAAAATGCTTGTAAGCGTCCAAGCGATGTCCAACCGCAAAATCCCTCAACAAAGACAAAAGCTGTGCTGCTACAGAGATGTCAATACTCTTTGGTTCTTTCGGTGAAGTCACGTAGGTAGAAAAATAATAGATCACGACGTTTCGATCGCAACACAAGCATTCGTCATCGGGTGGGACAACCACAGCAAGAAACAAACTGCTGAAGTAGGCGAGAGATCTGCCATGGTGCGCGGTTATATAGGCCTCGGCGGTGTATTTTTAATAATTGATTTGTCAATGACTAAGCTCTCAACAAACGACGAGCCCTCAGTCTCACTAAATGGCTTTTTAGTGCAGCTAAATTGGTTGTAAGGGCAGCTAGCTGGCAAAAATGGCAGCTAGCTAAAATAAAGGGATAGCTGGTTACGGTAAGTCAGATAACAAACGGCTTGCCATTATATGACGCCCTTCAAACTGTCCTGTAATGCAGAATGAACTGACTTTTTGGTGAATATTGTATCATGTCACAGCATATTGTAGCGTGCCAACCAGTGGCTGAGTTGTATAGAAGCACTGTCCTCTCTGAGAGGCTGTCGATTTAAGCATGCACTGTATGTGCCAAGGGGCCCAGGTGTTACGCTTGATGTATGGGGGCCCCAGTGGTCAACTCACACTGTAAACACCCAGGGGCCTGGGGGCCCTAGTGGTCAGCTCACGTTTTAAGCACCGAGGGGCCTCACATTGCAAGCGCTGCGGGGCCCAGGGGCCCTAGTGGTCAGCTTACGTTTTAAACACTCAGCGGTCTGGGATGCTCTTCCATCCCGTCTGGAATGCTCTTCGTTCCGATATGAGGAAGCCACTGTGAGCTGTGTGCTATTAAACCTAGATTGAAAACTCTTTTCTTTTGAACTGCTTTTTGTGTTTAGTTTGTTTGTCCTTGCCCCCCGCATCTACGATTAGCACGGTTGGCTACATAATGTGAGAAAGAAGTTCAACATACATAGATGCAATGAGTCCCAGGGCATCTGTTGGGGACTGGAGCCTATTAGCCAACGAATCCCATGGCAGTCTTAGTTAGAGGTGATATATGTGTAGTGGGCTCGAATTAGGCGCACACAACTTCTTGGGAGGCAACACTATTTATTATTAATACAACGGCAACACTTAACATAGGGTGGTGACCACTGACCTATCCTCGCTAACACACACTATCACTGACTCTCGGATACAACTAGCGTGGCCAAGCCAGGAAGGCTACTGGATTGCCACACTGAGTTGAGGCTTGACTCTTCTTCACGAGGCGTCTTTATGAGGCATCTTCATCCCGGACACGAGCAGCCCCGAGCCCGGTGCGGAGGCCGCTTATATGCGCCTCGGCTTGTCCGGGCCACACCCCCGCCACGCCCCCCTTCGAGAACTCTCGAGAAGGCTCCTCTCCTGTCCACGTGGCCCCCAAGGTGCCTCTGGGGCCCCCGATCCGACCCTTGATCCGGTCACATGTCCAGCTGGGTTCATTCAGAGTGGCACGGCCTCACACAACCCCTGCGGCCCTGACGCAAAGGCCTCCAGATCTCCGGAACCGGCCGTGACGTCATTCCCGCATCCAGACGTGATGACGTCATGTGTGTGTGTGGACCCGCGTAGTAGTGACGCTCCCCCGCATAGTGACGTCACGCGCGTGTGTATGTGTCCACATGGTAGTGACGCTACAAGTCACTACATATGTATACATAAATAGATAACTTTGTTGCCTTTATGCTTTTTGTTTTGGTGCCGTTTCTTTATTTGTTTATTTATTTTAGTTTTTGCTTGTTAGTAGAGGTTTGTATCTGCTTTGTGTGTGTTTGGCTTATTTTGCGTCGTACGTCGACAACCGCGTATATGGAATTGGGTCCTTGTTTCTATAATTAATGTGCAGCGTTGTGGGATGCTGTTGCCCCGAATGACGCGATGTAAATTTGAAAGTATTATGTTTTAATAAGTTCCGGAGGCAGCCAGGGCAGCACCAACGATTTGTGGGGCAGCCCCGATAGAGGCAGCAGGAGGTGGCGTTGAGGAGCCAGGATGCACTGGAGAGGTCAGGCAAAAGGTCACGTGGTGGCGTATGGGTTCAAATGGCTGCAAAATATAACGCCATCACATTACATTTGTTTTTTCACTCAATAAAAAAAACTTCACCGTTCCTTCTATCGTGTCATCGTATGCACGGCAAGTTGTGTGTGAATGCAGCGCTCCCTATACGAGTGGGTAAGAGGTCACTTGAAGGGTGTCTCAGAAGCAGTTTTGTGATATCGCCTTTCACGTGCCTTCTTTGATGCCGGTGATGCACTGCTCTGAGTGTTCTAAATGCGCATCTAAACCAAACAAATAAATGCAAACTATCAAACTAAATCTGATCGTTAGTTTTTTTTCTGCAGTAATTGTTTCTCAGGCTGAGACCATCAACTTGGCTTCATCATGGATGACTGCCTCTATCAAAAACCTAGCATCTCAGTGCTCAAGCATAGCCCATCGCCCCCTTACACCACTCATGTACATTGTGTTATTTTTAAATTATTTTTTATTGCACATTAGCCTTGCTTAGGACAACAGTGAGGGCCATGTCAGTCCATTAGCACAAATACTAATGTAAAACAACGAGTACATTTCAGCCCTCTAAATACACGAATGAAGACCTCTATATGCAATATTGTGTTTTTTTTGTTCGCACCATACCTCACCACTCTAGTCAATGCGGGGTTGGCGAAAGGGGAGACAGGACCGGCTCTGACATCACTCGCCACTGATGTTAGACACAGTCAGGAATCGTACTCTGTTTTTTTTAGCTCTATAGCAACAGCACACTAAACACTGCACCCACGATTCACCCCGTTCCACACAGATCACGCGAACGCAAATGAACGGCTTTGTCTACACAAACATGTACGGGTGACGTCAAAAAATACACGCGTACTGCAAAGTGCCTTCTGGCCGTCGTCAAGAAAAACGTAGGAATCTAAGAGGGCAACTTTATTTCACTATTTCACCGTGGGTATTTGGGTGGGGTTGAGTTTAAGGTCATCAACAGCCACTGACGACACGAGAGAGTGTTCTGGAATCGTCGTCAACACATTGAGCAGATAGTTTATATGGGTGTCGAGGTAAAGTCAAGTGTATATGTGATATAATATAAGACAAACTGCTCACCACACAGCTGAAGACAGCATAATCTAGTAAATTTACAACATAGACCCTTCAAGGATATTCGGATAAAAATGCTTCTTATGTGGGAGGAGAGCCTGGTGATTGCATCGTGACACTTGTCAAATTTAACTGAAGGACATTACAACAATGTCTTCATAATAATACAAACTATCTATCGCTCGCTTGTGTGTTTCCTTCCTCGACATTCGCATTCTATATTGGGCTCTGGAATAAAAATTAATACGTAAAAAATCCAAGGATTACATTCTGATCAGCTTAAAATCGATGCAACTGGTGAAAGTACGTGAACAACAAAACGTAAAAAAATGCAAGTCACTGTTTAATATAATCACGCTGCTAATGATGCTGGTTAAGCATCAACGAGGTGGGTACAGACCGTCATAAAACAACATAAGAAAGGCTCTTTCTGCCGACAAAGGAAGGATTTTTAGTCCACGACTGTTGAAAAATAACATTTCCATGGGTGCGGCAGGCATTAGATTGCACCAAATGCTTTCGCGGCTATGTTGAATATGGTCAGCAAGCTAACACAAATGTAGGATTATATAAACATAATGAACGATTGCTGTGTTAATGGAAGAAATCCATTCTGCTTGGAGACAAAGAATCGCTCAACTCTAATGTAGTCATGAGTCGTTGGTGTGAATTTTACATTCCGACGACTTTGGCACGCCTCTGAAAAAGAAGACCGCTCTTAACTTCCCCAATTGTACTCAATTTATCAGATTCTACCATGATCGCTGCATAAAAAAAATCAGCTTTACTGCCATGATATGAGCACACACAAGGCAAGTTGTGTAAGAAAGCGCAGTGCTCCCTCAATACTCTTAACGTTATCCTAAACAGTCTTGAATCTTGTAATCATTGCGCCATCCTAATCCTCGATGCACCTAAAGTGTGTGACACTGTGGGCCAGTTTAACGCGTAGGATTTCGCGACCATTATTATCCATAATAGAGGTTTTTGGGTTAGATCGCCTAAATATAAGTGTGTCGTTAAACCCACCACCACCTGACACAGCGAATTAGTAAGGTTTGCACGTAAACAAAACGTGACAATTCGTTACTAGCACAGCACACCGATGTGTTGGAGAGTAAACTCACAACATTTACAATTCGAGTACCTCGTTTCGCCGGTTGTTACAATGATGATGCTGATTGTTGTAATGACATTGCGAAACGTCACGGCTCTCGAATTCTCTCCAACACGCAACACGGCGTTCTTCACCAGTAACGAATTGGCATGTTTTGCTAACTTGACAAACCGTAATACAGGTATTCCTCGACTTACGATGGAGATGCGTTACGACGACCCCATCGTAAGTCGAAAATATCGTAAGTCAAAGATGGCCTAGCCTACCCAGGAGTCTTAAACAATGGTGATAATTTAGCAAAACAGAGCAATTTACTTTACCGTACTGTATAAACTATATACTGTATGTATTTATTAATTACAATACTGTATTGCACAGTAAAATGCAAAGTATAAAAAGCAAGGTAAATTCTTAGCCTACCTAATATGAACTGTAATTTAATTGAAAGTTTTTTCAGGAAACAATCCTATCTGCTATAAAAAAAAAGTTTAACATGCAATGAACGTATCGTAACGTATCATATTGTACTGTATTCACCAAGATTCGTACCTCGTACGCTGCTGCGTTTGCCTGCAGAGCGAAAATGTAAGATATTTTACAATTTTGTCGTATCGCTAATCGCTATCGTAAGATCGAAATATCGTAAGTCGGAGCATCGTATCTCGGGGAATATCTGTAATTGGTTGTGTCGGGTGGTGGCGGGTTCAACATCACTGTGGACCAGGCTGCAATGTTGCAAAGGCAAAATTCTCTACATTTGGCAGATTGCGCAATCAACTGGATTCACAACCACAGTCTATTCTCCTATAGCGCATGTTTGCATAACGCGAGTTGGACATAATGCGATGGAGTGAACAGGACCACGTCGCGTGGGTAGGAGTAAGCGGTCCTGCGCCATCTCGGCGTGGCATCATCACACAAAGGCGGGATGCTGTTGGATGCTTCTAGATGCTACCCATGTGCCTCAGAATTTGTTCAGCCTGCGTGCGCATCTCGTGCTATCGCGGACTGTGCCGTGCCCTCTTTCATAGAGTATTCATTATCACGTGATTGTTTACATAATGCAGTGATCTTCAGATACACAACTTCTAACGCATTATAGGAGAACAGACGGTACTCATTGGACAGATTTCAAATTGTCTCCGTCAAAAATACAAGGGAGATCGCAAGGTCTCTGTGCTTGACCCTGTCCAGTTTCCTCTGTGCGTCAACCATCTCTGCATCTCCAATCTGCACTCTGACCATGGGCGGAGTTTGGGGCCGTCCATAAATCACCTAGGGGGGGAGGGGGGGTCAGACATTTGTGACGATGTGTGACGAGGGGGGGGGGGGGTTGAAAAATGTGAGGTCACGTCAAAATGCGCAACTTTAAATACATATAGAATTGTTATAACAATTCTAATTGTTATAACAACACTCCTACAACATCAGAGTGCAGCGCCACATTAAATAAGCACTACAATGACAATAGTTTAAAGCGATTTGAAGCATGTTTTATTTTCAAAATGGAAATATGGTTTTGGGCGGGGGGGGGGGGGCAGAGCTTTGTGACGTCATATTTGAGGGGGGTCTGACTTTTTGTGACGCCGTGTGACGAGGGGGGGGGGGGTCGTCCAAAATCGCGTGACGTCATTTATGGACGGCCCCTCAAAAAATTGTGTACACCTTTATTTACTTAATTTTCAGTAGTTTGCAATCAAGGAAATACATGTATTATATGTGAGGGACAAAGCGAACCCCCCCTCCCCAAATATAGAAGTCAAACGCCGGCCATGACTCTGACATTAACCTTTTTGCTGATGACACACTGCCCTGATGGCCTCCGTAAATTCCATGGATGAGTAACAAAAATATCTGCAACATGACTTAAATGATCTTCAACGTAATGCCATGAAGCTGCGTCTCTAGCACTAAACATTACCAAAGTGTTGTTATTCTCTGTGTTCCACAAACCTGTCTCGCCACTAATACATATTGTGGCTCTGGACTCATGCGTTATCGAGCAGGTTGACGACTTTACATATCTTGGCGTTATCTTGGACTCGACATGACCGACCCTATGGCAAATAAGATGCAAGAAAGTGGATTCCTATACGGCAACAAAGCTGTATTCCACATCGATTCTAATTGAATGCTGTTAAAGCCAACATCCTGCCCTTATGTAATAATTGTGGCACCATCTACCGCCTCGCTGTCGAGTCGAGTCTACCTTGAATTGTTTAATTCCATTCTACCACTCCACTCTCCGTTTTGCCCTTGACACCCTCTCTCGAACTCATCATCGCAACCAGTACATTCACTCAAACCTGCCCACCCCCCCCCCCCCCCCCCCCTGAGAGACCATCACTGGGCAGTCTTCATCCTAAATGTATATTACAGGTAGGAACAACAGGTTCCACACTGCCCACCAGGGATTATTTGTCTGTCTGTCGTGCATATTTGTCTGTCGTGCACGAATGCGCTGTCCAACCAAGTCCCTACCTTTCCATTCCTAAGGAACGTGTTTTTAACAAATCCACCAATTACCTAAAATACCATTTCGTTCCTCTAACTCCCTCCTTATTCCAATTAAATATTCCATTTGCCAATTTGTTTGTCCGTAGCTTGTTGTCCTTCCCCCCACACCTCCGATCAGCGCAGCTGGCTACGTACGGTGCAAAATAAGTAAAAGTTTTTCCACGTTGCTACTCCACGTTTCTGAAATACCCTTGCCGCTCATCTACAGCTTAGTTCCATCCCTCCGTTCCCCCTCTTTACTTCCCTATTGAACCATTACACAGAGCTTACTTGCACATGAACCTTTACTTTTACATTTTCCATTTCCACTGTTTTTGATTTGCGTGCCGTATTTCTTTTACGACTATTGACTACTTTAAAACCGGAACTTTGCTTTACCAGTATCAAAGTAAACCCTCTTCTTGTTTTTTCATATGAACTACTTTGTTTGTTCGTTGAGCAAGATTCCTTAAGGGCTCTGTGCTCGTTCTGTGCGATGTCGACAATGTTTTTGTTGTTGTTTTGTTGTTGCTGTGCTCGTGCACCACGGATCTGCATTGTAGAAGAGCCGGGAAGCTGGCTTAAACGGGATCATACTTTTACTAGTAGGAACCCACTGGTTCCACCAGCCCACAGGGTATTATTGTGTCCGTCCGTCGTGCTTCCAAAAATGGGAGGGGTGGGGCTGGGTGGGGAGGGTGGGGAGGGGCTGGGTGGGGAGGGTGGGGTGGGGCTGAGTGGGGAGGGGCTGGTCACCCCGTGGTGCCCTTATAAAACTCAACGTTTAACCTACTCACGCCGGCTTGTGCGGAATACACTACGCCGCTGTTGACCCTGGCCATTGACCGAGCAACCCAACGTTCCTACCAGCTCCCTCCGCAGGAATGTGTTTTGCGTATCAAATCAAATCAACTGAACTCCGCCTGCAACTGTCAACCCGGAAGTATGAATGGGTACAACCGGAGTGGATCGGCAGGATATTGTGTGGTGGGACACTGCGTGGTGGGACGCTGCACTGTGTGGTGGGACACTGCGTGGTGGGACGCGGCACTGTGTGGTGGGACACTGCGTGGTGGGACACTGCGTGGTAGGACGCCGCACTGTGTGGTGGAACACTGCGTGGTGGGACACGACATTGTGTGGTGGAACACTGCGTGGTGGGACGCGGCATTGTGTGGTGGAACACTGCGTAGTGGGACGCTGCGTGGTGGGACGCTGCGTGGTGGGACACAACCGCAGTGAATCGGCAGGACACTGTTTGGTGTAAGTGGAGGTGCTCCCACACTTTACAAAATGGCCACCATAGGATCTATATATGGCAACTAGAGGGCTCTTGAGAGCTCACTATTGTGGAGGCACCAATGTTGTGAGCAAGCGATCGGAGTGCTGCAAATTGTTGCATCAATCCGAGAAAGAGGCTGAGTAAACTCCGAATGAGGACGCAAATGCACCACTTTAAAATCATGCTTCGAGGCAAGAAACTTTAATAAGATGTTAATTTTTTTTCTGCTGCGTTGAACGCATTAGATTTGACAATTTTTATATTGCTTTTCACCAGCACACAAATGCATTTATAAGATTATGAATAATTTGATTCAATGGCAAATAAACAATTGAGGCAGATCGAGTGAAAGTTTAACGTTGTTACATTTTTCAAATTCCAACTGTATTTATTACAACTATAAAAAGCTTTGTGCTTTTTTATTTGCTCTGCATTGGCTGCTTGTACGTATGTACATTTAACTTTATTCACACCTCACGTAGCCAACCTTGCAAACCGGAGATGCTTGTACTGCCTTTACCAGGAGTCTATTTAATTGTATTAGATTGTAATGACATGCCTTGCTAATGTGACATTTAAAAAATTGTGTTTTGTCATTCACTCCACCCCAACTTTTTCCCACTTGGTACTTCGCTGCCATATCACGAGACAAAATATTAATTGTAGATTCATCACAGAGCATTGAAATCCTTCACGTTCGAGAACGGCCCCACAGAAGTGGACACCACAGAGCTACCTCTGAGATCCCTTCAAGTGACCTCTGGTCCACACAGGCCAGGTCAGCGCGTTCCCACCGACTCTTAAGTTAATGTTCACCGCATGACAGTCAATTCGATTTTATTTTGATTATATCAGAGCTGCAATTTATCTAAATTAAGGGCAGAACCAATTTTAATGTCATGCATTTTGTGTGCGGTCATAGATGACTGGGCTGAAACCATCCACTCACGCCACTTGAGAAACCCGGTTTAATCGCAGTTAACTGCCTGGATTTAAATCCAGGATTTCAGCGGTGTCGGCTCAAGGTTTCTGACCTTTGAGCCACGTGTGTGCCTCTGCTGATGAGATTGGTGCTACAAACATTGCACTGGAAATCCCGAAGGTCAGGTGTTTATAATTTTATTTTTTGCAGCGGTTATCAAACCTGATTTTCTTATTAGCCGATAGCTGCTTATCAAATGCAAAACGGTACGTGGGGGATTTGCGGATGATATAGTGGCACTTTAAAGGTTCGTAATGTGTAACAGTGGCATTTGTGATGATGGCGGCGAGTGTAATGTAAATGTTGACTTGACTTTATATGTTTATGGCTGTAATTAACGATGTACAAAAAAAAATTCCAACACAAAGATGCTTAAGCTGCCAAAGGGATGCTTCCGCAAAGCAATTTCGGAATAATTTATGGGGCGCATTTTACCATGCCTAATGATCTAAGTAATTCCACAACATCGCCACGCTCCCATCTCCCTCCCTGTGAGTTACCCCCCTCACTCCACTGTGTCTCGTCTGCCGTGCCAAACCTCAGCTATTACCTATCAAACGTACTGCAGTATTAAAAGGGGGTGGGGGGGGGTATGCTTTACTTACACAATGTCGCATGATAAGATTGTTTATTGGGCTAATGAAGCAAGGCACTTTCAATTAATAATTAAACAACCATTTACTACAGAAGTTCACTCGCACGCTATCTCTGATGGCATTAAAATAACTGTATTGGATTTCATCCGCACTGTATCATCGGACAAATGCACACATAACAAAGACAAGATCCCCCGTATAGCCTTAACAGACTGTTGGGACAAGTGCTGTTACCTATGAATGCCGGAACAGCACACGAGGTGGTGGGTGGCCAGCACCACGCCTGGCCGCATTTGTATCCCCAGTCGCGATGTTTTACACATCACACCAGGTACTCATTTGAGGCTGAGTCGACCTAGGTGAGGCCCAGGACCGGTTCAGATAATCGTCACTGATGTTGGCCATGAGCGGGAATCGAACTCTGGTTCACCAGGTTTGTATTGCAATGCGCTAACTGTTACGCTACCGCTCCCCCCACGCACAAACTACACGGGAAACTGTGCAAATAGCATGGCACGGCACTTCATGGCTTAATTCGCTTGTAATTGATCACCTCGATTAAACATCAATGCCCATTCCGGTGTCAGCGTTTTTTGAGTGAACAATCCAATTGGGGATTTAAGCAACGCTAAGCCCTGGGGGAATAAATGCACGTCAACGTTTTGGCCTGTGGCTTTTTTTGTCCGGGGACTGGCGTAATTGTCCCGATGAATAGTGCATGCGGCAAACGCGTGCGGCCTTGGAGTGCCGGATATCTGTATCATGTCAATGCCTCGAGCCTGCTGAGTCGCAGGTGCGTTGCTCGGTGGGGTGGCAAGGGGCGGTAGGAGAGGGAGGGAGGAGTGGGTGTCGTTTGGCTATTGCGACACTTTTCCCGCTTACACTCTGATCTCAGGTCAAAAGTTGCCGAATGTCCCCGTCCTATCATCGTTACTTATGGCTCAGATGTATTTTGCCAACAGCGGAGAGATGCAGGGAGGGGGTGGGGGGAAGTGAGAGGGAGAGCGACAGAGAGAAAAAAGGATGTTGCATTTTAAAAATTGCTGTGGTAAAAAAAAAATCTATGAGCGGCAGGGGTTGTATTGACAGCATTGAAAGTCACTCCATGTATATCCATGCTGGCCTCTGTAATCAAAGCAAGAGGCAGTGATGGGATTGGTACTCACTTACACACCCTTGCGATGTGCGGAACCACAGGAAGGTTTACAGAAGCTATCTGAAAATAGAGTGGACAAAGTATGCTTAGCTGGACAAAAAGAAAACCGTTTTAATAAGTGAATTTTTGATGCATATAAGCAAGTGGTTTGTTCGTATGACCTCACAAAGACAAATTAAAAGAGTAAATAAAAATTACAGATATATCCCATGAAACGCTGGTTTGCTTGATACATACATACAAATGGAGCCATATTGATAGTGATTTACCAACATGATTGCCCGGTCTAATCGTTACTGGCAGAGTTGACAATATTGCTTTCAAAATATGAAGCAAATATAAAATTAGAGATTTCTAATTCACCCATTCAGCGAGGTGCATAATGAGTACGGGTGCGTATGCACAAAATATAATAAATAAATACAACATAAATGAATTACACTGTAAATTTGGAATTTAGATTTACCTCTAAACAAACTGTCATTGTCACTTCAATGTTAATGATACGTATGTGTGTGTTGAACTTCTGTCGCACCGTACGTAGCCAACCTTGCTAATCGGTTGTGCCGGGGGAAGAACAACAAACCAAACTCAAAAAGCAGTTCAAAAGAAATGAGTGTCCAATCGAGATTATTTGAAAGTGCATAGCCCCAGTGAATTCTTAATATCAGAAGGAAGAGCGTTCCAGACGGCCGCAGAAGTGCATCTGAAAGCGCGCGATGCAGTGACCGTCTTTGTTGCCAAAAGCCGCTGCGAGGATGATCGCAGTTCGCGTGATGGTTTATGTTCCTTGACGAGATCAGCAAGGTATTCTGCTTCATTCGTGGCAAACACTTTGTGTAGAATGAGCGCGACCTCGTAACGTGTTGGTTCAGCAACCGGAAGCCAATGCAGCTTAGCGAGCATGGACGGACACAGACGGATCTTGCAGTAAAACAAAATAACTAAACTGGTTATTTGAAACAATTAAAATAGTAATTTCGTTTTTACAAAAAGCAAGGTAATCAAATCTTCGTGGAATTTTTAGTCAGATGCCGCTTCTCGTCATGTATAAAAGACAAAGACAAATATTCCCCGTATAACCTTAACAGACTGTAGGGGCAAGTGCTGTTAGCGAGCACCTATGAAGGCTGGAATGGTACACGAGGGGGTGAGTGGCCAGCACCACGCCCGCCCACCTTTGTCTCCCCAGTGGCGATGTTTACACACCGCACCAGGTATTTATTTGAGGCTAAGTCGACCTAGGGGATGCCCGGGACTGGTTCAGATAATCGTCACTGGTGTTGGCCGTGAGCAGGAATCGAACCCGGGTCGCCGGGTTTATAGCGCAGCACGCTAACCGCGACACTACCGCTCCCCACTCGGCATATATACGTGTGCACAAACACTTGAAAACTACTCAAATGATGATATTCAACGCTGCCGTATGCAAATCCCGTTCTTGCGTAATAACTCCACGTGTCGGTGTGGATTATTTGTGGGTAATCTTGTTATCGTGCACTATTTAATTAACCTCTGTAAAGCGTCGGTGAAAGACGTCCGCGCAGTTTCAGTGCCAATGCACCTTCAAAAAGCTGGCTGACTTTCAAGACGCCCTGCACTCCAGGAATGGGTAAAAGACTGGGAGACCAACTACACTGGTCTACAGCCCAAATGCTTCCGAAATAAATGTAGTCCAAATTTACCAATTCTGGGTCACTGAGAACAAAAACGATGCTTAAAATTGTTGATTGCCTCTAGATTTCAAGATATGCTACTGGGTCAGAATATACGACTAAATTTTAACCAGAAATAGCTAAAATACATCTTTGACTGGATCTATGAATACATGACTGGGTTTGTATAGTACTTGCTTTTTGAGCAAAACAATGAATGATGCTACCTGAACCTGGTATTGTGTCATACATTATATGAATTGCATCATGCTATTCCTAGAAGTCATGGATGATGCAATCATAACTAGGCTTACATCCCTCTGCTGAGCAAATTGCCCTACATCAGCTCTAGGAATCATACAGTGTCGTGCTCTCTTATTTGTCAGTGTTTGATTTTGCAAAGGGACACATTTATGTTTAGCCAAAGTGAGCAGAGATGCCTCGTACTTGTGTGAACAAAGCAGATAACTTCTGCTATGTTTGTAATTAAGTGACTTTTGCATCACAAAAAGCGCAGTATAACCACGCCGGTTAAGAAAGCCTATCACCTTTATTTCGGCTGCAAAATTGGAGATCAGGACAAGATGTGGGCCCCATACATATGGTGCAACACTTGTGCAACAAATCTTTGCCAGGGGTTGAGCAGGAAAAGGAAATCTATGCCTTTTCGCAATGGGGCCCTCAGCGAAACGGCAACCAAAATAACAACACCGGCAGTTGCAGAGACACTCAAGAGGTTCTTCGTGTTGCTGCACACGAACTGACGGGTAGACAGCAAAGCGTTTGACATTTTTCGTGTTTCTCTCTGAGAAGTGTCATGTTAAATGTTACATGTTAAAGTGTCACGCTAATATTACGCAGCGTGTGCGTGGGGGAGCGGTAGGGTAGCGCGTTAGTGTGCTGCATTACAAACCCAGGGACCCGAGTTCAATTCCCGCGAATGCCCACCAGCATCGGTGACGATTATCTGAACTGGGTGCTGGGCCTCCCCTCGGTCGACACGGCCTCAAATGAATAGCTAGTGAGGTGTGTAAATATCGCCACTGGACAGACAAAGGCGACTGGGCGTGGTGTTTGTTGCCCACCTACCCCCCTCCTCTGCCGTGCCGGCCTTCATAGGTGATCGCTAACAGCACTTGCTCCAACAGTCTGTGAAGGCTATATTGGAAGATCTTTGCATTTGCTTTTACTATAAGTGGCGCAGTGGTTTAACGCACTACACTGCAAAGGTGGCTCGCTATCCGAGTCCAATTCCCATTCATTACCAATAACAGAGGCAAATATTTGAACCGGTCCTGGGTCTCCCCTCGGTCAATTCGGCCTGAAATGTGTACCTAATGCGATGTATGCACATCAGCAATGCGGAGACAAAGGCGGCAGGGGTGGCGCTGGCCACACCACCCCATTGTGCACCTTTGCTGGCCTTCATCGGCATTGGCTTACACCACTTGCCCTATTAGCCTTTAAGGGCTGTACGGTGAATATGTGTTTTGTATATTGTACTAGCTTTACTACCCGGCTTCGCCCGAGACCTGGATTCTTGTCTTGGATTAATAGACGGCCTACGCGGAGGGTGGGGGGGGGGGGATGCGTGACGTCAGCAGGCACACTGCGTGACGCTGCAGCATGCGGGTGACATCACAGATGGTGACGTCACCGCTCACTTCACGTGCAAAATATATCCATTATTACGCCCCCCCCCCCAAAAAGAAAATAAAAATGCAAAGTCTATTTTAATGGTTTTTGCATTGTGTACAGTCTGGAAGCTACCCACATGCCAAATTTAAAGTTTGTTGCTTGTTGGGAAGTATGCTAAACATTTCGAACAGACACATATTCACAAATTATATTTTTATATATATCATCATAATTCACAGCCCTTTGTCAATCCATTGCTGGATGAAGAACTCACCATTCCTTATTGGCCGGTGGGGGGTCATTTGACCACCACGCTTGTCAGGGCAGTGGTTGAAGCATGGTGAGAGACAATTATGTAGACTCTATAAACGCGTTGGTAAAGTGACAGGGAAGAAGAGTTGACATATGAAAACTCCGCTTACGTTGGCCCTGACTCCATTCACTCATCGCCGCACCGATGCTTCGTGCATATGCCGCAATTATGTTCATGATATGACAAAAAGTGTGAAAAGTGAGCAGTGAAATTGCCTTTCGAATTATCAACAGGAACAAAACCTGAATATGGCATTCTGTTCACACTATGTCGTTTACATTTCGTAGTGTCTCACAAGCTTGTAGCCTCAGACAGGTAATCACCCTGCCTATTTGATAGGAGGCAATTAGGAAGACTCACGTATTTTTGGTAAAGCAGGTGGCAACTTGTTAACATCCAGCATTCACACCTGTTCAGATGTTTCCAGGGTGTCCTTTTTACGATCTATGGGTGTATCTGTCAGCATTTTGGAAAGTTAAAAGTCCCCTCTTTTGTCAGCAGAATAATAAAACTAAACCGCTCAAGACAATGCATTTAAATGGAGTTGTCCGCTCTTCCAGTATTGGAAAATAATCTTCATCTCATGATATGTCCTAGAAACACGAGTCACTGTACATACATACTAACAAACATACACACATGTATACACAATTCCCCATTAAACCCTTATAAACTTTTGGGGCAAGGGCTTTAAAGCGGGACCTATTTAGGCCACATATGGCTCATGAGAGTGTGATGTGACGAGCACCACACACACTCGGATGTCTCGCAAAAAAATAATGCAAACCTCCACGTGCCAGAACGGCCCCGCGGAAGTGGATATCACAGAGATAATATCTGATATCTATTTAAGTGACTTCTGGTCCACAGAGTAATGGCTTTTGTACGTACGTATGTATGTCTAACTTCTTTCACACGGTACGTAGCCAATCGTGCTAATCGGAGAAGCGGGGGAAGGACAACAAACTAAACACAAACAAGCTGTTTTAAAGGAATTCGTTTTCAATCTCCGAGAGTAATGCTTGCCACGGTGGCGGTAAAAATACAGTAATATCTGAATTCTCAGAGGTGGAATTTAACCAAATTGAGTGCAAAAACTAATTCAGCGCGATGATTTATTTTTCGTGCAGTCATCTGTTACTGGGATGAGACCATTAATTCTCGACAGTTGAGAAGCCCAGTATAATCAGTCAGCTGCCAAAATTGTCAGCGGTGCCAACTCAGCATTTTGACCTGAGCACTCACCCAGCCACCTCTAGCAGTTTTTACTTGGACAAAGTGGGGGGGGAGGGGGGTGCGGTGCGGTCGTCATTCTAAAGCATCGACTTCTTTTGTCCTTGCGATGTGAAGGCTCTGTACGCATTGGCAACGCGTATAAATTACCGCACACGTGCAGACGTGCTTTTTTTGGTCATCGTTGCTTCCTTGCCTGTGGCAGTTTCTGAATATAATTGGTTCTGATGAATCGTAATTGATATCAATGGCAATGTGTCACAGTATCGTAATTGCAATATCCGCAAACGAATATGGGTCTATTTAGAGACGTGCACCAGAGCAAGATTTTATAAAGAATTTTGATGGCTCGTGATTGGTGCATTTTTTCATCGAATTTGTGATTGAATGTTTAAGAGAATGTCATCATGAGCCATGGTCGATCCACCGCTGGATGAAGACCTCCGCAAACCGTTGTCATCCGTCACGATGTCTGACGATATACATTCAAAACACCCAAGAATAACCACATTTTTTTAAAAATTATATTTTACCAGGTAATGCCCACTGGGCTACATAGCTTTTTTCAGAAGCGACCTGGCCACAAATGACAGCTCAACGAATTGGCGTGAAAATCCAGAGCAGCCAATTACTCTAAACGTGTGATGTTGATTCTAAATGTGGATACAAGAACTAGAGCACCTGCAAAAAAAAAATCCACGCGACTACGGGGAAGGAGACACGCAAACTCCACACATAGAGGCATCTACGACCTCCTGTGTACCAGGCGAGATAGTTAACATCTCGCGACCGCGACGGCCATGACTTATGCTCATAAAGCAGATTCCCTTGTCATTTTGAATGCATGTGTTCCGCCCAGCCAATGCATTGCCTCGTTCATTTTAAAATTGGCTCTCCAATACGGTACATATGCGTATGCGCATCCTATACGAAAAGCATAGATTTGACGCCCATCAGATTGGATTCGTTTGAGCCATATGTTTCTAGGTTCTTTGCGGGAATCCTGCGAAAGAAATATATATCGCATACCGTCTTCATTCATTCAACCTCGCCGCAAAAACAATATCTATGGAGTGTAAAGGCAGTGCAACTGCATCAGGGCCCATTTGTGGCAGGGCCCATGTGTAGGAATGTGGACAGGTGGGTTCATGCTATTCTTTGCAGCAGTGCCCGAGCCAACGTCCTCTGCCAATACGCATAATATAAGAGCGTTTGTGTTTTGTTGTATTTTGAACCCTATCTCCTGCATTGAGTAAAATGTTTTTATTTTATTTTGCTTGCTGCTCCATTGAACGCACTTAGGATGATATCCTGCAACATGGAAACATATCGACTCCTCTCTCCACTGAAAGGAAAGTTGAGACGTTTCAGTTGACGAGTGTTCTTCGGAGAATACTAAGTGTGCACGGCGCAGGCATTCGTATAAAGCATACGTACGTGCTGCAGAGCAGGGTTAACCGCATCAGGGTCCTTGTAACCCACCATGGCCTGCCTCTTCACATTCAATCGACTTCTGACGAGGCCACGAAGAAGGATGTTTCCGGTGCAGGCCCATCGGTTTCGTAGGCAATGCATATATTATCAAAGCAAGTTTGTTAGCATGTTTTGCCACAGTACGTGTGGTTAATGCAGACTTAATGGCCTTGCAAAAAAAGGCGTCTATGTGGTGTTTGAACATCTTAACACATCCTGTTTAAGTGCAAGAAAAGGTCAAATATATTCTTGTTTTTCATAAAAAAATTTATTCAGGAAAAAAAAGGTCCCGTAGATATCGTCTGCTGACTCTTCTCTATTCAATTACACATTATGTTTACTCACTGCACGTGCCTAATGATTGGTAAACATGTCCCACATGGGGGTAATGCTACACGCTTCAAACAAAATCGCGCACACACTCGCGATCGCTGTCGATCGAAATCGCCAATCGATATTGTAACGCGTGATCTGTTTACCAATCATCAGGTGCATGCAGCATGCAACTTTTAAGTAGAGGATGGCATATGGTAAAGGTGCGGCCCTGAAATTATTTGCTCAAGCAACTGCTGGCAGAAGGGCTTCCACTAGATGGAGATCTAGATAACCCCTTTAGAGGTTATTCTAATGCTGGACAGACGTCTTCAAAGAGGTGGGGCCACCCACATTTTATCTCTCCACACGCGATCCTAACACGTGCATGTATGATGAACTTCTTTCACACCGTACGTAGCCAACCACGCTAATTGGAGGTGCAAGGGAAAGACAACAAACTAAACATGAAAAGCAGTTCTAAAGAAATTCGTTTTCAATCTACTTTTGAAAGTGCATGGCTCCAGTGGCTTCCTAATATCGTAACGAAGAACGTTCAAGACGGCCGCAGAAGCGCATCTGCAAGCGTGCGATGCGGTGCCCGTCTTTGTGTGGTGGCTAACCAAAAGCCACTGTCAGGATGACCGCAGCTCTCGTGATGCTTTATACTCCTTGACGAGATCAGCAAGGTATTGCGGTGCATTTATTATGGCAAGCACGTTGTGTGTAATGAGTGCGACCTGATATTGTATTCATTCGGCAACCGGTAGCCAATGCAGCTTGGCAAGCACTGGACTGACATGGGTGGACATTGTAGAACCCCGCACGAAGCGTGCGAAAGAATTGCGTACACACCGACTAACGTTGTGGTATATATCCATTTTATTACACGCTTTTATTTAACTCACTCTGTCTGTTGTTGTCGTGGTTGTCGTTGTTGTTGTATCCTCAAATCTTGTAACTCAATTTTTACCCACTTCCCAATGTTGTATCGACTGCAAACTTGGTATACTTATGTCATACTGATGACAATACTATATTCTATCATAAAAAAAATAAAAAAAAATGTTTTTAAACATTATTTTTAATATGTTATGTTTCGGGTCTAATTGTCCACGGTAAACTGACGTTGGCTGTAATTGACCACGGCCCCTTACGTTATGGCAAGCTTCGGGGCCACTGCCTGGAGTCGTCGAGTTCTTCCATTATTAGTACGGTACATTTCATTAAAGCGTGTTAAAAAAAAGAAAATTCTGCCGGGTGGACAGAGAGACGGAGTGGGGGCGGAGTGCGTGGGGCTGTGGGGCTGGGGTGGCGAGTTGAACCATCGCGACCGTGGCAGCAACCCCATGAGAAAGCGTGCATTCATTTAATCGGAAACAGATCTGTGATCTTTGTAAAGGCGCGGTGTGGTGGATCGCGGGGAGCTTGGGCAACGATGCGTTAGGGAGGGAGGCACCGTCACGCCGTTGTGTTCCGCTGTTGCGTCAAACCATTGTGTCAAACCGTTGTGTAGTGCCATTGTGTTCCGCCGTTGCATCACGCTCTTGCGTCAAATCATTGTGTCAAACCATTGTGTCGCACCGTTGCGTCGCGCGCACGCCAGTAGCATCGTGTCTCAGCACTGCAGAAGAACATTTATTTTACTCATATGGCAATACGAATACATTGGCCTTCTTTTTTTTTGTTTTGTCCACAAAACACAAAATCATAAAAAGGCGAAAAAAACAAAAAATCTGCGACTGATTGCGATTTGAGTATATACACGACGGCGAGTCATCGGCGGGGCGGCGGTAGCGGGGAAAGGGAAACCTGTGTTTTCACCAGGCGAACGGGGAAAAATGAAATTATATTTGCGTTCACAGAGATAACGAAGATTAAATCCGTTGTCGAAACTATTCGGGGAAAAACTGAAAAAAGAGTTGCTCGATTTTGCAGGCTGGCACTCACCCCAACCCTGGTGTCATTTGATCAGATTCCCGAATGTGTACTCCACGCAAGGAGGCGTTCATAATGCACGCATACATTACGTATGTACAAAATACGGACGTAAATAGAAGCTCACACACACACACGCACACGAACATGCGTCACGGATTGCGTTTTTCACTTTAACATGTGCGGCGGGCGGGGGCAGACCATTGAGTGATTCTGTTGGAAACACACGAGGATGAGTTTTAGGATCAATTGTGAAAATGATTTCCTGTAATCGTGAAAGAACGGTGCGTCCTATATAACTGTACACATAGAATAATAGGGTTGTCAACTCTGAAGTGCAATTTTTTTTTTACTAATTTCTTTGTATTGTTACTGGGTAAGGCCTACTGAGCTAAATCGCTCTTTTTCAGAAGCTACCTGGCCACGTATGATAGCCAGACGAAGCGGCTTATCATCACATGGAAATGTATAGCAGCTAAATACTCAAAACGAATGTTGATTCGACATGCGGAGGGAAAACCCGGAAAACCTGGAGAAAACTCCACGTGACCACGGGGAGAACACGCAAACTCCAAATATACAGCAGGCGTCAGGGTGGGGATGGAACCCACGACCTCCTGCATACCAGGCGAGGTAGTTAACATCTCGCCACCGCGGCGCTCCAAAAAACAACAACCAGGACATATCGTGGAAAGAATAAAGAGAATAAGAAGACGTTCTCACAATACCGGAACAGGGGAAAACTACATGTAAGTTAATGTCTTGAAGTTGTGTGTCATTATGAAAATTACACGAAAAATAACTTGACGTTTAATAACCTGGGAAGATTTAAAGATTACCCAGGGCAATTATGTCAACCATTTGACGATCCTGGAAAATAACCAGTACAAGTGGCAACCCCAAAACTAATATAATCTAAGCAAATGCGATGCTTAACTTTGTAAAAAATAATTTCGTAAGTGGTCGGTGAACCTGCCCGTAATTGGATGGTGAATAGATACCGATGTTAAAGATAAATTAACTAAACACATCCATCAAATACACCGTGGCCTTAAAACAATACACGTACAATAGGCAACGTTTGAGGCCATGACCCTCCTTCATAGTGCATACATGATTTACATGATTTAAGACTGATGCGCTATGAAGAATGTCCATTGCCCAAAACTATGCCTGTTAAATTTCTTTGTTCAAAAAGTGCTATTGACGAATGCGTTGAGTGTTTTTTGTCATTTGCTACTTGTGCTTGTGGCACCACCGCCAACGCAGCATCGCCAAATAGCGTGCCAAAGATGTGTGCACAATTTCCAGGATGCACTTACCCCCTGTTTTGTCCACAACCTCCACTGTGTAATTAGATAAAGAGTAAATGCCGAGTTGGCCTCATTGCAGCCCTGCACACGGATTTTGCAAGTTGGACACCATCCATACACGCCCAGCAGCCTGAGCAAGAACGCACATTACCAAACTGCGGGTTATTAATGGCCATAATAAAACTCATGGCCCATACTTTGTCGTCCTGGTGTCGCAGGCATGCGGCTGCGAACGTTCTGGCAGGAAAGCACCAATAAAACGTATAGACGCTTTCTCGAGCACCCCGAAGGGTTTTCGGCTTTTTCCGCGCACGTTAATCGACACGATGTCCGACGTTTCTCCGGGCACTCCGCTTTCCTCCCAGTCAACGGGGAAACATCGGTCATCCTATGCCAGAGAGCTGAGCCAATCAGCGTGAAAAACCACGAACGCCAGCAGCAGCAACAGCAGCGGGCGGCAACGCTGTGTCATCAAGGGAGAGAGAGTAAGCTGCTCGATTGAGTTCCTGAAGAAGCTCCCAGCACGTTGAGTGAACCGTTGGACACCGTGCGCTACACACAAACCACGCAACAGCGAGCCGTACAGCACCTCGGATTAGCATGGTTGGTTACGTGCAGTGTGAAAGAAGTTCAACATACATACATACAACCACGAATACCTCCACAGTAGCCTCATTCTCTCTCTCTCTTGCCTTCCTTGGTGGCTTCTGGCTTCAGCTTGTAGAGTCAACAAACTCCACCTCGGATTTAGTTTTAGTCTCTGGTTAAGTGTGCAGGTGGTTCAACGGAATAATTGGAACGGATCCACCAGGAGAAACCGGCCTATTGAACTTGAGCCTTGAGCTGGAGTGTCATCATGAAACTAGACAATGTTCTCAACATTTTACCGTTTAGCTCTCACCAAAAGGCCACAAAATATCTCCCGCAAGTTACATGGATTTTTCTTATGTTTCCAACTCTAAAACAGATTTATTTTGATCGAGGTCAAATTGGATAGGTCGCGCATAGCTGATCAGAAATTGCGCGTGGCTGCCTGGATCAGTCCAATCAAAATGAGTCCTCTCTTGACTGTGCCACGGTGGTAATTACTCAAGTGGTGGCTGCTATCTGCAGATCGATTCACGAATGAAAATAAATATTACGTTTACTTTAATTGGATGCCTCACATATCAGTAGCCATCGTCACAATCACTGCACTTCTGCAGCGTCTTTCGTTGTGTTGGTCTCGTTTAAAGTGCTTCAAGCAAAATGAGCTCATCAAAATGCCTTATTGACGAAAAATGCATTTAATTGTGCATTAAACACTTCACCGATCCCAATTTTCTTGATTTAAACAATGCCAGAAAAATTGCAAATCTTTGGTTTCACCTGGATGATCAACTGCAGTTTATCTTTTTTTTTTTTAAAGTTACATCAAGAATTTAGAGCAATTTCTTGCCACAAATGTTTTTCTACTTTGCGACTGTAATGACCATTGGCAAAGCAGGGTCGAGAGAGCGGTAAGTAGGTGAGATTATACTTAAAAAAAGTGATGATTGTAATCGTGCGAGAAGGCATAGGGGTATGTTGAGTTCACAGCAAGTGGCGGCGAAGGAGGAGGAGGGCGATGTGTTTTTGAGTTTCAGGTCGGTGAGGAACACACAATTTGTGTGGGTGAGATGACGAGACGTTAGTCACGAGAGACAGACGGGTGGAATGATGTGAGATTTCAGAAGAGCACTACACACGAGTTCCAGTCGAAGGGACAAAGGGAGACGATCGGGGGACAATTAGACGGAGATATAAGAGCGGCAGACAGGGCTGGAACATACAAAAGAGATACGTGCCCAAACTCACCAGTTCAAAGGAGGTAAGCGATGTTGAAGCCGGTTCGTGCTTTTATGGGAGACTGCCTGGCGGTGCCACGCGTTGCCTGGGAGTATCTGGATGTTGCTGATGAGGGCTGCCGTGTGACTCAGAAGATGGCAGTTCAACAATGGATTTTTTTTATCCATCTGCGCAGAGCTTTGAGTGTTACCCCCCTTTTGTGCATGGGCTTTCTGCAGGTAATCTGCTTTCATACTATACGCCAAATATTCGTGAATGGAAATGTCCAAACATCCTCTTTCAAGACTCTTCTGAAAAATCTTCATGAAATCAATGAGGCTTTTTTTGGATAACTAAAGGGCATTATTTGCTTTATTTTTAGTTATCAAAAAAGCAACCAGATATATTTATTCGATTGATCCAACATATTTTACTGTTGAATTTGTTGCAATAATTGGGTTTGTGGGATGGCCGGATGGAGTCGTGGTTGCCCCCTCGTTTCAGAGGTTCGCAGTGGCCACCCTCGATCATCCTGCGAATATATTAACCAAAAATAAGATATATATGCCCCGTTGGCTTAATAGCGGACGTTAAATATCCCGTGGCATTATTTTAAAACGATTAAACCATTGTACCGGCATCACGGTTCACAGTTACCAAATAATAATGCAACTTATCTATCTGGGTAAAATCCACATAGCAACATTTCTCACGACCGTGAAACTCATGCAGACTACAATTTCCCGCGAACTAAACTCAAACTAAACTATTCTATTTTACCAGGTGAAGCCCACTGGGCCATTCATTGTGTTTCAGATGGTGGCCTGGCCAAACATGATGGCTCATGATATCTGGAAATGTAAGGTAGCAGCCAAAGCATCTAAAACGCATGCTGTTTCTAAATGTGGAGGGAAAAACTGGAGGCAAGTCCACGGAGAGAGAGCATTCCAACTTCGAATATACAGTCATCGTCAGGGTAGGGATTGCACCCACGACCTCCTGCGTATCAGACGAGGACGATAACACATCGCCACCTAGGTTCATCAAATGTGGCCAATAACAGTCTGGGAGTAAATTGGCAACTGTGTTGGGGTGGCAGGAATTAATTCGTACCGAGATCCGACGCCTTTATTGTGTTGAACTTTATTTGAGAGCACGCTGCACAGTTTGCGATCATGGGCCGAGGTTGACTCGAGGTCTGCAGGAGAAATAGGTGGCAACCCTAGGCACCCCATCCCGAGTGTTCGATAAAAATTAGGGGTGGCCATGAACCACAATCGAAAGAGCCGAAGATAGGGAAGAAATAATACAAAGCCAAGAAGGAGAGTATGATATCCAATTATGGATATCATTTTACATATGGTATCCAATCATAGTGGTAATATAGAATGTATTTTTTCCAATCAGTAAAACACAGACTATGATATCTTAGTCATAATGTTCAATAAAATGTAGTCTGTTTTAGCTCTCGGCTACATGAAGAAACCAGAAGACTACTCATAGGGCTCAAATGGTTTGGCCATTCCTGGAAAGATTCAATGGTTGCGGCTGTGGCTTTGTAAACACGTCATGAACTTCATTGCAGCAGTTGTTCAATGGACAAACATCAACACAGATTTCTTTCACACAATTAATGAGCTTCATTTTATTTCTATTGAGAGTGGCACTGTGGGGTTAAAAATAAAAATCTCGGAGTCAGGGTTGGACTCATCTGGGGCGAATGAGTATGGTAGAACTCCTCTCATCTGTGGCGATGTGTGGGAGGGTGGGCGTTGGACGAAGATTACAGATCCTTTAATCCGCAATGTTATCCACACATAAACTTCACTTATCCGTGAAAAAGCATAGGCAATGTTGCGCAATTGGTTTAAATGGTTGCGCTGCTCCAGTTATCCGCACCTCCGATGAGTTGGCTACGCACGGTGTGAATGAAGTTCAACGTGCGTAGATATTCGCAAAAAAGGTCACAGACAATTGGCGCAATTGATGTAATTTCACGAAGTGCATGCCAGCAACAAGTGCCGATCAAGATCCCACGGGCAACCAAGATATAATAGGATGGTTTTCTGCGCGACTTCACTCATCTGTGAACAATTTGCAGATAACAGGAAGCCAACCCACAATATAGGATGGGGGAGGTGGGGTAGATATTCGTAAATGAGGAAGAATGGGGGCACGGATAATCATGGTTTTCTCAGACGCCATAGGTCTTGCGGAGAATAGGGCCCCCAAAGGTCCTCCTTGCAGTTAATAGGACCGCAAACGAGAGTTATACTACGTGGAATTGTGGAAAAGTTGTCCAGGGTCGACGGACAGCAGATGAGTGCCTGTTGACCTGAACAATGAGACACTTTCACTTGACTTGCATTGATAAATATGATGTTAAAAAGGTCTCGCGAATTCGTAACGTCACGCGAATTTTCGTCGCTGTATCAATTGCTCCAATCATAATAACAATGCTGCTAATTATTGTGGAATACAGTTAATACATTTAATGCGTAGTACAGCTTTATCCTGCTTTGTGGTTAATGTTGTTTGCCTTGCGTCCTGACATGATCTCAACTCCAGGCGGAGGAGTGAGGAAGAACCGATGACTGCAGAAAAAATGGATGCGCTATTTTGAAATTATGCCTAATAAATGTCGTCATTTTTATTTTTACGTACGTAACGGCACCAATTGTGTTTGCTCGTTAACCACACACGACGGATCGGGCTCTGGCGGAAGAGCGTCCGTTCTCCCAACTGCTCAGGTTCCCGTTGAAGGTGTGGCGCAGATTAATCCGCACGTTCACCACACAACGGATCCTCTGCGTTTCAATTGATCCACGTATGTGCGCGTGGCCATTGATATGTGCGCGCCATCCGAAAGAGATGTAAGCTTGCCGAATTGATGTCTACGCAGCCGCAGATTTGCGCATATTCTGATACACTATATATCAACATTGTTTATAAAATGTATATATTTTATGTATACTTATAAAATATATATCTGTTTAAAATGTACATATCTTTTTCAATGTTTGCTATGCTCCCACTTCTCTACCAATTTTTTTTTTAATATTATTAACAGTGGGTGATATCGATCTAAAGAGGAATAATTTACAGCCGCTTGTCAATCCACTGCTGGACGAAGCCTCCCCCATGTCGTGCGGGCAAAGAGGGTTGCTTAGGGTTTCCACCTGTCCTGGTTTTCCCAGTATTGCTCTCTTGTTGAGGCAGCTGTCTGGGGAAATCTTTCGAGTCTTCCTGGGCCATCACAAGTAATGTGTTTTGTCAGTTGCGTAATAATATTATTACACCACCCAAAGACAACGCATTCGCATGCAGTTCTCCCCTCTACTGGTTTCCGTCAGACATTTGTATGATGATACGTAGCATATTTTTTCTACCTCAGAGGTGACAACCCTAGGGTTGTTTTAACCATACTTCACCGTCTCGGTTAACGTGGGTTGGTGGGGCGCAGGGGGAGACACAGGGACAAGTTCAAATATTGCTTGCCACCGATGATAGCCCACGCAGTGATAAATGTCTCAACAGTAGCCATGATATCTTCCGATACACCGTTAAAATATAACGCGACGTTTTTTTTTTTTTGGATAGGCCTCACACCTTCTTTTTTGTACCTTAAGTTAAAAAGAGACAGAATGTAATGAATGCAGTTTGTGGCAAAAAAAATGCACAGACAACCTTGAAGACCCGGGAACACATCAATTCACTCATTCACGCCCGCGCAATGCCACACTTGGAATTCACGGACTTGCACATCAATCGCGCTTGGCATACAGACGTGGTTTATACGTGTTCATGGGCAGGGGTGTGGGGTGGGGCGATTACAATTTAATACTGCGACAGTGGGCAGAGATGACTCGGTCAGACCGCTTTTCTTCCAACTCCGAAATCGATTGCCAGAATGTAAATTAGGATGAAAGAGGTGGTGGGGGTGGGGGGGATAGACATTACAAACCAAATAGCAAGGTACACCGTACCCTGTAATCTATACAGGATAGCTTGCTCAAGTGCAACATTACCTGGAATTGATTCTGCCCTTCTTCCGACGATTATGGTGTGATCAGCCAAGACTGGACCGATGCGGTTCGTGTCGCCTTGGATAAACTGCAGCACAATTTACATCTCGTTTTATCCAGTTGTTGCCGTCGGAGGAAGGAGGCTCGAGGTGTGGAATGATTTAACCCATTTACTGCACGCAGGGTCCGGTGAGTATCCCCAGCAAGCCGAGAGAGCATTTACCGCTGTCTATGTACAATACATATATAGAAGAAAAAAACAAATCCAATAGTTATAACAATAATAATAACAGCAATTAAGTTAAAATACCGCGGCTCCTTATATGCTTTTTTTTCCAGCTCTCCTTCCGAAGTGTTATTCTTTTGTTGAACGCCGGGCAGATCTGCCTGCGTCAGTTTTATTTCACGCTGGCGCCGCGATGCGTCGTCTGGTTGTGCCGCCCGCCGTTCACCGCGACGTCCGACGTTTCGCCCGGATCTTGTTCAGGAACAGATTAGGGCAGGCAGGAGGAAGAGGAGCAAAGGAGGTGGGGGTGGCAGCGGAGAGCGATTCGGCCCTCACGCAGACGCTGAAACGGCTCCCACGGCGCGGAGCGAAGCCATCGATCGTTGTTGCCCAAACAGTGAACGATGCGCGGGTGCGAACCGAGAACGCATCGCGAGAGCTGTCAGGCAGATCCGTTGGGACCGAGAGCGCACGTGGTGGTGGTAGGGCAGTGGTATTAGGAGGAGGGTAGAAGCCTTAGGAATGAACAGGCAAGGCGAGTTGCCTCTGACATAGTGCGTTTGGCAGGGGTGGCATGTTGGTTAGAGTGTGCGACCGGTAAGTGGGAATTTGTAAGTTCAAATGCTGGGCCGAGGGGGGGGGGTTGATTCAATCCTTTACCTTTTCAGAGTATCTCCGGGACCTTTTTTGGCAGTATCAATATTATGAACAAAAATAAGAACAGGTTACCTTTTCTGGCAATAAAACATGTGTTAAGATTATTGCATGTTTTTGCCACAAGTACGTGTGGTAAATGCAGACTTGATGCCTTGAAAACGGTATCTATTTGATGTTTGAACATCTTAACAACTGTTTAATTGCCAGAAAGGGTAAAGCCTATTCTTATGTATTCATGATAATAAGGAGTTTTCGCTTTGTGAGGTCCACATTGGTTGTCCTGTACAATCACTCGCCCCGCCATAGCAATATGGAATTTCCATTGCTGGCTGGATTGATAAGCGCATTCCCACTCTCTGCTTGCCTTTGACTAAATGTGTCAATCATAAATTAAACGGACAAATTATACTGGGAGCCTAAAAGCTCTGTTTAACAGGATTGCAACCTCGTTGTATACCTTGGTGCAGGTAAAACATTACATTATTTACGATTCAGCGTTTTTTTTTTCTTCAACCCAGGAAAGCCTCACCCTTGAGTCCCATGACTATTTTTTCAGGTGTATTCTGTCACATTTCCACAGTTGGGGAGGTGGCATCGATTTACGTACATATATATTCCAATTGAGGAATCCAGGGCGATTTGAACCGCAAACACATTTTTGGGCTAAAAACACCGCAAAGGTGGTGACACCCCTTTCGTGAGATGGCACAATCCCATGCACGTCAGAGCTGAGCTTTCCTTCAATACCAGGATGTACCAAGATCTCAAAACGGGGTTGGGGGGGGGGGAGTTGAATATGGCAAAACTTTCACCCTGCAATGTTGGCCAAGCGAGCGCGCGTTCCTCTGGTCCCGAGTCCCGTTTTGCGCGACTCAGGGCCACGGGATTGAACGGACCAGATTTCCAAATTTCAAATTCCCACACTGCCGTCCCCACCGCGGTATTCCCGGCCCCTCGGAGCGCAATCAATCATCCCGAAAACACGTCACCATTACCCTCATAACATTGCCGTGGCCTCAGAGTGCATCTCGGGCCGTAATTATATCAGGGATGCCGATAGGGGGACAGTGATGGATGGTCGTGTGTGCGTCGTCGTGTGCCGATATCAAAACCGCGGATGCTGCGTTGTCGTCTCGCGCGTATGGAAGGGCTGCGACGTTACGCGGCGCCGCACGCAAGCAATAACCGAAATAATATCGCTCATCACGGGACATTATATATATATCGCGTCTCCTCGCTTGCGGCAATGAAGAGTCGGCGGGGGAGGTACGCAGCTCCTGCCCAAAAAAGCGAAGCGCACCCAAGTGGATGAGTTCCGCAGCACTGCGTCCGAGGGCTGGACGCGAACAAGCTCAAAGAACAGGCAGCGAGAGGTTATTTGGGAGAGAGAGAGGGGTCGGGTGGGGGGGGTGAGCCGTCTTGCTGTCGGTAATGTCACTGCGATCTTCCCAGGAGGCTGTTTTAGAGTTGGGTTTTGCGGGGTGAGGGACGGACGGTGGGCGAGACGGTCATCGAAATTTGATTCGAGCGTTACTTAACAACCGCGTGTGGTCCAGCAAAGCAACAGAAAACAACAACCCAGCTTCGTGGTGTCATATTTACATCCCGTATGTACATCGACGGCGCTGTGAGTTGTACACAGTCCTGCGTTGTTTACAAACGGGTGCACAAAAAAATTGCACATTTGGCGTTTTTTTGTTTTTTTACAAGCCTGCAACGGTGCTGCGTGGACTCCTGTTGGATGCTGTGAGAGCTCGCGTCCCGTAGTCCGCTTAGCGTGTTATACCCTCCCAACACCACCCCTTCCAACTGCCCAGTGTAGCACGGGTTATATACGTGCGAATGTGTGTACGCACCGAATGTATTTATGTACATGACCGTGAGTTTGTTCCGTATTTATATGCTGTACAAGTCGGTTTAGTTGGGAGGAAATCGAAACTGCATTACGTCGCCCGTGTCCATTTAATAGACTAAAGTGTCTGCAGTGCCGTGTGCATCAATAAAGGCACTTTTTAAAAAACACCTTGGCAAAAAAAAAAAATGCTATATACACACACACACAGAGATAAACGGATATTAATAGGGAAGAGGTCAATAGGTTAGAGGGGAAAATAAAGATCTTAATGCATGTAAGACTCGGACTAACGTTTACTTTATCATCATATTCTAAGTTTCGTCCCGTTCACTACGGTACATTGTAGCTGTGTGACGATATGATCAGAACCTAAGAGTTTCAAAAAGCAACTGCTGTCCAGCGGGACGTCATCTTGGCGCCCGTCTCGTTCTCAAAACGTTTCGACAGCCCCCGACGGTTTGTGTATATACACATACAAAACATCATACCGTGTACGTATATGTAGCCGTTTACATTACACCACATATGTGCCTATATATATAAGCATGTGTGTGCATATATATAATTATAATACTGATTTTTTTTTTTGTTAAACAATCGCCATCTTCATAATATTCGTCATAACGGTTCACCTCCATCCTCATCATCGTCATCATCATCAGCCCGTGCATTGGGTCCATTGTAAGGGCACCTGAGCAAAAGCCGCTGCTCATTAAAGCTTGTTGTACGCGGCCTGTTTCTCGAGCACCTCCAGGTAGTCCGGCTCGCACTGCAATCTGGCTCGCATCTCCAGGTACTCCCCGCCGCCTGCGCCTCCGGCGACGGCGGCAGCGGCAGCAGCAGCAGCAGCCGTGCCGTTGGGTGAACCAAAGAGCACTGTCTCTCTGATGACTCCCTCGGGGTGCGGCTCGCACGCTTTCCTGCAGGACGCCGAACGGTATCCGCATCCGTACGCCTGATCCCCGCCACTCAGCAGCAGCTGCTGGTTCCCCTGCTGCTGCTGCTGCTGCTGGTGGTGAAGCAGCAGCTGGTGTTGCTGCTGCTGATGATGCTGATGATGCTGCTGCTGCTGCAGGGTGATGGAGCCCTGCTCTGCATGCGTGCCCATGAGGCTCATCCTCGAGAAGGCGTCGGCAGCGGCGCACGTCGTCCCAGGGCCGTGCTCCGCGCCCGCGAACGAGTAGCTCATGCTGAGGATCTGCCGCTGGATGGTCTTGTCGAGGATGTCGCGGAAGGCGACCGGCTCAGCCTGCACCTCCTTGTACTCGTGCTCGCTGTCGCCCTCGCGCGGGATGTAGATGGGGTTCTTGCACATGGTGCCGATCGGCTGCGGGATGTACTCGTAGAGGTGGCGCGACGCGTGGCGCTCGGGCGGACCCGGCTCCGCCTTGGGCTCGTAGAATCCGTAGTCGAGGGGGATCGCCGCCAGGTCCTGGTTGAGCGTCGTGTCGCACTGGCCCTGGGCGGCGGCCTTTCGCCGCCGCAGGATGAACACGAAGAGGCCCGCCGTGGCGAACACGGTGAGGATGAGCACGATGAGCAGGCTGAGGATGAGCACGGAGAGCGGCACGGCGCTCTTGCCCGAGATGACGCCGAAGCCCGAGTTGGCGGACGTGGTCTTGTCGAAGTCGGGCGACCACGTGTGCGATCGGTGGTCGTTGGCCGGCGGGTCGGGGCACAGCGCCTCGAAGGGCAGCGAGCGCAGCCGCTTGGCGGCGAACCGGGCGGGCGACTCGCACGTCACCTCGCTGTGCACCACGCCGCCGCTCAGGCCCTCGATCCACTGCTTGAGCGTCACGGCGTCGCAGCCGCACTCCCACGGGTTCTCCTGCAGGTCTATCTGCACGATGGCATGCAGGTGCTCCAGCACGCCGGCCACGGGCAGCCTCTCGAAGAAGTTGCTCCGCAGGTTGAGGCGGGTGATGGCCATGCCGGCGAACGCGCCGTGCGGCAGCGAGCGCAGCTCGTTGTTGTTGAGGAACAGCAGCTGGAGGCCGCTCAGCTCATTGAAGGTGCCCGCCAGGATCTCGCGGATCTCGTTGAACTCCAGGTAGAGGTACTGCAGGCGGCGCAGGCCCGCGAACATGCCCGGCGAGAGCGTCACGATGTAGTTGGTGTTCAGGTAGAGCCGCTGCAGGTTGGTGAGGTTGGCGAAGGCGCCCTCGTGGATCGACGAGATGCGGTTGTTGCCCAGGTGCAGCAGCTCGAGACTGGCGAAGTCCTTGAAGTCGAGCTTGCGGATGGTCTTGATAAGGTTCTCGGGCAGATAGAGCTTCTTGGGGAAGAGCGGTCGCGGCAGCAGCGCCGGCACGCTCAGGATGCTGCGGTTGTGGCAGTTCACCGTGAGCCCCATGTCGCCCGTGTGAAAGTTGCAGCTGCACACCGTGGGGCAGCTCGTGACGACGGGCGCCTTGGCCTGGACGCCCACGATGGGGCCGAGGTTGGTGCCCCCGCGCGAAGCGTTGAGGGCCTCCGAAGGCGGCGGGAAGTCTTCGCCCGCACGCTCAGAGCACAGCTCGCGCCGTGGGAACTCGCTGAGGTCCTTGCCCCGCAAGCGGAACGGCGTCTCGCACATCACCTCGCCCACGAGCACCGAGTGCGACAGGTGGTCGAGCCATGCCCTGAGGGCATCCAGCTCGCACGTGCAGTTCCACAAGTTCTCCTCCAGCTGGATCTCGGCGATGCGGTCCAGGTGCTCCAGCAGGCCCCGGTGGGGCAGCGTCTTGAGGCGGTTGCCGCGCAGGTCCAGGTGGCGCAGCGTCACATTCCGGAAGATGTCGCCGGGCAGGTGTTGGAGCAGGTTGTCGTTGAGTATGAGAACGCGCAGCTTGGTCAGACCCCAGAAGGCGGCCGCCTCGATGTGCCGCAGGAGGTTGTAGTCAGCCTGCAGGTACTCCAGATTGTCGAGGCCCAGGAACGTGTCGTTGCGGAAGACCTCCAGCTTGTTGCTGAACAGGTAGAGGCGGCGCAGGTCCTGCAGGCCCAGCATGGCACCGGCCTGAATCTCGAGCAGGCCGTTGTTGGCCACGTTGAGCGAGACCGCTGCTCCGTAGTCGACGAAGTCATTGAGGTAGAGGGCACCGATGGAGTTGCCGTTGAGGAACAGCTTGTAGGGCCGCGGCGGCACGACGGCGGGCGGCGCACGCAGCTGGGACATGTCCGAGAAGCCGCGGTTGTCGCAGTACACCTGCAGAACGTTGTCCTTCTCCTCGCACCCGCACATGACGGGGCACGGGTCGGGCCCTCCGGCTCCCCCTGCGCCGTAGGCGGCCGCTTGCCGGAGCTCGGTGGGCTCGGCGGCGTGGAGGGCGATCGCGAGCAGGAGAGCCGGCAGCAGCGGCAGCAGCGGCGGCGGAGGCAGCGGCGGTCGCAGTCGCAGTGGAGCCATGAACGTCCCCATTGACGCGCTCGCTCACGGCGGAGGCGAGGGGGTGGACGTGGCGTCCGAGGTGCCCTCCGACGCAGGGCGGAGGTGGGTCGGTGGCACCGGGGGGGGAGCGGTCTCCGTGCGGAGGACGGAGGCCACCTGCGAGGGAGGCAAGATGTCAGCGGCATTGTCACGCGGTCGCCAAGCTTCAGTCAGACTCGGCAAGCACAAGTGGATACATCTGTGGAGGGAGCTTCAGGGCTCATCGGATTTCTCCGGGATTAATAAAGATTTTGATTTTCGCGTCATGAGAAGCATCTTGTTACTCAACATAACAACTGTGGACGTTGGTCTGTGGGTCAAGGTTGCTGATGGAATGCAAGAACAATAATAATAATAATAATAAAATAGTTTGTATATCCAGGAAGAGGAGGAATCTGCATTGGAATCCTTGGGAAATTTCATCAATGAGTATGGCAGAGATCTCAGATGAATTGTATGCACACGAAGGAGTATCACTCACTCTGCACAGATGTATTTTAAGAACCCACGTGTCATACTGCCATCTCCTAGCTACCTCGGAGCCCAAATGGGTTTCCCAGCTTCACAAAATTCTTCACCGTCTCCTCCAAACGTGCTCTAGTGCGGTTGTGCACCACCGCATTGCTTCCATCTCGAACTAATAACGTATATGTCTTTCATCAGTTAATGTATCAGGGTCCCCCCCACCCCTCATTTAAGCATTTGTCATTATCTGCTATTCATGTATAAATAAAAAAAAACGGCGAATGCGCCAACTCCCTTCAATTGTCTCGGTGTTTTGCAAGGCACCGCACACTGCAAACTCTATCGTTCTGCCCTCCCTCCGCTCTGACGAATGACCATTGCTTGAAGCGCTTTATACATTATATTTACCGTGTGAATTACGAGGTGGTGGGTGAGCTTTTGTACAGTCCACACAGTCGCTTATTGCTTTATTTAAAGATGGATTGGTGCAGGCCTGCAATAGCTCGCTTACGAAACTGCTGGCCGAAGTGCCTCCATTAGAGGTAGCTCTAGACAGCCGCTCTAGAGGGTATTTTGCCTACTCTTCCATGCTGGAAAGACATCAGCACCTACTATAAGACCATGGCAGCATACATTTATAGATTGATCGACTGTCTGTGTATTAAAACTAAACAAAACATGAAACTACTTTATATTTTACCAGGTAAGGCCCACTGAGTTATATAGCTATTTTTCAGAAGCGACCTGGCCACAAATGATTGCTTACCTAAATGGATTATCAGGTGGGATTTTTTCGTAACCAAATACTCTAAGCACATGCCGATTCTAAATGTGGAGGGGAAACCCTGAGTTATCAGAAAAATCCACGTGACCACGGGGAGAGAGGCATGCAAACTCCTGTGACGAGATGTTCACGATCAGATCAGGAAGACACAGCGAACCCATTCTTGCCACTAAAACCCCGAATCCTCCATTTTCCCAAGAGGAGCACCCATGTTTGTTGTTTATTTATTTAAAAAAAATCTGAAATGGCTACATCGTCTCGACCACCGGTCGTCCGCCTGCCATCTGGCGTAATCTACCGGCCGCGGGGGCAATAAGCCAGCGAGCAAAGCGAGCGGGCAAGCGATCGCAGGGAGCAATGGGCCTAGGGCAAAAGTAGGCACGCATGCGACATTCGACCCGAAATGCCAAGCCAAATGCCGCACGAGATGTCTGGGGGCGAGCAACGTCGCCAAAGCCAGCACAAAACGCTAGCGTGCCTTCCGCCGGCTTGTGCCAAGTTTGCCATCTGCTGAAATTGATACCACTCAAATCGCTCGGTACACGCCTTTCCTTTCGGTTATTGTGCCGTGCGGCGAGGGGGGTGGGGTGCGTTGTAGTAGTTTCACAAAAGCGATTTAGCCGGCCCATGTTATATCACTGCTGCAGAAATACTTCGGTCTTGGCAAGCCATGTTCCTTGTACGCAGGTGCTTCAGTTTCCTCCCATATGCCCACCACTCGTTATTGGACACGTCTAACCATCGCCGCGTAGAACACTCAGAAAATAGAAGTCTGACTCCAAAGGATTCCCCGGATAAATCAAGGTGCATCCATATTAATGTTGTTAGTTCGAATGCGTACGCGAATGTGAAGGCTGGGCAATTATGTTCGGGCGCCACGCTGCCAGGGTCATGACACTGGACTGCCTTGCGAGCCCTGGAGGTGTGTGCCATTTCGAACACCGTGTCCACTCACACTCATTATGTTACAATGCTGATTAGCGATCCTAATTATGCGATATTTCTCACAGTATTACATCATTGTGATGGGACGACCTTTACTTTTTTTTTTACCAGGTAAGGCCCACTGAGCGTTGCGGCTGTTTTTTAGAAGCGACCTGGCCACAGAGGACATCTCAACGGAGTGGCTTCTCAGCTAGAAATGTATTGCAGCCAAATAAACAAAACGCATGTTGCTTCTCGGTGTGGAAGGTAAAAGCAGGGGGACTCGGAGAAAATTCCACATGACCACGGGGAGAACATGCAAACTCCAAATATACAGCAGGTGTCAGGGTCGGGATCGAACCCACGACCTCCTGTATACCAGGTGAGGGAGCTAACATCTCGCCAATGTAGTGACCTCACCAGGGCTGCAGACCAGGCCACGTCATCATCATCTTCGTGCGCTCGATACGAGGAGAAGAAGCTTGTTTTGACTATCTTTTTTTCAACGCAACTCCCATATCAAATGCAGGACAATGTGACTCAGCAGGAAGATCTGACCCACACGAAGATACTAAGCATTGGTGGCTAATATTTACTTAAGGATTTAGGAAACCGATCAGTCAATCACCCAGCTTTGACGCAGTCACGTTGTGTTCAATGCATGGTCAATACACCTACTGACCAGACCAAGGACAAATATCGCCCATATAGCCTTTAATAGACTGTAGGGGCAGGTGCTCTGAGCGTGCACCTATTGAGGCCAGAACGGTACACGAGGGGGTGGGTGGCCAGCACCACACCCGAGCACCTTTGTTTTTTAGTAGCGATGCTTACACACCGCATCACGTACTCACTGAAGGCTGAGTCGACTGAGGAGAGGTCTAAGACCAGTTCAGAAAATCGTCACTAGTGTTGGCCGTGAGCGGGAATTGAACTCTGGTCGCTGGGTTCATAGCACCATCTGCTGCACTACCGCTCCCACAACAAACACACACACACATAGCTAAGAGTAATACCACCAACCAATCCAATTCAGTGGGATCAGATGATTGGGTGGATACAAAAAACCCTGCACCGATTGGTTTCAATTTCCATGCCAGGAGATTGAATCGAACCGGTGACCTCTGGATTGCAAGTCCAGTGCGCTAACCAGTACACCATAGCAGAATCACATACACACACACGGACAACAACAAAAACACCTCCTAGTTTTACGTGTGTATCATCTGGTACTGTGTTGTGACCACCTGCATTGTCTGTCCCTGTAACATCGAAAGATATTCCCGCTCGAAACATATTCCCGCTCACGGCCAACACTATTTTACGGAGCAGAAAATAAATAGGAGCCGGTGGACGTGGAATTCTTCACGGGTGCGTATGAGGTGGGGGTGATGGGGGTGGGGTGATGAGGGGGGGGGTGATGGGGGTGGGGTGATGGGGGTGAGGTGATGGGGGGGTGATGGGGGTGGGGTGATGCGAGGGTATGGCAATCCGTACGAACCTGGGAGCACCCGAGTTTGATTCCCGCTCACAGCCAATAACGATGACGATTATCTGAACCGGTCCTAGGCCTCCCCCTAGGTCGACTCAGCCTCAAATGAGTACCTGGTGCGGCCAGGTGTTGTGCTGGCCACCCACCCCCTCGGGAACGACGGTGGTGAGATGTTAACTACCTTGCCTGGTATACAGGAGGTTGTGGGTCCGATCCCAATCCTGATGCCTGTATGTTTAGAGTTTGCATGTCTCTGGGGCCGTCCATTAATGACGTCACGCGATTTTGGACGATTTTTGAACCCCCCCCTCCTTCATCACACGGTGTCACCACAAGTCAGACCCCCCCTCGTATATGACGTCACAAATATCTGCCCCCCCCAAAAAAAAAACCATGCTTTAAATCGCTTTAAACTATTGTCATTGTAGTGCGTATTTAATGTGGCGCTGCACTCTGATGTTGTAGGAGAAAACGTCTATTTAATTGAATAGAACGTGTTGTCTATATTTATTTATAGTTGCGCATTTTGATGTGACGTCACATTTCTCAACTCCCCCCCTCGTCACACATCGTCACAAATGTCTGACACCCCCCCCCCCCCAGGTGCGTGGCGTAATTTATGGACGGCCCCTCTCTCCCTGTGGTCGCGTGGATTTTTCACTGGGATCCCCGGTTTTCCCCTCTACATTTAGATTCAACGTGCGTTCAGAGGATTTGGCTGCCATACATTTCCACGTGATGATAAGCCACTTCGTTGAGCTATCATTTGTGGCCACTTCGCTTCTGAATAATGGCTACATTGCTCATTGGGCCATACCAGGTCAAATGAAAATAGCATATTGTTTATCCTGTGCCGTGCCGGCCTTCATAGGTGCTAGCTAACAACACTTGCCCCAACAGTCTGTTGAGGCTATACGGGGGATCTTTGTCTTGTATTGAGCGCGGGGGGGGGGGGTTATACGGACGGTGGTGCTATGGGCGATGTTGCATGAGAGGTTTCACAAACAGCGCCGTCACGGCTCTCGACACAAGGCCAGAATTCCCCGAGATGCCTGCTTCGCTCGCTGGCCGCGTCTACCCATTCACTTACCCAGCCAATTTAAGGACAGCAAATACCGTCGCCTTTAATATCTCTCCTAATGAGCAGCTTTGTTTTCTCTATTGGGGTTTTGTTGTTGTTGCTGCTGCTGTTGCGTGAAAAGAAGCAGCAACTGATTTGGTCTTAACGGACGAGGCAGGGAGACCTTCTGTTTGTATTTAATGTGAGGAGTTTAAGTCACACTTGTGCATTTGTACAGTGTAAATGGTTGGCGTAACGGGTAAGAACATTGGACTTCCGATCGAAAGGTCCATCTTTCGATCGGAGTTCGTCTCCGGGCGTGGACGTTTTTAAATCATCCCACCTCTGTCCACCCAGCATCATAAATGGTTCACGCCACAGTTGCGTTGGAACGGCCTCCTTATCAGCTCAGGGAGTGCGGCAGTAATTGGCCAGGCAGGGGCCCCAACATTTAATTTGCACAATTTGCGGGCGGCAAACGTCACCGCTCTAATTAAATGAAAATAAAACGCGGAGCGCTGATGGAAGGATTTTCATGAGAAATAAATACATTTAAACAACCGTTTTAAAAATAGTGCTGTTGCTCTTTTTACAATGTTGCTGAAAACATTGTCAAGGGGGCCCCAGCTGGTCGCTTTGGCCACGGGGTGGGGAGTGGGGGGGGAAACAAGGCACGCCCTGCCCCCTCGCTCGTTACGCTACCGGTTACGCCGCAGTCAGTCAATAGGCAAGTCGCGTCTGGTAGGGTAAAGTCTGGGTAGTCCCACTTATTCTCATATGTCTGGCCCTTCGCTGAAAGAGTCGGTCAAAAATGTTGCGCCCTTCAGCGGAGCTCTCTGGAGCCACCTCAAGTCAAAGGCAGACCACCAGCAGTGGCATAAGGAAGCAGTTTCAGGGCTGAATCTTTATCTGTTTCGCCTGTGCTATTTACAATGCATCCATTTCGCGTTGTGATATTAACACGAGTGCCGCCAATTAAAATAACAAGTCGTTTATTGAATTAATGCATTTTTGAGAGAGAGTAAATTACTTTGAAGTCACAATACACTGCGCGTGACAGCTAACATCTCATTGCAAACGGTGACTTTGTCGGATCTTGGAAGCTAAACAGGTTTGAGCCTGGGTAACCATTTGATCACAGATCAACATGTGCAAACAGGTTGGCATAGGGCTTGCGGGGTATGATGTTACATCGGCGAAAGACGGCAGTACATACAAATCCAACGCAGTACCATATGTCTATCCTTCCACTTCTCTGCTCACTGCATTCACCGATTCGCACTGACCAGTACGCTGAAGTTTGGGCAAAAAACCTCCACGATGCACAGAGCATGGGGAGGCCCTCATCCAGCAGTGGATTAACCACGACTGATGCTCATAGTCCGGGCGAGTCTAATCGGAGAGGGCTGTATGGATCTGTTGATGACCATGATCACTCCGACAACAATGATGATGAGCGTAATGTTGACGATTCCCACACGAGTCCTGTGTTGAGAGTTATTGCTTCCTGCCATTGAACGTCGGTAGTCTGTGTCTCCCCTACTACCTACACAGGCATCAGCATCATCCATTATCTATCCACTGCTGGATGAGGGGCTCCTCACACCGTATTGGTCAGCATGGGTTTCAGAATGTGTGAAGCATCGGCGGTGGAGCATGGCACACAGTACAACGTAGGGTGCGAAAGAAGTTCAACATACATACAACAATGGATTTAGCTACACGGCTCTCTGCTGCAACAACCTAGGCCCACAGTAGCCTGTTTTTGGAGGGTAGTTGCCCGACCTTGCACGATCCGGTCTTACACCTGCTTAGCTTCTCCGACTTGATGAGATCGGGCGCGTTACAAGTGAATTGGTCCACAACTCATTGGACCGGATACTGCTGGACAAGCATTGGGCAAGAGCGAACTGCTTTGATGCCCCTGTATTGCAGAAGCCAGGCTCCAAAATGGAAATGAAAGGGCCTTTTGTAATGCTACTTGCGCCAGCCTTCAGGTCGATGTACACCCCTCCCCCTGTCGGTGGAGGGGCCTCCGCTAAGAGGGAGCGCTGAAGATTCCCGAACGAGAGTGATGTTTGCCTACTTTTCCAGGTCTTTGGTAGAGGTGGGAGTAAGTGCCCACACGTGTACCCCACCACATCGCGGACCTGCTGTCCGACTCGCTTGTGGTGTGGTCTTATCCATTTGCACGTCTGTGAAAAAGAACTTCATTTGCTCATCAGAGTATTACAGCCTTATTAAATTTACTGACGGTGCGTCAACTGCCACGCTGGGAGACCGAATCGAAGTGGCGACCTCCCGTCTCGTCCAAGTTGCTCACCATTATACCGCGGCCAGTATCCCCCCAGCGTTTTAACGTGGGTTTGTATTATAATATGTGTTTTGCCCAGTGCGCTTTCATGTTGATATGCAGGGTCACCAGCGCACAGCGCTCGCTGCAGGCGGTGGCTCTATCACGAGAGTCTAATAGAGAATAATTGAAAGCGTACGGCTTCGTAGTGCCGAGGCCAAAATAATTCCCAGCAATGGCACAGGTAAATTAGCGTGGAGCTGCATGTGCTGGTGTGAATGCGCCGTGCGATTTGTCACAAGCGGCCGCAGCGTTGCTTTGGATTAGACGGGCATGCCCAAAGGCTTGCGGAGCTAACGTTGGTGCTAAGCATGTGATGATGCACCAATTCATCAATTAAAACGGATTTCTGAGCTTATAACGAGTGCATCTAATTGCGCGTGCAAGAGTCGATTATATACAATTCGTAGAGAGTGATGCATGAATGGTATGCTAATGTTGCATTTAGGTTTATAGAGTGAACTAAGCAGTATAAATTAGGAGGAATAAATACGCGACAATGAAAGCTAGGTGGCGGCAACAAGAGAGAGCGTTTCATTATCGAAACGCATCGTGACAATTTATCGATTCATAAAAGGTGGTTTGGTGTGGTGTGAATAATTTTATTACTCGGAGGTATTTCCAGGCAGAAATGGGTAAAGGTGCAGCCCTGCAATTCCTTTCTCCTGCCACCGCTGGTGGGAGGACCTCCACTAAAGGGAGCTCAACATAGCCCCGATAGAGGCTCTTTGGCCTACTCCTTCCATGCTGGCTAAACATCTTGGAAGAGCTGGGAGTACTCACACTTTACACCACCACACGCGACCTGTCGGTCGACAAACCGTGTTGATGAACCCATTCATATTACTGCTGGGTGGACAGGGGCGGCTAGGCGGATTAACCAACTTGCAGCATTGTTTCAAAAGCCGCGCGAGGTGTTAACTCCCTCGCCTGGTATGCAGGATGTCGTGGGTTCGATCCCGAACCTGACACCTGCTGTATTTTTCTCCGGGTCCTCCGGTTTCCCCCCTCCACATTCAGAATCAACATGCGTTGTAGAGTTTTTTGGCAGATACAAATTTACGCGTGATGAGCCACTTCGTTGAGCGGCCGTTTGTGATCAGGTTGCTTCTGAAAAAGAGCGATATAGCTCAGTGCGCCTTACCTGGAAAATATACACGCATATTTAATATTTTCGTTCATAGACTAGATTTAACTAGCTCCTTGTGCATTAAAACGCGAGCGTTCTAACCATTACACAACAACAGCCTCCTCTGACGGCATTAATTCATATAAATAAAAAAAATTTTAGCACAAGGGAATGTGTTAATGAATCTACTTTGTTACGTTTTGTGATTTTTTTAGACTCACGATCAAAGGTGCCAACTTAAAAAAAGAAAGTAAAAATAAAATATGCTCGTGAAATGACAGTGAAAAATTGTGCAATTACGATGTTCGTAGGAAGTGCATTTCCATTTAAATATGATGAATTGGTTATAGATTTGGGTCCATGCGTCCCGCAGACGTGCATGAATAATTGAATAAAAATGTACGAAGAAAATCCTACAAATCTATGGCATTCATACATATATATCCGCAGTGACACGAGGGCCATTCAAATACGGCTCTCGTGCCCGTGTGCATTGAAATTACTCGATTTTTTTCAATTCACCAAAACATTGGGACACGACGGAAGAAACTTCAATTCCCGCTCTGAGGATTATTATTTTTTGTGGTTGTAAACTGCTGCCCTATCGGGAGATTTTCCCCTTGACATTAAAACGTCTGCGTGACATTCAGTAGTGAGGACATAGGGGCAGCCTTGCAATATATTCTTAGGTTGTTTCGGTAAAGTCACGTAGGTAAAATAAATAAATTAATACAAGTAAAATAAAACAAAATAAAAAAATTCACGACGTTTCGGAAGCAACACAAGCCTCCGTCTTCAGGTGGAACCGTCAAAGCCACGACAGCTGTATCAAGTAAATGAGAGATCACAGCCTTGCAATGTTTTGCTCGTGCCACTGTTGGCCTCCACTGGAGAAAACACAAAATGTAGCCCCTCCCCCCGCACGGCAGCCTATAACAACCTGGCTATGCACGATTGTGACCCAAACGCAGCACTATCCGCGCTCAAAAATGCTGCTTATCTTCCCAGATTCCGATGAGGTAGCGCACATCACAAGTGATTTAGTTTTAAGCTCGTTGTTTGTTGAACTTATTTCGCACCGTACGTAGCCAACCGTTGCTAATCGTTGGTTGATATTGAACAGGACATTGCTGGAAGAGCACACGTGTCGTTGGAAAGTGATTCCCCTTGGGTTGCAGAACCCAGACGTCTGACTGTGCGCAAGCCTCTAGATGAAAGGTGAAGCCCCGCAATTGCGTAGTTGTGTCACTGCTGGTGGAATGAGAGGGGGGGGGGGTGCATCCAGTGATATTCAGTAAATCATTCATGGAAAGTAGCTTTTGAAAGAGGGATTTCTCCACACCCAGATAATACAGCGTGGTCAGAGCCTCATCTTCTTTGCTTCGAGCAGGGATGGTCTCAGTTTGTGGACCCCCCCCCGTGGAAACAAATTCGAAGCCGAGCAAATCACGACAGTCTGCGTCTGATAGCTCAGAGTGTGTGCGCGCGCAAGTCTGTTTGTAATGGTTATGCTGAAAATAATAATAGAGAGAGAGAGAGAGAAAATCCCGTGGTCTTTTTGGGGGCAATTTGAATGCATGTTTATTATTAGCCTACAAAGAGGCAATTACCTGCATCCCGCGGCACCGTTTTTGTTTGTTCCCTTCCTGGTGATAGGTGACGAACGAGCTGCTGCTTAATCCTATTTGCGAATTTTTTTTTACATGGACCGACTACACAATCGTGCGCCGTAAACACACACGGATTGATACACCGCTCGCTTTGTATGAGGTCGGGCAAAAAAACGCGAAAGCAAAATCATCGTGGGTCATCGGCAATCAGCGCACAGAGCCCGTGTGTTAATGACTTACAACCACTTACAGGGGCGCTGTGTCTCGTGCGGGAAATGTGTCGCGAAGAGGATCTGCCGATGTTGTTGTCGGTGGTGGTGGTGGTGGTAGTGCGAGTAGCCGAGCCAAGACGGCTTTGCGGCGTGAGTCACCGTTCACGAGTCACGCCGCCGTGCGCGTGCGTGCGTGCGCGTGCGTGCGCGTGCGTGCGCGCGCGCGTGCATGGACGGCGACGCACGTGGAAGAGAGTCGTAAGTCAAAATGTAAAAGGGCGATGAAACGGCGCCGCCCCTGCCAAAGGAAGGACGCAGATCCCCCCCCCGTTTAGCCTCGACAGATTGTTGGGGAAAGTGCTGTTAGCGAATCGCACCTATGAAGGCCGGCACGGTACACGAGGGGGTTGGTGGACAACACTACGCCCGACCGCCTTTGTCTCCCCGTGGCGATGCTTTTTTGTTTTGTTACACCGCACCAGGTACTCATTTGAGGCTGAGTCGACCTAGGGGGAGAGGCCCCAGGACCGCTTGAAATAATCGTCACTGGTGTTGATCCGCGAGCTTAAATTAAACTCGGGTCGTCTGACTCATAGCGTGGCGCGCTAACCGCTCCGCCACCGCTCCACCACCGCCGCCTCGCAACGACACGAGGCTAGCGATGGACGACACCGCAGTCAAACCGATATTGGGGCACTTTGCATTGTCCCCCCCACCACCACCACCCCACCCATCGTTACGTTCCTGGAAAATTGCATTTGAAAAGATGGCACGGAGGCCTCGGTGGCCCCCGAGGGCTGTCTGTGATTTATATATCAGGCGGGGAGACATCACCACCCGCCACCCACCCACACACCGTTCGTCCGAGCTATACCATCGCCGATTGTTATCACAAAATTGAACCCCCCCCCCCTCCGTCTCAACGACCACCCCTGTTAACGACTAATCGCTAAACGTCGGGGCTGCATAGAGCCCAATGTGTAGTGTATAATGTAGTGTATAGTCGTGTAGCGTGTTGTAGTGTAGTGTATAGCAGTGTAGCGTATAGTATAGTAGTGTAGTGTATAGTATTGTAGTGTATGGTAGTGTAGTGTATAGTGTAGTGTATTGTCGTGTATAGTGTAGTGTATGGTGTACAATAATGTAGTGTATATTAGTGTGTCATAGTGTAGTGCATAGTGTAGTGTATAGTATTGTAGTGTATAGTGGTGTGGTGTATGGTATGGTAGTGTATAGTGTAGTGTATAGTCGTGTATAGTGTAGTGTATGGTGTACAATAATGTAGTGTATAGTGGTGTGTCATAGTGTAGTGTATAGTGTAGTGTATAGTATTGTAGTGTATAGTGGTGTGGTGTATGGTATGGTAGTGTATAGTGTAGTGTATAGTCGTGTATAGTGTAGTGTATGGTGTACAATACTGTAGTGTATAGTAGTGTGTCATAGTGTAGTGCATAGTGTAGTGTATAGTATTGTAGTGTATAGTGGTGTGGTGTATGGTATGGTAGTGCATAGTGTAGTGTATAGTCGTGTATAGTGTAGTGTATGGTGTACAATAATGTAGTGTATAGTAGTGTGTTATAGTGTAGTGTATAGTGTAGTGTATAGTATTGTAGTGTATAGTGGTGTGGTGTATGGTATGGTAGTGTATAGTGTAGTGTATAGTCGTGTATAGTGTAGTGTATGGTGTACAATAATGTAGTGTATAGTAGTGTGTTATAGTGTAGTGTATAGTGTAGTGTATAGTATTGTAGTGTATAGTGGTGTATGGTATGGTAGTGTAGTGTATAGTGTATAGTCGTGTATAGTGTAGTGTATGGTGTACAATAATGTAGTGTATAGTAGTGTGTCATAGTGTAGTGTATAGTGTAGTGTATAACGACTAATCGCTTATCGACAGGCCTCCATAGAGCCCAATGTGTTCGCTTACCGACCATTGCCCAGTTAACGACGGCCTGCCGTAGGTACTGTAAGTAAATATTCATGAATACATTGATTAATCATGTTTCTTTTTATAGTATGTGTTTATAACGTTGTTAGTATCTTAATGCATGAGTATCTTTTGATTTAAAGCTTTCGTGACTGCAGGGATTCATATTCATGGTTCTTTCGGTAAAGTCACGTAGAAGGGAAATAATAAAATAATAAAAATATATTATTTCCCTTCTACGTGACTTTGCCGAAAGAACCAAGAATATGTATTAGTATCTATTGTTAAAATATGACAAAGGGTAACATTCAATGCTATCGGAAGGAATTAAGCCGTTAAAATATATTCCCTATATTCGCATAACGACCAGTTTCGTTGAACCAATCACCGGCGTTAATCGGAGGGGTTCTACTGTATTGCGCAATCTCTTGAAAACATAACTTTGATTTAATCACTTAATGTTGTTTTTGTTCATGCAAATTTCAGTCCAGCTTGAAAAAGCACAGAGGTGTTGGTCTTAATGATTTATAATTAGGGCCACATAAATGACCAATCTCTTAAGCTTAACAGTCTGGTAGTTGCTGGGTCAAATGATTTTGAATTTAACATTGGTGCTGCAAAGGCATTTCGTAAGTAAGAGGGCTGACTAATAATCTCTGTGAATATAAACACTACTACGAGGTGTTTGTCAATTTGCAATGTTAGTGTTTAATACAGATAGATTTCCATTCTGGCAGTGGTGGTCAAGAAGATCATGCTTATGATGATTATTTATAACTTAAAAAAAAAATCCAACATAAAAATATTTAAGACAGAATGGACCTGATTATATTTTAAATGTCTTCAGAACATATGATTCATGATAACTTACAACAACGAAAAAAAATTCAACCTAAAAAAGATTAAATTAATAAATAAATGTACCTGATTATATACTTGAAATGTCTTTAAAAAAATGTTTTTACGATAACTTACAACAACAACAATGCAACACATTAAATATGTAATAAAAAAAAATTACCGAATTGTTTACTTAAAATGTCTTTAAAAAATAACGGATTACCGTTGGTACGGGTTTTTTAATACACACAATGGACAGGAAGGACAAGATCAAAGGGCTCGCATAATGCGCATGCATAATGTACGTTGCCTCATTAACCCCCCCCCCTACTTTGCGCTAGAGCGCAGAAGTGTGGTCTACGCCTCTATATAAAAAAACGGAACAGGTGGACTTCTCCACAAATCTGGCTGTTGCCTGATGAAGCAAGTTGTAATTACTGGCAAAACGTCGTACTCAGTTTGTAAATGCTGTGGCTTGGCTTTCCAACACACCGGTGTGCTGTACTAGTGACGAATTGGCACGTTCTGTTTACGTGACGACCCTCATGAGTTGGCTGTGTCGGGTGGTGGCGGGTTTTAACGACACATTTAGATATTTACGCGATCTAACCCAAAAACCTCTATTATGGAGAAGTTCAACATACATACATGCAATTACCATGCTTGGTCGTTCTTACTAACATTTCTAACTGATCTTGGTCTGCGTTTATTATGAATAAAATGTATAACATACAAGCACAAAAATAGCAACCTTGAAAATATGTAATTTGAGACAAAATGGACCGAATTATATAAATAGTTATACTTTAGATTTCTTTAAAAAAAATATGAGCACTCTGGTAAATCTTATTGGTTCTTTCGGTAAAGTCACGTAGAAGGGAAATAGTAAAATAAATAAAATAAAACATAATTAAATAATTCTCACGATGTTTCGGCCACAACGCAAGCACCCGTCCTCAGGTGAAGAACTTCTTCTTCTTCACCTGAAGAAGAGGACGGCTGCTTGCGCTGTGGCCGAAACGTCGTGAAAATTATTTTATTATGTTTAATTTGTATCATTTAATTATTTCCCTTCTACGTCACGAAAGCTCTAAATCACTCTGGTGAAGTTAAAGGTGCAGCCCTGAAATGACCGGTTCATGCCACTGCTAGCGGAAAGGGTCACTACAGGTGCTGTCGAGCCCCCCCCCCACGCGCCCCCTAGCGGGCCATCTAACCTATGACCTCCAGTGCGCTCACCGTTAACATCACGGAAGTCCGCCCGGACGGTTATGAAACAACATTACAGATGCAAACACATTCGGTGCAGGTTTCAGGCTCTGAAAGCGAGGGCTGACCATGAATGATGAGATTCAAATTGTGAGAAAAGGAGAGATGGTAATTTAAATATTTGAAGTGTAATCGCTCATTGTATGCAAATCGCATGCTGCATTTTAATCAGCCTACTATAACTGCCCGGTGCTTGCTTATCTCCCCTACCTTATTCCCAAACTCCCTCTCCCAGCCTATTTCACTACATCTCTAAATCTTCCCCCGCTATCTCTGTGTTCCGTGCACACTCTTTCCACCCTTGTCTCAGTCGCTGCCTCTTTTTTTTTAATCCTTTATATTAAGTTCGCTTGCTTGCTTGCGTGCTTGCGTGCTTGCTTGCTTACGACCGTGCAAATCTTTCGGTCGTTTTTTAACCCACTTCCCGTGATCCAATCGAGCTGACATTTTCCACACAGACTCGTTGTGCGAGACAATTAATGTTCGTGAAAAAAAATTCCCAAAATTTTACATTGTTTAGGGAAAACAAATTAAATATTTAATTACCAATTGCTTAATACTGGCAGACAATCATCTGACCCATAGGTGGCAGCCATCTCAAGCCAGAGGACGAGAAGACTCTAGCCGCCACGCATATAAAGGATTTTTAGTGAAAAACTTTGTTTTTACGGGTTTACTTGTTTTAAACCCAATGCATACGACGATTTCTCTCTGCATGTTCGCATCCGTCTCTGTTCTTCTGCGTCTTCATGCGTCTGTCTCTCATCTCTCTCTCTCTCCCTCCGCATCTCAACCGCTCCCAACTCCCTTCCCCGACACACAAAGACAAAGATCCCCGTATAGCTCCAACAAACTGTAGGGGCAAGTGCTGTTAGCGAGCACCTATGAAGGCACGGTACACGAGGGGGTGGGTGGCCAACACCATGCCCGGCCGCCTTTGTCTCCCCAGTGGCGATATTTTACACACCGCACCAGGTACTCATTTGAGACTGAGTCGACCTAGAGAAAACCAAACGACCGGTTCAGATAATCGTCACTGGTGTTGGACCGTGAGCGGGAATCGAAAACGGGTCGCCGGGGTTCGTAGCGCGGCACAGCGCTAACCGCTGCGCCACCGCTCCACCAACACACGCGCGCACACACACACAGACGCGCGCACACACACACCGCAACGCCCGTACAGACGCACTCTCATTTGTATTAATGTTGCCGCTCGGCCCCCTCAATAGAACGCCGCCCCGCATCTCGCTCGTTCCCACGCGCGCCCGTCCCTGCGCCGACACCAGCACACACACACAACAAAAACAACGCTGAGGTCCCTCCTACTCCGCGCGCCTTCCCACGCAAGCAACAAAAACACTCGCGGGTCGCCGTTACCCAGCCACCGCGCTCACTGGATGGGACGTTTTGCGTGAGTGCGTGCGTGCGTGTTGTTGTTCTTGTCTCCCTGCGCATGTATCGTACATGCTTGCTGAATGTTCGATACAACACGTGTGCAGCTGTTAGACAAATACTGTACACTCCTGGATGTGAGACCCCCCCCCACACCACCTCCCGTTCCCGTCTCGTACCGTGCATGGTTGAAAGCCACGCTGCAGGTTAGTCCTGGGTTTGTGAAGGTGTCGCATAGGAGTAGAGTACAACCATTGGTGTATGCTGCGCTGCCCCCCATCATGGCCACCACACAGACCTGATGTGCGCGGCGTTTGCCCAAACAATATTTGTTTTCTTCCAGGCTCAACTTTGCTTAGCTTCCAAGTTATGAAGAGGTCAAGGGCATTCGTAATGATTTGGTGAAAATTGTTTTTCAGGGTGTGTTTAGTTTGTTGTCCTTTCCCCACATCTCCAATTAGCGCGGTGTGTCTACGTACGTACGTTATTACATGAACTCTATTTAAAACAATACGTCGTTGCATTTTGTACAGACGTAACGTTTATTTGCCTGTCATTACACAGTCAGTGGGCATTATATATTAGCACGATGATCACTGTCAATATTTATTGATAGCAAAACTCGAAGTGATTTCTATATGTAAAAAAAACTGCATAGAAGGACACTCATCCATTCTTCCTAACCCCTAGCTAATGGTGTACATTATAATTACCTATAGTATGGTCAAGTATACCCATAGCAAAACCAACCGTTGGTTTCAATAAGGAGTTGTAGGGACCCTTAGCAAGGAGTTAATAGTGGCCCTTAACCAAATCATCCGGTGTGCGCCTGATTTCATCCGATCTCAGCAAGCTTTGAGCCTTCTTATCAGAATACACGGATGGCAATTTCGCCCTAAAGACAGTTGTAATAGGCGTTGTTGCCGACAGAGGGCAGCACCAGACCTTGCGCTGACCCTGTATGTACGTTGAACTTCTTTTGCACCGTACGTAGCCAACCGTGCTAATCGGAGGTGCGGGGGAATGACAACAATCTAAACCCAAAAAGCAATTCTCAAGAAATGAGTCTTCAACCCTGCGTGGTGAAGCATGGACAATTAATCCCCTGCGACACACACGGCATCGGGAGGTCGACAACGCGCGACATCTTCGGACTGTCCGCGCGAAGCAGACGCTTCGGGGGGATGTGAATCAGGCAGAAGACAGTCGCCGAAGCCAACCTCACAAAAAGTCGTCCTCCCTAAAGAGTGTCACTCATCGCGACGCGCGTGCAACGCGCTGCACGTGTGTGTGTGTGCGCGCGCGTGCAACGCGCTGCACGTGTTTGTGTGTGCGCGCGCGTGCAACGCGCTGCACGTGTGTGTGTGTGCGCGCGCGTGCAACGCGCTGCACGTGTGTGTGTGCGCGCGCGCGTGCAACGCGCTGCACGTGTGTGTGTGTGCGCGCGCGTGCAACGCGCTGCACGTGTGTGTGTGTGCGCGCGCGTGCAACGCGCTGCACGTGTGTGTGTGTGTGCGCGCGCGTGCACGCATGCGCCACGGTGCTTTGGGAATGCCGTTACGAAGAAACGCTTTTGATTGGAAAAAAAAGGTTAATGCGTAGCTCTGCAATGCCTTTCTCACCACTCCACTGCCAGCAGAAGGGTTACAGAGCCACTCTTAGAGGAGATTTTGGGCCGAACTCTCCCACGCTGGCCACATAACCTCACCACACGCAACCCCACAGATCTACTAACTGTGTTGTGCCCGTCGCAACTGCCGGGTGGACAGAGGCAGGCGAGATATATTTCAGAAACTTGCCCCCTTTTGTTTCAACCGCCACAATCGGGAGATCGAATCAATCCAGCGACCACCGAATTGCAAGTTCAGCGTGCTAACCGTCACACCGCTGAGTCACACATCCCACTCTTTGTCAAATTAAACGGATAATGTTGACTACGCACCCCGGGTGTCACAGACGCAGCACGCTCCGTGAGAACACCCCCTCCACCCTCCCCCACCGATGCCGAGCTGCCTGTACGCTCTGGCATGCAGCCACGGGCGCACAAGGGATGCGCCCATCAGGTAAGTGTTCTTCGCAAGCGATTGAAACAAAAAGAACCCACGCGTTTCTCGACAATGAATAAGCCAGGCGCCATCTCCGCACGTCGGAAAGAGTTCGTATCAACAAACACCCGTGTCACTCTCTTGTCTCCAAGGCCGCCCACCCCACAGCACACACCCAATATCCTCAACCCCCACCACCACCATTCTTTAGTAATGCGAGGCCACACTTCCTTAGCTCCGCTTTAGAATTTAAGTCACCACGGCATCCTCCCGCAGCACACCGCCTCCCACCAGCCCGCCTCCCACCATCACAGCCCTCTCTCCAACGCTCACGCTGTGTCAAAGCCTGCAAACAGCGGGGCTGGGGAGCTAGCAGCTAACGCCATCCTTAATATCAATTGACTCCCATTAGATGCGCCCTCCACCCTCCTCCATTTCCCGTACGTTGCATTACCGTAGGAGGTTCTAACACCTCAACAAAACAATAAAAAAAAACCGGTGCGGAATAACAAGCAAAACAATGTCCATATCCTTGGTTCTTTCGGTAAAGTAACGTAGATAGAAAAAATACATTAAACTTTTAAATAAAAGCAAAAAACCACGACGTTTCGATCGCAACACAAGCTATCGAAACGTCGTGTTTTTTTGCTTTTTTTATTGATATTTTTTTAATATATATATTTTTTCTATCTACGTGACTTTACCGAAAGAACCAAGAGTATGAATTCCTGCAGTCACGAAAGTTTTCAGTAAACAAAAAAATGTCCCACAGCGGAATTTGTCCCCACGGCTACGTCGAGAGAGAGAGAGAACGACGCTTATGGACGGCCGTGCGAGCCGGCTGCTTGTTGTTGTTGGTGCGTTTAGTTTGTTGTTCTGCGCCCCCCACCCGCACCTCCGAAGAGCACGGTTGGCTATACGCACGGTGCGAAAGAAGTTCAACGTTCATACATGCCGAGTGGCGCGTAACGGGACTTGACTTCGCGTGGCTTGTGGGACGTTGCATGAAGCCATAAAATATCACAGTAAAGAAAAAAACACAACAACAACATGCACACGCCGATGTATAAATATTGTGCCACGTGACACATAATTACTTGCATTCTCTCTTCTGTAGTAATCGCTCTTTAACCCTCATAAATCATATTATTCCCCCCCTCTCCGTCCCATACACACTTCATTTGACGTTAAGCCTACATACAAGTGGACAACGTAGTGCATTAGTGCAAGTGAAAAAAAATCACAAGTCCATTTCTCCCCCCCCCCCGCTCATCACCGGTTAGTGACTTGTTAATTCCGTAATTATTTCTCAATGCAAACCTACGCATGCATACGTCCGCACTACAACGCAAATGACTCTGTTCATACAAAAATAATTATTTTAAAAGTCATCTCGCCGTGGTGAGCTATTTGTTTCCGTCAGCCTTTGGCCAAAATGCAGCCAAGCAATATTGGTCATGCATGAAATACTGCATTATACATGTGCTGTGAACATATGTAACGTCCTGGGACAAGCTCATATTCCTGTTATACGATCTTCTGCAAAGTGTAATCCATGCATGGCAATAGGCACTATGCAATAGGAGGACCAAGCATCCGTCTAACAACGAAATAAAAACCTGCCTGGCATAATCCTTCACACGAGATGTCAAGATTCTATTTCTGTTTTACATACATGATTATGTATGCATGCATGCATGTATCGCTAGGTGGGAGAGGAAAGAAAATAATAACGTCAAAGCCGACCGTACATAAATTGCAGGAGCCTTTTACACAGACTCTATCTTCACACTGTGGAATTTATGTGTCACGTACAATAATGTACAAAAACAATTGGCAAGCTCTTATTTATTTATCCAAACACTTATTTAGTTATTTAGCTTTGCTTCTATTGCTGCTGCTGCTGCTACTGCCGATGAGAGCGGCTCTGGAATTCCGCACGGTGACATTTTATGGACGGGACGATGATTTATCGCCATTGACGGGGGATTAGAACGACAATGATGTTGATGATGATGATGCCGACGATGACAATGCAACTCATAGCAAAGATTTAAAAGCGTGGGATAAACTGTGATGGGCAACGCTGCCTTGTTGTACAAAAAAATACTATTACAAAATAAAAAACACCACGACGATGATAATGATGATCACCATTATTACCACCATGAGCAACAGCAGCAGCACCTACAAAGAACAACAGCAGCTTTGCTCCCGGATGCACGTGAATAGGAATGGCAATTCGTTCGGGCATAATCAATCACGCCGGCGATAAAGACTCCGTGCGTGAACACGCGACTGGGCGAGGAGCAATGATGAATTCAGTGGAAGGTGGCTGTTTGACCTCGCTGAACGCATGGGTGCATCTGTCCCAGCTAAGCTGTAGCTGACCCATATGGCTATTCAGCACCGTATCTGTCCAGGTCATTGTTTTTGCATGGTGCGGACTGTGGTGGTGCTGAAGGGAGGCATGTGGTAGTGAATTCACCTGTAGATCATCACAGCACAGGGTTCAGGTGCGTGTATGGAGCTGTAGTGTAGTGATTATCACACTTGTTACATGGGGTTCGATACCTGGCCACAGCTAACATCAGTCGTGATTATATGATCTGTTATTGGAATCTCATACCTGGGTTGGCGAATGCTTAAATGACTATCTGGCGCAGTGCGTTAAACATCAACACGAGAGAAACAAAGGCACCCAGGTGTGCGGTTTTGTCCACACCACCCTATCATGCATGCACCGTGCAAGCTTTCATAGTCACTCACTAAACAACCCTCAGCCGTCTGTTTTAGGCTTACTATTGGGCATCTCTGTCGTTTTGTGAGTGCCCTTTTCAAGGTCAGTCTATATTCATGGCCAGAGCAACCACCACACACTGGCCCCGCGCACATTAGGAGAATGCACAAAAATGAAAGGCATCGAACAAGAGTTCCCCGCGTGATTCCCGTAAATTTCCAAAGAAAAAAAAATCGACTCCGTTTTGTGTCGAGGGTCCTGCAGTGCTACGCTTTTGTGAAAATGACAAGCGTAGGAATGCCCCCCCCCTCCTTTGTACGATATGATGACAAAAACCCACGCTGGTCGTTTTAATGAGCGGTCCTGCTATGCGGTCAAAGCATTGAGAAAGTGGCTGGACCAAAAAATGACTCACTCCCCCAGAGGAAAAAAAAACCGTGACTCTCAAAGGATTTGAAATCTATACAAATTTTTTTTTAAGAAATGTGAATCTTCATATACGTTTGGGTTGGTCCAACCCTAACGCCAACCCCTACAAAAGCCATGATATTAACACTCGCGTCACCCCTTTCACTTAATTGCTACTCCCTAACACTATCCTTAATAGAACCTACCTCTGACATTAATTGTAGCCCATATCCATAACTCTAACCATCGTAACTTCAGCAATGATCACCATCAAACCCCTACCAGTATAGCACTATTCTTCACACTAACCCTATCCTTAACCTCTATCTCTAAAACTACCTGACAATATTAATCTGAACCATAATCCCCTTCCTATAACCTTAATACTACGCGATCCTTAACACTAACCCTACCAATAACACCCATCCCCACTCGAATATTTTACGCTATCCTTAACGCTAACCCCGTCAATACCATTGTCATTAGCCACGAACACTTCCTCTAATGATTACCGACCAACAGACACTGCTAGCCTTATCTTTAACACGCATCATAGCCCGTCGTGTGGTGGAATCCACTGATTGATTAGTTTTTTTTTTAAGGATAGCGGTTCCGTTACGTGACATGACATCGCTCCCAAGCGCATTCGAGACTCGAGCGCTTGCACAAAATCAAAGCCAGCCCTCGGCTCCCAACGCACGGCTCCATCTCGTAGCTGCTGCTCTACTCTTGTGCATGCGCATAGCTTACGTGCATGGGGGAGCGGTGGCGCAGTGGTTTGCGCCCTGCGCTACAAACCGATCGACCCTAGCGCTGGCCAAATGACAACCCTCGTGCATTGCGCAGGCCTTGATAGGTGCTCGCCAATAGCGTGTTGGCCAAACAGTCTGTGAAATGCTACAAGGAGTGGGGGTGAATCTTTGTCTTTGCGTGACAACTTGAGTTCAATTACCGGCCACGGCTGACATCAGTAGCGAGTGATATCTGACGAGGTCGTGGGCCAGCTCCTAGATCAACTCAGCCTTAAATGAATACCGAGGGCGGTGTTGCAAACATCGGTTTTGGGGAGACAAAGGCTGCCGGGCGTGATTCTGACCACACCACCGCCCCCCAGTGCACCTTGCGTGCCTAAATAGGTGCTCGCTAACAGTGAGTTAAAGGCTATGCGGGGGCATGATTCACATACTGCGCAATGATCCCAGCCACCTGGATTCGATTCTAAGATGCTTGGACATCGTCGGTGACGAGTGCTAATTTGATCTTGTATCCTGTAATACGACTTCGCGACAAAAGGGGAGGCGAATGTGGTTTGCATGGCATGAGCGCTTCTTTGCACCACCACGAGTCTGTGATCTTGTGCTGTGCCAGCCTTTAATAGGTGCTCGCTAACCACCAGCCCCCAAACAAGCCCACAGTACGACTGAACAGGGGGAGATGTTCGTCTCTGTCTCGCGCTGCTGTGTGATGAGTACTCTACTGATGTTCTGTTGTTATTCCCACTCCCCCGAAGGAAATGCAGCCGCGGAGAGATGGAGCTGAGACAATTGTCCTCTCGTGCGATCGTTTGCGTCACACGCAACAAAAGTCAAATCAATAACGGCAATAACGGCGGTGGCGACGGGCTTTGAGAGGCCTCTATCCAGCGGTGAATTGATCATGGCACCAGCTGCTGTTGCTGATGTTCTTGGTGGTGGTGGTGGTGATGCGTGGCTTGGCTGTATAGCCGAGGCACGGTGGGAAATCCGCGCACTTATATTCACAATAAGCGACGAGTCGAGATGAATATTAGGAGATGAGCTCGTGAGAACGCGACAACGTAACGGCTCCCCTCGCCCTCCATCCGCTACAACGCTTGTTAGCGAGTGCCCACTGAGGTCGTCTCGACCGGAGCATGAAGATGATGGCGTGGGTCATGCATAACCAACTCACGCCCAGCCGTGTTTGTCTCCCCGCTGTCGATGGCGACTTTACCACTGACTGCCGTGATCATTTGAGTCCCGACTTGACCGAGGCGGTGCTTAAGCGAGGTTCAGATTGCAATCGGCCCATGGTGTTGATGATGAAAGTACTGCTGTTAATTACATTGACATTATTAGTGCTGCCACTGATGTTGTTGCTAATTGTGATACTATTAGTGCTGCTAATGCTGCTGATAGTGCTGCTGTTGCTGTGCTGATAACATTAACGCTGGCGCTGCTGCTGCTGCTGATAGTGTTGCTGCATTGGCTACTGCTGATGATGACAATATTAATCATGTTATCGTTGATGCTGCCGATGATTATGATCACGATGGAATTAAAACGTCGCGGTCAGTCCAATGCCATTGTCGCAGGCATCGCTATAGCAACTTAAGCGAAACTCGAGTATCCGAATAACAGTGCTGACACTACACACAAACCTACATGGACAGACACAAGCGGATACACACACACACAGGCGCACACACAGACGCGACTACGACTACACCGCATGTCCAGATACAAACACGAGCACATGTAAACGGCGAGTGTTTCAATACTGTTGCACGAGCTGGTGCGCTGAGATGCAATCGTACCCACCTCGTTTGTTAAGTGCTGGAAGCTCCCAGCAGCATTGCCGAACGTTGCTCCTTTTTTGTTTGGTGCGGGACGAGGGCTGCGCGAATTTTTTTTCCCGTCCTTTGAATTAAAAACAAAAATCTCAAAGCGACGAAGACGACGACGACGACGACGAAGTCCGTTCTTCGTCACGGATGATGAAAAAAAACAACAACCCAAAGACGGAGGGTATTGTTCTTCGGAAGAGGCCCTGGAGAAGTGCCGAGCTTGAATCGCGGATAAGTGTCGTGCGGAGAGCAAGCCCGGCACCGCCGTGCGCGCAGGAGGACTGCTCTACACAAGCAGCGCGCGATTGTCCGCTAACGGTATTCCATGTAAGGGATAGCCAGCCCCGCCAACCAAGATTCGTTTTCTAACACTTGCGGAAAGAGAGCGTGGAGAACAAAAAAATTAAGCTTAAAGCGCAAATTTAAGTAGGAATTGATGCTTAAAAAAAATCAAGTTCAGGATTTTTTGTTGTAAATATGTTATTCCTTTACACTTATATTACAATACGTAATGAATACAGACCGCAAACATACGTACCGTCTATCGGTACACACGTAAAAAAAAATCACAGTGAGAACAGAGTCTACAACACTCGCATCGCTATGCAGATTCGCGGACCTAGGACATCGCAAATTCTATTACAACAAACGCGGGAGAGAGAGTTTAAATGAGCGTCCATTGTGAGCGTTGCCCAAGCGCACTACGAGAGAAAGGCGTTACTGTCGGCCGAGTCGCGATGCCTGGCCCACTCAGCTTAGTTTGTGAATCGAGTATGAACGTGAGCTGAATACGTATTATGGTAACTGTTGGCTCTCTCTCTCTCTCCCTCTCTCCGTTCTCTCCCCTCTCTCTCTCTCTCCCCGTTGCCTCCAACCCTCCCCACAACCAAACACCCACCCACCCACCAACCCTTTCTTTCTCCCTGCCTTGCCTCTTCCTTATCCGAAGGGATGTCGCGACACGAGATGGGGAAACCCGACTCGAGAATGTCTGAAGTGTAATGAACAACAATTACGTGCTGTTCTATAATACACCGTTCACCGATCATCGTCGTCATCAGCAGCGGCGGCAGCATTAAAGGCAATTGTCTTTGTGAAGCGACTGACATGGACGAAGATCACAAATTAGATTGGCCACCCTATACCTCAACTGCCACCTCGCCACACGTTAAGCGGGCCCCCTTTTAATTTGGCAATTATTTCAGTGGCTTGTAATGCGGGCGCGCACGACGTGTGTGCTCTTCTTAGCGCTGCCACTCGTCTCCATGCGATGGCGTACGGGGCGCGTGGTAGAGATACGCACGGAGGATGGGGGAGAAGAATGTGGGATTCTAGAGCTGCTGTGAGATCCCCACACGAGCCTGAGAGTACGGACTCTATCATCACCATAGTCCACGCTGAATCCGCTGCTAGATGAAGGCTTCCCCAAGCCGCCGCCATCGCTCAACACAAATGCATTAATCCACGTTCGTGCCTGCGCACTCGAGCTGATCTCATCGCTCCGTCTCCCGTCAGAGGGAAGTCCCTTTCTGTCGCCTGTTCCCGTTACGCATTTTGTCTGCGCTTTGTTAGCTACCATGGGGAGGGTCAAAACATCGAAGGTATGGCGACGCGTCTATCCAGCAGTGGATTGATCGTGGCTGCTGTTGACGATGAAGAGTCCATTATAGCATCTTACCTTTGCAAGAATATTTGTTTGTTTTGTATTCCCCAATCCAGAAAGAACCTTACATATCTGAACGTTCCCAAACCTCATTTCCTCCACCCACTTCAAATGTTGACCTATTTGCTGTACCGCACGTTAGGCTGTCCGTTTGAAAAAAAACAACAACAACTAACCACATTTCGTTTGCAAGCTATCCGTCGGCCGTGAGCAGGCGTTAATTGCACGCGCTCTGCGTCGAGTTAGATGCGCTCTGCACTTACCGGTGCTCGGTGGTATAGGGGGGTGAGCGGATGGCTCCGTCGTCAAAGTTGCCACGGGCTTCGAGAGACACCAAAGCGTTGCGATCGTCTCAGTACATCCCGTCAAGTGCTGCGCGCTCCCGTCAGTAAAGACTTCCGAAGATTACAAAAAAAATAACTTTACGTTAATGGCTTGGTTTATATACGTATATATTATGCATCGAAGGGGTAAAAAAAAGTCACCTATTTTTGAGGTCGATAATTAAGTAGAGCCTAAATATTGAACGGCAATTATTTATGTAAATATCTACGATTGCGAATGTTTTTGGAATAAGCACGAGCAAACAACTAATGGCATGACATTGTGCTGCATTGCATAAGCCATGCGAGTAAGATAATTGAAAATAATCCTACTTATGCCCGCTCCGAATATTCCACGCACCCAGGACTATATATGAAGAAGAAAAAAAATATTCGTCCTGCGCTTCAGACTGCGAGCGCTTTCGAACCCAACATCGCTCGCTAATCGCACGACCACCACATCGCAACAACAACAAAAATCGAATTCGAAGTACGCCCTATAAGCCACTCATGATGACGGTAATCATACTGCTGTCGAATAACTGCACACATTTATCGCATCATTCAACTGCTGATGCTACTGTGTCCTTTATTCTCGCTGCTGCTGTTGCAGGTTGTTTGCTGTTGTATGCAGATTGCCCCTATTTTCGGTTGTGTGGAATACAATCTCTCTCCCCCCCCACTCCCCACCTTTCTTCTCTGTAGCAACTGCACCGGAGCTGCGTTGCGTTGTGAGTGAGCCGCTGTGTGTGTGTGTGCTGCTTGTGGGCTGCACGGATCTCGCCTCGGATGAACGTCCCTGCGTCACACCGCACCGCAAAAAACCCCAACAAGCTCACGGAATAAAACCATCATCATACCATCAAACTATCTACAGGAACAATACGGAGGGGGACCCCCCCCCCCTATGTATCTCAAGGACATTAAATACGAAGTTAAAATCGCATGCAGCTTGCGGCAGAAGATCAATATTTGCATAGATTGATTTAGGAAGAATTATATAAACGTGTACATACAAATATATTTCACATCCCTTGGGTTGTTGTTGTTGTTGCTGCGTTGTATTGCATTTATGATGTATGCGCACCTAATTATAACCTGCGTAATAAGTCTCACTTTCGGCTCAACCGACGCATGCGTATTTTTTTATTATTAATCAGAGCATCAAAAAAAAAGAGAGTCAAAGGGGTCCATTGAGCGATGGTTGCACGAGTGGGGGGATGTGGTTGGAGTGGGTTGAGCCTGATCCTGGACGTTCAGGTACATCCACAGCATCCACAGCGTGCACGGATGCCGTGTGCCCATTGGCAATACTACGGCATCACGAGAGGCACGCTGCCTCGTCACGTTCACATCTGACGCGGCTCCGTGTGCGCGTTAAACAAACAAACTGGTTGTTTGTGTGTGTGTGTATCTGGCGGCCGGGCGTGGTGTTGGCTCGCTAACAGCACTTGCCCCAACAATATGTTAAAGGCTATACAGGGGATCTTTGTATTTGTCTGGCTACGAGCACTGCGCAATAACGCAACGACTGAACGTTGTTGTTGCTGCTGCTTTACTTCCCCTCGCTCCATTAGAAAAAAACAAAAACCTGAACTACAATGTTCCAACAATAACGCCAGCAGAAAATAGGCTGGCGTTTGAGATCGTTCAACCATTAGAGGGGCTCTTTCGGCTAGGGCGATGTGGCATGGTCAAAAACGGCCCAAGCAACACTATCGAATATCTGGCTAAAACGAAACAACTGAGAAAGGACCACGCATTGCAATTGTGGAGGACGGGCAAAGAGGTTGAGGGAGGATGAGCATACGAGATCATACGAGATCATACGAGACTATCCATACGAGAACATCCATACGAGATCATCCAACGCTAGCCCTACACATATCCGTAACCAACTAGCCAGCCAGATAGAGCTATTCGTTATATCTGACTGACTCTCAACTGACTCTAAGAAGCTAGCTTGCCAGATTTCTAATACTATCCCGCCCACGGGTTCTATCCGTAACCAACTAGTTAACCAGCCGTTTTTACTAGGCCTCTTGCTGAGCATAATCATAATCAAGCAAACCAGCTCGTAGTTTCCTAACTAATCAACTCGGTGTAACCAATAAGCCAACCCACCCTATTATGATAGTTCTCTCTTAAACATTAACACCACCATAACCTCCACCTCCATAATCGATCCCTAACATTACCCTTACCTCCACCTAATCCTAACACCGCCCTTACCTCCAGCTAACCCTAAAACCACCCTTACCTCCAGCTAACCCTAAAACCACCCTTACCTCCACCTAACCCTAACGCCGCCCTTACCTCCACCTAACCCTAACACCGCCCTTACATCCAGCTAACCCTAACACCGCCCTTACATCCAGCTAACCCTAACACCGCCCTTACCTACACCTAACCCTAACACCGCCCTTACCTCCACCTAACCCTAACACCGCCCCTACCTCAAGCTAACCCTAACACCGCCCTTACCTCCACCTAACCCTAACACCGCCCTTACCTCCAGCTAACCCTAACACCGCCCTTACCTCCACCTAACCCTAACACCGCCCTTACCTCCAGCTAACCCTAACACCGCCCTTACATCCAGCTAACCCTAACACCGCCCTTACCTCCACCTAACCCTAACACCGCCCTTACCTCCACCTAACCCTAACACCGCCCTTACCTCCACCTAACCCTAACACCGCCCTTACCTCCACCTAACCCTAACACCGCCCTTACATCCAGCTAACCCTAACACCGCCCTTACCTCCACCTAACCCTAACACCGCCCTTACATCCAGCTAACCCTAACACCGCCCTTACCTCCACCTAACCCTAACACCGCCCCTACCTCAAGCTAACCCTAACACCGCCCTTACCTCCACCTAACCCTAACACCGCCCTTACCTCCAGCTAACCCTAACACCGCCCTTACCTCCACCTAACCCTAACACCGCCCTTACCTCCACCTAATCCTAACACCACCCTTACCTCCACCTAACCCTAACACCGCCCTTACCTCCAGCTAACCCTAACACCGCCCTTACCTCCACCTAACCCTAACACCACCCTTACCTCCACCTAACCCTAACACCACCCTTACCTCCACCTAACCCTAAAAACCACCCTTACCTCCACCTAACCCTAAAAACCACCCTTACCTCCACCTAACCCTAACACCGCCCTTACCTCCAGCTAACCCTAACACCACCCTTACCTCCACCTAACCCTAACACCGCCCTTACCTCCAGCTAACCCTAACACCACCCTTACCTCCACCTAACCCTAACACCGCCCTTACCTCCACCTAACCCTAACACCGCCCTTACATCCAGCTAACCCTAACACCGCCCTTACCTCCACCTCCCAGTGCTTCGGCAACAGCCCCTTTCCACTTTCCAATTTACCGTTCACTTGCAATGCTCCGTATGGTCACTGCTATCATGCTCAGTCGCATCTTCAATTATCACGGTTGGCTACCTACTCTGCAAAAGAGGTTCAAAATACATACAGCACACATCTGAGTCAGATAGCAAACCTGGGCATCGCCGCTTCTTCACAACCCATAGCAACGTAACTCCATTATGAGCTCAAGGCGTTCGGCAGTCGGTTAGATGGGCGCCCCAGTGTTTGATTTGTCTCGCACGGTCGTACCTAGAGGCTATTGTATTTCACGGCCTCCTTTTGCTATACGCACACGGTCTCGAACATTTAACGCTGTAGGGGCGAACCGTTTTAAATACCGTGTTTTTGTTTTCTTACACTGTTGATGAAAACAATCTCACGGTGGTTGTCAATGAGGGCCCCAAACTCGTAACTTTGGCCACTAGGGGCAGGGCGGGGGTGGGTGCACCCCCCCCCCCATGCTTTTCACGCTACTTCGTGGCGTGCTTGCACGTCAACGAATGTTCACTGCCTGCATCTGGGCTCGGACACCTAATTAAGTGGATTCTTTAAATTCTACGCTACGAGCTTGCGGAGAAGCGTCACACCTCGCCGAGTCTACAAACCGGACGACAGCTAATGATGTCCCAATTATCTCGGTCACATTGAAATAATCCCGGCAAGGGTCATCCTTTAGGTAGACTCAGCCTCGACACGCTTTTTCAAGCGCTTAAAGGACACCGCTGGAAAGGAGGTCTTTATCCAGCCCTGCATATCGTTAACCCATAGACGTCCCCCCACCTCCCTCCCCCCCCGTGTTGCTGATGTCCAAATCACCCCCAGAGGATGCGTCCAGAAACTGTCACATCATCTCGGAAACTAAGCATGTTTGAGTCTGGATAGTGCTGGCATGAGGTGACAGTCATGCAAAAATGTAATAAAAGCACACGTGGCGAAAGTTGCGCAGGAAAATAAATCAGCTGCTGTACTATACTTGTATATATGGCCAGTGATACCAATCAGCACCGACCAATGCTGTGAAATATGAACCAAACGTTGCAACAGGTAGCATGATAATCGAGTTCAGTATTCGATGTGTAAAAGCCGTATGGAACACTGGTCTGCAGCCAAAATGCTTCTGAAATAAATGTCATCCAACTTGACTAATTCTGGGTCACTGAGAATAAAAATGCTTAAAATTGTTGATTGGCTCTAGATTTGAAGATATGCTACTGGGTCAGTATATATGACCCTTGACTTGGGAATGGCGGATGATAAGTGAGTTATAAAGGGAAGGGATCTCAATTCAAACCGGAAATGACTAATATACATATTTGACTGTATCTCTAAATAAATATATGACTGGATTTGGATAGTACTTACTTTTTGAGCTAAAGAATGAATGATGCAATCTGAACCTGGTATTGTGTTATACATGATATGAATTGCATCATGTTATTCCTAGAAGTCATGGATGATGTAATCGTAACTAGGATTACATACCTCTGCTGAGCAAATTTCCCTACATCAGCTCTAGAAATCATACAGTGTCGTGCTCTCTTATTTGTCAGTGTTTGATTTTGCAAAGGGACACATTTCTGTTTAGCCAAAGTGAGCAGAGATGTCGCGTAGTTGTGTGAACAAAGCGGATAACTTCTGCTATGTTTGTGGTGAAGTGACTTTCGTATCACAAAAGCGCAGTATAACCACTATGGTTAAGAAAGCCTATCACCTTTATTTTGGCTGCAAGATTGGAGATCGGGACAAGATGTGAGCCCCACACATATGCTACAACACTTGTGCAACAACTCTTCAACAAATCTTCACCAGTGGTTGAATAGGAAAAGGAAATCTATGCCTTCTGCATTGCCAATGATTTGGAGAGAGCCAACAGATCATATCAGCAATTGTTATTTTTGCATGGCGCCTCCAGTTGGGAAAGGTGTGTCAAAGAAGAAAAAGTGGACTGTGCATTATCCAAACATTCCATCAGCTATAAGCCCAGTACCCCACAGACAAGGTCTGCCGGTTCCTGATGCACCAGAATCATTATCACTTGAGTCAGATGAGGAAGAGGATGAAACTTTTGGTCCTGAACCATGAAGGTCACATGACCCAGGTTTTCTCCTATCCTCCTCCTCTGAACCACACATAATTGCACGAGGTAAACTGAAAGACCTTGTTAGGGGTTTGGAACTACCCAAGAGTAAGGCAGAGCTGTTGGGCTTCAGACTGCAGCAGTGGAATCTCTTGGCAGGTGATGTGAGGGTTTCCCTGTTCCGTGTTCGTTAAAAGTATCTTGTCCCATTATTCTTCATGGAAGGTGATATTGTAGCCTGCAATATCATGGTTGGTGTGATGGCAGCCCTCAACATCGTTCATGATCCAGATGAGTGGAAACTTTTAATTGATTAATGGAAGTTGAGTCTTAAAGCTGTTTTGCTGTGTAATGGACATGTTTCGCCCTCAATTCCAGTTGGTCATGCAATTCATATAAAGGACACCTTTGACGACATGAAACAACTTTTGAGGTGCATTAACTATGACCAACATTAGTGGCAGCTTTGTGGCGATTTGAAGGTTGTTGCTTTCTTGCTTGGTTTGCAGACTGGCTACACAAAGTACTGCTGTTTTCTCTGCGAAGGGGAAAGTCGTGCGAGAGATTCCAACTACATCAATATAGATTGGCCACTCCGACAGTCATTGGGGCCTGGGAGGAAAAGTGTTCAGCATCTACCACTTGTTGAATCAAGGAAGATTTTGTTACCACCCTTACACATCAAGCTGGGTCTGATGAAGAACTTTGTCAAAGCCATGGACAAAACACAAGTAGCTTTCAAGTACCTCCGTGGAAAATTTCCAAGGTTGAGTGAAGCTAAGATAAAGGAAGGTGTCTTTATTGGTCCTCAGATTCGTGAACTTCTTCCAAATGATGCTTTTGACAGTGCACTGCGTGGCAAGGAAATGGCGGCATGGAAAGCCTTCCAGTTAGTGGCAACACATTTTCTCGGAAACAACAAGGCATGCAACTACAGGGAGTTGGTGGAAAACCTCGTCAAGCCTTGGTTGCAACATGTCACTAAATATATTTTTTTAGCACTCTCATCGATATTTTTCCCCACCGAACTGCGGAGGAGTGAGCGACGAGCATGGCGAGCGATGTCACCAGGACATTGCAACAATGGATAAACGCTATCAGGGCAAATGGAGCCCATCAATGCTTAGAGACTATTGCTGGACAGTGACAAGAGATGCTCCATTTAATGAACACAATCGACAAGCCAAGAAGTGCCGAGTAGACACTGAACGAGGACTAAACTATGGGTACGTATACACATATACGTAATAGTGTTTTGCTTTGTGTTTCATGATACATTTTAGTTATATAACCCTTTTTGCTGATTTTTTTAGTGTTACATGAACAGGACAAGTGACATGTTATCATGTGAAGCAACCATAAACGCATGAAAATTCCGAGGTTTACAATTTAAGAGTTAGACCCTCCTATCTACACAATATAGATAGATGTAAAATGTAAAAACTGAAATATCTTGGGAACAATACCCTATCAGTTGTGTTAATTGTCACATTTGAATTCAGCACATCAAAATCCATAATAAACAGCACATTTAATCTCTGAAGCAGACTCCGTTAAAAAAAAATTCGTAGACCAGTGTAATCAAATTACTCTTCGTTATTGGGGTAATAGCTTTATAAGCGCTACCGGAAAAGAAAAAAAAAACACACTACGATTGCTTTATATGTATTCTTTGATAATCCATAGAAAAAAATATATTTCGGGACAAGCAATTAATTATATTGCATGCGGACCATAGCAGTGTCCCTTTACATTTAGGCTCAGGGTTTAGTCACCCACGCCCTCACACACCCCACCTCAGAGTGCCAAAATAAGCCAACGTGAGGCTTAAACACGCTCCTCATGACTTATAAATGTCATCATTAAATCTGCAGTCCCTCCACGTGATCAGCATGTGCGCGTGCATGCAGCGGCTGGGGTAGATCCACTATCATAAAGTTCACCAGTTACGGAGGAACTTTGCGGATAGTTTCCTTCCGTATCATCATCATTATCATCAGCCATTGTCTATCCACTGCTGGACGAAGGCCTCCTCAAGTCGTCTCCACGCACCCGCCCAAGGTTCCAAATTGCCACCAACAATTGATCTCAACGCTAGATCTATGCGGTTGTTGCCCTTTCAGACGCACTCTCTAATCTCCGTTATCAATCTATCGTGAGTCTCATCCCTGGGGCGCTGCGATGGCGAGATGTTAACTTCCTCGCCCGGTATACAGGAGGTCATGGGTTCAACCCCGACCCTGACGCCGGCTGCTGTATATTTGGAGTCTGCGCACGTGTGTCTCTCTGCGTGGTCGCATATATTTTCCATTTCGAATCAACACGCGTTTAGAGTATTTGGCCGCTATACATTTCCACATTGTGATACACCATTTCGTTGAGCTATCATTTGTGGCCAGGTCGCTTCTGAATACGAGCTATACAGTCTAGTGGGGCCTCACCTGGTGAAATACAAGTTTTAGTTTTCCAGAGATACGTCCTCCCCAAGCCACACTCTCACTGACTTTGCGTCGGATTTTGCGTTTGTTCTGTAAATCCACGAGCTCCCCTTCCCCGTCTCTCGGTGTCACAGTCCGACAAGTCAACCACCTCTCGCATTCTGTTCTCGAACAAAAAGCGCAGTCTTTCCGACAGCTCTGTTTCTTCACCTGAGGACGGCTGCTTGGGCTGTGGCCGAAACGTCGTGAGAATTTTTTTATTTAATGTTATATTTTTATTATTTTATTATTTCCCTTCTACGTAACTTTACCGAAAGAACCAAGAAGAAGACACAAAACGGGGGTTGGCCAACAAGTGTCGGTGAAGCTGTGAAGTTGCTGCGAGTCAAAGGGACATGTTGATAGGTGGTCGCTTGGCCCTATCGTCTCTACAACAAGAAGAATAAGAAGCAGACAGAAAGGTAACTAAAGAAGCAGGGAGCTGTTTATAGGTTTGCTCCATTATTTTTATCCGTGCCAATGAGCCAAATCAACCCGGTTTGAGATTTGGATCCGTGACCCATCGCAATCTGTTCTGCTTGCATAGATGATCTAAACGGACTTGCAAGTAATTTTTGTTTTATTATTATGAAACACGTTTTTTTCTCTTAACTTCTGAGACATTCACAATATCTCTTTTTATTGCTTTGTTAAAAGTCCAGTTGTCTGACTCAAATAGTAGCACGGATATTACTCCTAACACAAAACAATAATATAATTTAAAAGATGCTTTGATATTACTTCAATATGAGCCCGGAACAGAGAAAAATCGGCGATGTAGGGAAGGGGTACAGAAACTCCCGCAAAATACCCATGTTTTAATACTCATAATTATTACCTATTCACCTTTCCAAAGTGGTTTATGCAGTCAATCCAAAACTGTAGCAGAGGAGCAGAGGGTCGGTTACCAAGATCGGCATTGGAGGGGAACTCAGAGGTCTATGGCGAAAGGGGGCTAACAACAACTGAAGCCAAGAGAGTGGTGGTGGTAATGCAACTGCAGAGTGCGTCCTTCAAATGGCTTTCGGCTGTGCAACAGAGGGAAGACGAATACGGTGGCGGGGATGATAGCGGGAGAGCGGATTTTGGAGAATGAGTGTTGAATTTCACGCGACAAGCCATTCGTTGAGCTAATCGTTTGTGGCCGGTCGCTTCTGAAAAAAATCTAAGAGCTCACAGTGGACTTTAGCTGATAAAATAAAATAAAAAGTAAAGTTGTCTTTGTATTTATTTCGTGATTTGCTTACATTTCCTGTACTTTGCACTCCTATCGTTTTTTTTATTGTTTGTTGTTGTAACGTTCTAACCCTGTGGGGAAAAAAGCTTTTATAGCTCATTGGATTCCTCCGGAAATAAATTAGTGATTTGATTCTGAATTTGATATATATCAGGAGAAAGGAAGCGATGGCGAGCTGTTTCAAGCGTTTACGACCATGGCAAGTGACGGTCTCTTTCTTTAACTTGACATTGGATTGAACGGGCACTGCGCCGATGTTCTCCTGGAAACTGACGTTTCCACGCCAGGTCCACTTGCAGCTAATGGGCGCTGCACGGCCAAGGGAGAGGGCGGGGGAGACGAAGCGAGAGCTCACGTGACCGCTACCTCGACCACATTGTCCTCTGCTCGACCATTATCTCTGGTTCTACATTTCGTAGGCTCACCCTATTGTCTTCACTTCCAAATGCGCATAGACCGTCGCTGACCGAGTGACTCGAGTTCATTCTGATGCTCTAGAATGGTCCGGCAGACGAACGTTTCTACGGCCAAAGCCGTGTCCATTAACTGACGCGTCTCTGGACGTTGTAAGGCGGCAAGCGGCAGCAGTAGTCTGAATAACATCGCAGAGGGGAATCTTAATTTGGAGCTTTCGTGACTGCAGGAATTACTCTTTGGTTCTTTCGGTAAAGTCACGTATAAAGATAAAATAATAAATTAAATAATAGCATACGACGTTTCGATTGCAACACAAGCAATCATCATCAGAACACACATCGGCACACAGTGCCGATGTGTGTTCTCTCTCTATGTATCTTTGTGATATCTGTCTGCTTATATGTCTGTCTATAGTTTTCTGGTTAGATTTTTGTTGCTATTTCTTTTATACCTGATGATGATTGCATGTGTTGCAATCGAAACGTCGTATGCTATTATTTAATGTATTGTTTGATCTTTATACGTGACTTTACCTAAAGAACCAAAGAGTAATCGCAGAGGGGGCACTGTCCTTGGTCCTGAACGCGAGCGTGTAAACTCGCTTTGCGTCAGTCACATGTTCCCGTCATATGTATTGAGCGAAATGCGGAAACGTGGCTGAGCCGAGGCTCGGATAATCACACGGGCTGACGTTCGCCGTTCACAGTTGGAATTGGTAGCCATGTCCCAGAACATAATGTACTCAACCAGGGTGACGTGCCCGAGCTCCAGCTAGCTGCTGTCGCCGTTCATTGCACAGGGCCCCCTCATCAAACCCTCCGGGTGCATTTTACCGTGAAAAAAATTCCACGCGCCGTCTGCTTCACGGCGAATGTTAAATATCTCGTGACGTGATTCGCAAGAGTAAGCCCATTGCGTTCTTGGCGTCATGGTCCAAACTGGCCCCAAATTTTTTTTATATAATGTTAAAATGTAACCGCAAATTACTCGATGGGAAAACACGCAGCAGTCGCGAAATCCGGCATTGCACTGTACTTTGATACTAACCTGGTCTAATTTCGATTTAAAGCTTTCGTGACTGCAGGGATTCATCTTTTTGGTTATTTCGGTAAAGTCACGTAGAAGACAGCGTCTTTCTGACAGACCTGTTCTTCACCTGAGGACGGCTGCTTGCGTTGTGGCCGAAACGTCGTGAGAATTATTTGATTATGTTTTATTTTTATTCTTTTATCATTTCTCTTCTACGTGACTTTACCGAAAGAACTAAGAAGAAAACCTCGTCTAACCCCACCGCCGTCACATCACCATACTGAGCAGCGTGGTGAAGTATGGTCAAATAAACCCCAAAGATCCCTACGTCGTGGAGAGGCCCTTATCCAGCGGTGGATTGACAATCAGACTGTGCAGCGCCGTGCCTGCGTGTGCGTCATCCGAGTGCAGTAGGGGGCACAAGTGGTGCATCGGCCAGTCATCTCAGTCAGTCGACCCATGACACCTGATTCTGCCCCGTGACCTCTTGCCAGCGGGCGTTGGACACTTCACGTGACCTCAACGTGCACCTAGCCTGGCACAAGCGACGTGGTGACGTCACCGCTGCTTAGTGGCGAATGGCGGTTGTTGTTGTGTTCCGGGCAAATGCCAGCACGATGTGCTCGGCGTTGCCGGCAATGTGATTGTGTGAAGAGCCCCCCCCCTCCCTACCTCACCGTCCGGGTTAAAGTGTGGAGCAGAATGGGATGAGGCGGAGGGGCTAATGCTCGCGATTGAGACGCTATCAGTTGGCATCTACCATGGGGAGGTCCTTTATACACGGGTCGACGAACATAGGGAGAATGTGTGAAACAAGAACCCGCAAGCAATACAAAAAGACTGCCGAGTGATAACATCGACTTATCTGCATGATCTACTGTGTTTATGGATCCCCGTTGTGTATGTATGTTGAACTTATTTCGCACTCGACGTAGCCAACCGTGCGAATCGGAGGTTGCGAGGGAAGGACAACAAACTAAACACAACCAAAGCAGTTGTATTCATAGGTTTTTTCGGTAAAGTCACGTAGGTAAAAAATTAATAAAAGTAAAATAAAAATAAAATAAAAATCACGACGTTTCGGAGGCAACACAAGCTTCCGTCTTCAGGTGGAACTGTCACAGCACGATAGCTGTATCAAGTGAGAGAAATTCCAAGAACACAGCATTTGTATATATACTCGTTGAGGGTGGGAGGAGCCAAGGTAGGCCCTGAATATTATTTTTGTGAGGTTCGGTGCGGCTGAAGCACGCTTTTAGGAATTAGCCTTTGTGGTGTAAACTAGGTGTGGATAATGTAAAGGTGCATGTAAAAGGGACTGAGCCTTTTTGTTATGTAGAGATGATGCGGCTGAAATCGCTGCCAGGAAATGAGTCTTTGTTGTGTAGAATGGTTGACTAAGCCTATTGTTATGTAGATGTGGTGCGGCTGAAATCGCTGCCAGGAATAATAGTCAGGGCCTACCTTGGCTCCTCCCACCCTCAACCAGTTTATATACAAATACTGTGTTCTTGGAATTTCTCTCACTTGATGCAGCTATCGTGCTGTGATAGTTCCACCTGAAGACGGAAGCTTGTGTTGCCTCCAAAACGTCGTGATTTTTTTAAATTTTTTAAATTTTACTTTTATTAATTTGAATTTTTTACCTACGTGACTTTACCGAAAAAACCTAAGAATATGAATCATTGCAGTCACGAAAGCTTCAAATCTAGAAAAAAAAGCAGTTGTAATCAAATGGGTTTTAAGCTTAAATTAAAAATTGCATAGTTCCAGTGGCTTCCTCATGTAGGTAGGAAGCACGTTCCAGACGGCCGCAGAAGCGCATCCGAAAGTTAGCGAGGCGGTCACCCTCTTTGATAGTTCGTCAAAAGCCGCTTCTGCCAGGGTGACTGGAGTTCGAGTGATGGTTGATGCTCCGTGGCCAGATCAGCAAGGTATTTAGACTAATTCGTGGCAAGCACATTGTGTGTGATGAGTGCGGCGAGCACTCGATGGATACGATCGTTTCTCGCACTATCTACTGTGTTTATGCATCTCGATGGTGTATGCTAAACAATTGGAGAAATACGTAGGAGGGACACAATTGTAAAACACAGAAGATGTATACTTACCGAAGGCAGCGATTGAAAACAGATAACAAAATAAAATTAAATTCTAATTTATAACGCGCGCATATTTCGCGAATCGGACGGAAACTTTGATCGAGAGCCTCATACGCCAGCCTGAACCAGGTGAGAGCCTGAACCAGGTAAGAGCCTGAACCAGGTGAGAGCATTAATAAAGTGAGAGCCTGAACCAGGTGAGAGCCTGAACCAGGTGAGAGCATTAACAAAGTTAGAGCTTGAACCAGGTAAGAGCCTGAACCAGGGAGAGCATTAACAAAGTGAGAGCGTGAACCAGGTGAGAGCCTGAACCAGGTAAGAGCATTAACAAAGTGAGAGGCTGAACCAGGTGAGAGCCTGAACCAGGTGAGAGCATTAACAAAGTTAGAGCTTGAACCAGGTAAGAGCCTGAACCAGGTGAGAGCCTGAACCAGGTGAGAGCCTGAACCAGGTGAGAGCCTGAACCAGGTGAGAGCATTAACAAAGTTATAGCTTGAACCAGGTAAGAGCCTGAACCAGGTGAAAGCCTGAACCAGGTGAGAGCCTGAACCAGGTGAGAGCCTGAACCAGGTAAGAGCATTAACAAAGTGAGAGCCTGAACCAGGTAAGAGCCTGAACCAGGTGAGAGCATTAACAAAGTGAGAGCCTGTACCAGGTGAGAGCCTGAACCAGGTAAGAGCATTAACCAGGTGAGAGCATTAACAAAGTGAGAGCCTGAACCAGGTGAGAGCCTGAACCAGGTGAGAGCATGAACCAGGTGAGAGCATTAACAAAGTGAGAGCCTGAACCAGGTGAGAGCCTGAACCAGGTGAGAGCCTGAACCAGGTGAGAGCATTAACAAAGTGAGAGCCTGAACCAGGTGAGAGCCTGAACCAGGTGAGAGCATGAACCAGGTGAGAGCATTAACAAAGTGAGAGCCTGAACCAGGTGAGAGCCTGAACCAGGTGAGAGCCTGAACCAGGTGAGAGCCTGAACCAGGTGAGAGCATTAATAAAGTGAGAGCCTGAACCAGGTAAGAACCTGAACCAGGTGAGAGCCTGAATCATGTGAGAGCCTGAACCAGGTGAGAGCCTGAACCAGGTGAGAGCCTGAATCATGTGAGAGCCTGAACCAGGTGAGAGCCTGAACCAGGTGAGAGCCTGAACCAGGTGAGAGCCTGAACCAGGTGAGAGCCTGAATCATGTGAGAGCATGGAACAGGTGAGCTCCTGGATGGATGAGCCTTAACAGGTGAGCCTTGAGCTGCTGCTTGAGAGTAGATGGAAGTTTGGATGCTGCTGCGTGTGCGTGCATCGGGGAGAGATCCAGACGGCTGTTGGTGCAGCTACAGAGAAACGCCGCTCAGCCAGGATGGTTGTGGGGATGGTGAGTAGATAATTAGAAGTGCTCCGTGGGATGCGACGGTTGCCTGTGGTCAGTGGAGTGAGTGGAGTGGAGATGTATAGCGGGAGACCATCAACAAGAGCTTGGTGGCGCAGGATATACCTGCTTCAATGGGGACGTTATTCGTTTTTTTCTTTTTATAGCGAGGCCACTGATACTACGAAGCAAAGAGAGAGACGAGAGCTGGTTGTAGTGATGTCAGAAAGCTGATGTGATCACGAATGGCAACGTAATGTGCGTTTAGGAAATCGTTTTTTAATCAATGTACACTATCTGCTCGGGCATGGGCCGTGAACACACCGATCATTAACGAAACAAAAGCTGCAAAGTGCGCAGAGAAGCGTGGAGGGAGACATGCGTGGGGCTCGCTGAGGCTGTGAGACATCCGATTAGCACGGCGTGAAATAAGTTCACCATACTTACGTACATGCGCAGGCTAGTGGTATGATTCAAACTGTTAAGAAAAGCAATGCGGGCTTGGGGCTGATGATGTCCGTTGGTCAGAGAGGATGTCAACCGAAAGAGATGCAGCGATGAAATCAGCTCGCGTGCAGGTGCTAGATGGATTAGTATTCTTAAATTGCAGGAACGTGATAGATGGTGGTAACTGGAGGAGGCCTTCATCCAGCAGTGGCTTGATCGTGGCTGATAACCAACATTGCATGCGCATGCATTCGCTGCATGCTCTCATCAAACCCACCCCATTGGTCAGTGCACTGCGCTATGAACCCAACGATGACCTGGCTTCGATTCCCGGGAACAGATAACATCACTGTCAAGCGCTATCTGAGCCTGTCCTGGTCCTCACCTGGTTCGACTCGATCTTAAATGAGTAATTGCCTTGTCCCTCGATCCTCTCCCTGGGTCGACTCAGCCTCGAGTAATTGATGCGATGTGTTGCAATCAGGACCGCGAAGGCTGCACCCTCACCATGCCCCTAATGCCGCGGCGACGCTTTCGAACTTCACTTGATACAGCAACTATACTAATAGGGGTTTTCCCCTTTTTTCTGGCAACAAAACTGACACATTTTGCAGGAACGTGACTGCAAGTATTGTGGTTAATGTAAGCATGATTCCTTGCAAACGGTGTCAGTTTTGTTGCCAGAAAAAAGGGGAAAAACCCTATTAGTATATTTTGGTACTGGCAAAGGAGGTCCCATGATATATTGATACAGCAAATTTGGCTGTGACGGTCCCACCTGATGACGGAGACTTGTGTTGCCTCCGAAACGTCGTGATTTTATTATTGTTATTTTATTTTTATTAATTTTAATTTAATTTTTTTTTACCTCCGTGACTTTACCGAAAAAACTAAGAGTATGAATCCTTGCAGTCACGAAAGCTTCAAATCTAGAACGTCACTTAGCTCTCGGGAGTCCACGGCGGTCTCTGTACGGACTGCGTGACACTTTGGCAGTGTAAACGCGAGAGCTGTTCGATTGCGTGCCGCCGGTGCGTCTCGTCCTCCGCTGTTTGTAAGCGAAGCTGCTTACCATCCACTGTAGCGAACTGCACGTAAATGGGCGCCGTTCGTCATAGCGAGGGATTCATTTCACCCGAAGCCGTCCTTGGCTGAGCTCCGGAAAATATACCCCCCCCCCCCACTTCATCCTCGCCCCACCACTCCCCCGCGAGTGTCGGGACGGCAGAGTCCGGAGATCGAGGTCGTCAGTATAGTGGATAACATCCCGTGAGAATCATCTTCTTGGTTCTTTCGGTAAAATCACGTAGAATGGAAATAATAAAATAATAAAAATAAAACATAATAATTTATTATATTATTTTATTATGTTTTATTTTATTTTATTATTATTTTATTATTTCCATTCTACGTGACTTTACCGAAAGAACCAAGAAGATGAATCCCTGCAGTCACGAAAGCTTTAAATCGAAATTTAAATCCCGTGAGAAATTAAGCTCTGGTCATATACGGTTAAAGGAAGTTGTGCGGCTGTGTTGGTGTGCACGTGCTGCGAATGGCATGCACGTATGTATTCTGATATAGGTATCTGGGCTTCCATCTATCCCGTTTTGTTTTCATGCCAAAAGCCAAGCACTGCCGCAGTAAAGATCGGGGCACGCGTTTTACCAGCAAATGCATGCGATGGTGTCAATGAAGAACCTAGACATGAAACAAATGAATATCTACAGTGGCACGTCATGATACTTCCAGGGGGAATCGACGACAACAGAGGGGGGGGTGTGAAATATATTTGGCTTCGAGTCCATTGTCTTGTTTTTCTCTTCCGACATGCCCAACATCTCTCCTCTGTCTGCACATGCTCGCATTTTCACACCAGAGACTCCCTGCAGGCTGCAAGAATGCTCGCTGATCAGACGACGCATTAGCACGTGGGTTAGAGAGAGGGAGAGATGCTACACTTTGCCTCAAGTCCTGAACATCGATTTGTCTCAGAGATGTATTGAGAAACAAACAGTTGGTAATTGTTAAGGACGACTTGCTTAATAGACTTGTTTTATATGGATTAAAAGACATGGCATTGACCACGTTTTGGCTGACGAGAAAGGCCATTGCAGTAAATATTGCCATTTAAGGAGTACGTATTGATAACGATGATGTGATGATGATGGTAAATTGTTGAGAAAAAATAATAGATGATGAAATAATAGATGATAAAATACGCTGGGAATCCAATTGACATACTGAATAAATAGCAGTGGCACGTGTGGGTCACTGACACCAACACTCCTTTGTTGGCTTCTGCGATTGCGCGTACAGCCCTCCGATGCATTTTCGGGTTGTGACGCGTGTTGTTTGGCACGATGTTCGACGTTTTGCTCCACGTGTTGGCAGCTTCTTCAGGAATAGAATTCCTACGATGATTTAACCCAATGTTGGTTATGGAAATGTTGGCAAAAATGAACAACTTGAGATGAGCATGTGCTAAGTAATCCTGAATACAATTAACACATTGTTATTGCCACTCAATAGCTATATTGGGATGGTTAGATGGCCCAGGGGTATCGCAAAGTTCATGGTTCGTTACCGACAGGCCGCCCTGGTTATTACTGCAGATGTACTAGCCATAAAATATGGACCATCTGCTTCAAAGTGGACATTAAAGATCCTCTGACGTCATTCAAAATGAGTAGGCCATTCTGTGCTAGCGTTATGGTGCAGATTTTCCAAATTAGAAAAAACACAAACTATTTACCAGGTAAGGCCCACGAAGCTATGCAGCTCTTTTTCAGAAGATACCTGGCCACAAATGATAGCTCAACGAAGTGGCTTATCACGTGGAAATGTATAGCAGCCAAATGCTCTCAACGCATGTTTCTAAATGTGGAGGGAAAAAACCGTATGACCCAGAGAAAAATCCATGCGACCACGGGGAGAACACACAAACTCCAAATATACAGGCGTCAGGGTTGGCATCGAACCCATAACATCCTTCATACTAGGCGAGGTCGTTAAGATCTTGCCACCGTGGCACCCATGAAAATTACTCAATAGGGATTGCATGCAGTCACGTCTCACCCGACCGTGAAACTGCTGCAGACTGCATCAGTCGAACACAGCGACTTGGTGATAGCCTTGCATCGTACGTAGCCAACCGATTCAAGTGGTTGGCTACGTACGGTGCGAAAGAAGTTCAATATATATAAGAATGGCGTAAACACTACATTTTTAAAATTGTAATTTTTTTTAATTCCAGCATTAAATGCATTGATAAACAATTAAAATATCTCGTAAAACAATTGAAAGCATTTTTTGTTTAATAAACTGGAATTTTAATTGCGTTTTCTGGGTGACAACAATTGTAATAATACATGCCAAGGCAATGACAGCGACTCATCCAAACCACGATGGGACAACAAGCACTGTTAATTATCGTCTCTACCCGTCATACGAATTGGGTCGAATGCCTTGCACCCCACCACGCAGCTCTTGCAACAGCCACAGCGCAATAAATTATCAGCTCGGCGTGAAATAGTCGGGAGCATCAATTAACGGGGATATTTTCAGTCGGGTCATCATGAAAATATTCATAAACAATTAGCGAGAGGAGACAGGTGGTAGAGGGGGTTGCTGTTGTGATTATGAATATGCTGGATAACTAGAACGGAACATTTTAGCTCTTTGTCTTAAGGTCCCTTGGCACAGACAAAAGCCATTTCATCTTCGCCTTTAGTCATAATAAAAAAAAACTCCGTGCGTGGTTATCTCCACGCGGGCAATAACCGCACGGTAAATAATACACGTCAACCATTCTCCCGTAAGAGCGATATGAAAGCGAGTCGGCTCCCTTGTACGTGACGAATGTCCGCAAAAGGTTATGCAAAATTATTATCGTCGTCAACAGACATGATCTATCCACTGCTGGATGAAGGCCTCCCCCCCCCACCCCGTCCCCCCGGCCCCACATCGTCGCCATCCCTGATGGGCTTTTGCGATGCTGAAATCCATCTCGCTGATCAACCATCAGCATGCGAACTCCGGTCATCCTTGCAGGGGCTTTTGGCTAACCATCAGACAAAGACGGCCACCGCATCGCGCGCTTTCAGATACGCTTCTGCGGCCGTCTGGAATGCTCTTTCCTCCGATATTAGCAAGCCACTGGAGCTATGCCACTTTTAAATCTAGATTGAAAACTAATTTTTAAACTGATTTTCCTGTTTACTTTGTTGTCTTGCACACCGCCTTCACGATGAGCACGTTTCGCTATGTACGGCGCGCAACAAGTTCGATGTACAATACATACTGCACGTGAGTTAATCTCACCCACCCAATTCGCTGATGGTCACACTCTTGGGCCTGTTCCCTCCTTTGGCTGCCATAGTCAGTCTCGTCAGTTATCATCCTTTCGAAGTGATGTGCCCTCTCCAAGCTTTTCTTAACGGCCAATGTGATGTCCCTGACTTGCATTTGTTCTCTAATCCACGTGTTCCTCCTATCTCTGAGTGTAATTCCCAGGATGTACTGTATTTCTCTCGCCACGCTTAATTGCGTACAATGAAACAAATTTACGCTTTGCCATTGTGATTTGTTCTGATCCATACGTGATGGGAAAATCCTTGTGCTGTGCACAATGTCATGATTTCAATGTACGTCAACTTGTACACAATCTTGAAGCGACCGAAATGTGCACGTTTATTTTTTAATTTCCTGCCAGCTCCCAAAGGTGCATGTTGGCATGATGTGATTTTGTCCAAAAAGAGCAAAAAGTGGCATAACAGAACAAGTTAATTGTAGTAATTCCAAACGCACAATATTTTCTGAGCACTGTAATTAAGGGCTTTATTTCTGCAATATTGCACGAATGACGTTTACCCGTGAAAAGAATGCATGGCGGTCGTGGTGGTGCAGTGTTTAGCGCATGGTACTTCAAACTCAGTGACATGAGTTCAATTCTCAGCCATGGCTATCATAAGTGCGAGTCGTACCCGAACCGTTCCTGGGTCCAGTAATATATACTGCTGATATTCCACATACGCACTCTTTACCAACATGGCACAGCGTTATTTTGTACAAGAGGCAAAACAAACGAAGCCATCATGCTCTCCTCCCTGGCTGCACGTCTGTTCATCTGTCTGGTTGCCAATCTGTCCTCGTCCACAGCATCTGTCGAAACGTCTGACCAATCATTTCCGCATTTACTGGCATAGTCTAGAACCACTACGTTTTGTTGTTGGTCTTGTACAATAACAATTCCATTTCTAAAGTTGTGAAGTGTGTGTGAGTACATGCGGCAGGGTGGCACAGTGGTAACACGTTATCCTCAGAGCAAGAAGGAGCTGGGTTCGATTCCTGACCGGGACGAGTTTGTTACATATGGATGTATGTTGAACTTATTTCACACCGTATGTAGCCAAACGTGCTAATCGGAGGTGCAGGGGAAGGGCAACAAACTATATACTCTTAGTTCTTTCGGTAAAGTCACGTAGGTAAAAAATGAAATTAAAATTAATAAAAATAAAACAATAAAATCACGACGTTTCGGAGGCAACACAAGTCTCCGTCATCAGGTGGGACCGTCACAGCCAGATTTGCTGCATCAAGCATCACTTGATGCAGCAAATCTGGCTAAACACAAAAAGCAGTTCGAAAGAAATGGGTTCACAATCTCGAAGTTGCATAGCTCCAGTGGCTTCTTAATATTGGAAGGAGGAGTGTACCAGAAGGCCGCAGAGGCGCGTGGGGTGACCGTCTTTGTTCGATGACGAGCCAAACGCCGCTGCGAGGATGACGAGTTCATGTGATGGTTTATGCACCTTGACCTGACGAGCAACGGTGGATGATTTACGTTCTGTTCTCCCAGTGTTCTGGTTGGCTTTCGTCTGGGTTCTCTGGTTTCCACCGAGAAGTGAAACGTTATACACATCATTAAAACCGTTGCAATGTAACAGGAATTGGCCAAACATATCAATGCTGAAAAAATGCCTAAAATAATACCAAAAAAATACTCAATTGACATTGCAGACAGAAGGAACATCCCCCCCCCATCTACCCACTGTGAAACCTTGGCAGCACCGTGCTGAAAAAGAGTCTTGGAGACTCAGTGAGACCTTCTTGAGTAAGCAATCAGAACAGCGGAAAATAATTGTGCAATAACAAGCATTGCGTTGCACTGAAGATCAAACCGTCACACTGTGGCTGGAGAGAAATGTTGACATAAGCATGACCCAATGTATTCTATAAGCCTATTTAACGGATTGTCTAAACACAGATTGTAAGATCCGACACAAAGCCTTGCATAATGTGTTTTAATGTTTTTTTTATTTCATCTGCCGGAAAATAACCCGTTTGGAGAAGTGTCATCTAATGTTAATGACGCAATTGAATGAATCAACAAAAGTAAACGCAAAAAAAAGTTTGTATTGCGTATTTTTAAAACGTTACACAACCGAGCGTGCATGATTTAATTAACTATATTTGCAAGCTTGACGAGTCTGGAGCAATGGGGATGCGTATACTTTTTTTTAAGTTTCGGGCATCTTTTATGAGAAAAAAAAACACCCAATAGAGCGCATTAACGCACACAAAGACACATTACAGAAATGAATGAAAACAATTAGTGCGAACACACGACAAGGGGTCAGACGAGCACCGCACGTGGTCAGACGTTCGCGGGCGCATTAAAGCCTTCGCGGTGTGTGCGCTTCCGTCGTGCGTACGGGCGAACAATGGCACGCGGCAGGTCTGCATACAAAGCAGACGGAGTCGCGGAGCAATTAAGGGGCGAGTTTTATCGCTAATCCATCCGCCCTCAGCCCCGCTGCGGCGAGAAAAAGGATTGGCCGTGTGGCTGTGCGCGCGCGTCCGCTCGCGAAACTTCGCGAACAACAACGGAGCGCGTCCGAAATAAATAACGAGCGACGTTAGAAGCAACGACGTTGTCCTCCGATGCATTTAATTGGCAGCACAGAAAGAAACCGAATGGTTGCCAGGCCCCCAAAATTGGTTTGCGTATTTCGCCAATTTGTCCTCTTTGCTCTGGATCATGTCTGCGGGTTTTTGGAAAAGATAACAAAAATCGATAAATTTAGCTGATTTTCAAAATCTTCTTGGTTCTTTCGGTAAAGTCACGTAGAAGGGAAGTAATACAATAATAAACGCAAGCAGTCGTCTTCAGGTGAAGAATTCTTCACCTGAAGACGGCTGCTTGCGTTGTAGCCGAAACGTCGTGATAATTGTTTTATTATGTTTTATTTTTATTATTTTATTACTTCCCTTCTACGTGACTTTACCGAAAGAACCAAGAAGATGAATCCCTGCAGTCACGAAAGCTTTAAATCGAAAGATTTTCAAAATGTAAAGTGCTGAAGGACAACATGACTTTAGAGCGAAGATTAATTCACGTTTAATTATTTTGTACGGGAGAGATGTTAACTCCCTCGCCTGGTATGCAGGGGACGTGGGTTCGATGCCGACCCTGACGCCTGCTGTATATTTGGTGTTTGCATGTTCTCCCCATGGTCTCGTGGATTTTTCTCCGGGTTCTCCGGTTTTATCCCTGCCACATTTAAAAACTTGAGTTTAAACTTCATAGTATTTGGCTGCTTTACATTTTCACACGATGAAGCACTTGGTTGAGCTATCATTTGTGCTAAGATCGCTTCTGAAAAAGAGCTATTTAACTCAGTGGGCCTTACCCGTTAAAATGAAATAGTTTCGTATTAAGTTTAGTAATAGTGTCTCCCCAATTACGAATAGATGGACATAAATAATGTGTAGTTGGAAAGCGTTTTAAAACCATTACCTAATGATCAGTGCATTCTGACAGCTATGTCACATGGTCCAGTAACATGATTATTAACCAAATAAATAAATAAAAAACGGGAAATAAACTGAAAGCGCGCAGAGGCGCACGGAGGGAGGCACGCTTGGAATGACACTGAGAGGCAGAATGAGGACACACGGATCAAGGAAGACACAGAGGTCAATGGCATAATTCACACCGTTCATAAAATAAGCGAGCGTTGACGACAACGTCGTTCGGAGGGACGGTGGCGACGACCGCCAAGAATCGCCATGGAGTGGCAGCCGCTGAATGCAACGCATCCGAGAGGACGTCCACAGTGGACATGGGCCGCTGACGTCAGCTCACGTGCTTGAACAGGTGCCGTGTGATTGATTACGTCTCAGGCTCATGAGGACGTGTTCAATGTATGTACTGCTTTTTGTGTTTAATTTGATTATCCTTCCCTCGCACCTCCGATTAGCACGGTCGGCTACGTACGGTGCGAAAGAAGTTCAACATGCTTGTACGTCGAACGTCAGTACGTTGAACTTCTTTCGCGCCGTACGTAGCCGACCGTGCTAATCGGAGGCGCTGAGAAGGTGGCGGTGGCCGGGGGAGGCGTTCAGCCAGTGGCGGATTGACCATGGCTCACTGCTGATAATGACGATGATGATTCCCATCTAGGACCGATGACAAATCGGTGACCTTCGTCGGCTCGTTGGGAGCGAGCGGACCGATAAATTGTTTGTCCATCCCGTGGGATGCGGGAGAGAGCCCCGCCATGACGAGCCATCCCTCCCATACCCGTAATTATTTTAATGATGCTAAACAATCATTTGCAATGGCACGGAGCATGGGAGATGCCGCGATGATGTTTGTTGTATACTTGTTTTTTCCTTTTAAGGCCACGGTGTTATTGACGAAAGTGTTGAATTGCTGTTGCCATTTGTATCAGTGCACCACTGCCAATGCAGCATGCACATAATGTGTTTAGTTTCGATAATTAGAATTCATATGAGAGACAGATAATGAAAGGAAGAGGTGGTAAAAAAAAGTCAACGCACAGAAGGACTGTGTAAAACAAAGTAGGAAGAGATCGAGACCAGAAATCAGAGAACACGACACAACGATGATTGAAGATGTCATAGCAATGGCAGCAGCATGGACGCAGCAGAGCAACGTGACTTCATTATTCTTACGCCTAATATCAACGAGTTTCTGGAAAACAATTAGAAAATACATCGGTTACTTAGTCACGACTGTCTAAATGTTTTATGTGTGAAGCGTGCACTCGATTTACAATTAGGGTTAGAATTGTGAGCAATACATTTCGCAGGGAGAAAAAAAGAGGCCTTTGAAATAATGACAACAACGCTGAACGTATCCTCCCTCTAGGCGCTGTGTGGTCGCTTGGAGTGGGGTAGAGGGGAGGCGAAGAGGATGAGGGGATGGCAGATGACAGCCAGACAGACAACGGGGAGCTTCAATGCAACCCGAAGAAGTGAGTCATGAAAGCACCGACAAATTATTTACGATAGTAGGTTTTTACCCTTTTAACTGGTACAAAACTGACACCTTTATAAAGGTGTCAGTTTTGTACCAGTTAAAAGGGTAAAAACCTACTATCATATTTTGCCACTGGTAAAAGAGATCTCATAGTGTAAATTATTTACGTTTTACATACGTAAAGCACTCGTTTTTTTCTTCCTTTCTTTTACTTTAACACGTTTGTCAATAATTTACGTGCGCTCCCCGTTGATTTATACGCAATGTATTATTTTCTTCCAGGTTATTTATGTCAAATGTAAACTTTTTTTTTTAAATATATAAGTGGCAATTCCTATGGCACCAGAGTACAAACTGTTCGCAGACGTTCCAGTGTGCACAGCCTAATAACAAACGGTACATCCTGCACGTTCCCAACCCATGCAAAATGCTCCGAGCGTTTAAACAAAGGCGAGTTAAAGAGGCCATGAAGACTCAATGCACGCTGAACGGACAATGGAAAAGCCATTTTTTGTTTCACATTCACACAGGACAATTTGATGATTCATTGGCCAAAAATAGATGCCTAAGTGACTCTCATTCCACACAAAGTGCTTGCCACAAATGAACCACAATACCTCGCTGATCTTGTCAAGGAGCATGAACCTTCATCACACGAACACCGGTCATCATCGCAGCGGCGTTTGACTAACCATCGAACAAAGACGGTCACCGCATCGCGCGCTTTCAGATGCGGGTCTGCGGCCGTCTGGAACGCTCTTTCTTCCGATATTAGGAAGCCACTGGAGCTATGCAACTTTTACATCTCAAATGGAAACTCAAATCTTTAGCACTGCTCACTGTGCTTAGTTTGTTGTCCTTCCCCCGCCGCAACGATTAGCACAGTTCGCTACGCACGGTGCGACAGAAGTTCAACATACACACGTACATACGAACTCAAAGGCGTAGCTGCAATGGCCGTTCAATCAACCCTTCCTTTCCTCCCCTTCCCCCAAATAATTTCCCTTCCATATTCGATCGTTCTTTCGGTAAAGTCTACCCACCTAGCCCCGTGTAGGACTTATGCCCACTACCGTCGATGCCCCTCAAACTACCGTCCTGGGACGTCAGAATGTTGATCTATACCCGTCAATGTATGATGCGAGTGAGAATGTGGAATGCAAGTATCCACACTTTTGCCCCGTTGCACGCGGCTGACGGTCAACTAACCGTGCTGTACCCATGCATACTGCCGGGTGGAAAAGAGTCGGCAGAGTTTGGGGGTTTTAAAGAAAAAAAAATAACGTGCCGGTGATTTCATCTGTCGTGCCAAGAGATCGAATCGACCGGGCGACTTCTGGATTGCAACTCGCAGTGTTCCGACCGTTACACCGCAGCAGAATCACGGCATTGTGGGAATTTTGCCGTGATGCCCTGCAGCCTAAAGCACCAGTCAGCTGGTGTGTGAATGTGTTATTTGAGAGGAGCGGTGGTGCGGCGGTTAGCGCGCTGCGCAACGAACCCGGCCACCTGAGCTCGGTTCCCGCTCACGGCCAACACCAGTGACGATTATCCGAACTGGTACTGGGTTTCCCCTAGGTCGACTCAGCCTCAAATGAGTACCTGGGGCAGTGTGTAAACATCTTCACTGGGGAGACAAAGGCGGCCGGGCGTGGTGCTTGCCACCCACCCCCTCGTGTGCTGTGCTGGCCTTCATAGGTGTTTGCTAATAGTCTGCTAAGGCTATACAGGGGATCTTTGTCTTTGTTATTTGGGAGGAGCGGTGATGGAGTGGTTAGCGCTTTGATTCCCGCTCAACGGCCAACATCAGTAACGAAAATCTGAATCGGTCCTAGGCCTCCCCCGGGTGGACTCAGCCTCAAGTAAATACCTGGCACGATGTGTAAATATCGCCACTGGGGAGACAAAGGCGGCCGGGCGTGGTTGCTGGCCAACCACCCCTTCGTGTACCTTGCCGACCTTCATAGGTGCTCGCTAACAGCACTTTACCCAACAGTCTGTTAAGGCTATACGGGTGATCTCTCTCTCTCTCTCTTTGTTGTTTGCCAATCCTCCAGCTGCAATCCACGAGTTGCAACTTTTCTAGGGTCGCTCACGAAACGCCACCGTCGCCTGTTTGGGCACAGCGAGACAATATGCGCGCCGCATTTGATCGCAGGGAAATTTAGCACCTATATCAGGGAGTGCTTCTTCTTGTTTAGCAACGGTTCACTTCACCGGTAATTCAACCAGCCAAGGGCCGCTCAAGCAAAAACGATTATCTTGCGGGGTTTCGAGTTAACGTGATGAATCTGGTTGTTGCTGCTGTGAGGAGGAGGTGTATAAATTGACATATGTTTTTTAAATGCGGCGATTGTTTCTGAATTGCAAGGATGGGGAGGGAGGGAGGGAGGGAGTGAGGGAGGGAGGGAGGGAGGGAGGGAGGGAGGGAGGGAGGGAGGGAGGGGGGATTGGGGGCGATAATCATATGGCAAAGAGTTGCATCTGAAACTGATGCAGAACTCAACACTTGACTTTGTTGAATCCTTTTGCCGCCATTAATTGATCCCAATTGTCACGTAATGAGACGAAGAGTGCCTGCTCGTTGAAGGGAGAAAAACGTGGACTCTAAAGAAAAATCACCATGAGTTCTGTCCAACAATGTTGTGGGAGTCTCTTAGTTGCATCTACGGTGGCGCTCGCCTGGCACACAGGAGGAAGTGGGTTCGATCCCGACCCTGACGCCTGCTGTGCATTGGAGTTCGTGTGTCTCTCTTCCCGTGGTCGTGTGCATTTTTCTCCAGGTCCTCCGGGTGTTTCCTTCCACGTTTAGAATCAACGTGCGTTCAGAGGATTTGACTGCTATGAATGTCCACATGATGATAAGCCACTTCGTTGGGCTATCATTTGTGGGGAGGTCTCTTCTGAAAAATAGCTGTATAACTCAATGGGCCTTAATATAAAAAAGTTTAATAGTTTTAGTTGGGTCAAAATTATTTAGGGGTGTCCGGACATCGATGACATCCACAGTGGCTGCACCCCAACTTGCACTAAGCCAGCGTGATGAAGTATGGCCAAACGAACCCCTCCAACGACCGGAACGGTGTTGGGAAAACCTTCAGCCAGCAGTTGATTGGCAAAAGAGCTGTCATCTTTCGGTCACGAGCCTCGCCGCGTGGCCTGTTTGGCAAAATGCACGGCGCTTGAGTGCACGCATCTCTCTTCCCAGTGTTTTTGGACACTGAATCTGCAACGCCGATTGGTTGGCTCAGCAGCCAACACGATTCACAACTTCAATAAAAATGTGCGCACCCATTCGTATCCAACTCTGGGACTTGGAAAATATCGCGCTGTAAAGATTGTCCTGTAAAGTGAACCAATAAAAGTGTTAAACAGCACGATGAATTTGCAGCCAGCAATATAATCCCATGATGCTGGCAAAAGAAATGCCCATTTAGCATCCCTGTAGTAGCCAAAGTCGGACAAGTGCCCGCAATCTCTTCACTCATTCACCAGCACGCCCTGCGGGGATTTGGCACATCTGTGCTGGGGAAGGGGGTTATATTGACAGAAAAAAGAGGGTTATCTGGAATGTGAAATCAAATGATTAACGCTTGGGCAAACTAAGGTTGAAAAAGCGTCAGCGCATCAGCCTTTGTCTGCACGTCCATCTCTTGAGCTGTGTTGTCACATGCCGGCACGGCAACTCTTGTGAGGATGATCCAACATTGATCAAACGTTAGTACACTTGTGACGCTGTGAGAGAAAATCGGCGAAATTAAATTAAATGGAGACATAAATTACCCACCCCAAAAAGAAAGCAACTACAGTAAATGTGCAAATCTACAGATGCAGTTCTAATGGACCGGAATCTGTAGGCTTCCATCCTGATAAGTAAACAAACACCAGTTGGTAAACATCACGCAATCTATGTGTATGCATGTTTTTTCTTCCTTGTATACGTCTATATATATTCACATGCACTGCCTTACTGGTGCATGAGAGCTGTCCCGTACTATGCAGGTCATGGGGGTTATTTGACCACTCTGAACCACTCTGGCCATCGTGGGTTTATGGAGGCAGAGAGCATAAATGGATTTTATTCCATAATAGATGCTTTTGGGTTAGATCGCGTAAATATATAAATGTGTCCTTAAATCAGCCACTACCCGACACAGCCAATTAGTAAGGTTTGTCACGTAAACAGAACGTGCCAATCCGTGACTGATTCAGCACACCGGCTGATAATTCTAACATCATTCGCGGGCCATACAAAATGATCAGCTTAAAAATTATCCTGTTATATTTGGTCAAACATTTAATTAACTCGCCCCTAATGTGATGGCTGGAACTGCTTCTCTTTGGTGAGGCGTGTGATGTTAGCTGGTATTGATGATGTTGCTACTCGCAACTGCTTTTCCAGGTTTGCTCCTAGATTTATTGAATTTCGAGTCCAGCCTGCGGTTACCTTGGCAAGGCTACACCAAATTATTTCGCGGGCCTTACACGGCCCGCGGGCCGGACGTTCCCCACCCCTGCACTACAACAGTAACAATTCGAGTACCGTGACATTTGGCCAGTTATTACAACAACCAGCATCGTCAGGCGACGACCAGAGAGTCGTGGGGCATCCTCCTCCTGTGTCGGTCTGAAATCGAGGGGGATAAATGCGACGTCGTCACTTGTGTGCCAATCGGGTGCGAAGATCAGGGGGGCAGGGGGTGGTGGGGTTGGTAATGGATTGTCTTGCAATGCTCAACTCCACTGCCCAAACACGTACCCCCCCCCCCCCAGAACCCCCGCAATTGCCTGTAACACCTGTTTCACACAGGCTGGTCACCATTTCAAGCACTTTCCCTGCTCAAAAAAAATAAAGTTATCCTTAGCTTCGGAGATCTGACTGAGATCGGATACATTCCCAGGTGTTTTTCGTGTGCTACGTGTGTCAGTGAATGAATAATATTAGATGCACGGATTTTAGAGAGTTGTATCTACGTTGGTGTAATTTCTGCAAGCAAGCCCCCCGCCCTCGCTGGAATCATGATAAATGTATAATGTTAGTTGAAGGCTCTGTGCAGTGAATATTAAAACATTCCGTGAGTGCTCTGTCATTTGTGATGTGATACAGCCAAGCAAGGTCTGAGATTCAAAGGCACACACGTAATGCTATCATCGCTGCTCATTTCATCCCGGAATCAGCACATTTAACTCCCAATTAAACACGCGCGCAACAAAAAGTCTTCAAACACAGGCAAATCTCTAAAAGCGGCACCAATTATGATTTAAAAACAAATATATGTTTATAGTTTTACACGAACCCAATGCTGGCTGACGCACGTGCGATGGCAGTATTTTAGATTTCAAAATGACAATTGATCAGTAATCCTCAGTGACGCGAGTCACGTTCTCAACAGGCTCCACGGGAACGATTTAAAATGGGCAGGGGCGAGAGCCCAACATGCCCGAAGCCTCCAGGACACCCAGCATCGCGAAACCTAACACGCGTTACCCGTTCCAACACGCGTCCAATACAATCGCCCCCGCTGCGTCACCACTGCAGGCCACTGCAGGAATGTGTTGCGGAGACAGAGAGAGGGGGAGAGAGAAACGCCCACACGGCACGAACCCTGAGCTCGCATCGCATTGCAATGCGCGATCGGAAGATTTCTCGGCAGGGGCGATCCGAATTTTGCTGCAAGCAAAAACACGCGGTCAGAACGTGCAGGCCCCGTACCGCAATGATGTGTTTGTGCCACTGCTGGTAGCCGGGTCTCCGACAGAGGCAGGTAGCTTGCTGCTCATCCATGCTGAGCAGGCGCGTGTAACCCCACCCTACTTGAGCTGCAGATCGCCTAACTCTGGCGTACCGTTGTCTACTGGGCATCTGTGAACCTGGCTGGACGTTCGTGAAAAAAAGCTTCGTAGCTCATCGGATTCGCCCAGTATAAATAAACACTCTGAATCTGATATTGATGCGTTGGTGGCGGGGGATTTAAGAAATCTGCATCGCTGTTACAACTGGCACACCGGGAGATAGAAGAGCTGAACTCGTAGCCTCTGAATTCAAAAGTCCAGTTGTGCTCACCATTGCACCATGGCAGCCTTCCCGACGCGGCCGTACATAGCACAATAAAGCAGTGCTAATAAACCGTTGACGTTTAAGCCAGAGAAATGTAACAAACAAACAAATATTCAGAAATGAACATTGTCAACCGAGCCAGGGGTTTAACGTTTGCGTAAAGTGTGCTGTAGTTATAGGTGCTCGCCGACAGAACTTGGCCCAACAGTCTGTTAGGGCTACACGGGGGATCTTTGTCTTTGTAGCTTGACACATTTTGCTGTCAGAACTCCTCTCTTTTGCCGAATTGTGCGGGAAGGACATCACGGATCCTGTTATCTGCGACGTTATCCGTGACTTTACTCCACCTATTTGTCAGAAGACATTTTTTTTGGGATAACCAGCAACTAAAACATAATTAATTTGCCGTGCGATGATTAGTATTTGTACAAAGTTTGCGGATGATAGGAAGCCATTACACAATGCATCAATGTATAAACCATGGAATATAACAGATAATTGGATGACAATGGGCATGGATAACAGGAGTGTTCACATGCCATACAGCTCCTGCAAACAACAAGAATTGTATGTAATAGGGTCGAAGATAAGAGTTGTATTATATATGTCTCACTTGAGTCATATCTATGAAGGTAAATGGATGGAGCTTGTGAAATGAACAACACGTGATAGATGTGGCATTTTCACTTACCAATGTACAGACCCACAAAGCGTACCCCGGTCTGAATCATCTCCAACAAACCCGACATTAACATCACCGGTAGCTGCCGTTAAATCTCTCCCCTTTACAATTGCACCCCACATGCGTTCGACACCCAACGCGCCGGGGCTCTCAAAGAGGCTGCAATTTTACACGCACGAAAGAAAAATGTGGCATTCATTTCTGCGCCGCCCCCCCCCCACACACACATCATGCGTACACACACACAGGAATGACATTTTGGTTTTACACAAAAGAGGCAACTAATGATAACTTTATATACAGTAGGCATCGACGGGGGAAATAGGGAAATAAAATGCAGTGCCATTTGGAATTATAAAGTGAGAATGGGACCCACGTCTCAAGACACGATGAGAACTGGAGGCGTAAGCTACAAGATGGCTTTCTTTTTAAAGGACTTATTTGAAAGGGGACCCCCATTGCGATGGATAACGGTCAACACACTGGATGTGCAACCCAGAGGCCGCCGGTTCAGCACTTGATGAAAGAATGGGGAAAGTTTCGTAAACAACCCCTGTACACCACCTCTATCCATCCAGCTGAATACATGGATACGACTACAGTTATTCGATCGACAGGTCTTGTGTGTGTGTGTTCTGGGGGGCACGGGGGCTGTGGTGCAGTGGTTATCGCGCTGGGTTATGAACCCGGCGACCCGAGTTCGTTTCCCGCTCTCGGACAGCACCACTGGTCCTTGGCCTCCTCTAGGTCGACTCAGCCTTAAATGAGTATTTGAAGCGGTGTGTGAACGTCGCCCATTGGGAAGAGACAAAGGCGGCCGAGCGTGGTGCTGCCCAGCCACCCGCTCGTGTACCGTGTTGGCCTTCACAGGTGCCACTCGCTAACAGAACTGGCCCCAAAACGTCTGTTAATGCTATACGGGGTAACTGTATCTTTGTCCTTGGTGGGATGAAGTGTGGGCACTCTCATCTGTCCCAAGACAGTCCGCCAGCGTGGTACAAATTGGCTAACAATATTCCGACAGGAGTAGCGTGAGCAACACGTGTGCAGGGCTGCGCTTTTTATTTTGAAGATGCCAAATTTGAGGTCATGGGTTATGGGGGTCCAAATTTGGACCCATGATATCAGTGGTGGTAACTCAGTGCAGTTGCCTCAATCAATTTCCGTTTTTTTTTAAGTACGATTGTGCAATCTCAATGAAGTAAGCGTAAATATACGTCTTGAATATGTGTGTGATTTATAGTTTTTTTACGCAGTGAGGTGCGAAGAAAGAGCAGATCAGTAGAAGGCAGAGACTAACAACGATTGGCCATCATCTAAGGGTAGGGGTTGACGTGAGAAAGGGGAGGATTACGTACCACGTAAATCATGATCCTATTGGGGAGGAGTGAAATGATCGAAAATGCAAGCGCTATGCACCCCAAGGATATCATTTGGGTTTGATTTGTCTTCTCTAATGGGCAAGATTACAGGCCAGGCCCTGAACGTAACTGACGCCCTGGGCAAACGATGAGTTTAGGGTTTCTTTAAAATAATCATCCTATAACTGTGCAAATGGTTTTCATTTTATATCCATCATGTGGGTGTGTCTACACGTTTAGGCGCTTCCCATTATACGCACACTTTATAACGCTTACCGAGAATTTGTGTAGAGACCAGAAATACTTCTGGAAGCGTCCAGAAAACATCGCAGCTTTCTGTGCAGGGCAGCTTTCCCTGACGCTGGACATTGAAGGTCGGAGCTACGCTCCGCTAGCATAGGCAACGTTTACAGGAGAACTCCTGGTATCAGTGATCCTGTCACGCTGGGCTACTATTATTTATTGAGACTATGAAGACCCCTATTAGTCTCGACTATAATTATCCTATCTGTCCGCAAGTACCCGCGGTGATTCCCACGGATAAGTGGAGTCGTATTCTTTCGAATGGCTGCTGATGTAGATGCAGATCAACAACTGCAATTTCAAATTCAGGTGGTCAAGCCAGATACATGCATAAGCAGCAGCGGAATAGTGTATCACTGTAATATCTCCTTTGTCTTTGTGTATCGGGCAGTGCGTCGTTATTTGTTGCACGGTCTGTTCTGGATGACCACAGTCGCACATTGGAGAGTTTTAATATTTCCACTTGTGCATCAGTTATCCGCCATCTCCTCCCATAGTCTGTACGGCTGTGGTTTAGGGTGGACCATGAGCTTCGTAGAAGATCAAAACCAAGGATCTTCTGCGTTGGGTTTTTCACTAGGTGGTGTGTTTGTGAGTTATTTTGAACTCCATCAGTGGAATCATTGTGCGGATTGACCCCTCGAATAATAGAATCCGCGACAATGCTCCCGACATGACCGTGGCAAAAGAGGAGCTATTCTGTACAGTCTAAAACAAATAAAAACACCCTCCTATTTGTTCAGAAGGTGCCCCAAGTGCCCAAATCCGTAAAACAAGGTGCTTATGCGAATGTTATTTAGGGATTGAAATTATCGCCTCTGAAAGGACTGATCACGAGGCACAGTTTACGAGCGCACGTGGGCCACGCCAGGTGGTGACGACTTTACCGGCCAGACACGCTTTTCCCCCCCCACCCCCGCCTCATACACGGGGCCGCGCATCGTCTGTGCCGTGGAGTGAAGCGCGTCACGTGGGCACCTGCATTGATCTCTCAGGTGTTCACTTGTTGCCACGTGCTTTGGGGGGGGGGGATGGTGGTTGTGTGTGTGGGGGGGGAGGTGGTTGTGTGTGTGGGGGGGGTGGTGGTTGTGTGTGTGGGGGGGTGGTGGTTGTGTGTGTGGGGGGGGGATGGTGGATGTGTGTGTGGGGGGGGTGGTGGTTGTGTGTGTGAGGGGGGGATGGTGGTTGTGTGTGTGGGGGGGTGGTGGTTGTGTGTGTGGGGGGGGTGGTGGTTGTGTGTGTGTGGGGGGGGTGGTGGTTGTGTGTGTGGGGGGGGGGTGGTAATGTGGGGGGGGGTGGTTATGTGTGGGGGGGGGTGGTTGTGTGGGGGGGGGTGGTTGTGTGGGGGGGGGGGGGTGGTGGTTGTGTGTGGGGGGGGGGGGTGGTAATGTGGGGGGGGGGGGGTGGTTATGTGTGGGGGGGGGGTGGTGGTTGTGGGTGGGGGGTGGTGGTTGTGTGTGTGGGGGGGTGGTGGTTGTGTGTGTGGGGGGGGATGGTGGTTGTGTGTGTGAGGGGGTGGTGGTTGTGTGTGTGGGGGGGTGGTGGTTGTGTGTGTGGGGGGGGATGGTGGTTGTGTGTGTGGCGGGGGGGGTGGTTGTGTGTGTGGGGGGGTGGTGGTTGTGTGTGTGGGGGGGGATGGTGGTTGTGTGTGTGGGGGGGTGGTGGTTGTGTGTGTGGGGGGGGATGGTGGTTGTGTGTGGGGGGGGGAGGTGGTTGTGTGTGTGGGGGGGGGTGGTGGTTGTGTGTGTGGGGGGGTGGTGGTTGTGTGTGTGGGGGGGGATGGTGGTTGTGTGTGTGGGGGGGGTGGTGGTTGTGTGTGTGGGGGGGGATGGTGCTTGTGTGTGTGGGGGGGTGGTGGTTGTGTGTGTGGGGGGGGTGGTGGTTGTGTGTGTGGGGGGGGTGGTGGTTGTGTGTGGGGGGGGGGGTGGTAATGTGGGGGGGGGTGGTTATGTGTGGGGGGGGGGTGGTTGTGTGGGGGGGGGGGGTGGTGATTGTGTGTGTGGGTGGGGGGGTGGTATGTGGGGGGGGGGGTGGTAATGTGGGGGGGGGGGGTGGTTATGTGTGGGGGGGGGGTGGTGGTTGTGGGTGGGGGGTGGTGGTTGTGTGTGGGGGGGGGTGGTGGTTGTGTGTGTGGGGGGGGATGGTGGTTGTGTGTGTGGGGGGGTGGTGGTTGTGTGTGTGGGGGGGGTGGTGGTTGTGTGTGTGGGGGGGGATGGTGGTTGTGTGTGTGGCGGGGGGGTGGTTGTGTGTGTGGGGGGTGGTGGCTGTGTGTGTGGGGGGGGATGGTGGTTGTGTGTGTGGGGGGGGTGGTGGTTGTGTGTGTGGGGGGGGATGGTGGTTGTGTGTGGGGGGGGTGGTGGTTGTGTGTGTGGGGGGGGATGGTGGTTGTGTGTGTGGGGGGGTGGTGGTTGTGTGTGTGGGGGGGGTGGTGGTTGTGTGTGTGGGGGGGGGGGGTGGTAATGTGGGGGGGGGTGGTTATGTGTGGGGGGGGGTGGTTGTGTGTGGGGGGGGGTGGTGGTTGTGTGTGTGGGGGGGGGGTGGTAATGTGGGGGGGGGGTGGTTATGTGTGGGGGGGGGGTGGTGGTTGTGGGTGGGGGGTGGTGGTTGTGTGTGTGGGGGGGTGGTGGTTGTGTGTGTGTGGGGGGGTGGTTATGTGTGGGGGGGGTGGTTGTGTGGGGGGAGGGTGGTGGTTGTGGATGGGGAGTGGTGGTTGTGTGTGTGGGGGGGTGGTGGTTGTGTGTGTGGGGGGGGATGGTGGTTGTGTGTGTGGGGGGGTGGTGGTTGTGTGTGTGGGGGGGTGGTGGTTGTGTGTGTGGGGGGGGGATGGTGGTTGTGTGTGTGGCGGGGGGTGGTTGTGTGTGTGGGGGGGTGGTGGTTGTGTGTGTGGGGGGGGATGGTGGTTGTGTGTGTGGGGGGGTGGTGGTTGTGTGTTTGGGGGGGGATGGTGGTTGTGTGTGTGGGGGGGGTGGTGGTTGTGTGTGTGGGGGGGGGTGGTGGTTGTGTGTGTGGGGGGGGGGGGTGGTAATGTGGGGGGGGGGGTGGTTATGTGTGTGTGTGGGGGGGGGGTGGTGGTTGTGGGTGGGGGGTGGTGATTGTGTGTGTGGGGGGGGTGGTGGTTTTGTGTGTGGGGGGGGGTGGTTATGTGTGGGGGGGGGGGTGGTTGTGTGGGGGGTGGTGGTGGTTGTGGGTGGGGGATGGTGGTTGTGTGTGTGGGGGGGTGGTGGTTGTGTGTGTGGGGGGGGTGGTGGTTGTGTGTGTGGGGGGGGGGGGTGGTAATGTGGGGGGGGGGGTGGTTATGTGTGGGGGGGGGGGTGGTGGTTGTGGGTGGGGGGTGGTGGTTGTGTGTGTGGGGGGGTGGTGGTTTTGTGTGTGGGGGGGGGTGGTTGTGTGGGGGGGGTGGTGGTTGTGGGTGGGGGGTGGTGGTTGTGTGTGTGGGGGGGTGGTGGTTGTGTGTGTGGGGGGGTGGTGGTTGTGTGTGTGTGCGGGGGGGTGGTTATGTGTGGGGGGGGGTGGTTGTGTGGGGGGGGGTGGTGGTTGTGGGTGGGGGGTGGTGGTTGTGTGTGTGGGGGGGGTGGTGGTTGTGTGTGTGGGGGGGTGGTGGTTGTGTGTGTGTGGGGGGGGTGGTTGTGTGGGGGGGGGGGGTGGTTGTGGGTGGGGAGTGGTGGTTGTTGGGGGGTGGGAGTGGTGGTTGTGGGGGGGGGGCGTGGTTGTGGGGGGGTGGGGGTGGTGGTTGTGGGGGGGGGTGGTGGTTGTGGGGGGGGGGGGGTGGTGGTTGTGGGGGGGGCGTGGTTGTGGGGGGGTGGGGGTGGTGGTTGTGGGGGGGTGGTGGTTGTGGGGGGGTGGTGGTTGTGGGGGGGGCGTGGTTGTGGGGGGGTGGTGGTTGTGGGGGGGGTGGTGGTTGTGGGGGGGTGGTTGTGGGGGGGTGGGGTAGTGGTTGTGGGGGCGGGGTGGTGGTTGTGGGGGGGGGGGGGTTGTGGTTGTGGGTGGGGGGTGGTGGTTGTGGTGGCGGGGTGGTGGTTGTGGGGGGGGGGTTGTGGTTGTGGGTGGGGGGTGGTGATTGTGGGTGGTGGTTGTGGGGGGGGGGGGTTGTGGTTGTGGGTGGGGGGGTGGTGATTGTGGGTGGGGGGTGGTGGTTGTGGGGGGGGGGTTGTGGTTGTGGGTGGGGGGTGGTGAATGTGGGTGGGGGGTGGTGGTTGTGGGGGGGGTGGTGGTTGTGGGGGGGGTGGTGGTTGTGGGGGGGGTGGTGATTGTGGGTGGGGGGTGGTGGTTGTGGGGGGGGGGTGGTGGTTGTGGGGGGGTGGGTGGTTATGGGGGAGGGGAGTGGTGGTTGTGGGGGGGGGGTTGTGGGGGGGATGGTGCACACACCCAGGATGCTGCAGCATGGTTAGGACACGGGCACTTGCAAACCAAAGTGGTGTTGCCGTTTGGATCTCCCCCGTCCGGGAAGTTTATTTCAATGGGCACGTTTCTTGATTTCCTCTGTTGCACCACCTCAATCCAGCCAGCCATTTAAATGGGTTCACCACAGTGTGTTAGTCGATGGGCAGGTTTTTACGTGAAAAGAATGACGGTCACGCCGTGAACTTCACCGGAGTTTGCACGCCGCAAATCCAATGAGTCAACTCGACTGCTCATTGATGAGCCCTTAATTGATCAATCAGATCGATCGACTTCAACTGACAAAAGGTGCTGATAAAGGCCCCCGCTTAGAAGTTAGTCCACGAGTTATGTACATCCCAGGCCACAATACCATTGTACAATACAATGTATTTATTTTAGTTACAGTCTTAGGCTAATGGATAAAAAGCTGTAAAACTTTAGGTCACGCTCTAGCTTGTGGATTTCAATTAGTCATTCTCTAAGCTCGTCGACTAAAAAGAAATCACACATTTTTAGTCGTTCAATGTTGGTGTAATTGGAGTGAAAATTCATCCCCCGACAAAAATTATCAGGTCAGCCAGTCAGTTAACTCGGTAAATATTAATATAGAAAATACACGTATAGCACCTCCGATTAGCACGATTGGCTACGTACTGTGCAAAAGAAGTTCACAAATATGTCGCCTGATGAAGCTAGTTGTAATCACTGACGAAACGTTGTACTCAGTTTGTAAATGTTGTGGCTTGGCTCTCCAACACACCGGTGTGCTGTACTAGTGACGAATTGGCCACGTTCTGTTTACGTGACAACCCTTACGAGTTGGCTGTGTCGGGTGGTGGCTGGTTTAAACAACACATTTATATATTTACGCGATCTAACCCAAAAACCTATATTATGGAGTTCAACATTCATACATGCAATTACCATGCTTGGTCGTTCTTACTAACATTACTAACTGATCTTGGTCTGCGTCTTCATTCACAATAACGTCATCCCGTAATTGCTATGGTGACGCTTTGATCTTAATCACATCTGATGATTTCCATCCACTCGCATTAATCGACGAATCGATTTAGTTAAATAATTTAATTGACAAGATTCGCACTGCGTTTTAAACTGAAGGAAGTCATCTCAGCTAAAAATATCGGAGGCTGGCCAGCGTGCACTTAGAAAGCCGTGCACGTGTGGGCAAATTTCCAACACTTCCGATGTTGACTTTAATGAAGAAGCACATGCAAATCGAGGATGACAGACAAAATATGGGTTTACAAAATTACTTGGACAACTTGATTTGGAGCTTTCGTGACTGCAGGAATTACTCTTTGGTTCTTTCGGTAAAGTCACATAGAAAGAAAAATAAATTGAATAATAGCATACGACGTGACGATTGCAACACATGCAATCACCATAAGGTGCAAATTAAAGAGAAAACAAACATAGTAAACTTGGAAATATAATGCAGTACAACACAGAGAGTCGGCTATCATAACAGTCAACACCCTCCCTACCTGGTTGATTACGTTCTTTCAAAGATTGCTAAATTTGAGAGAGAGACAAAACACAGACACGGAGACACACAGACAGACACATAAGCAGAGAGATAACAGAGACACACAGAGAGACACACACACATAGGCACACAGAGAAACAACGCCTCTGTCGATGCCTTAAATAGAGACAGAGGGGGGCAGAGAGAGAGGGGGGGGGGTAGATAAATTAGCATGTCAATGAGAGATTTGGAGCTTTCGTGACTGCAGGAAATACTAGAGCGACAACAACATCATGCCATTGGGGGCCATCCATTTAGTAGGTACGCAAAATCTGTCAAAACTTGACCCCTCCCCCTCCCTCTACACACGCGTACTTTTTTCAACCCCCCCCCCCCCCCACCTGCGTACGTACGCCTTACGCACCGCCCCCCCCCCCGAATCCTATAGAACAGCCGATATTTAATCCACGCAGAAACGATCAAGGATTAATACTATTAACGTGTTTAAGCAGACATATAGTCCACCGCCGGCTGCATTAAAGAATCAAGTTGCGTACCTTGGCCACTTATTTTGCTGAGCTGCGTGATAGCTGCAGTCAGGGGCACGGTGACACACGAGTGACACCTCTCCCACAGTCCCACCTCTCCCGGCAGGACTTGTTGTCTGACAGCTGAAGACACTGAACTGCAGAGGTGGGACAAAGTCATTGTTATGCAAGTCCAAGTCGAGTCGCAAGTCATCAAATTCATGACTCGAGTCTGACTCGAGTCCAAGTCACATGACTCGAGTCCACATCTCATAGGTGGGACAAAGTCATTGTTATGCAAGTCCAAGTCGAGTCGCAAGTCATCAAATTCATGACTCGAGTCTGACTCGAGTCCAAGTCACATGACTCGAGTCCACACCTCTGCTGAACTGTGGCTCATTTGAAGGCCAATGTAGACAAATTGTTATCGAGGCTTCACCCCCACCCGCCCCTGTTTCCTATGCGTCCGTACATTGTCAGTAGACCCCACATACGCAAGCGTACGCATTTGGGTTAACCCCCCCCCTCCCTCCTCCATGCGTACGTACTAAATGGATGGCCTCTTGACCATACGGTCAGTGCGTGGCTGTTAAAGGTGGTGACGAGTGTGGCGCTTCAACCGTCCACAATACTAACAAAGAGCTTCATGGCTCATCGGATTCCTCCAGTCTAGATACAAAATCATGATACTACTTCTGCTACGATTCCAGCTCCACCTGTCTTTGCGCATGGTGATCAGCCGTCCAAGCTCAATGCAGGCTGAACCACTGCTTAGCTTCCCAGCTTAGCTTCCCAGATCCGATGAGGTCGGACGCAATCAAACAACCTCCTTGTTCGCGACCTAGTTAATGATGCCCCCGTGAGGAGTGAATCGTGTTGCCGTGCTTTGCTGAGGCTGCATAAAGTGGTGCTTAGTGGCACTTTTATATAATTGTACAGCAATTGCTGTATTTAGAGCTGATTGCTGTACATGGTGAATGTACTTTGTACGTATGAGGCTTAATTTACCATTCACTGTTTGCACGTAATATGCTAATGTAACATATATGCTAATGGACCGCAAATGCCACTTGCAACAGTGCAACCGTGTTGGTAAAACATGTCGAGAGAGTCCATAATAAAGGTTATTTTTTGGGGGGTTAGATCGCGTAAATATAAATGTGTCTTTAAAGCCGCCACCACCCGGCAAAGCCAATTTAGTAAGGGTTTCCACGTAAATAGAATGTGTCGATTCGTTATTACTAGGAAACCCACAACCACTTATGATCTAACCCCCCCTAAAAAATACCTTTATCATGGATAACATCGGTCGCGAAAGCCAACGTGTTGAAGTCGAAGTGAGTCCATCCTCCTCTGTAGGTGTTCGTGTTCGTCGTGGCGCTGTGTAACTCGCCGCCGTCACTTGGGGTTTTGTGGCGCGATTGCCAAATGTTTCACTCCGCGCGCTGGGATCTTCCTGGGAGCAATATGACCCGAAAGCGCACGAAGAGAGTCAAGAACATTAATGATTCACGTTAATCGCAGTCCGAAGAGCGGTAGGCACTACTCCATCATTAATGGGCAGTATGTGTGTACGTCGATGTTTTCAGCGAATTGTATACATTTATGTCCTTGAACTTTTTCCACACCGTAGTAGTCAACTGTGCTAATCGGAGGTGCGGAGGGGTGGGGAAAGACAACAAGCTAAACACAAAAGCCAGTTTAAAATGTACAAAAATGTTCCTCCCAGGTGTTGCGATCCATCGCCCCGAGCCAGGCCTCCTGGATAGGCACGGCCACTTCCAGTGTCTATCATTATCCGTGCGCACCTCCGATTAGCACGGTCGTCTACGTACGGTGTGCGAAAGAAGTTTAACAACATACGCGCGTGCAAACACACGGGCATCACTACAGTGAGCGTGGGGAACCCGTGGTCCGGGCAGCCCACTTACGTTCCGAATATCTTGTCGACAATTCGACAGCGGGGCAAGGTGAGCTACGTGCCCGAAGGTACCCAGGTGGCAGTGTTTCAGTTTCATTTATTTGGAATAACCCTGTGAGCCATTCGGCTCTTGATGCGGGAGCAACCGCAACAAACAATACAATTACAAGATGCATTTAAAATTTACTGTACGCAAATTGAAACATCCCCTGCGAAAACAATCAAATTTTCCAGAAAAAAAGCGCCATTTATTTATGCTGCGTACAAAAATGTGCAAAAAAAATCCCATTTTGATGTTAGATCACAATAACAATCATAATACAATATAGATTAAAATTTTAAGAATAGAACTATACCACATACAAAAATCGGGCTAAACTAAACCTTTCTAGAAATTACTAAAATAATGTCGCATGGCGATAAAGTCAAATTTCTGGCGGATTATTCTTTTTTTTCACCGTGGAATGAATGAAGGCTGCAGGACAACGTAATCTAATTGCTCAGTTATTGTGGGAGGCTGTGCGATCGAGAGTAGCTGCCGATGTGATGAGTCGATTTGCGAATTGATTCTTATTGTTGATACGATTTGGTGGTTGCCTGCTGTATAATGCGGTGCTGTGGTGGACAGGCTGTACATGAGCTATCCCATGAATTAGTTTCATCTATACTGGTGGGCAGTGGCGGCTCCTGCAAAATCTCTCAGGGAGGGCAAATGTCTGGATGATTGATAAGGATAAGGTCCACCCATGCAATGGATAAATTAACAGCTTAAGCATGTAAAGGCAACTTCACTTCTTTAATATTAATGAAAAATAAAGTGACTCTTACAATACATCTTGTTTGTTTCTATACTATTAATATACAATCCACTCAAGTTTCTTTTATTAAAGATTCCACTAGGTGGCGACAAATTATATTGTTGGATGAAACGTGCTTACGTATGATGACGTAAGCACGTATGATGACGTAAGCACGTTAGGGCGAGCCCTCCCGGAAGCCATAGAGAATGCATTGCAGCGCCCCCGTTCGAAAAAAAAACATCTTTGAATGTAAGTCTATGGGGCCACTCGGGGCGATTCTCAGCTGGAGGGAAATCGCCCAAAAAGAGGCGGTACTCCACAGAACGTAGCATGACGCTGATTGGACTATATCCAGAGGCCGACAGTGACGGCTAGCGTGACTCTGTGGTTGAATGACATTGGTGGTGCGTCGCCCAATCGCCCTAATGAAGAAACCGCCCCTGCTGGTGGGTACGATCTTATTGGTTGTCCTGAAAACACTTTGTCACTCTAAGTTCACGAGCGCTTTGAGACTTGTTTCATATTTGTGTGAGGTGCAATATCAAGTCATACAAATGATGATGGTGTGGGGTTGGCGAATATCGTGGAGATTTCAGAGCCTTCAAAACATGTTGGGATGCGTGGAAGCCATGGGATGAAAGCACAGCAAGTAGGATATTTATTTTATGTGAAGATTTTAGTGTTATCCACTGAAATGTGTGCATTCTATCCAGGTAATGCAGTTTCCTAGCACACCTAAAATGCAATGCATTGTGAAATCCAATTTCAATTTCTCAGGAACGGATACAAAACATATATTTCCACACTGTATATTTCCAGGTTGTCTGTATAGAATTGCAAATCGGATCAGTTGGGGGTTTGAACGATTTTTTTTCGAGAAACAGATCCACGAGTATATTATTGGTTCTTTCGGGAAAGTCACGTAGAAGGGAAATAATACAATAATACAAATATTAAACGATAAAAATTATCACGACGTTTCGACTGCAACACAAGCAATCATCATCAGGTGTGAAATCCACAGAAATAAAATTTGAAAAAGACATGAGTCTAATACAGATCCATGTGTTTGTATATAAACTAAATAAAAAAAATGAGGCCACGTTCTCACGAATGATTAAGGCCCTCCGCCAGTGAACACAAGTAGGATGTCAGGTTTGTCTGTACAAGAAATGCGTTTCCGATTATGTTTTTTTATCATTTACATGATGTCATGATTAGACATGTATTTGTGCTAATAAAAGTGATGCCAACCAATGCCACGTGACACTGCTTTTGGCGGGAAAAGTGTGGGCATGACATAGAAGTGATACGAAAAAAACTCAACACTTTCGCCAATAACACCGTGGCCTTCAAAAAGAAAGAAATATAAAATAGTTAACGTTTCAGGAAATGGCCCTTTTTTATTGAACGGTTGGCTATGTGCGGTGTGAAAGAAGTTCAACATACATACGAATGGTCATTAACCGATATGTTACCTTCAGTTTAATATATTTTCCTTTAATGGCCGCATTTTTATTGACGAACATGTTGAGTGCTTTGTTATTTGTGCTTTGCTTACCACTGTCAACACAGTCTCAACAAATACTTTATGTAATCATGGACGTGATTTGTTTCGATTTAAAGCTTTCGTGACTGCAGGGGTTCATCTTCTTGGTTCTTTCGGTAAAGTCACGTAGAATGGAAATAATACAATAATAAAAATAAAACATAATCAAATAATTCTCACGACGTTTCGGCCACAACGCAAGCAGCCGTCCTCAGGTGAAGACCAGGTCTGTCGGGGAGACAGCGTCTGAAGCTGACCAGGTCTGTCGGGGAGACAGCGTCTGAAGCTGTCTCCCCGACAGACCTGGTCTTCACCTGAGGACGGCTGCTTGCGTTGTGGCCGAAACGTCGTAAGAATTATTTTATTATGTTTTATTTTATTATTTTATTATTTCCATTCTACGTGACTTTACCAAAAGAACCAAGAACATGGACTTGATGTCACTACGCGCGATATATTATTTTCAGATAAATTAGAACACATTTGTTTCTTACCATCTGAAAATTATCATATCTAGGTTTGATTATGGATATATGTTTTGTTATTGATCGAAACATTAGGAACACCGCCCTACTCTGTACATATACAAATGCTAATACTCCACATGGCCAGCAGCTTGTACTAAACCAAGTCCTTGCCCCATACCTATCAACCCCTCATCAGTGCCCTCCCTACCTTATTACAGACCAATTCGGACCTTATTGGTCACCCCGTGGCCTTTCAAAATCTCAACGTTCATCCGACAAAGTCCAATTACGAGGGAGGAACACAAACAAAAAGACAACATGATTTATTTTAGCCCCCATTGAAACAGCTGTACGCCGAATGGACCTGAAATCGCAATTCCCCATGTACAAGAATACGGGTAAACCGTATGGGTTGACAGGTACATTGTCCCTACAAGTTTCCTTTTCTTATTGACTGAGAAGAAATGACCATGGCACATGTCATCGTCGCTTGTAAGCGACGTCACACATTAACAGATAAACAAAGTCATTTATATCAGAAGCAGAAACAAAGGTGTGTGTGTGAAGAATAACATTAATTATCTTGGCAGTGGAGGAGGGTAGATTTAACGAGAGAACAACAAAGGGAGCCTTCGCGGCTAGAAATTAACCACCAGCGTCGTTTTAGAATGTCATGCACCTCAGCCTTGATGAGCTCATGCCGGAATCACAAACATTCAAGATCAAAATGCAGGCAACATTATGGTGCCTAATGCTGAAGCTATTCATTCAAGCACTATTGTGAGCTCTCGCCAGACGGCAAGGAAGCAGCAGCATCTTCAAGTACAGATTTGCTATGGTTCTTCATGCAGGGCACTCCATTAAACACCATTGCACATTCCAGTACACATCCCTGATATTTGTATTCATATACTGTATATTGTTTTACCAGGTAAGGCCCACTGAGCTGGACAGCTCTTTTTAAAAGCGACCTGGCCACAAATGATAGCTCAACGAAGTGGCTTATTGCGTGGAAATTTATAGCAGTGAAATACTCTAAACTCGAGTTTCTAAATGTGGAGGTAAAAACCGGAGGACCCAGTGACAAAATACACGGAAAGAGAACACGCAAACTCTAAATATACAGGCGTCAGGGTCGGGTTCGAACCCACGACCTGTATAGGAGGCGAGGTAGTTAACATCTGGCAGTTGGTTGATCAGCAGCTCACGTGTGGTGGAGAGAAATATTGTTGCGTATATGTATGTATGTTGAACTTCTTTCTCACTGTACATAGCCAACCACGCTAATCAGAGGCCAGCATGGAAGATTGGTCCAAACACCCTCAATCGCTTTCTGTAGTGGAAACTCTTCTGCCAGCAGCAGGGTCAGGAAGCAATTTAAGGAGCTGTATCTTTATCTTTAATCAATAAAGACAAGGGCAAATGTACCACGCGGTGACTCAGGTCTGCTGCTAGTGCCTTCGAATGAATGTTGCTGATCAATTAGCAGCAGCCATTCAAAATTTGAACGATGCCACTGAAAACGATGACTGATTCCTGACGTACAGAATCGTTGACCAATTCCTAGAACGGTAATCGTTTTACAAACCCCAGTTTCAGACCTACATTGTCTCCAAAAGAAGGATGTCACGATCGAGGAATCGGCAATATGCATTTAGAGGAAACTTGAGATCTAAATCAGGGCATTGATCGAAGCCGGAGGACTGGAATTCCAGAGCTGTTTGCAGGTTTTGTTGTCAACGAAAAGCGGCCAACATAAAGTACACCAGGTATTCCGGTGGAGTCACAGCAGGTGCATTTCACATGACCCATTTTTACAATTGCCTTATATGCACTGAAATGGATAGATTGCAGCCAGCTGAGGTGGTCAGACATTGGCAAAACGTGCAATTCAATGAAGCGCTTTAACATGAAAAATCTAAATTCATAGATCGGGAGATATTCCTGTTGTGTCGAAATGTCAGCGGGAATTTCTTGTCACATTTCTGTACTTATGTCGAAGCATGTTTTCTCCCCCCCCCCCCTCGCTGTTATTTATTTTGGCTAATTTTGCCAATTCCTATCGGTCCAGTTAACGAACTGGGACTTGCGGAGCGAGAGTGCCCACGAAGGATATTCTCAGCGCGAGGTCTACCACAGTGGGGGCATTATGATATGCAAATGAGCTTTCTAATGAGGAAGGATCGTTAATCAGGCAGACGCTATCTCTTGGGAATTGTCTGGGAACCGTGTGCATTGATGTGTCTTCATGAAACGTGAAATAATTAGCGCAAGGACTAAAAGAAGATGCATCGCGCGCATACTGATCCGCTTGAAACCGCTGCACTTTGTTTGCGTTGTGCATGGGACACTAACAAAAACAAAGACAAAAGCCAACGCGGCAACGTTAGATTCATTCCAGCATTAAGTGTCGACGCATAACCCATATTTCACAGGCACTTTAAGTAACGGCTGACAAAAAAGCACACACGCCAACGTGTGTGCGTGTGTGCTGTGCGCACTGTGGGACCACGCACTGTGTTGTTGAGATTGTGTGAGAATGGCAATGAAAGTGCAAAGCGGTCAACTTGTCCGACGAGCGAATGTCCAGGATGCGTGGTCGGCAAGTGGTAGGGAGGTAGGGATGGTGCAAGCAGGCACCTTGATAATCCTCTCAGCGATTGGCCGCTAACACACTTAATATATTAACGACCGCAGAGCTTGGGGACGTCTCCTTATTCCTTTCGTAGCTGATGTGCTTGCCACAAATGAACCACAATACTTTGCTGAGCTCGTCAAGGAGCATGAACCATCACGTAAGTGCAGTCATCCTCGCAGTGGCTTTTCGTTGGTCATTGAACAAAGACGGCCACTGCAACGCGTGCTTCCAGGTGTGCTTCTGCGGCCGTCCGTAACGCTGCTCATTCGATATGAGGAAGTCACTAGAGCTATGCAATTTTAAGTCAAGATGGAAAACTCATTTGTTTAGAACTGCATTTTGTGTTCAATTGGTTCTCCTTTCCCCGCTCCTCCAATCAGTGTGGTTGGCTACGTATGGTGCAAAAGAAGTTACGTGTTGATATGGAGGAACAGTTGCAATTTTACATCGACGTGGTTGAGCCAGATGATTGCGTCAGGAGTAGAGGAAGTGAGTGCATCGCTGTGATCATGCCTCCTTCGTATTTGTGAATCAGGCCTTGAGTTGTTATATCTTCCACGTGTGCATCAAGTATCTGCATCTGCCATTGTGTGCGTGTGAATACGGTTTAGAGTTGTCCATACGCTTCGTGGAACATCGAAGCCAGGGATCGTCTGCATTTGGGTCTTGCCCCCCTGCAGCTGGCACAGTGCACAGCAGCTATCACAAGACTCTAGTGATCCTTATTTACCTCTGCCCCATGTTGACTTGACCTCTGCAGAATATTACCAGTGGCACCGCCGGAAGGCAAGTGAATGTGCACACGTGCAGCCATTTTGTTATTCTACTGACGGATGCAGGCCTCTCTCAACACCACGCAGATCGTTGGAGTTATCTCACCATTATTCTACCAGGTTGTTTGGTGCCAGTTGGTGAAGGCAGAGATCACAAATTTGCTGGCACTGGCCTCTGCAACTCACGACAAGGGAATTGATTGGAACCCAGATCTGGTGGTATTCTGTTGGACTTTTTTACCGGAGGGCGTGGATTCCGATCCAGACCCTGACGGCCGTATATTTTGAGTTTGTACGTTTTCATGTTTTCCCCATCGTCGCATTGATTTTTTTCTCCGGGTCCTCAGTTTTTTCCCTCAACATTAAAAAACAACATGCGCTTACAGTATTTGGATGCTATACATACCCATATAATTAGCCACTTCGTTGAGCTACTATTTGTGGCCAGGTCGCTTCTAAAAAAGAGCTATGTATCTCAGTGGGCATTACCTGAGAAATATGTCCGGGTTTGCCTTGTGAAAAATGTGGCAATCCTACCCGCCACGTATTCCCGAAGTCTATAACGCCAGTTATGCACAACGATCGCCCTTCCTGGCACTATCCAGACTCGAAGCAGATTGGCTTCTGAGATGAGACAGATTGGGCACATTCTTGTCGAACTTAGTCATGGGCCGCCTTTCGACCTAATGGCCAGTTGGGCGTACATCGTAAGTATACGCGAGACTCCATTGACAAATGTCTGCTTCTTGCCTAGAACTTCAAAACGCTCATGGGCCATTGATTTGCAAAGCGGGTGGCCTTGTGTCACTCGTCTATGTATGGTTTTGATTATTAGCGTATTATTCATACATCTGTGGATGCATGCATATTTGTGCGTTACGTTTATGTATGGGGTTATTAAAGGTATTTTTTTTGCTACGAATTTAATTACATTTGTCTGTAGCTATTCATCAATAAGCCTGCTCATTGAGGTATTTATACATGACGTGAATAATACATTTGCTTTACATATTGATGTGCATTTATTTCTTCATTTGTTTTAATTTAATTCACTCGTTTCATTTATTGTATTATTGATGCAAGTTTGTGAATTCCCCTGCGAGGCAAATATGAGATTGAAATAATGTGGGAAATGGCGCTTTTCAGAATTCAATTATAGCATGTTGGTGGCTTGCTGTTCTTAAAATCACGAGCTCACTCAGTGACAACAACAATTCAATTATTATAAGAGAGAGAGAGAAAAAATAAATAACCATAATTAATTAATGATGTCATGAATTCTACTGACGGGGCACTATAAATTATACAGCAGATATTGCAGAGGAGAATTCTGTATGTCATTCACAATAGATTAAATGTCAACCGGGTTTGTTGCCTCTGCAACGTGTGTCCCGAGCATTCGTATGGCAGTTCAGAATTCCCACAAATACGTCCAGGGGTCTCGAACGATCACGCGAACTTCAAATACCCTTTTGAGTGCATCTCGAGAGAGCTATTCTGCAAGGGACAACCCGACCGGATCGGTTGTCACTTCTCCATTTCGTTCAGATCTTGTCAAAAACAAAAGAGTGTCCGCGGTGGTGACTCGTGCGCACGATCGGGGGGAGGTGGGTAGCAATGCAACACGATAAAAAAAAACTCGCCTTTTGTTCGCCGCGGAACCTTTGCACGGTGTGTGTGTGTGACTTCGCAGCAGCCCCCAGTGGGCGAGCGAATGGAGCTCCCTAAATTCCCCGGCGCGTTAAACACCACGTCAAAATCACCCACTTAGAAAAGAGCACGCGGAAACAAAGATCATGGCCTAAATGTTCTGTTGCAAGCAGAGGCACACGTGTGCACAGAATAAACCTCGTATGAATCCCGAACACAGCTTTAAATCTCACCAAATTATTTGGTGACGCTGCAACTCTGTTGACAGTGGTGCACTACCACAATTTAAGAATACCACCTCGGACACGTATCCCACCCAGGCCCCGACTGGTCAGGAGTTCAAATGCACCACCTGTCACAAAATCTGCAAGTCAAGGATCGGCCAGCACAGCCACCAGGGGCGCCTGCCACCAACTACATGGGCCTCATATTCTTCGCACGCGAAGAACAACCAGCTGATGGCCACAATTTGAAATAAAAACTATGTAAATTTGGCAACGTTGTGGGCAATGGCCCTTCTTCATAGCACATACAACTGAACTCTAATGATCATTCTAACTGTAACCCCAACCATAGCTTTACACCTAAACTTAACGATATTTTTGACCACAACCTTAAGCCCCACCTTAGCACCAAGCCCTACTATTAAGGTCAAGTGTGGTTCAAGTGGCCATGGGGTTAAGCTACATGCATTAAGTGTTTGGTAGAAGTGTGAATCCACTCTTACTCTTTAGGTCTTTCGGTGAAGTCACGTAGTTAGAAAAATAATAAAATACATATTTGTACATATTTTTTTATTTGTTTATTTTTTTATTTTTCTATCCACGTGACTTTACTGAAAGGTCCAAAGAGTATGAATCCCTGCAGTCACGAAAGCTTTAAGTTATGAATCCACTGTTAATCACTGAATCTAAACATTCCTCATAACATGCGTTTCCGGGTTAGATCGCGTAATTATAAATGTGTTGTGAAACCCGCCACCACCTGACACAGACAATTAGTAAGGTTTGTCACGTAAACAAAACATGCCAATTCGTTACTAGTACAGCACACCGGTGTGTTGGAGAGTAAAACTCACAACATTTACAATTTGAGTATGACGTTTCGCCAGTAATTACAACTAGTATTATCAGACGGACAGCCAAAGTTTACGCACCCAATTATAAACAAAAAAAACTTTTATTTTTTATTTAACCAACGAAGGTCCACTGACATATGCAGCTCTTTCTCAGAAGCGACCTGCAAGTGTAAATACAGGCGTGGGGAAAGGTATGAGCGTTACCATAATATAACAGAGGGGGAACAAAAAAAAACCCAGACATCCATAAGCCCACACAATGTGTCCCCGAGGGCGAGTGCACGTCAGCGTAAGTGTACGTCCAAGCGACGGCCGCGATCAACGCTGTCACGCTTCATTAACGCGGCCGCCCACTCTCTACCCCCCCCCCCCCGAATGACCGATCGCTCGCTCGCTCGCGTCGACGCACCAGCGGGTGACGAGGCGGCGCTGTCCCGGCTCCTCTGCGGCGAGGCGTCGGCGGACCGACTCGGGACGCTGCTGCCGCCGCAACCTCGTGCGTGGGTGGGGAGAGAGAAGGGGGTCAATCGACAAAACGGGAACCGTGTGCGCGGACAGGCAGGGCTCGTGTCGCGCCGTTGGCATCGCCGTACAGGACACCCCCCCCCCCAAGCACGGGGGAAGCGGGGGGGGGGGTTGTTTACGGTGACGATTTCAATAAAATCCACGTACCCACTCCACTCCACCTCTGGTCTTCGCACGTGATTGGCTCACAAGTGACGACGTCACATTGACCTTTCCTCTAATTTAAGAGCGAAACAGGAGGAGGATTTCTCCACAACTCTGGCTGTCGCCTGATGATGCTCGTTGTAATTACTGGGCGAAACGTCACGGTACTCGAATTGTAAATGTTGTGGGTTTACTCTCCAACACACAACCGCTGTGGTGAGCTAGTAACGAATTGGCACGTTTTGTGTACATGACACACCTTGATAATTGGCCGTGTCGGGTGGTGGCGGGTTTAACAACACATTTATATTTACGCGATCTAACCCGGAAACCCCTATTCTGGATAATATTGGTCGCGAAAGCCTTCTCCTAGGTGTTAAACTGATTTCAAGGACTTGGCATCTCGATTTTGGGTGGCAGGCGTTGTTTTGCGCCGGAATACGGTGGTGTTTGTGGTGAACTTCATTGCGGTTGTACTGCGCAGGACGGTTTTTGCATTGTTGTTATTGTTGTACACCTACAGGGTCAATTGGGTTTGGTCTGTCTAGAAGATGTCAACTGAAATTGAAAAGCGCATCCCTTCCCCCCCACCCCGACGACGGGTTGGTGGTGAGGTTATGGGTCACCCTCGCATCAGTGAGAGAGGGCGTACGAGTGGCTGGTTGATTAGTTCGTTAGGGTTATGATTAGCGCTGGTTGTTAGTGGCTTGTTGGATAATTGGTGAGGGTCAGCGCAAGGGCTCATCATGGTAGTGTATTTACGAGTAGCTTAGCTGGTTATGGTAATTAGAAGGTATAGTAAATACGAAAAACTTATTTCATTTTTCCAGGTAAGGTCCACTAAGCTATGTAGCTATTTTTCGGAAGCCATCTAGCCACAAATGATAGCTCAACCAAGTGACGTATCATGTGGAAATATATAGTACAGCCAAATTGTAAATGTGGAAGGAAAACTGGAAGACCCGGAAAAAAATAATTCCACACGACCACGGGGAGAACATCCAAAATGCAAATATACAGGCATCAGGGTTGGGATAGAACCCACGCCCTCCTACATACCAAGCGAGGTAGTTAACATCTCACCACCGTGGTGCCCACATGGCACTCGCAGTTGGTTGGCCAGTTGGGTATGGTCATGGTTTAGTACTAGTGGTAGAACTCGTTGTTGATTATCTCGTGGCTCATGGTTAGGATTGGTGAGAGGGGAAACGATTTCCTGAATGAAAGATTATATTTTTTGCTGTCCCCTGAATAACATAACATTAAAGGTTTACTGTAACTGATTCTCACACGGACAGGTTCGATGTGTTATTGTAAGCATAATGTGTCATACATTAATCGATGGGTAGATATACATGTTAAAATTTATATTTAAAAAATGTGCATTAGAAGCATTACAGAACATGTTAAATATATATAATTTGCCAGAATTTGAGGTCTACTTTTGCAAGCACAACGTCTCTGGGCACCAAATCCACCGATATATTCAAGCCTTGCCACTGTCTAACATCGCAATAGGGAAGTGGTAAATCATAATCTTCCTCCAGACGGAAAACAAAACCTACAACGAACAAATGCCATCCATAACCAGGAAAAGAATGGAACCGAGGTGTTGATTGCAGAAACAAAAAGAAGAAAATCACTCGATAGCTCAACGTCCAGTGGAATCTCTGGGACGCTGCGACGCCCGATGCCTCATTGTCATGCCCACTGTAGACAACCACTGAGGCTGTGCCAGACCCATGAGCCGCGTGCACCCTACGCAGTGGCTTCATACTGTTAGCATGTAGGCTTGTACCGCATTTTATTGTTTTCCCTTAATCGTCGCCTTTTTTTTCAGGCAGCTGTCCTGGGAAATCTGTGAGTATTTTCGGTGACGTAATAAGTTCTCGTTTGTTTTTTTAGTGACTTTATAATGATGAACCATTCAAGATAGCGCATTGACATTTTGATCTCCCTTCTTCCGGTATCAAATGTATGTTCAACATACGTACATTTGATACCGGAAGTATAGCAAACCTTGAAAATCGGAGGTGCAGGGGACAGGACAACAAACTTAAGACAAAGAAAGCAGTTCAAAATAAATTAGTTTTTAATCTAGATTAAAAGGGCGTAGCTCCAATGGCTTCAGAAGGATGTGCGGCCGTCTGGAACGCTCTTCCTTCTGATATTAGGAAGCCACCGGAGCTATGCCCTTCTGAAATCTCGATTAGAATCTCATTTCTCTCCAACTGCTTTTCGTGTTTGGTGTCTTTTCCTTCCCCCCGCACCTCTGATTACCACGGTTGGCTACGTACGGCGAAGAAAATAAGCTCAACAAACATACCAAGGGGCTATTTGACCCAGCCTTCCGTGAAGGCTAGACGTCTTTACACCACCACGGCGAACACCGCGCCTAGTGCCGGCACGTGGTGAGCCGTTTTGTCGTTTTGAGGAACTCTGCGACGTTGGTGATTTACGACGCCCATCCAGACAACGAAAGAACGAGGAATGGGTGGGGAAACCGTGTTTTGGCAAGCAAGGCAATTTTGTTTCTCGCTCTATCTTTCTAACGTTGACACTCATAAATGAGACGGTGCATTAAATACATTTAGGAGAAAACACACACAACGTGTTTTATCCTCTTCCTGTATCTGCCTGCCAGCATCTTGCTTACATAGACCCGATTCGAGGCTGTTCCTGGCTTTTTTTCGTTTCTCTTTGCCTGTGCCCTTCGTGTTTTGTTTTGTTCTTGTATCGCCAAGCTGTTCGTCTTCACACGTGCCCTCCGTGAGCTCCTATTAAGGCTGGCATAAGCCAGATGCCTTACAAGCATTGTTTTTCCGATGCTGATATCCACACGACTCGACAAAGGTACACCACTTTTAGGCTAAGCCTGTTTTTGTCGAGTCCTATGGAAGGTTCACACAGAGACACGGATCCCCTTCTCACTTCTTGCGAATGTAATGATGTCCAGGAGCTGAATGTTGAGCTCTGCTCGACACGAGAGGGTTTCGGGAGATAGTTTGTGCAGATTTACGAAGATACCAATGCATCGCCTGCAATGGCTACAGCAGAACCCCTCTCAACGACCACTCCTGTAGCCGACAAATTACTTAACGACGGGCCTCCATAGAGCCCAATGAGTAGTGTATAGTGTAATGTATAGGAGTATAGTGTATAGTAGTGTAGTGTATAGTGTAGTGTAAAGTAATGTGGAGTAGAACCCCTCTTAATGACTAATCGCTTAACGACAGGTCTCCATAGAGCCCAATGTGTAGTGTATAGTAGTGTAGTGTATAGTGTAGTGTATAGTGTAGTGTATAGTAGTGTAGTGTATAGTGTAGTGTATAATGTAGTATACAGTATTGTGGTGTCGTCCAATGTGTTCGCTTACCGACCATTTCCCGGTTAACGACGGGCTGTTGTTGGTACAGTAAATATTAATTAATGCATTGATTCACTATTTTATTCTAATATTACGTGTATATGATGTTGTTAGTTTATCTATGTATTAATATCCATTGTTTAATATTCTAAAGTACGTTTTTTTGGGTGAATAATGGGCAACTTTCGATGCTATCAGAATGCATTAAGCCTTTAACGTGTATTTCGTAAACTCGCTTAACGACCAAAGGGGCCGCCCATAAATGACGTCACGCACCTAGGGGGGGGGGGTCAGACATTTGTGACAATGTGTGACACGGGGGGGAGAAATGTGACGTCACATCAAAATGCGCAACATTATAAATAAATACAGACAACACGTTCTACTTAATTAAATAGACTTTTTTAATAAATGTTTAATCCTACAACATCAGAGTGCAGCGCCACATTAAATACGCACTACAATGACAACAGTTTAAAGCGAAGCGATTTGAAGCATGTTTTATATATATATATATTTTTGGGGGGCAGAGCTTTGTGACGTCATATTTGAGGGGGGGTCTGACTTTTTTGTGACGTCGTGTGACGAAGGGTGGGGGGGGGGGGTCGTCAAAAATCGTCCAAAATCGCGTGACGTCATTTATGGACGGTCCCTTAGCCATGGCTGGGGGAACGAACCCAGGTCAGCGGTTTCACAGCGGGAGTGCTCTGACCACCAACTCTCCAAACTCCCCACCACAGGAACGGCGGCTGCCATTCGTCACGAAGTGACCGTGATTATCGCCACTTGGATTGTGCCACGCTAGGTGCATACACAGGGTGGAAGGTGACGCTGCTGACAGGAAGTCACTAGACATGACCACACGTGTCGTGGGTTGACTGGCCGTGATAACTGACGGATGAACCCCATTGCTCCCAAATTTGCCAAATCGCGGCGTGTTTGATGCCCGGAACTCTGCTCATTGTTGTGTGTACAGCAACAGTCCCCTGGCACACATCGCCACATCGATGTACTCCCACACTTATGCAAATACGAAGATCCCGTGGATAGCCGTAGCAGACTGTGGGGCTTATGTCTCCCGAGTGGCCACGTTTACGCATCACACCACGTACTTATTTGAGGCTGAGTTGACCTGAGGACGGCCCACGACTGGTTCAGATAAGCGTTACTGGTGTTGGCCGTGCGCTGGATTTAAACTCGGATCGTCGGGTTCACAGCTCAGAACGCTAACCGCTGCGCCACCGCTCCCCACACATCTTTATGCACTCAGGCACACACAGACGCACCAAACGTAAACACGCATCTGTCTTTAATCTCAGATGTTGAATGTGCACGTGTGAAAAGGAAACCTCTCCCTTTCTCCAGCTGATAAACACGGGACCATAATTCTAGGAGGTGGCACGTGAATGCTGATTAGGGCTCACACACAGACCTGTGAGTGACCCAAGAAGTGACCCACTCCCATTATGCATGCTACATTAGGCTGCATATGATAAACACTCTTTTTAATAAATACGGAGAATGCAATAAAAAGCCTCTCCCTCGCAGCCTTAAAATACTATAATGAGCCCTCGCTTTGTTTATTAATTTCCTTACCAGAGCATGTAAACAACGCTAATCGCTGCACACTCCTTTTTTTTGTTCTGCATATTAAGCACATGATAGAAAACAAATAATCTTACGTGCACTGCAGCGCAGTGCAATATTAAAGCTGATGCTTATGCAATTAACTCATCGGGGTTTTGTTGTTGTTGTTTTAACGTCGCCGTTTGCCCACCACAAATGATGAAGCGGCGCGCCGAGGGCGTTTGACGCCGCGAGAGGGGACGGCACGTGTTAGGACAGCGCGTGTTAGGAGGGCACGTGTTAAGAGGGCGCGTGTTAGCACGGCACGTGTTAGGAGGGCGCGTGTTAGGAGGGCGCGTGTTAGGACTGCGCGTGTTAGGACAGCGCGTGTTAGGAGGGCGCGTGTTAGCACGGCACGTGTTAGGAGGGCGCGTGTTAAGAGGGCACGTGTTAGGACAGCGCGTGTTAGGAGGGCACGTCGTGTTCGAACAACGTCGAGATTTTTCTTGCGCAGCTTCTTGCCCCGGCACTTGTTGCGATAGACACGGAACTCGCCTTGCCTACGAGAGCGGCGGCTGCTGCTTGCACAATTCACCCCCCGCCCCCCTTCCTCATCAATATTGGGAACCCGCTGGAGCTATGTACTTTCAAATAATCATCCAGATTGAAAACGCATTTCTCTAGAACTGCTTTTTGTGTTTAGTTTGTTGTCTTCCAACCCCCCGCACCTCTGATTAGCAAGGTTGACTACGTACGGTGAGAAAGAAGTTCAACATGCATACGTACGTAGAGGCGACTTGAGCCACTCTTCCATGCCGCACGGTAGCAAGTCTAATTCTCAAAGTTAAAAACAACTAAAACTAAAATGCATTAATTTTGGAGTCTTTAAGTTGTCGCTGGGTTTGCGTAAGAAGCAATGGGAAAAGGCCCGGTGGAATACGCCAGCTCTCGGTTTAGGACATGCTGTTCAAACAAAGTTGGGGGTGAGGTGGTCCTTGGAATGCAACTGTTAGATATTGATAAGAAATTTCTTATTATGCGGGCGGTATCTCCTCTGTGGCCTCGGCACAAAGTCAGTGGAATTAGAGAACAATTCAGCGGGCATTCCGGTGTGTTCTGCAGCCTAATTGGCTGTAACTTGAATTTTCAAATCACGAAAAAAAAACGGAGACATTAACTCGGAACATGATAGGGCTTTGTAATGATTATTATATTGCGCTGGCTTCTCGAATATGTCAGCGGCGCTGTGTTCACTTGTTTGCGATAAAATAAAATTAATATCTAATGTTCCTCCTATTGTCTTCGTCGAATTGTAATTTTCTCTTTGAATAAATAATTAGTTTTTTGTTGTTGTGTTTAACCACTCGAGTGCTTTCCTGTTACAAACGAACACGGGGGCTCGTGTTTAACCTCCACATTGGTGGCACCTTACACGTTCCTATGCCAGGGCCAAGTTAAACCCAGAGGATTACCACCGTGCCGCTCCCCACGAAGCTGTCCTCCGTTGCGTTAACCTTGCAGAACCATTCTCCCCGGATTTGAATTCACCACTCTGCTTTTACCACAATTTAACCTCAACCCCGTAGTGTGATCATCCCTGAAGAGTGATCATCCCTCTCGTGTGGTCAACCCTCTAGTGTGATCAACCCTCTAGTGTGATCAACCCTGCAGTGTGATTAATCCTCTCGTGTGATCAACCCTGTCATGTGATCAACTCTGAAGTGTGATCAATCCTGAAGTGTGATCAACCCACTCGTGTGATCAACTCTGAAGTGTGATCAATCCTGGAGTGTGATTAAGCCTCTCGTGTGATCATCCCCACAGTGTGATCAACCCTGAAGTGTGATCAATCCTGCCATGTGATCAACCCTGTCATGTGATCAACCCTCTCGTGTGATCAACCCTCTCGTGTGATCAACCCTCTCGTGTGATCAACCCTGCCATGTGATCAACCCTGTCATGTGATCAACCCTGTCATGTGATCAACCCTCTCGTGTGATCAACCCTCTCGTGTGATCAACCCTCTCGTGTGATCAACCCTGCCATGTGATCAACCCTGCCATGTGATCAACCCTGCAGAGTGATCATCCCTCTCGTGTGATCAACCCTCTCGTGTGATCAACCCTCTCGTGTGATCAACCCTGCCATGTGATCAACCCTGCAGAGTGATCAACCCTCTCGTGTGATCAACCCTCTCGTGTGATCAACCCTCTCGTGTGATCAACCCTGCCATGTGATCAACCCTCTCGTGTGATAAACCCTCTCGTGTGATAAACCCTCTCGTGTGATCAACCCTCTCGTGTGATCAACCCTCTCGTGTGATCAACCCTGAAGTGTGATCAACCCTGTCATGTGATCAACCCTCTCGTGTGCTCAACCCTCTCGTGTGCTCAACCCTCTCGTGTGATCAACCCTGCTGTGTGATCAACCCTGAAGTGTGATCAAACATGCAGTTTGTGCGCGAGTCAGTTTTGGAGTCGCCCAATGATGAGGCCGCGTTCTCAGGCGTGGGGAGTTAATGTCTCAAGCCCTTGTTCATGAATGGTTGCACACATACAAAAAAAGTCATCCTATTACATTTTTTTTAAAATCTCAATTTGGCTAAAGTCCAGCTTTGATAATTAATAATGTTAAATGTTTCTGTGCTGGGCGTATGGGAGATTACAGCGTCCTCTCATACGGATAGAAAAGATCGAGTGAGTGGATATCAAAAGTAGTTCTCGGATACCTCCTTCTGCAGGCGATTATCTCTCACACCGGGTACACGATGGCCTGCGTGAGTAGTTTCTGAATGTAAGCTTTGTCTCTTGATGCGACGCTAATGGCACGATTATTATTATCATTATAAAAAAAAATTGCATTCAAAGAAAACCCAAAGAGGATGATTACAATCCCATTGATGATACGGTCATTCTTCTGAATAGCAACATCAAGAGGAAGGGTGGGGAATTAATTTGCATGCTCGGCGCTGCCTTCCCAGAGCCAGACAGCGATAAGGCGCCGTTCGAACATTGCGCGAGCTTTCACGCGCTGTTGGCGCTGCCACTAAAATGTCTCCTTGAAACGAAGTGCGCCTGTGCCCTGAGCGAACGGCTTGCGATCTTGTGCGTCCGTTGCTTATTCATGCCGAGGGCACGCCGACGAATGCGGTCGCGCCTCCAATTCTTGCGTATTCGACCTCGGTGGTCCTTTCGAATGAGCTCTCCGCGCGGACTCAACTCGTTCGACTATTTGCACTACAGAGGGCTCCTTTTAAATATCCCGCATACAGGATGCATTCACACGCAGTGCGGGAAAATGTTTACAGATGCGGGTTTTGGTTGGAAATGCCACACTACGGATGAAATGTGCCTTCACGAATGTGAACCGTTATGATTATTATTATTTGAGAAAAGTACAGTATGTGGACTTTATCGGAGGCTACATTTGCACAGTATAATTGCTTCTGTCGAGTTTTATTGTTTTTTTCACTTTGTCGTCACTCAGCATTATCGCCAGCCATGGTCAATCCACTGCTGGACCAAGGCCTCCCCAGGCCGCTGCCACATCACATGGTTGTGCAGCATAGCAATCTGTGCAAGCGCCGTCACACGCGAGCCCGAGTTCACTGCTCCATCTCCCCGGTGGAAAAAAAAGACATCCCCAGAAGCGTTCCATTCCTTGATTGCCACTCCATCGTTCATCTCGACCATTTCGCCATCCGGTTGCAGATGCAGCGTCGCCGTCGCACTTGCGAGCGGTCTCCGAGCCATCGAGAGCTCAGTTCGAGGGTTCATGGCTGTGGCGTCGCTATGTGGACGCGTCACGCCGTCTTGACGCGCAGGGAAATAATTGCCCACTTCAAGTTGGGCAGTCGACGTTCGGAGTGAGCTACCCACTAAAGGAATGGCATGCCGTTGCATGGCTGCGAGAGCCGTTGATGTCAATGCTGTCGCAATAAGTCACGCATTTGTGGCAATGGTCCTTGGCTGACTATGCGTGATGCACTGACGAATGATTTTGCCATCGCCTCTTCCAGCCCTGATGCATCCTGCCCAAGCCCACTCACTGTTATTACTAGTTTGAATGATGTAATTAACGTGCGTATGTTCTCTAATACACGTGTTCCTCTGCATCTTGATGCAATTCCAAGAATGCATGTCTACATAATTCCTTGAACAGCTTTCCAGATTTAGCTATGATCATGATCTTTTGTTTGCTTCTGAAGCATATGTCATGGCAGACAGCAGGCAATGTTCACTTAATCTAGACGCTACCGAAAAACATTTGGTGAAGGGGCAAATATAAAACTGAAATTAGGGTTGTGTATTTTTTTTGTATTAAAAAAAGGAAATATAATTGAATAAGACTAAGGTACTTTTACATAGTCCCTTAATTTAATCAGCTGATATTCCGTTGCATTAGAGGTACAATTTTAATGTATCTGACATGTCCAATGTGAGCACCACTCAGAGCAAAGTCAACACGTTATTAACACGCACGCACAAAGACAAAGATCCCCCGTATAGCCTATAACAGACTGTTGGAGCGAGTGCTGTTAGCGAGCACCTATCAAGGCCAGAACGACACATGAGGGGGTGGGTGGCCAACACCACGGCCGGCCGCCTCTGTCTACCTAGTGGCGATGTTGATACACCACACCAGAGACTCATTTAGTTTTTTCAGTTTTCAGTTTCATTTATTTGGCATAGTCCTGTGAGCCATTCGGCTCTTGAATCGGGTGCAACAGCAACAAACAAAAACATGAACAAGAAACATCTTAAAGTTACTACACGCAAACCGAAAAATCCAGGAAAAAACAGCAAAGTCTTCCAGAAAAAGCACATTTAAGGCTGAGCCGATCTAGGGGAGGCCCATGACCGGTTCAGATAATAATTACTTGTGTTGGCCGTGAGCAGGAATCAAACTTCGGATCGTCGGGTTCATAGCGCAGCGCGCTAACCGCTACACTACCGCTCCTCGCACACACACACACACACGACTTAGCATTGTTGCACAAGTGCAAACAAGCCTTCATCAGGCAGTGGATAGAGAATGGATGAAGACGACGATGGCAGTGGTGGTGTGGTGTTGGCGCACGCCTCTAATCCAGCGCTGTGGAGGCAGCGGTGAGGGGGTGTGGTGGATCACTGCACACACATGTTGCGAAACTCCCTTGCCGTGGCTGTCGAGAAGGTGCCATACCCTGGTCGTGCCAGGAGAAAGCAGTACAGGAAATGTGGACTCCACCTATACTCTTTGGTTCTTTCGGTAAAGTCACGTAGGTAAAAAATAAAAATAAAATGACCTAAAATGAATGAAAACAACTAAATTAAATCACGATGTTTCGGAGGCAACACAAGCTTCCGTCTTCAGGTAGAACCGTTGGAGCCAAAGTCACTGCAGTAAGTGAAGAGAGCTAATAGAGGAAGGCGACTATGTAGGTGCAACGGTTCAACCTGAAGACGAAAGCTTGTGTTGCCTCCGAAACGTCGTGATTTAATTGAGTTGTTTTCATTTATTTTATGTTATTTTTTTTACCTACGTGGCTTTACCGAAATAACCAAAGAGGATGGATTTCTGCAGTCACGAAAGCTTCAAATCTGGACTCCACCTCTTTAGTCTGAATGGGATAGAGTGTTGCAACCTCGCACACGTGAGTTGTCTCAAGTTCCTCCGGTATCCTCCCACGTGTACGCGCTCATTAATAGTTTTTTTTCGTCTCGAGTTTGTTGTCCTTCCCGCGCATCTCCGATTAGCATGGCTGGCTACGTACGGTGCGAATAGAAGTTCAGCACACGTATTTACAGCTGGCTGAAAACATCTTACTATATAAAAGGCCGCAGAGTTGGGTCATTGTTGGTACTGGCTCATCACATGGTTGCCTTCCTGTTTGTCTGTCCTCGTGACTCTGACTTGTTCTCTTTCCATGAGAGAGTAAATACTGAGAGGTGCATTTCAAGTTGGAATTACTGCAATGGAAAATCGATGCAAAAATGGATCTGCCTTTTCCGCTTAAAGTGACACGTGCTGCAAGGTTATAATCGTCACCAAGAAAAAAAGAGTCACTTTCCAATTTACCCACTGGACAACTTGCCATTGCTGACAATTGTAGGTGGTTTGGCAAGTCCTGGAGAAAGCTCTGAATCCACACAAGTGCAGGCTGGTCTGTTTAATGTGCTATTTTTTTAAAAAAAAAATCTATGTAAAAACAGAAATTATTGGGGCATAATATGACTTTGAAACCCCCCCCGCCCACCTCCTACGCATTTCACAAGTAGTACTAATCACATACCTGCATTTCCCATAAATATGCAAAATTCCTCTTGATATGCAAATTTTTTTGTCAAGGCGCCCTTCCCCCCTTCCAACCCAGCTTAAATATACGCTCCAAGCGTGGTGGTGTTTCATTCAGACGCTGTCTCCCCGACAGACCTGGTCTTCACCTGAGGACGGCTGCTTGCGTTGTGGCCGAAACGATGTGAGAATTATTTTATTATGTTTTATTTTTATTATTTTATTACTTCCCTTCTACGTGACTTTACCGAAAGAACCAAGAAGATTATTGAGGCATGGCTAATTACAAGATCCCCCTTCACTGGAACAAACTTCCCCTCCACATTAAACAGTCAAAGCACTCACCTCTTGTTCCCTGGCTCACCGCGTGACCCCTTAATCTCTCCCTCATAACCCCCCCCCCCCCCACCGTTACTTTTTCCCTCTTAATATTCTCATCGAATGGCTGTCATTCATTCACCACATTCATCATCATTCACTGTCATCAATTTCGCTTCCACCCAATTCATGCATCATAACAGATTTGCTTCTTCTCATCTATTTTATTCATCTCCACTATCACACTCATATGTTGTACTGTTGTTCATTCTTTGTGTATATTCCTTTAAGGTAAGATAAGAAATCTAGAGGCTCTGTAAAATGGTAAAAAAAAAGTATAATTTCAGGCGTTTGTGTAGATATGGGTTTAAAGTCAAAGGTGGACCTGTTATAAAATTGTATTGAAAATTCAAAGAGTATTTGCGTGGTCAGAATGCAAACAAAAAACATACTCAGATAATATTTGCATTGTCTTTGAAACTCATTGATCGACACCAGAGACAGCTTTCTTTTGAGCCTAGTCTCAAAACGGTGTTAGACCAGAGGACGCCAAAAGGTGTACAGCACGAAGACAACGCACTATCAGAGTAATGAGAGCTCGGGGTGAGCAGCTGCATCATGGGACCACAAGTATTGTGGTTAATGCAGACATGATTCCTTGTAAAAGGTTTCAGTTTGGTGTTGTAACATCTTAACACCTGTTTTGTTGCCAGAAAAAAGGGAAAACCCTATTCTCAGTATTTGCGTGTATACAATATGTAAATAATTCACCTACCTGGCGATTCGATTAATTTATTACAACTCAGAGTTATGATTTCATTCAAGAAGCAATCCTTTTTTCAAGATCATTGTGAGTGTAGTGTTCTCAAATATGAAATGATTACACATGGCATACACACGTGGAAACAAAACAACTGCTTCTTACGCAGGAAATTCGATGCATATGTGAGATTAGAATTGCTATGAATCGACCCATCATTACTCCTTGAGTATAGATAATAGCTAATAATTAACAGGTATTTGTCAATTCACTGCTACGTGAAGGCTCTCCCCACGTCGTCATGTTCGCAACTCCCCTTGTGGTTCACAGAGTGGACCAATCGGAGGAGACGTCCAGACACTGAACGACTACTTCCAAGGCCTGAGCGCTGAAAAAATCAATTGCAGACAAAACTGTGGCCTCCAGTTTCGACCTGAATGAATATGAGGTCAAGAAACATCTCAAATGTGGTGTTTGGTGATGCCCTGTACTCTGCACGACTATTTAGGAGTCATACTCAATTGTATTCTCGGCATCCCATCAACCACTAAAATATTTCAGCAACAAGATCAAATCATGGGGGTCAACATTTACCCCGAAACTTGCAGGCACCCTCTGAGGTCTGCCATTCATCGTTGTACCCTCTGGGCCATCGTTGCAAGTATCGGTCTTATCGATGGCTGAGTATTGCTCGTCGGTCCGGTCCAAAAACAGCCCAGCAACGTGAGGTTTGTCGACAAGCAAATCAACAACCACTCTAGACTTGACTTTTAAACAGCTTTCATTGCCGCCAGCAGCAACAGCACTGGAGGCGATTCCGATACGAAATACACAAAGTCACCAGCAAACCGGGCAGTGGCGGCACCTTCATCTACGGCACCACCGCAGCTGCCAGTACTCTCCAATAGGGCTGCTGTTGAACATCAAGTACTCAAAGAGCACAAACGAGACGTGGTACAATTCGTTCACAGCCGACCCGGACTCATCCGACACACAGAGAAATCACATCACTGCCACCCACCCATCCACAGATAATTTATAAAAGCTCTGTGAACCCCTTGCCACAATGTTCTTTTTTTGTCAGCCTTGAAAAGACATCGATGATAGCAGGTGGTAAGATACGTGGGTCAGCTTGCAATGTCCCTAAGTAAGACGCTTATGAACTACATGAGATCCCCTTGTCTCATAGACATGGCACCGCAGTTAAAGCTGCAGTAAGGCCACGTGTGTGGGTACAGCTATCTTGTCCATACGATGGGGAGGTAATGAGTCACCTGATTGTGTCTGCGGCTAAGTACAATGCATCACTCGCACATCGCCCGTCGTTGCCCAAGGCAAACGGCATCCATCTGGCAGCATCCCCGGACACCGCAGGATAGTTTGCCAAAAAAATATATATACATTCAACGTACAGTTATAGATTTGGTCCGATGCCTTTTAAAATGCTGCATGAAAGAACGGAGAGATGGATTAATGGCACTTGCCTCAACAGTATTAGTTTCTATACGGGGAACTTTGCCTTTGTAAGAATGGATAAGTGTTTTGCATCAATGGGTATCCATGGATAAGGAGCGGTAGTGCAAGGGTTAGCGTGGTGCCGCTACCAACCCGACGACCCGAGTTCGATTCCCGCTCATGGCCAACACCAATGACGATTATCTGAGCCGGTGCTGGGCCTCCCCTCGGTCGACTCAGCCTTAAATGAGAAACCTGGTGTGATGTGTTAACATCACCACGGGGGAGACAAAGGCGGCCGAGCATGGTTTTGGCGACCCGCACCCTCGTGTGCCGTGCCGGTCTTCATAGTTTATCGTGAATTTAAGACTTGCCCCAACAGTGTGTTAAGGCTATACGGGGGATGTTTGTCTTCATATCAATGGGTATAGCATTGATGCAAAACCACAATGGTTTGTCAAAATATTGTTACATTTGGAAACCCTTTTGAAGAATCTGGTGGGTAGAGGGGAGGGTAAGGTTAAGAGCAGAAATTTGAGGATGAAACACTGGGAAACAATGATAGCTGTGGCTATGGATTTTCAGCAATTGCTGAGATAATTGCAACATCCCAGCGGTGCAACCAGTCAGGGACTCCAAACTCCAGGGACCATGGTGATAGCAGGCCGTGATTTATACACCTAGTACGGGAAATGGAATGCATGCGTATTAGGCCCATTTACCTGTGCCAAGTATCTTCCTCCGAACCACCCCCCTTCTCCCCGCTCTGCCTCCTTTTTTGAGACTAAACAAAGGCATCTGAGTCATAAAAAACCGATGCAGTCATCCACACCGTCAAAACTTGTAACCTTTGACAAAAACATATAGATATGACTTTTTTATATCTAAACTGAGACTACATCGGAGGTGGGAACTCGAAACTTATCATTCCAGGGTGCAGTCTTGCAATGTGGAGCTTTTATAATAAATAAATAAATACTGCATTTTTTTGACAGGCTAAGGCTCTTTTTCAGAAGCAACTTGGCGACAAATGACAGCTCAACGAAGTGGCTTATCGCGTGGACATGTATAGCGGCCAAAAATACTTTATGAACGCATGTATATTCTAAATGTGGAGGTGAAAACCGGAGGACCCGGAAAAAACCCACACGACCAAAGGTAGAAAATGCAAATATACAGCAGGCGTCAAGGTCGGGATTGAACCCACGACCTCTTGTATACCTGGTGAGGTGATTAACATCTTGCCACCGTTTCGCCCCCAAATAAGGCCCCGACATTCGTTTTCGTATATTTAGTACATTCTGATAATTGGTTTTTTACCCTTCTCTCTGGCAACAAAACTGACACCTTTTTACAAGGAGTCATGTTTGCATAGACCGCAATACCTGCAGTCATAATACAAACAAAAGACATAACTCTGATGATGTGCTCTTAACTTGAAGTTGATTGGTCCACACCCGAGACAGCTTTCCTTAGAGCCTAGTCTCACATGGGTTGGACTCCTTGTAAAAAGGTGTCAGTTTTGTTGCCAGATAGGTAAAAAACCAATTATCATATTTTTACTGGCAAATGAGGTTCCCATAGTGTTAGGTACATTCTCTCTGGTAAAATGTCTTAAACAAACAAAAAGTAACAGCAGACAGATTAGGAGAAGAGTCAGACAGGGAGGTAGGTACTCTATCGTTACACAACTCCTTGCTATTCACCAGCAATTCGAGTGAATATTTCCTGAAAATTCTATTGGGAAAATGAAGGCGCGAAGTGAATGCGAGCAACCGTCTACGGGACCACAGCGGTGGGCGTTGGCCCTTGGCACAAGGGATGAAATGCACTTTGAAAATCTAGATTGAAATCCCATAAAATGCCCTCCATTCACCCACGTAATAACCCACGTCCCTGCTCGCAGTCCCAACGTGAGTGGGGGGCAGTGAGCACATCCCCCCCTTCGCAGAACCCAGGAGCACTGAGTTCGGGCTTTGGGCCCAAATATTTGCTGTAAACACCCCCCCTGCTCCCCCCCTGTTACAGTTGTGCCTCTTATTAAAGTATATTAAAAAAATCTAGATTGAAAACTCATTTATTTAGAACTGCTTTTTGTGTTCAATTTGCTGTCCTTCCCCCCAAAACCTCCGATCAGCACGGATGGCTACGTACGGTGCGAAAGAAGTTCAATATATATATGCATGTGCCTTCCCCTTGTCCAATGTCGCCCCTATTTGAAGGCTGGCGCCTACCCATCTCTGGCCGATGCATCGGCGCCGCCCGCAACACTCGATTGCTGTGCTACTGCCCCTCATGAATATCCGCGCTGTTAATTGAGTGCACGTTCCTCTGACACATAGAACAAACCCAGGTACTTGGTGTCCCTGCGGGGTCCACTGACGTCCGCCATACAAACGGTGAAATCAAAATTGGCCCCGTCGGCGTCGGCATGCAGAGTCATCAAAGAGATCAGGCGCGGCAATCTGTAAGCTTCTCAACGAAAGCTCCGCTGTTAAACGAACTACCAAATCCTAATAAATATGCAGGTAAGTAAATAAGACCTCTTGAGCAAAAAACAATTTGTAGTCCCACTAATTATCGGCGAGCTGCGATAAGATCACTCGGCGTTTAATAGGGCGTGCTGATGGGAAACCCAGGGGTGCTGTAACTTACTCAACGTGGGGGTAAAGAGGTAGCCTGCAGTCGCATTGATTTACCCCCACTTTCCACAGTAACTCGTATTAACGTCAGATCAATACTGAAACTGGTACCAAATCAAACCATTGCAACGATAATTATAATAATGGTCGTTATTATCATTATGTTAATCAGGCGTTACAGCCACGTAATAGAACGTGTCCGAGAAGATGTTCACCAGTTCGTGTGCAGAGTGCAAGGTGGATTATCAAATCGCAGGGTTTATGAGAGGTGGTGGCTTGCTTGGGGAGGCCTTCGTCCAGCAGTAGATTCATCGTGGCTTTTGATGATCAAGCAAAACAGTTTGTTCCTTAGCCCACATCAGCAAGTTTGCTTTTTTATGATCAAGCACTCCAACCCACTCTCGTGTGCCTACTTATTGAATTGTTTTAATCACTATGAGATCTCTTTTACCAGTGGCAAAATATAATGGTAGGTTTTTACCCTTTTAACTGGTACAAAACTGACACCTTTATTCAAGGCATCATGTTTGCAATGACCACAACACAAGTAGTCAATAAAGCAAACAAAAAGAAGCAACTCTGATAAGGATAATAATATGCACTGTCCTGTTTGCTTTATTGACTACTTGTGTTGTGGTCATTGCAAACATGATGCCTTGAATAAAGGTGTCAGTTTTGTACCAGTTAAAAGGGTAAAAACCTACCATTGTTTTAATCAGTGCACATTTACGGCTGTTTAGAAATATGGGCTCATAACAACGAAAATGAAACAACAACAGAACGCAAAAGTGCATGCAGAAGCGTATGGAAAGATGCAGGTATGGAATTACATTGAGATACAGAGAAAGAGAAACACGTGAATCAGAAAACATACTAGGTTAAAGACACGAGTGGGCTTGGGCAGAGTGTGTCACCGCTGAAAGGGATGAAGGGCAATGGCCAACATTAATAAAGAGGGTGCAGCCAAAGGGAGGGAAATCCGTTTAATAAAATCTACACAAATTGTTTTTATCTAAGGTGGTCAGATGGGCACAGAGTTTAGCACTGAGTTCATAACATTCCGATCTCAGAACTACACACGCATTAAGCAGGTCCTATTTCTACACAAAGGCATGCGCAATAGCGCAGCCCAGAACATCAATATAACATGTTTACAAAGGCAACGTACAGACGCAGGCGTCTATGGATAGCCATGGGTAGCATGCAGGGCGGAGGAGGGGGTCAGTCCATCGCGGGTAACTTGAAATTAGGTAGTGAACAAACAAACACCCTCCCACCCCACACACGCATTCGGTGTCTGGGTGGCTACAGCAATAGCACAACTAGCTTAATCAATTGATTCCATTAGTCTCCCATCTTTGCAACCTTCAGAGAGCACCATTAGTGTCTTTGCAGTGGGTTCCACGCATTCTCTTATTGTCCGTCTCTCTTTTGTGTAGCCTCGCTCGGGCTTTCTCTCTCTCTGCACGTCCGCGTTTGCTAAAGTGCCAATGATAAACGAAGCCCCCCTTCCCCCCCAAAGCAAATCGTTGCGAACGCTAACTTAATTTGACAACAAGTGCACTCTTCCACAAACGACAGAAGAGAATTAAGAGGCGGTTTTACGATGGTGATGTCATCTTCCTCGCCTGGCGTGCAGGAATTCGTGGGTTCGATTCCGACGCCTGCTGTATATTTGGAGTGTGCGTATCTCTCTCCTCGTGGTCGCGTGGATTTCTTTTCTCAGGGTCCTCCGGTTTTTTCCCTCCACATTTAGAAAGAAGCGCTTCGAGTATTTGGCTGCGAAACATTCCCACATGATGAGCTATAATTTGCGGCCATGTCGCTTCTGAAATATAACTAATCGCTCAGTGGGCCTTACCTGCTAAAATAAAAAAATTAAGTTTAAAGGATATTTAGTTATTTCATTTTTGATTTGAAGCTTTCGTGACTGCCGGAATTACTCTTTGGTTATTTCGGTAAAGTCACGTAGAAAGAAAATAAATTAAATAATAGAGTACGACGTTTCGATTGCAACACAAGCAACCGTCATCAGATAGAACTAAATTTGAGAGAGAGACAAAACAGAGACACGGAGACACACAAACAGACACACAAGCAGAGAGAGACAACACAGACACAGAGAGAGACACACAACATAGACACACAGGCCTGTGCTTGTGTGTCTGTCTGTGTGTCTCCGTGTCTGTGTTTTGTCTCTCTCTCTCAAATTTAGTTATTCCTGATGACGGTTGCTTGTGTTGCAATCGAAACGTCGTACTCTATTATTTAATTTATTTTCTTTCTACGTGACTTTACCGAAAGAACCAAAGAGTTATTTCATTTTGGTGATTTGCTTACCTTTCCTATACTTTGCACTCCTATCAGTTTTTCTTTGTATTCTTTGTTGCTGTCATTTTCTGACCCTCCATTACTGGACATAAGTGGAAAAAGAGCTTCATAGCTCATCGGATTTCTCTAGGAATGAATACAGATTATTATCCTGATTCAGCTGCCTGGGCTTTACCTTCGGAAAATGTCCTTAAATATATATCCAACAAAGCAAAGCTAAGTCTGAGGACTAGAAAAAGCTGATTGTGAATATAGTTGATAGGATCCACATTCTACACCTTACACTGTGATACGGGGTAAACACCAAGGGTTTCCACCTGCCCGAGTTTGACCGGCACAGTCGGGGAATTGGTGTCTGTGCTGGAGTAGCAGTAATTATTTTCTACCGAGATCTAGTCCAGGTATTGAATTGAATGTTTATGACAGTATACTGCATACATTTTGATATACCCGGTCTGAGAATTTTTCTGGATTATTTTTTGCAGAAAAGGTGGCAACCCTAGCAAACACTCACCGTCGTGGGGTAAAGTGTGGGTGCCACTACATCTCGTGCAGTGTGTCAAAATCGGAAGTGAAAAGGCTGCATGCCGGGTCTGCTGCTGGTCACACGGCTTACACTGTGCAGGCTGGAATAGGTGGCGTTTCAGGGAACCTATTAACACGTTCCCACATACGTCGTAAATGTTATGTATGTTATCGGAACGAAATCGGAAAAACTAAAATAAAATAACTTTATCGCTACGTCTTCAGGTAGGAAAACATACCGAGGCTCCCACAAAGCCATGCGGGAGGGCGTATGGCGCAATTTGGCGCCAGCTATGGTAGAGTGTGGTCGTGTCGCTACAGTTCTCTGCAGTGAATACAATGTCTTCAAAAACTGCGGCGCTAAGCCTCTCTAAATAAATTAATGCTAACCACTCGTGCGTTCCGAGATTCAGTGTTGAACGGGACCCCCCCCACCCTGCAACTTGCAGACGTCTCAGAACGGGGAAGGTTAAAGGCTGCCATTGCACCATGGCCTTTGTCTCCACATTACCGATGTTTACAGCCACACTCGGTATTATTTTAACAGTAAACATTCATGCCAAGGCCGTAATTATAATATATATTTGGGGGGGGGGGGACATATCCCTCCCCCCCCCCCCAATATATATTTTTTGGGGGATTTCAGGAGGGTGCGATCACCCCCATGTCACCCGCCCCTCCCTCCCCCACCTCCCCACGGATTCGGCAGCAGCAGCAGTCCGAAGTCTCCACTCCACGCGCCAAGCGCTTCAGAATATTCATTTGCTGAAGAAGCCCCCAGCGGATGGCGAGGAAACATTGGACGTTGCGCACAACAACCCGTGGTGCGACGGGAGGAGCTTTTGCGATTGATGAATCTCATAACACGCGGCTTTCACGCGTACCACCTCAACTCAGGGGGGACGGTCGTCAGTCCATTGCGAATGCGCGTTCACCGTGCTGTAATAGCCCGTGACATTTCACAGTTTAAGTCGCCTCCCCCACTCCCATCCCCAACCTTATATTTACCTCAGAGACAAATACATGGCCTTATACTGTTTGGGGCAAAGTGCCGTTAGCGAGCACATATGAAAGCTCGCACGGCACACGAGAGGGTGGTTGGCCAGCACCACGCCCGGCTGCCTTTGTCTCCCTAGTGGCGAAAGTTTTTACACATCTCACCAGGTAATCATTTGAGGCCGAGTCGACCGATACGAGAGGCCCAGGATCGGTTCAAATAGTTATCGCTGGTGATGGCCATGAAAAAAAATGGAACTCGGGTCGCCGGGTTCGTAGCGCTAAATGCGGCAATATTAAGTGAACATTTGCGTTGTGGCGTGTTGCGTATGTGTTACATTATCACGCAAAAAAAACAAGCACTCACTCATGGTAAATAACTCCTTCTCACAGTCGATTCATTCACACCTCCCAAACGATGCAGCACTTCCACGTCACCGCTTGTTGGCGTGGATATAAGAATATTCACAGCGTCAAACCGAGTGAGTACAGTCGAAACATTACCCCCATATCCCGGAAAACAGGTAACCCGTGTGCAGTGTTCTAATTCACAGACACCAGTAGGAGGTACTCTCTCTCTCTTTTATTCCGGCCTTCACAGCCTTAGGGGATGACCACATACTGGTTCGGGACATCCAACATGCTGCCAGACCCACAGCTTGAAGAGGGCAAAGATCACGACGGCGACTGCACGACGAGTTCCACTCCAGATCGCAACAGCCCCGACTGTGAGTCGGAGCTCGCCTTTTATCTTGCCCAGCGTGGCCAGGCTCCGCCCACGCACCCCCCCCCCCACCCCCCCCGGCACGCCTCTGGATCCCCCAGAGGGCACCGTGCCTTGCCCACAGGTCCAAGTGGTAGAACGCGCTGTTACCCAGAATTCTATTTTCTACCAATTCCCCAGCGGCACGCGCTCCAGTGACTCATTATTCCCTGTCACAATACACGTGTATAGTCAAAACACGCGTTCGATAAAGCCGCGTTGGGCAAACTTTTCCCGTATTATTTTGATACGTGCTGGAGAAATTACGTTGAATTTAGTTTTCTATTATTGACAAAGGGCCATATTACCTCCCACCACCTCACCCCCATCGAGGAAGTTTATTGATCTCCCCCTGTATTGTGTATCCTGCTGAGCATCGCACGACCGTAACATCAATCGCACGTCGTGGTGTGACAATTACAGCCTTGCACTAATGCGGATGATCACACGGAATGCAAATTGTAGATTTTACAACGACGTACCACAGGCAGACGATGCTGCTAATTACACAGGCAAATAAACACATCCGTTGAAGTATTGCGATTGACGTTGACAGCGACACCATAACGTAGTGTAATAAGTACGTATTCCGGCATCAAGTACCGTGCATCAATGATTCATTGAAGATTGTGTAAGGTTACCCGTGATATTTGTGGTGTAATACGGAGCCCTTGATTAAGAGGCAATGCTGATGTATTGAAGGTCTAAATGTAAACATAACAACAATTGTAACAATTCGTGCCGCGAAATTAATTCAAGAGAATCCAAGTTGATATTGTTTTTATTAACTCATTCTGTTGTTGTTGTCGCATCCTCAAATCTTGTAACTCAAGTTTTACCCACTTCCCAATGTGGTATCGACTGCAAACTTGGTATACTTATGTCATACTGATGACAATACTATATTCTATCATACAAAATACTAAAATATTTTTAAACATTCTTTTTTATATGTTATGTTTCAGCTTGGGTCTAATTGTCCACGCTCAACTCACGTTGGCTGTAAATCACCACGGTCCCTTACGTTATGCCAAACTTCCTGGAGTCGTGGAGTTCTGCCATTACTAGTACGGTACATTTCATTAAAGCGTGTTTAAAAAATATATTTTTGAATATTACTTATTTACAATGGACGTTAAAGCCGGGCTTGGCCGGGCTGAAACGCTGGAATACACTGAAGGCCGACAGGCAAGACTGGTGATGGAATGGCAGCCTAAGGAGAGCATCATACTCCTGAGAGGGTTATTACCGCAGAAAGCGAGCGATGAGATCACTCTTCACGCGTGGGAGTGAGATAGATTTGAGCATCGTAGCACCATGAGGGATAGTGAGTGCATGGGGAAGGCGTCATCCAACGTTTGATAGACTACAGCTGCTGCTGTTGTTGCAGGTGATAATGTATTCTGTCAGCAGTTGAAGAGATACTAATGCAAATATATATCTATCTACGCATGTGTACGTTTAAGTGTTGCAAATATCGATGAAAATAGCAACTGATGTCAAGTCTTCATCCTTCAATCGTATTATTAAACCCTGAAAGAGCAGCTATCGATGTCATTATTGCCGTCAATTTCCTCATTGTCTCCATACTCTCCTTTAGAAAACATCAATAGACACGGCACAGACACATCATCAGCCTATCCATCATCATCTCGTCATCATCATCATCATCGGAGTTTACACGATGATCGTAATGACTATCAGGGTCATTATCAGCCATGTGTATATTTGTAGCCCGCATATCTATAAGAAATGCACGCTTACACTCGGCTGATTTGTACGCGCGCAGATAATTGTGTACATGAGTTTCCCTTAGGCCATACGGAGAGCTAGCTGTCAAGGTCGATGCATATTAAACATGTTTTTAATATGTAAATATATAAATTAATACATATTCTGTTCCGATCTACCTATTTACCTCACGATCCCAAATGGGTCCCAGTCAGATTTTTGCATTAAAATTTAAATGTACACCATTTGCACCCGCCTCTTCGGACTAAACTTACATAGCCTGGCCTCGATTTTCTGAAATACTGTTCACAGTGAGTGAACGCAGATGTAGCCTCCAGAGTGGTGTAGTGGATAGAGCATGTGAGCAGCGATTTGAAGGCTTACATGTTCAATTCCCCGGCCAAGGATCAACTCGGTGTATCATCCCTCTTGGGTCAGTAAGATTTAGCTCAGTACTTTGCAGGAGGATAACAGTGGTTCGCAGTCTCGCTTTCATACGGCTGTTGATGTAGATGCAGAGCAACAAATACAATTTCAAGCCCAGATAACCGCATGAGGAGCAGCGGAGTGCATCACCGTAATATCTTCTTCGTATTCTAGATTTGAAGTTTTCGTGACTGCAAGGATCCATACTGTTTTTTCAGTAAAGTCACGTAAGTTAAAAATTATTTTACCGAAAAAAACTAAAAGTATGTCTCCTTCGTATTTGAGAAGCGGGCATTGCTTCGTTATACGTAGTACGGTCTGTTCTGGATGACCACAGTCGCACAGTGGAGAGTTTTAAATTATCTATTTGTGCATCAGGTGTCTGCATCTGCCATGGTTTGTGCGGGTGCGATTTAGCGTGGACCATGAGCTTTGTGGAAGATCAAACCCAGGGATCTTCTGCATTGAGTCTTTCACGAGGTGTTCGTGAGTTATTTTGAACTCCGTTCTTTTGAACTCCCAGTGGTCGTGTGGATTTTCTCCGGTTCCTCCACTTTTTTCCTCCACATTTAGAAAGATGCATTTCAAGCATTTGGCTTCTGCACATTTCCACATGATAAACCATAATGCAAGCAGCCGTGGCCGAAACGTCGTGATAATTGTATCATATATTTCATTTTTATTATTTTATTATTTCCCTTCTACGTGACTTTACCGAAAGAACCAAGAATATGAATCCCTGCAGTCACGAAAGCTTTAAATCGAAATATAAGCCACTTCGTTGAGCTATCATTTGTGGCCAAGTCGCTTCTGAACAAGAGCTACGTAGCTCAGTGGGCCTTATCTGGTAAAATAATAATAGCTAAATAATAGCATGCCACTTGCCCTGAATCGCATGCCAGAAACATTCTGACGCAATTCCGACCAACGTGCCGCATCAGTATTGTACTTGCACACTTGCACACCAATTCAAGACCTTAAATCGTGCAGTCCATCTCAAGGTTCTGGCCTCACTGGGACAGCTGTCCCATTAAAACGCTGAAGCAAATAGAGAACCATCTCATGCTCGGGCAAGGGGTGCGCTGCCACACTGCTGCTATGTCCTCGCAAAAAAGACGCACACGAGACACCCTTGACAAACGAGCGGCCACCATAATTGGCTTCATAGAGGCCCATATAAATGAGACCCTTGTTTGACGCATTTGTGCGTCACTCTGCGTTTGGCACTCCAGCAACAACCACTTGTCTGCCTGCTAAGCCGAGGAAAAAAAACCCCGCAAATGTGCCTGTTGCCAGCGCCATAATCATCTGTAATGAACGGAAATGTCTTGTTCCCTATGCGAGCGCATTATCTGGTGCTGCCGATTCAACCCAAGTCAACGTTCGTTATTTTGAGCCTATTGAAATACAATTGTGTGCCTGTTTTTTTTTTAAGAATATGGATAACTTAACATGTAGGCTTTTATTTTGATTTAAAGCTTTCGTGACTGCAGGGATTCATGTTCTTGGTTCTTTCGGTAAAGTCACGTAGAAGGGAAATATTAAAATAATAAAAAATTTTACCCTCTACGTGACTTTACCGAAAGAACCAAGAATATGTAGGCTTTTGCGACCAATATTATCCATAATAAAGTTTTTTTTGGGGGGTTAGATCGCGTAAATATAAATGTGTCGTTAAACCCGCCACCATCCGACACAGCCGATTAGTAATGTTTGTCAAGTCAAACAAAACGTGCCAATTAGTTACTAGTTCAGCACACTGGTGTGTTGGAGAGTAAACCAAAAATTTAATGTAGTGGGTTTACTTATTTCTTCCAGCTATATACAGCCATTCTTTTTTACAAATGTATTTTCAAATAATATTTGTTTTTAATTAAAGCTTTGAAGTTTATGAACAGCCCTGTGTCAACCCGCATCTCCGATTAGCACGGTTTGCTACGTACGTTGCAAAAGAAATCCAACATACGACACATACATAGAGACCCATAGATTCACACAGAGACCCATAGACTCACACAGAGACCTATAGATTGTTGTCATTCCCCCGCACCTCCGATTAGCACGGTTGGCTTCATACGGTGGGAAAGAAGTTTGACATACATATATCCCACTATTGGATGAAGGCCTCCCGATGTATTTCAGTTATCAAGGTTGTCTGATGATACTTCACCACGCTGGTCAGAGTAGTTGATGAAGTGGAGCCAAGGACCGCTTCAGATGTCACTCGTCACTAATGTGAGCCGTGACCGGGAATTTAACTTGGGTTGCTGGATTCCATAGCACAGTGCCCTAATCGCTACACCACCGCTCCCCCTGATTGTATACTCTGATGGAAATAGCAGGCTAAGTAATTACAGTATTAAAGATTTTCCTATTTTTTTTCCTGTTCTCATATATATTTTGTAAATCGATACCATAAATACAGAGCGTCATTATTAGAAAAGTCCAAATTGTATTTACTTTTCCATCATGCCATCACAATGTGAGAACAAAACTCAATTAAAGCGTGGGGCGAGAGCTTAGGGAAGCCTAGATTAAATGTTGAGTTGTGTTGCTCAAAGAAGGTGACATATCCTTCACCTAAGCCCATTCTAGCAGGACCATCTCTGTGTGCCATGAGCCTGGGAAAATAAATATCTGCTCATGTGTACACTGTGTAGTCTAGGCTATCAGCCGGTATAGCCTTTGACCCCAAAGCAATGAGGTTAGGATGGTCAGCTAACGGCTTAACTAAATTCCCATTAAAGCGACTCTATCGTGCTTTTGAGATGTCCTGCGATGTGCTGCAAGGTGAATTCCTACACGGCGAATTTGTAGGATTTACAGGACATGTAATAATGATGTTGAATAAAACACGTCCTTATTGTGCCCTTTAAATCCTACATTGCATTCCAAGGCACATCTTACTTGAAATCCACGCTCTTGCAGAAAAGGTGTGGAACGTGTCTATCGTTTTATTCATCGATTGCAATTCATCAATGACGATTTATGCTTAGGCTTCATCCATTGATGCATATCATCGTGAGTGTAAGATTCGATTGTAGCCAATTTATGTGAACTTCTATGATATTTGCTAATTTTGGGGTGGGCCAGTGGTGCAGTGGTTAGAGCACTGGGCTATTAAAAACCCTGTTACCTAATTTGGATTCATGATTATGGCTAAACATATGTGGTGAGCGGTCTCGGAATTGGTTCGGGGCTGTCCTTCAGCAACCCGGTAATGACCAGTGTGGTGAAGTAGTCTAATGACAGAGTTATATATATATTTATATTTACATCATATATGTAATAGAATATGAAGATAAGTTCTTTATTATTTTTGTTCAACTTTTTATAGTCTTTAAGGATTTATTAAATGCGACCGCCTCAACAATATTTGCTCCATGCATTATTTATTGATGTGCTAAATTATATTTACAGAGTCTTGCACAGTTACAGCTGAAGTCAGCTTGCAAACAACAAGTCTATAAGTCTTAAATATAAAAGCAATTATAAAAATGCTCACGAAGAAAAAAAAGTCGTGAACAGCAATACAGATAAATAAGATTACGTCTTTAAACATCTGAATTAGTTTTTTTCACGTGCTAAAGAATAAAACAAAATTAGCCATGTACAAGTACGCACGTTAAAATTGCTATGCGAGATAACATTATCTTCCATCATCTAAATTGGACAACACATTGTAAACATAGCCTATACGTCCCGTGCTTAAAAGATTAAACGGGTTTCACATTTAGCATGAACACCCTGTTGTGGTAAGCGATATTGTTAGTGAGTAGAGTAAAACGCTTTGCAGCATGGATAATTTGTGGAAGAGTCTTTTGGGTTATGCGGAATGTCTGGCATACTCCAATTATATAATAACAATTAACTGCATATTTGTAATGTTTAAAAATGCAATAACACTTTAACAAAATAACTCCCGCACAGTGCGATCCAAGTCGTTTACCCGTCACCATGCAATGCGGAAGACGGAATATGTTTCATGATCGGATCGAAGAATTTATTTTATTTTGTGAAATCAACGTGATTTTTATTTCCCATGCAGCGCGTAGGTGGTTGCATGCAGGTTGAGCTTGTTGCACGCCGTACGAAGCCAACCGTGCTAATTATAATTATTGGATGTGCAGTGTTGAGTCTATGGGCAGTGTTGAGTCTATGGGCAGTGTTGAGTCTATGGGCAGTGTTGAGTCTATGGGCAGTGTTGAGTCTATGGGCAGTGTTGAGTCTATGGGCAGTGTTGAGCCTATGGGCAGTGTTGAGTCTATGGGCAGTGTTGAGTCTATGGGCAGTGTTGAGTCTATGGGCAGCGTTGAGTCTATGGGCAGTGTTGAGTCTATGGGCAGCGTTGAGTCTATGGGCAGTGTTGAGTCTATGGGCAGTGTTGAGTCTATGGGCAGTGTTGAGTCTATGGGCAGTGTTGAGTCTATGGGCAGTGTTGAGTCTATGGGCAGTGTTGAGTATATGGGCAGTGTTGAGTCTATGGGCAGTGTTGAGTCTATGGGCAGTGTTGAGTCTATGGGCAGTGTTGAGTCTATGGGCAGTGTTGAGTCTATGGGCAGTGTTGAGTCTATGGGCAGTGTTGAGTCTATGGGCAGTGTTGAGTCTATGGGCAGTGTTGAGTCTATGGGCAGTGTTGAGTCTATGGGCAGTGTTGAGTCTATGGGCAGTGTTGAGTCTATGGGCAGTGTTGAGTCTATGGGCAGTGTTGAGCCTATGGGCAGTGTTGAGTCTATGGGCAGTGTTGAGTCTATGGGCAGTGTTAGTGTATGCTGAACTTATTTTAGTGTATGCTGAGCTTATTTTGCAGCGTACGTAGCCAACCGTGCTAATCGGAGGTGCTCCAAAGGCGCATCTATTGTCTATATAATATTTTTTATACTTTTTAATTGCTTTATAACAAAATAAAAAAAATACCGTACATTGTGGGAGTAACTGATGAACCGGCCAGATTTTTGAAAGAAAAAAAACATCCGAGTCAGATTTGCCACAGTACATAAAATACAGAAACTAATATCTGGTAGGAAAGATATATTATCGAAACTATCAACAGAAGGTGTGTACCAGATCAATTGAAAATGTTATGTTGGTCAGACTGGACGAATGAATACATTGAGACTAAAATGACACCAAATAAATATTAAACACTCCCAAACACAACAGTCGGCAGTGGCAGAACACGCGTGCGAACATGGACACTCAATTGATTTGGCTTATGTTGAAGTTCTATGGAAAACTAGTTATTACTGGCCAAGACTAATCAAATAATCTCTCGAAATTTAGAGAAATGGAAACAATTTTAACCATTTGGAAAGCTAAAGACTTAGTGCTGCTTGGAAGCGAATCATCACGTAATACATTTTTAACTGCATGTCTATACAGGCTACCATATGTCGATGGTGATTATCTGTGAGCAGACAACAACAGATACTGCGATTTCCGTGCGCACAAACAATACGAATAACCTAACTGGTAATGAAAACTCATTGTTATTTAAATGCATTCATTAACCCCCCCCCCCCCTCTGGCCTTCACACCTAATTGGCTCACAAGTGACGACATCTCATTTATCCCTATATTTAAGAACGAAACAGAAGGGTGTATCCACAAATCTGACTATCGCCTGATGATGCTAGTTTTAATTACTGTCGAAACGTGGTACTCGAATTGTAAATGTTTGGCGGTGGCTGTTTTAATAGCACATTTATATTTACAGCGATCTAACCCAAACACCTCCATCATGGATAAAATTGGTCGCAAAAGCCCACGTGTCAAAATGGTCGTGTAGTATGGTACCGCCTACAATGCTGTTCCATTTTAGCAAAAAGACAAAGGTGCAGCCTTGCAAAAAACACGAAAGCAGTCGTTCTTAACCAGGGTTGCAAGCACCCCCTATAGGGGGGCGAGATTACCTTTCTGGGAGTGCGAGACATACCATGTTACTGGTAGGAACCACCTGGTTCCACCAGCCCACAGGGGATTATTGTGTCCGTCCGTCGTTAATCCAAAAATGGGAGGGGTGGGGCTGGGTGGAGAAGGGAGGGTGGGGAGGGGCTGGTTGGGGAGGGTGGGGAGGGGCTGGGTGGGGAGGGGAGGGTAGGGAGGGGCTGGGTGGGGAGGGTGGGGCTGGGTGGGGAGGGGCTGGTCACCCCGTGGTGCCCTTATAAACTCAACGTTTAACCTACTCACGCCGGCTTTTGCCCGCCCTCACAGTCGGGCATATTTGTGGAATACACCAGGCCGCCGTTGACCCTGGCCATTGACCGAGCAACCCAACGTTCCTACCAGCTCCCTCCGCTGGAATGTGTTTTTGTTCGAAGGCAAATCATTGAAAGACAAATGAAACACAGGCACATAAGTACAACTAATTCTAGATTTGAAGCTTTCGTGACTGCAAGGATTCAACTACTTTGTTTCATCAAACAGAAAATAAGGCTGCCGTAAAGGTTAAGAACCACTGCACTAAAGGGAGCTCAAAAAAGGCCTACTCTTCCATACAGGCCAGACGTCTTGTAGGAAGTGAGAGTGCCTATACGTTTTATGGCAGCACACATGACCTGCAAACATCGACCGTGTTCTAACTCACACTGCTCGACAGGCAGAGGTGGAGGAAGGGGGTTCACAATAACAACAGCAACGTGCCTATCCTTTCCACTGTCATTCTGGGGGATCGGGTTGAACCAGTGACCTGTGGATTGCAAGTCCAGTGTGCTGCTGACCATTACACCACCGGAACATTTACACCACTGCAAATTCAGCCTGTATGTTTACTCTTTGGAGAAACATTCCACCTATGTTCTTGGTTCTTTCGGTAAAGTCAGATCGATAGAAAATAAAATAAAATTAAAAGTAGTTTTAAATTAAAAATTTAAATAAAACATCAATTAATATTACAAATTATTTACATTTATGTTTAACTTATATTTTATTTTCTACCTACGGGACTACCGAAAGAACCAAGAATATGAATTCCTGCAGTTACGAAAGTTTTAAGTCAAAATTTAAACACTCCACCCTCCAACTCCCCGACCCAGCGAACCCGCAGTATCCTGCAGTGCTATACATGAGCAAATACGAATAACTGCGTAAGTCTTTTGCTCTTTTCCAATTTGAAGTGAAGGATGGCGGGGGGAGGGCCTTCAGGATGAGTTACTCGGGAATAGAGCTACGTGGCGACTTATGCACTGTTGATAAGATTTTATTTAATTTCACATAATAAACACAGTTTGCCCTGGATTCAAGTGGTGACCGCCTTTGCCGGTAATGTATGTGTGATTAACCTGTGTGTGGGTACATTGCGCGGGCAATTGTTTGAGGTGTGCATACCTGCGTATTTCCACACACACACTTCAGTCCAATGATAGATCTTTAATTTATTGTGGCGCTTCATGGCGTTTGAAACAGTGACCCACAATGTCAATTCCCTCTGCAGCTTCATATGTTATTCTGTATCATTGGGTCAATGTCAATTGGTGCCGATGTTAGAGGAGTGCTTGATATTTAAAGCTCATGCAGGCAATACGCAGCCAATGAAGGAGTAATTTACTTCTGTCTGACATTGCCAAATTCACTTCATTAGTCACACCCCTGAAGTAGGGTCATTAGGCTCCCTTGTGTAATTTTGTACATGTGTAGTGTCTTGAATCACTGACGAATACACTCCTTTGAGGCACACACTGCTTATTGTCTTTCTTTCGACACGGTCCCTAACACACAAGGGGTATACGGTCCCCTTACCCGTTAACCTGAGAAAGGTACAGCCTCCGGGCTTGGCGGAACCTACACACAGCCTACCTGCTAACCTAAGGAGGTAGAGCCCCCGGACTTGGCTGGAACTACACACGAGTCTACCCACGTAACATAGCGTCCTCCGGCTGGGACCTAGGGGAGGCTAACTGACCCACCGCTGACTCGGTGGGTCCCCAACCTCTGCTCACGCAGAGCCTCAGGCCTTAGAAGGGCTGGAAGGCTGGAACCCAGGGTCCTGCCTATCCAGGACCTATTCTCCCCTGGCCACTGGAACACTGAGCCTCATCCCTTAGAAGGGCTAGAAGGCTTGGTCCAGGGCAGAGGTCACACACCGGTTTTGATTCCTTACCCGTATCCGTACCCGGCCGCACCAGGGTCGCAAACGGGTACCCGTACCCGGCCGGGTACGGGTAGCCGGGTATCGGATAGAGTACGGGTATCGGATACCCGGTTGCGACCTCTGGTCCAGGGTCCTATCTTATTCAGCCCGGGCTTCGGCCTTCGTGTGTGGAGAACTGAGCCAGAGCTCTCAGCGCTCTGGCTTTTATACTGGTTCGTGGCTGGGCTTGTCCAATCACACACCACTTTGTGGACCCTTCTGATTGGTTCTTCCCAATCTATCGTTTTGATCCTCTTTGACCTTATCTGACCCTTGGCCGTTTGTCTGGCGGGAATCTGTGATTATGATCCGCTCTCACCTCTCCCTGACCCCGACCGTTTACCGAGGGAGGCAACGCTGTACCGCAGGTCCCTGAATAATGAGTAGCTATCACCTCTACACATGTACAGCCCCTTTGTCATTCTACTGCTGGATGAGGGCCTCCTCAAAAGTAAATACGTAGTTTATTTGTTTGTTTGAGGCTGTCAGTCTTATTGTCAATGCCTCGGGACAGCGTCTCGGGTATGGATACCGGAAAAAAAAGGAAACTTCACGACAAAAAATGTATCCAACGGAAAGCGACAGAGTAATAGACAGTGACTTGGCACAATGGGATCGAACAACAAGAGCAGATGAGGCCTCGGAGGAGATGGGGAGACGCAGTAGACAGAGACTGGGCACAATGGGGGGCCTTGCAATAACAACAGCGGAGAAGAAGGCGAAAGATTGCAAGAGGCAGAGGAGATCGCGTAACGCTACCACGTTACGCAAAGCCAAAGTTCTGAGACAAACATTCCCTTGCACGTGTCCTCACTCCAACCCTGCATTACTGGAGGGCGCCAGTTTGGTTTGTTCTCCCGGCGCGGCAGTTAAAATCGTGGTGCACGTTTCATTAAATCGCCTTTCACTGTCCACCCATGCAGCACATATGCACGAGCCATAGTTTGACAATCGGTAGGTCGCGTGTGGATGGGGCAAAGCTGCTGTAACGGTCTGAACCAGTCCCTATTGGACATCTGAAAATATAGCTGTACGGCTAATCAGAATCCTCCAGTTAAAAAATACACATTCAGATTGTGAACGTGTGTGTAACTCCCACGTCTTCCAAGGCCACTGGCCGGCATTAATGAGTCGGCCACCTTCCCCTCTGGAGGTGCTGTATATGTGTATGTAACTCTCGTGGAGACCATTCTGCCAGCAGGGCGTGAGCAAGTAGTTGCAGGGCTGCTCCTTCACCTGACTTATTCGCGGGCGATCAATGGGTGTGCGTCTCTCTCAGGTGCTGTTGACCCGCTTGGCTTCAGCTGCTTCCCTGAAAACGTAAAGGGGTTTTTACGACTCCCCCAAGGTAGGAGTAGCTCATTGATCGCTGGGTTCTGTGGGCAAATTTGGTGAGCCATTCTGTCTCTCCACCTACGAGGGTGTTAATTAATAATAAGGGCGCTAATGAGAAAGGAAAACAACACTGGGCTGGGAACGATGTGTAATAAATAATGAAGAAAGGAAAAAAGGGGCAGGCAGGCACGTGCGTGTGTGTTAGGTCGAACTGGACAGTCAGTTAACACAGGTCACTGTGTCAACCCGGGTTGCCTTTGCCAGAAGAGGCGATCTTTCACCGCTCCCAATGGATTTATTTCATCTACTGGTTAAATGAAGGATAGTGACGGGCTAACTACTTAATTTTGTGTGTGTATTAGCTACTTAACGGATTTATCGTTCCAGTTATACAAGAACATTAATTTGCATCATTCCCCAATTTACCTTATATTCCAAATGCGTTATGAGTATCAAGGCATGAAAGTGAGACATTTAAATTCGGGAACTGCCATAGTAATTCGGGAACTGCCATAGTAAATTGTAATAATAATTTTTCATTTACAGCTCCTCGTATCCTGTTCGATAACAGGAATTGTTACATTCCCATTGAACGATAGCATAACTACAGTGCGAAAGGCTTATCTAAATGGAGTTGTATACATCTGAAAAAGTAAATGTGATAGCTTAAATGTTGTTGATTCGCACCTTGGCTGTGTGTTCCAGGGTGTCTGACACGTTGAGTTTGAAGTTACCGTAAGGTGCCCTTCTGTAGTCATCTCGCGCTGTCACCGTTTTGTATTGACTATTTGACATTGCACTGCAATGCTTGAGAGCGATATCCCCAAAGGTGTTTTGTAAAAATTATTCACGATCCCTCCGACTCATCATGTCTGACAGCCCACAATGCACTGCCGAGCCACGCGTCTGCGAGTCGAGTGGTTTGTTTTGCGAAGTGTGATGACATCATTGCACGTGATGACAGAGACCGCAGGACTTTGGTTATGGATATATTGTACGTGATTCGAATTACTCATCGTGCTAATATATCCATCGTGGGACGTTTTTGCCAGTATCAAAATATGACAAATAATAATTGGTTTTAACCTTTCTGGCAATAAAAACAGGTGGTAAGATTTAAAAAAATCAATTCCGATACCTTTTCCAAGGAATGGCAAGTATGTGTGGTTAAGTAGGCTTGATTCCTTGCAATTTGGTTTATTTGTTATTTTAACATCTTAACACCTGTTGTATTGTCAGAAAGGGTAAATCCTAATCTTATTTTTCATAAGATTAAGTAATTTGCGATTGTGCCACTTCTTGTTTGGTAGTTGTCACAACATCCAGCTTTTACACTTTGTTTGAGCATGCAAGAGTTTTTCAGCAATAAAAAAGAATATCACCTAGCAATCCACTTATCCAAGTAATATATGGATCTACTGATTATCATCAGTGAGATTACTCGACTCATTGGGTCATACGAAAATAGTTGTAAAATTTAAATTATATCCCAAGTGTGCTGCTGGACGGGAGATGCTGGACCGAGTTTGGTGACGCCGTCGGCATCATCAGCCGCGTCACGGTGGGCGTGGCTTGTATGGGAGTTTCCTGCCTTCGGGAGGAAGCATGTGGGAACAGCCACCATTTTTAAAGGGGTAACTGGCAAAAAATAATAATAATAATAAGTGGAAAGTTTACATCATGTTTAGTCAATTAACTGGCTTGACTAATCGTCGCAGCTCTAAAAAGGGCAGCAGAGTTATTACACCGATGGTAGTGCGATGTTTAAAAACAATGAAACCCAAATACACAGTCTGAAACAAATTCACGGCGTGTGCAAATTTTTTATTTTATGTTTGGCCACGTGTACGTGGCTTCAGAAACCTGCATGCGGGGACAGCCACCATTTTAAAGAGGTAACTGACGAAAAAATATAGATTTGAAGTTTTCGTGACTGCAGGGATCTGTACTCTTTGGTTATTTCGGTAAAGTCACGTAGGTATAAAATGAAAATAATTAAATCACGACGTTTCGGGCGCAACACACGCGTCCGTCATCAGGTGGGACAACCACAGCAAGAAACAATTGCTGAAGTGGACAATTGCTGAAGTGGACAATTGCTGAAGTGGGCAATTGTTTCTTGCTGTGGTTGTCCCACCTGATGACGGACGCTTGTGTTGCGCCCGAAAGGTCGTGATTTAATTAATTTTATTTTATACCTGCGTGACTTTACCGAAAGAACCAAAGAGTATGTGACGAAAAAATATACGTGTAACTTTAGTAAATTAACTGACTTGACTAATCGTCACAGCTCTAAAAAGGACTCCAGAATTATAAAATCGATGGCAGTGCGATGTTTAAAAATCACCAAAACCCAAATACACAACGCGTGTCCAATTACTAGTTCATCTTTGGCCAGAAGCGTACGCGTGGCTTGTATTGTCACTAAACAACATAATCAATGTTTTTTTTCTTCCGTGAATTTAATGTGAATGAAAAGTTATTACTTTGGAATCACTTGGTGCTGCAGTTTTATATATATATATATTTTACGAGCCTCTCTCGAGCTCGTTATCGCGTTTTGAAAACCACACGTCACTTTGATTGTCGCGTTCAACAACACACTTTTTTTTTACTCGAGTCAGCTTATTTAAAATGAAGCGTCGTTAAACAAAAAAAAAATCTAACAAGGGAATAGAAAGCCACTTTGGGACAGTGTCCCGTTTTAATGAAGCACGGTCTTAACACTGATGGATGCTACTCAGGGTGAAATTTCAGTACATTGTCGAATGCGTACATTTGTCGGAACTAAATACATTTTTTCGTAGCTTTCGATTTCCATCCTGTAAGTAACTTTGAATTGTGCACTATTTTTGAGCGAATTGCCCGTAATCTTTGCATGTTTTATCATATTCCGTCTTATTATTTGCATATTACTTTAGTTTTAACCTTGAAGAGAGACTTCTGATCTTAACGGGATCTTCACTTAGTTTTTACAATTTTAAATTGTAATGCACACAGCATTCAGTCATTATCATAGAGAGAGTGACTCAGATGGACGAGGAACCATAGACAAGCAGGACGGCAGCCACCTGATGAACTGGTGCCAACAATTGTCCAAGCTCTGCCATCCACTATACATTAAGGTATTATTGGTCAATTTATGATGAATTGATATTCTCGCATTGTCATGTAAATTAATATCTCTCGGTGGTGAGATGTTAACTATCTTGCCTAGTATGGAGGAGTTCGTGGGTGCGATCCCAACCCTGATGCCTGCATATTTGGAGTTTGCGTGTTTTCCCCGTGGTCGTGTAGATTTTTCTCCGGGTCCACCGGTTTTTCCCTCCACATTTAGAATTAACATGCAGCTCGAGTATTTGGCTGCTATACATTTCCACGTGACAAACCACTTCGTTGAGCTATTATTTGTGGCCAGATCGCGTCTGAGAAAGAGCTATATAGTTCAGTGGGCCTAACCTGGAAAAAAAATAGTTGCATACTCTTTGATTCTTTCGGTAAAGTCACGTAAATGAAAAATTAAAACAATAATAAGAATAATAAAATGAAAATAACTAAAATAAGTTATTTTCATTTTATTTAGTTATGTAAAACAAATATATATATATATCCAAATGCATACTTTACCATATACAGTTATGTGGTATAATCACATGCAATGCATGCATAATAGTATGTATGTTGGACTTTTATTGCACCGTACATAGCCAACCATGTTAACATAACCAGATTTATATGCTGTTTGTTTTTGTATCAACTGTGTAAGGGACTGGCCAATTGAGGTGCAGCGTTGTGGGATTCAATTTTATGAATGACACAACATAAAATTAAATAATTATGATTATTCATGTAACATGAGGTACATTGGACTACATAATATCCATGATAACAATGTCCTTTTTACAAAATCTGGACGCATCGTGATTTTAGTTCATTATGTTATTTATCTTACACATTACATTTTCCTGACAAAACATTTGTGACGTAACGTTGTAAAGATAGCTATTATCCATTGAATTATTGCTTTGAAAAATATGTTGCCAGAGTAATTTATGGCATGGCGATTATAGGCTGTCATCAATTTCGTGATTATGAAAAAAAGAATGGGTGTGTTGCAGCATGATTTCGTATTCTGCAACATTCATCAGACATGCAGCAGGCTCAAGTTGAGTGCACTGTGGGTAATTATTGTTTCGTGTGATCTTCATTTGTACAAAAAGCACAGCGAAGCGCCATACAATAGATTTTTTTCAAAATACAATTACAAACTTATGGGAAACCGATATTGCGATAATCGTCATGCGGTGGAGATTTGATATCGTATCATCGGTCGCAAAATGTAATCGCCGCAGCACCCGGTTGCTACACAGCTCTGTTGTGCAGGACAACGACGGGGCAGAGTGAAGCCCCTGTAAGCACCTTGTTATCCTTCCTACCGCAACTTCGATGTGTTGTCCTACCTATCGCACCTCCGATTACCACGGTTGGCTACGTACGGCGTGAAAGAAATTCAATGTACGTCTGCGCGTACTTACACACGGATTCCAGAATGTTCACAACAACACAGCTGTGCGCGAACAAACAAACAAAAACCAACGTGGCACAATTTTCCCTCCACCTCGATGGACAGAGGGGTGATGGATATCGCGCGCGCGCGTGCAAAATCACAATTCACCGCACAGTTTGCCTCCGAAATTGATGCATTTCCGTAATGAAAACGGCACCTTGGAACGATCATCCCTCCCGAAGGACGAGGCTCAGAACAGTGCTTATTATGAAAACTGCTCGCTCCACACTGCTGGGCACTTTCTGGCATTCGGGAGAGAGTGCGGGGCAGACCACTCGCGATTGTGCACACTGACTCCCATTATAAAGCAAAAGCTTCCCAACTTAGCCTTTTTAAGCATCGTGCCATTTTCGTATAAAGTTTGAGTCCTGCACTTCTCCAAAGTCTCTTGGTCTCTTGGGCCATCGGGGCGTTGTCGATATCTCTTCGCAGTGTCTCTCTCCATGTTGCTCTGTCTGTTGCTGCGTCTTTCAATGGAGAGAGCTTCCATCCCACCCGGTGTTTCATATTTTGATATCCAATCAGATCCGTGGTCTTCCTCTTAAACAAACTATAAAAAATATATTTTGAGGTAAGGCCCACTGAGCTATTTAGCTCTTTGTCAGAAATGACCTGGCCACAAACAATAGTTAACGTAAAACAATTATAGCAGCCAAATACTCTAAACGCGTGATGTTGATTCTAAATGTGGAGGGGAAAACCGGACGACCCGGAGAAAAAACCACGTGACCACGAGACTATGCAAACTCCACATATACGTGCATCAGGGTTGGGATCGAACCCACGTCCTCCTGTATATCAGGCAAGATAGTTAACAACTCGCCTTCGTTGTGCCCCCATTACCTTCCAGTGTTCTCTCTCTCCATCACCATCCTCTGCAGCCAGTCACCATTTCATCCTGGTGACTTTTCCGATAGATTCCAGTTTCCACAAATAATGCCACATGTTGTAATCCATACAGTTAGGTTCCAAGCGAATGGGGGTGTTCACATTTTTCAAAGTGTTTTCTATTCGGCCATATTGCACAGTGGTTAGGGGTGCTCACGAATTAAAATCCGACCACAGGGTGAAGCCCATCTTAGTGGGACTTCAACAGCGTTGTTTTTGTTGTTGTTAAATAACAATACCTTGATGACTTGCATTAATAGTTGGGAGCCAGTGAAGACCAGAAGTCTCTTTATCCAGGGTCGCCTGGGTTACTGTAGATGTCCTTCAGCAATTCAAAGGTTACACCGTTGTAATTAACTGGCGCCTATCACCAAATCACCCAGAATGCCCCCGGTCAGATCTCAGAAGCTAAGCAGATGTTGAGCCTGTGAAGTGGCGGGATGGACAACTTTTGTGCATAACAGGTGCTATAGGCTTGCGGTGGGGCAACGTTTTGGTCACCGAAGGGCAGTGCAGCAAAATGTATTGTTATGATTTACTTCTGTACTGTATGTATGTTGAACTTCGTCACGTAGTCAACCGTGCTAATAGGAGCTCCCCACCTTCACCAGCATGCACTGACCGTTGCAGTATGGCGATAATCTAATATATATAACAACTAAACAAAAAAAACCGATATGCTATTTTTATTTTACCAGGTAAGGTCCACTGAGCTGTACAGCTCTCTTTCAAAAGCGACCTGGCCACAAATGATAGCCCAACGAAGTGGCTTATCGTGTGTACATTTGTGGCAGCCAATTACTCTAAACGCATGATGTTGATTCTTAATACGGAGGGGAAAACCGCGGGACCCGGAGAAGAATCCACGCGACCAAGGAGAGAGAGACGCGCAAACTCCAAATATGCAGCAGGCGTCAGTGTCCGGACCGAACCCACGACCTCCTGTATACCAGGCGAGGTAGTCACATCTCGCCAGTGCGGTGACAACTCGCACAGCACGGGCAGGCTTTCATTCAGCCGCTGATTGACGAGGGGTATACATGTGACTCGCGCTTAACTGAAAATGTGACAAAACTGCAATCCGTAATTTCGTCAAACAGTCCCCTGCTATACAATGTCGACTATGTTTACTCCCATCGAACGTTCGTTGTCTATTCAAGGTCGAACTTCTAAACGCAGTTACATCATATACTCCATAGCATCGAAGATCAGCCCGAGGGCCAGGATTGAAGTGTTCAAGTCCATTGCTAATTGAGCACCGTGCATTCACTCACAACATCCATTGCACCTTCCTCACGAATGGCCATAGGCCAGTGTGTTCACAGCTACATATGCATTCATTAGCTTTCGCTGCGTTTCCCAGTGCAAGCCCACTACTGTATTGATGATAATTACATGCACTTCTCACGAGAGGTAAAAAACAAGTTAAATGTGCAGCGTCGCAATTGCTTGCTTACACCGCTGCTGGTGGAAGGGCATCGACTGGACATCGTAGCTCATCGGATTCCTCCAGTAGAAATATTCTGATCCTGAATCTGAACGAGAGAAAGCTACACATAGCCACTAGGGAGTACATTAACCTACGCTGGGCAAACCATGTTGGAAGAGGTAGAATTTACCCATACTTTAACTCACCACACATGACCTGGCGATTGACTAACCATGGAATACCCATTTATACTGCCGGCTGGACAGAATGCAGGGGGGGGATTTAATAAAGTTGCCGCGTCAGGCGATCAATAAGAACCAGTGACCTCCGGATTGCAAGTCCAGTGTGCTCACAATTATACCACTGTGGCAGCCTTCCTCGTCACACACGAATTATATTTATGCTTATTAATTCAAGTGTCGAGTATATACATGCAGTGCATATTGTACAGTTCGTGTGTTCAATGCTGATATGCAAGAAAAGCACACACACACAGTGCTGCACAAGTGGTATTCCGTACTGACGTTATTGCATCGGTAGTTTTTTTTCTCTCTCTGTAATTGATGCAAAATCTATACGTTACCGCTAGGGCATGGTACGCCGCTGGATTTGCGTCCTGACATTTATATATATTTTTAACAATTGAAGCCACAACAGCGGTTATAACCTCTGAGTTGCGCCCCAGCCTGTTAAACGTCCCGACAAAATTAATGGGGCAGGAAGGGGTCCGTGGTGGGCGGGGCCAGGTGGGGTGGGGGCGGGGGAGTGAAGGTGGGGGTGGTGGCGGTGGAGGTATGGGCGGGGGGGTGGAGGTGGGGGCGGGGGGGGTGGAGGTGGGGGCGGGGGGGTGGAGATGGGGCCGGGGTGGGGGCGGAGGGTGTAGGTGGGGGCGGGGGGGTGTGGAGGCGCGGGGGGGAGCGGGGGGTGAGGGCGGTGGGGTGGAGGTGGGGGCGGGGGTAGAGGTGGGGGGTACGTGACACATGGGGAGAGTAAAAAAAAATCACGCAGACAGCAGCAGAAAACGGCATCTCTCCATAAGCCGCACTCACTGGCCTGTGAACCCGTGGAAGGCGCACGGCTCTCGCCACCGCAGAGCCGTGAGCTTAGAAATGACACCAACGATGAGGTTGGCCGGGTTGGCGCAGGAGTTCGAGGTTATCGGCGCGCAAGCTGGCACCGTCGAGAGCCTCAGTTGGAATCCAGGCAGGCGCCCGTGAATACGAGCTGTGTTCCAAAGTCTAATTGGGTTGATGGTCGCAGACCGGTCATAAATGCGTAAAGACAAATATCCCCCGTATAGCCTTAACAGGCTGTAGGGGCAAGTGCTGTTAGAGAGCACCTATGAAGGCCGGAACGGCACACGAGCGGGTGGGTGGCCTGCACCACGCGCGACCGCCTTTGTCTCCCTCGTGGCGATGTTTACTCACCGCACCAGGTACTCATTTGAGGCTGAGTCGACCTAGGGGATTCCCAGGACCGGTTCAGATAATCGTCACTGGTATTGGCCGTGAGCGAGAGTCGAACCCGGGTGGCCGGGTTCGTAGCGCAGCGCCCTAACCGCTGCACGACCGCTCCCAAAACCACGATGTGTAAACATTTCCACTAGGGAGACAAAGGCGGCCGGGCGTGGTGCTGGCCAACCACCCTCTTCCTGTGACGTGCCGGCCTTCATAGGTGCTCGCTAACAGCACTTGCCCCTACAGTCTGTTCAGACTTTACAGGGGATCTTTGTCATAAATACACACACACACGTGAAATGTTGATCTGCACGTAATATGTCTGCATTCAAACCCTGGGGATTCAAGTATTGTTTTGACTGTCGCACGACAAGCATTGCTGTTTGTCGGAAGGGCGGGTGGGAAAGTGGTGCCTTCGACTGTGTGGACCCAGAGGTGACTTGAAGGGATCTCAGCGGTAGCTCTGTGATAGCCGCTTCCGTGGGGCTGCTTCCACAGCAAGGAGGGTTGCACCGCCATGCGAGACATCGGAAATGATTGTACGTCTTATGGCACTGCGTTGATAACACGATCAGGATAACACTGGGGGAACGTTTAAAAAAATAGCAATTACACACGTATGATTCAAGTGGGGCGATCGAGCGTCTCAACCCAGCTTTGCCAAAAATTGCACTGAAGAGCTCACACGACATTTCCAGCTCCGATGAACTCTTAAACGGGGGGACAAAAAAAAGGTGCACAAATGGAAGCACGCAGGCAGCGCGAGAACACAGGGCTCTTGATGGAAATTGAAGATGAGGGTGATGATTGTACTCTTTGGTTCTTTCGGTAAAGTCACGTAGGTATTAAATAAATTAAATCACGACGTTTCGATTGCAACACAAGCAATCATCATCAGGTGGGAAAACCACAGCAAGATTTTTTTTGCTGAAGTGGGAGAGAGATGCCGTGGTAAGAGGTTTTATAGGTAAGAGAGGGGAGGGGAGCGTTGCGTGGACGCCAGGAGAGGGACATGAAGCTGGACGGGGGGAAGTGGGAGGCTGAGAGAGAGAGAGCTGTGGATGCGCGGATGATGATTGTGTTGATGAAGATGTTGATAAGGATGCTAATGACGATGTTGACGACGATGATAATGTTCATACTGGTGTTACGCATGATGCTGATGGCGATGAGGAAAATGAACATCCAGCTGAGATTGTAATCGCAACACAGCCTCACGACTACGGAGACTTTCATTTCATGAATCTCTTTGCATGCAGGAGAAACTTGAGTACACCGGGAAAATCCACGCTTCCAGAGGGCACTGCTGAGATCCCCAAGCAGTTCAATGATGATGTCGCTTCTGGTGCTTCTGCTGATGATGATTACAACGATGATGGCGATTCAAAAGGGGTAATGTTCCATAGAAAGGCCTCACTGAGGCCTATTGCACGCTGTTAAGAGACTAAAAAAGCTGCTTTTATTTTCCCAGGTAAGGCCTACTGAGCTATAAGGTTGTTTCTCGGAAGTGGCCTGGCCACAAATAATACCTCAATTAAGTGGCCTATCACATGGAAATGTATAGCAGCCACATACTCTGAACGCACGTTGATTGGAAATGTGGAAGAAAACAAAAACAGAAGACACGTTGAAAAATCCACGCGACCCACCTTCACCAGCATGCACTGACCGTTGCAGTATGGCCAGGAATAGACAAGAGGGGTGCTACTATAGTCAAAACAACTAAACAAAAAAAACGATAAGCTATTTTTATTTTACCAGGTAAGGCCCACTGAGCTGTACAGCTCTCTTTCAGAAGCGACCTGGCCACAAATGATAGCCCAACGAAGTGGCTTATCGTGTGGAAATTTGTAGCAGCCAAATACTCTAAACGCATGATGTTATTCTTAATACGGAGGGAAAAACCGGGGGACCCGGAGAAAAATCCACGCGACCAAGGGGAGAGAAAACATGCAAACTCCAAATATACAGCAGGCGGCATGGTCGGGATTGAACCGACGACCTCCCTGCGTACCGAGCGAGGCAGTTGAACATCTCGCCCACTGTGGCAGGAAACTGGGGCAGCAACGACAAGCGGTGAATGTGAATGCTGGCAACGTGAACAGCGCGCGCACACATACACACGTGTGCCGTTTCACGAATCCGCTGACTGCACTGTCGTAAACTGGCCTATCTCGTTGCCTAGCCGGTGCTGCGTCACCCGTGCCTTCAAAGTGACGGCTTGCACGTATCAACCCGTTTCAATGTCAGCCAAAGCAGGCACCCCATTTCAGGCCGAGTCGACCTAGGGATGGCACGGCGCCACATAGCAGATGTCAATGCAAGACGTGAGCGGGCACTGCATTGACCTCAGCGAGCTCACTGTGTGGGGGTTGAACCTGTGCTCGCTGCATACAACAACACTGTTTAACAACACCTGGGCTTTTTAGACCAATATTATCCATAACAACACTGACTGCCATTCACCACTAAGTGGCAGCGATGTCGCCAGACACCAGTGATTAAAACTACTATTTATAATGCCAGGTAAGGCCCACTGAGCTATATAGCTATTTTTTCAGAAAAGACGTGACCATAAATCATAGCCCAACGAAGTGGCTTATCACGTCGAACTTTATAGCAGCCAAATACTCTAAACGCATGTTTACAAATGTGGAGGGAAAAACCGGAGGACCCGGAGATTGATCCATGTGACCACGGGAAGAGAGACACGCAAACTCAAATTGTACAGGCATTAGGGTCGGGATCGAACCGACGATCTCCAGGATGCCAGTCGATGTAGCCAACACCACACGCAGTGTTGCTTTACACTTTATTTGGCACGTGGAACGCCAATTTAAATGCTTGCTAAAAAAAATGCAAAGTGTTACCGCCTCACCATGATGCATACCTCTACAGCAGGGTAGAAGGGAAAGTTCAGTGCCCCGAGTGTGGGTAATAGGTCACTTTGTGGGATCTTAGTCGTTCAGCGATATGTGGACAACTCCCTGGCAAGGGTTAATGCCGTGCTCTGCGGGAAATCCGAAAGGACATATCGAAAATGACGTGATATCGATCGCATATTTGGGGAAAAAAAGATGAAACGAATCTCAAAGAAAGTTTGTGAGCCTAGCGAGTCAATAAAAGTCAGGCCGAAATGGTTACTTTGGAAGTAAATAGATGAAACTCATGCTTTGGAGATGTTTTAAATAATCACACTATGTAACACAATTTTTGTTACTGGTTAGTAATTTTGTATTACTATAGTGTACAGTAAATACATGTTAATTTCGATTTATATGTTGTTGTTTTCTGACTTTATGTGAACGAGAAGATACAAATTCGCCAGTTTTCTCATTGAAAATATGTACATTTCAAAAAATCACTGTCGTGGTCACAAAAGCAAAGTTTGTGGGGAATAATAGTCATTTTTTATACTTTTTAGGCAAAAGCAATTACGAATTAACACTTACTGCCCAGGAACAAAAAAAGTGGTTACACAGTGTTATCAATAATGGCAGAGTGGGCCTGGATAACCACAATACGTCTGACAAAATGGAAATGTAATATGTACCAAAGAACCACATGCTTTTTGAGCTACTAAGAGCAGCAATTTTGGTGCCACTTTGCGAGATTTAGGATGCTACCATCATGTAATACGCACTGGAATTGCAATTCAGAGATCACGAACCACCATCGCAGCGAGACAGTTGAAATGATGGGTCTGGTTTCTTAAACTTCCTCCACCTCTCTCCTCTCAGAAGTATGCATGGGCTAAAACCGCACTTTAGCCATTTTGCAGATCAGCATGGGTACCCTCACATCTTCCAAGACGTCTGGCAAGCATGGCAGAGTATGCGGCCGTCTGGAACGATCTTCCTTCCGATTTCGGGAAGCCACTGGGAGCAATGCACTTTTAAATCTGGAGTGAAAACGTATTCCTTACGACTGTTTCCGTGAGTTTAGTTTGTTGTCCTTGCCCCCCGCACCTCTGATTAGCGCAGTTGGCTACGTACGGCGAGAAAGAAGTTCAACACGTCAATCTAGATTTGAAGTTTTCGTGACTGCAATGATCCATACTCTTTGGTTCTTTCGGTAAAGTCACGTAGGTAAAAAAAAAAATAGAAATACAAAATAAATGAAAGTAAAATAGATCACGACGTTTCGATTGCAACACAAGCAATCATTTTTTACTAGAGTGTGATTGTCACACATTATGATAATTGCTTGTGTTGCAATCAAAACGTCGTGATTTAATTTACTTTAATTTATTTTTTATTTTAATTTTAATTTTTTATTTATTTTTTACCTACGTGACTTTACCGAAAGAACCAAAGAGTAAAGTTCAACAAGCATACCTAGAGGTTATTTTAACCCACTCTTCCATGCCGGCCAGACGTCTTTACACCACCGCGGCACTGTCATCTCTGTCAGGGAAGAGCGGCGTACACCGCCTCCAGTGCCGACAGATGGTCGAGGTTTTGCCCTTTTACCTGAACTCGCTGATCTCAAGGAGCAAAAAACCATCGCGCGAACTCCGGTCATCCTCGCAGAGGCTCTTGGCTTGCAGATGCGCTTCTGCGGCCGTCTGGAACGCTCTTCTTTCCGAGGTTAGGAATCCACTGGGAGCTATGCACTTTTAGATGTAGAGTGAAAACGCATTTCTTTAAGAATAGCTTCATGGGTTTATTTGTTGTCCTTTCCCCCCATACGACCAATTAGTTTGGTTGGCTACGTACGATGTGAATGAAATTCAATATTAATTACGTACATATTATTTTGGTCTTCCGATAAAGCCACGTAGATAGAAAAAAAAACATAAATTACATACAATCTTCATTTGAAGCTTTCGTGACTACAGCAATCCATACTTTTTGGTTCTTTTATACAGGCCAACGTAACCTCCAGAGGGGCCCTCCAGATTTCTGACGAGCGGAGGAAAATCCGCCAACAGTAAGCACCCTCTAGTTGCTAAATCGCGCATTTAAGTTGCGAATTAACACACCTGGTAAGGCAGGGTGGATTGGATGGTATAGATAATTTAGCAATGGAAACTTTGTGGTTAAACCGATTCAATTTATAGCGAGAAAGTGGCGTTTTTTCCTCGAGTCATATGGTGCGAAAGAAGTTCAACATACCTACATAAATTTCGATTTAAAGCTTTCGTGACTGCAGGGATTCATCAAAGAACCAAGAAGACATACCTACATAGTCAGGTGAAAGGGAATCTTGCTAAAAAAGAAAATCAGTTATATACATTGCAATGGAGCATTATGTGTAAATGCAGACATAAGCAAAACCACGTGTTGTGCCTCCACATATGACAATAAATGTATCTTACTCCATCGGCGTATTGGCTTTCCAGACCAATATTATCAAGCAGAATGTATTTAAGAAAGGAAACTATGGACTGTCTTTTGACCTTCTGAGCAGTCAAACTAGCTTAAACAATCACTGATTGATATTAGGCTGATGGACTATTTATTGTTTAGGTTGCGTGGAGACAGAGAATGCACGTCTACATATATATTTAGCTAATGGGTCGTGTACAGCTCTAATTTGCTAAAACACAGTATCCTACATATATCACAGATCAAGCCATGACGACTTTTAGTATAAGTTTTGTTATATTATATGTTTTATTTTATTACTATCATATTATAAGTTACCAAGTGACAGCTGAAATAGGTCGCAAGTAGTAAACCAACAACATTAAACAGCCTTTAAAAGTAGTAGTAGTCACGAAACCATCAATGTTATTTTTGAACATTAGTCAAGATTATTTAGATTAATTTGTTGATTTAAATTTCCACACGATAAGCCACTTCGTTGAGTGGCCTTTACCTAGTAAGATGAAAAAAAGTAGTTTATTTTTACTTGTATACTTTTTGTAAGGTGATTTTCTTACCTTTCCTACACTTTGCAATCCTGTCATGTTTTTTTTGTATTGTTTGTTGTAGTAACGTTCTAAACTGCCTCGACTGGACGTCTGTGAAAATAAAAGACCTTCATAATTCATCGGATTCTCCCAGGATGAATACATATTCTGATTCTGAGATGTCACGATCCCTCGGCCCCAGGAAGGCCTCCTCCGTAGGCAATGCCGCTTCATCGAGGACGATGATCCGTGAGCAGTGCCAGGTTGATCGTGGGCGTCCGTTTGACCGTGGAGCAAACTTACGGCCGGGGGGTTTAGCTCCGCATCTCTTTCCGACCCTCAACTGCAGTGCAAGGTGACCCGGAAGGTCTGTTTGAAGACGATCTAGGCGCCCGAATAGGCCCAGATAACGATGGCTGGACGACGTACCCTGCGTTGGAGGGTGGGGGGTGGTGGGAGCGATCAGCAGTGCCGGATGTGATGTCACAATGACATTTGTGGTGAAGTCAGACCACCTGGTCGCAAAAAAGAATGCGCCCCTTGACGTTCGTGCGAAAAGCCCCGAGACTGCTCGCGTCGGACGTGCGCAGTGTGCACGTCTCTGAGCAGGAGAGTGCAACTTGCAGGGGATGCGGATAGCTTGAAAGAAGAAATGGTCATCAAGCTGATAAACCCAGTTAACCACACTCGGATTATAAGCAGCTGGGGAAACGTACGTGTTCAATTAACATATACACGAATTGATGTGCTTTTTTTTACAAAAGAAAATTTTTCAATTGAATAATGCAGAATTGCACCACGGGAGATGAAACGATCACAGCGGTGTTGTTTGACAAGAGTTGAACGCCCTTTGTGATGTTCACCGAGCCATTTCTGAATTACTGCCAAATTACTACCAACGTACTGCTGCAGAAGAGGCACTTGCTGGCAACGTAATGCACGCGTGATTATCACACACGAGTGCCGTTGCGATGTGGGGGGGGGGGGTACAAAGCATCTCACCTTTCCCACCTCTACCCTTGTGGAGGTGAGATCTACCCTCGCTGCCCGAATTCCACGTTGCGCTATGAATTTGACTTATTCGGTAATTTGGTTTCTTTAACCGTTTGAAAACCCAAGAGACCAGGATGGTCTCATCTGCAAGACTGACCTGGGTCACGGAAATTATATTACGTGCTCAAATTTTATTATTGCGAGACCTGCAGGATGGTTGCAAAATAACAAATAATTCAGCAGTCATTTGTAGGATGAATAAGAAGCAGAGGTTTGTGTTTTAATGTGTGTGGGTGTGAGCGGTAGTGCAGCATTGGCGCGCTGCGCTACAAATCAGGGCAACACCAGTGACGTTAATCTGAACCGGTCCTGGCCCTCACCTAGGTTCACTCAGACTCAAATTAGTGCAGTTTGTAAACATCGCCACGAGGGAGACAAAGGCGGCTGGATGTGGTATTGGCCACCTCCTGTGCCGTGCCGGCCTTCATAGGTGCTCGCTAACGGCACTTGCCCTAGCAGCCTGTTAAGGCTATATGGAAGACCTCTGTCTTTGTGTGTTTGCACGCTAACAGTATTTGCCCCAGCAGTCTGTAAAGGCTATACTGGGGGAATCTCCGTCTTTGTGCATGTCTATGAGGAGTGTGGGGTTGGCAGTGTGGTGGTTTGCGCTCTGCGCTACTAACCAGGCCACCTGAGTGCGATTTGCAGCCACGGCTAGCATCAGTGGCATGTTGTTTCAGGTCGACTCAGCCTCGAATGGGTGCAGTACATGGTGTACAGGGCGTTAAACATCGTCAGTGAGGAGACATGTGCTGGGTGTTGTGCAAGCCACACCGCCAACCCTTTGTGTGCCGCTAACAGCTTTTTCCCTGACAGAGTATAAAGGCTAAACAGGAAACCTTGTGTTCATGTGTGTGCTTTTGGAATAGGACAGTGGTTCTCAACCGGGGGGTGCGCGGGGCCCTGGGGGTGCGTGGCGAAGTCCCAGGGGGTACGTGAAGCGATGTATAGATGGTTTAACACGTAGGCTTTCGCGACCAATATCATCCATAATAGAGGTTTTTGGGTTAGATCGCGTAAATATATAAATGTGTCGTTAAAACCCGACACCACCCGACACAGACAACTAGTAAGGGTCGCCACGTGTATGATATTGGTCGCGAAAGCCTACGTGTTATACTGACTAACCTCTATGGGGAGTATACTTTTCTTCAAACCATAAAACTGGGGAAACTTCGAATTAGGCGGATGAAGCTGTTGTCTGCACTGGCGTTCCTCAACAGATGCAGATATTCAAAGGTAATTCCACACGCAGTTAAGGGTGGTCACCACATCTACGCCTCTATGTAAGGAACGGAACAGGTGGACTTCTCCACAAATCTGGCTGTCGCCTGATGAAGCTAGTTGTAATTACTGGCGAAACGTCGTACTCAGATTGTAAATGTTGTGGCTTGGCTCTCCAACACACCGGTGTTGCTGTACTAGTGACGAATTGGCTACGTTCTGTTTACGTGACAACCCTTACTAGTTGGCTGTGTGGGGTGGTGGTGGGTTTTAACCACGCATTTATTTGTTTATTTATGTACGCAATCTAACCCAAAAAAACTCTATTAAGATTTATAAATGTGTGAAATTATATCACACACGAGAGTCATTGGTGAATAATCATGTATGAATCTGACAAAAAATTACTAGGATACAAATGTAAAGGCACATGGTAACCTCAAGTGATGTACAGTAAAATACCTCTCAAAACACATTGATGGTAATTCATGGTTTCTCAGAGTAACCAGCGAGCGTCACGCATGCACAGCATCCGTTGAATTTCTCACAAAATGGACAATCGGTTAAAATGTCGACGTTCAATAACTAATACATTTAATTCTCAGAACCATGTTGGGTCAGGCAAAGGGGAGTACGCTCGGTTGAAACAACATTCAACAAGCTCTTTGGTTCTTTCGGCAAAGTCACGTAGGTATAAAATAAAATTAATGAAATCACGACGTTTCGGGACTTTACCGAAATAACCAAAGAGTATGGATCCCTGCAGTCATGAAAACTTCAAATCTAGATTGAACATTCAACAAGGGTTGAGAATCACTGCCCTACAGGAGATTGGCTGGTAATACGAATTGAAAAATAAGGGGCTAGATTATCGCGATCTAGCCCACAATAACGCCAGCAACGAGTGGCGGATTGGCAATCGTGGTGCAGTTCAGCGGGCGTTCTCATATCTGTCCACACCGCCGCCGGGAAACTGACGGCGCACGTAATGGAATGGAGTGTGGAGCCCTTGTATACGTTCTCAGGGGCCCCCTGTGAAATGCAACTGATAAAAACCATGCCGTGCCTGCGAGCATATCTGCATGAGTTATCACTGCAAAATGGAGGTTTGCAGCGTTTTCGGTGCTCCGTGCCCACCCCCCTCCCCGCGTACACGTTTGCCGCGCATCCTAACGTTGTGAGGTGCAGTGTGAAATCTGCTACGCTCAACACTTACAGAAGGCAATGTTGCCACACGTGAGTAATAAAGCGATGTGTGCGTACACTTGAACTGTGTTGCATGACCTAAAAAAAAATTAAACCATGCCGGCCCCAAAATTTCGGAAAGTGGGCCCAAACCGACATTTCCACGCAACGGCCACATCCGAGCACAACAGGGCCATGTCGATCCAGCCCGATTTGGCTCAGGTTGTTTTGTTGTTGTTCCACCACTGCCGATGCCGAGCTGTGCCTGCTGACATCGCAGATTTACCGAACGTGGGAATTCATCAAGGCCAAGTAGATGGTGCGGTGATACGGTGTCCTCACGAGTCCACTGACTGAGATCACACACAATGAATGTATAATTCGCCCTGTCCCCAAACCACTTACCTTTCCATGTCTTATGAGGCCAACGTGCTTTGGTTCTGCCTCAGCTGGGGACAATAGGCAGTGGGCCTCACATCGGTTCGGCCCTAGTATGACACCGGAATCTGGCTATCACTGGGCTAAGTGAGCTGTAACTGGACCCATCGTCCCATATTAACTGGCCTAATTGAGCTACCCATTTCTAGCCAATGCACGCCCTCAAAAACAGTCGTGATATTACCGGATCAATCTCAAGGAGACGCACACCATCAATGATGTCTCTTGCACAAATACACTTCAGGGCTGTGTTTGACACACACATATATATATATATAAGACATACATATAAAACTGATGAAACGGGCAATCGTAGCGTTGGTTAGCCAATCACCGCATTTGTCAGATGGGCGGACAGACACGCAGACCGACAGCTTCATCAGAATGCCAAGGCCCCGCGTTATCGCCACCCCTCCTACGATTCCACAATCCGTCTCACTCCTGCACACGAGCTGATATCATAGCTCCATCTCCGTGGACGTTGTCATTTCTGGTGTATTCTCTTCTCCGACTGATGTTCCATCATGAGTATCGTTCATCGGCCATCTTCCCCCTACAGCAGCGTGTCTGGTTAGAGGCCACTTGCTTTTATTAATAGTCAATGTGTATCTCTGTGTAATTCCCAGCGTGCGTCTCGTCATGCCTTGCCTACTTTTCAGTCTCCTTGGAGGTGTGGAGAGACAGCTTACGGAGATAGATTAAATGCGAGTGAATGTTTAAGCTAAAGGAACCAACAAGACAGACATTAGCAATGAGACAACAAATTAGGCAGGCAAAAAAACCGAGGTGGACAATATTAATGACACGATATGTACAATTGCAGTACAGATGACAAAAAAACAACCTAATGAGATATAAAACATGGAACCATGATCCCAAATGTTAAAATGTATTCCAATCACCGTGAAGTTAATCAATATTTTCCTCATGCGGTACGTTATACATAACACAACGCAATCAATAGGGTCGTTGTTGAATATATGTGCCAAATAAATAAGCAGGCAATATATCTCCTTCATATATCTGTCCCTCCACGTAAAAAAATTAAATCAAGTATATTTTTACACTTGCCATCAACCACAAGGCCGTCTGGGAGTGTATCTGGAAGTAGTAGCACGTAGCATTTGACCAGCAGCTCGATGTGGGTATGTGAGGGTGTACAGTGCGAATGACCACACGTTTGCTTGTCTACCAGCATTGCTCACGTAATTAAATTAAAATATTGTACTTATGAGCTGCATACCATTTAGCTGGGAATTTCATCTCACACAAGGGGAGAATTTGGTTTGCAAATTCAGTGTGCGGTGGGAATGATTAAAATTGCGAGGCTAAGATATCTTATTAAACTGAAGAGGGACTTAAGCCAAAGCACTCGGGTTACCAACCCTGCAATTATCAACAACACTGCGTGATCCCTGATACGGTCACGGGGCAGAACGGAGGCCTAGGTTTCACGTCTTACAACATGAAAGAGAGCGAGTGGGCCTCACAACGGCCACAGCCATTGTCTGGGAACTGCGAAAACCGTGGGACGGAGCGGGAGTGTTCCTTACGTGCAAGCACCCTGTCATTCCTGTGCAGTAACCCTATTATGGATGTGTCATATAGATAAATCAAATAATATATATTTTCACAGTTTTTTGTTATTTGACAAGAGGCCGGTAAAAGGTACAACATATAACAAGGGAGTGGGGGGGCGGTTAGAGATTTCGCGGACCGAAGCCCCAGAACTCTGTGCTCCTGAGTTCCTGGATAGGGGAGGAGATTGGGCTCACGAATCATTCGCACGTTTAATGTCAGTGGCATTCTTATACCACAGGGCTTATCTCCACGGCGCTATGTTATTTTGCAAAGTTAATATACGGCTGCAAGTGGTTTCACAGTGAGGGGTTGAGGGTGTTGGGGCGAAATTGCAATGTGACATTACCAATTTCGGTAATCTGTTAGTAGTTCAAATAATTTAGAAAACATGGACACGTGACGCCAGCACGTGTGCAATTAATGACATCCCGAGCCAACAACGGCTGGCGTATGTTAAACCTCTTTCGCGCCGTACGTAGCCAACCGTGATAATCAGTGCAACACTGAGGCTCCGTCCACCTTGCAAGCACGTGCGTCCTGGAGTCCTCTGGCAGCCTGTAATCTGGCTGGAATCGGCCAGTACCTGCTGAAAGCTGTGGGAGTGGACGCACACACCTCCGCACCGATGTCGACTGGGCAAGGGCCTCGCGTGACGACACCTCGTGTGGCACAGAGACGTGGCGTGAAACACACTTTGCTGAACGTGGGTCCTCCACGCACCTTCGGGTCGCCGTTACTTGACCGCGCGTCGCCACGTTGGTCAATGCGGGTTGGTGAGGGCAAGGGAGCGGTCAAAGGGGGCATATTACCAGCACAATGGGTTTCCATGCACTGGCCTCTGTCACTGACAACGTGAGCCCTCATCCCAGTGTGCTTCATTGCAAGGCCCGCAGGCCACTGGCGGCCCCTGGTGGCCTCATGTGCTGTCCCGCGACAATACACAAATGTGAAAACACCCTCACCCCCCATCAACGTGCTGTCAAACCCAAAACTGTTTCAAATGTGTGGCGGCCCTGACACTGCCCCCCCCCTCCCTGAAAATTAGTGAAGAACAACTGCCTTATAACCACCCGTGTCTACATGGTGGTCACCCATCCAATTACTACGCAGGATCCGCGATGTTCAGATCCCGAGGTCTGATAAGATCGCGGTACATTCCCGTTGATTTTGTCATAGGCCAATCGGCTCTTACCTGCTCTTAAATAATGGGATTCTGTTATGTAGGTGATTCACGTATTGAACTGCAAGGTAATGTTCTTGCTGAGGGATACTCCTGTCTCCAATAGGCAGCAACGCGTTGCACTTACCAAGAAAGCAATTTAGAAACATCCATTGAAATTGTTGTACGCTGATGGGCTTTAATAAAATTCAACGGCACTGTATTTAGAGCGCATTGATTGTATTTGTGGAATATTTTATTATTATTATCGAACATACCCAATAGTAGCGCTGTTCCAAGCATGCACCTCTCAAAGCGTATTTGCGCATTTTTCACCTTCGGTTCCATTTTGCTTGTTGGCGTTCACGACCATCAGCCATTGTCTATCCACTGTTGGATGAAGGCCTCCCCACACCATCACCATCCCTCGGCATCCAGTGTTGTTGTTATCCATCTCCGGCGCATTCAACCGATCCGATCGCTCCATCTCTGCATCGGTCGTCCTGTTGAACAGACATTATTGATGTTGAAACAATGCAAATGCGAATGTGGGCAATTGTTTTGTAATAATTCATAATCAACGTTTTTGGGTTATAAACCCACATGTGCAATTCGAGTACGACGTGTCGCCAGTAATTACAACCAGAATCTCCAACACATTCGTGTGCTGAACTAGTAACGAATTGGCATGTTTTGTTTACGTGACAAACTTTACAAATAGGCTGTGTCAGGGTGTTGGCAGGTTTAACGACATCATATCCATGCGATCTAACCCAAAACAACCTCTATAATAGCTATTTGTGGATGTTACTTTATAAACAACCTTTGAATGAACACACCGACATACGTTTGTATAATGTTCGCGAAACAGTAATAATTCTCCACGCTCCTAAGCACGAGCACCTTGTCGCTCGTTCAACCAGAAGAGCAGCTTTGAGTCAAACGTTCAGCAATAGACGGAACCCAGCAAGCTACTGGCAAAGAGACCACGTGCTCCGTTCTCGCTCTAAATGTTTGCATTAATAAATAATGCGTAATAAAAGGGAGATGGCATCGTGACATCGCGTTCGAAAGTGATCCATGCTGCCTGGCCTGCGTGTTATTAAACTTATTCCTCCGCGTGTAAAAATGCTAATATTTTAAGACGCCATTTTAACGACATAATGGCCAGTGAAACTAAAGACAGGAAATCCTTGTGTGAATGATAAAGAATGTAATTACAAGCATATAAAAATACAATTTCTCAATATTTATAGTTTTAATGTGCACGCTTATGCCTGCCTTTTACATGAAATATAATGTACTGCTTTATTTTTGCATTAAAACACAATTGCCTCGTACGCTGCTGTTTTTAACGTGGGATAATTAGCGAAAAAAATGTTTTGACAGCCAATATATGTCATCAGGTTATATAAGGGTGCATATTTTTTTATTTTAACGATTATGCTAAACATGCGACGAGGAATTTTAAGCAGTTCTTTGATCAATAAATTTAATTGGAATACTTTGCAGAGTTAATATTTGACAGACTAACTGGATAAATTAATAACCACTTTTCAAACGTGTTCCATTTTTTTCGTTGTTGGTTCCTCTGAAAGCAATAATCATTAAGCAAACAAGAGCAGACAATGGCTCATCTGCCCCTGGCTGCATCTGCTAAGGGAGCCGTGCACACGGAGTCGGGATCGGAGCGCCGTTTGTCTGTGCAAGAGGGCTCATGTTCACACACACGCCGCCCATCTGCCTACAACACTCGGAATAATCGTTGGCGTCGATGTGCGGAATGCAACTCATCACGAGAGGTAAATAAGTTGAGGATGTGTCCCCTTCACATATCCATCTGTCCTTGTATAAAGTAAAAAAAAGAAAACATTAAAGTATTAATTTCACAACCCATCAGTTGCACAGACTTCTTCCCGATGTGTAAAAAAATAGCAATACTAAAATTGTTTTTTGGAGCGATGGATATGTGAATGAGATCAATTGTCTGCTTGTATATTTTGACGTTGGTATGATGGACACAACATGAATGGGTTAAGCTTGCAATTGTAAAACACTGGCAGAGAAAGAGATTCACAAGCAGAATGCTGAAATCCAATTATTATGCACAATTAACCAAGCAAATAACACTCTCATATGAGTCTTTCTCGAGCACATTTTACTTTTAAACAACTTCTAATTTTCACCACATCCCATTCACCTACGTTTTGACCATATTGAAGTATCTTTGGGTCTTTTGGTAAAGTCACAAAGGAAGAAATTGCATTTAATAAGAATAGAATATTACGTTTCAATTGCAACACAAGCAACCATCATCAGGTACAAATGAATGAGAAACCAAACATAGTAAACTTGTAAATATAATGCAATACAAAGAACCAAAGAGAGTAATTCCTGCAGTCACGGAAGCTTCGAATCTATTTTCATGTTGAAGTCTACAAATTGTCCAGATCGGGTATTGGAACCAAGTATTTGCTGTTAGTAGTGAATATGTAATTAAGGTCGTGGAAGCGACTTCTGGAATCTGGTCTTTATTTGTCTTTCTTTACAACACTCCTTCACGCTGCTGACAGACAGAGTGAGAGGGATAGAGAGAGAGATGCGCGCAGCCACGTGGCTGCCTGGACCCCCGCTCTCGTGTGGCCTTTCCCTCCGTTCGTTCCAGTTCTGACCACGTGTTGTTCGTCTCCACCCCTATTTAGTACCCGGGTCACGTGGTACCTTTCCACCAATCCTGGTTAGCCTCTATGGAATTTTCTAGACTCCATCGTAGGCTCCCGGAACCACGCCCCTGACTCGTCTCCCCATTGGCTATGGCTAAAGCCAGCAGAACCAATCCTCTACTTACAGATGTCACCTTCCCGTTACGTCAGGGCCACGCCCCTAGGCTTCCTCCCATTGGCTATGGACCAAGACCGGCAGAGCCAATCATCGTGACGAGTTGTGATCTGTCAGCGACCCGGATATATCCTCACATTACAAATAGAAGACTGAGTGTACGTACCACTGCACTGCTGTTGGGTAACATTAGCTCCTGAGAAGCTCATCTGCCTTCTATTTCGTATGGCATTTGAAAAAAAAGCAACACGCCACATTTGCATGTTATGTAAACCATGCCAAGGCATCCGATGCCTCAGAGTGGGGTCGGCTTGCTCCACTCAAATAGGCGTGTTATGTTGGTTTTGTACTTCAGTGCATTCACAGGTTCGAGGAGTCCTTCATCTTACATTTATATAGGAAACATCGGCACCTTCTCCCACGCGTTGTTGGGACATGGTTGAGAGTGGTCCCCATTGTCGACTGCCTTACAGTGTAGTGCTACAAAGATAAAGCTCACCCGTATAGCCTTATCAGACTGTTGGCACAAGTGCTGTTAAAGAGCACCTATGAAGGCTGGCACGGCACACGACGGGATGGGTGGCCAACACCATGCCCGGCCCCCTTTGTCTCCCCATTGGCGATGTTTACACATCGCACCAGGTACTCATTTGAGGCTGAGTCGACCTAGGGGTTGGCCGTGAGCGGGAATCGAACTCGGGTCGCCGGGTTCGTAGCGCAGGGCGCTAACTGCTACACTACCGCTCTAGGGGTCCCTACACCCCACAACCAGAGCTGTTCCAGCCATAGCTGTCGCAAACACTGACTCGGGACATTACCCATCTACCACAATGAGTAGCAGGCATTTGGAATTTGTGAGCATGCGATGTTACAGGCATGCGATGTTACAATTACGATGAGCTGTCCAGCCGACATGCACCCTGCTACCCAACGGTGCAAGACGTGGGAAAACAGTCGCGTCCCAAAGAAAACGAAACATTTTTCAAGACCCGACAAATAATCGACCCGGTTTCTCTATGCTGCCCTGACTACGGCAGATTGCTCTTAACCATGTCCCAACAACACAGGGAAGGCGTGGATATTTCCTCCATGAATGGAATCACAAAACTACAAATGTGGTGAGGTGCAAATCATCTCCACGCTTAGAATCAACGTGCATACATAGAGTATTTGGCTGCTTTAGACGTGATGACAATGACCCACTTCGTTGAGGTGTCGTTTGTGATAGCCAGGGAGGAGCTGTATAGCTCCGTTAGGCCTTGTCCGGTAAAATAAAATAAAAAAACATTGTTTAATAGTAACATGTGCCAGCGCAACCTCGCGCCGCTGATGATGATGAGACGCTCAAAAGTGGAAACTGGCTTTGGAGTTTTGCTCGTGCCGATGATGATGATGCACTCCCCACCCTTTTCCCTGCCACCTTCCCCAGTAGAAGGGTGCATCGCCCATGCGATGTGTAACAAAAAATATTGCATGATGTGGAGCAAGTCACTTTTTTACAACAGCTTTCTTTACGTACGGTGCAAAAGAAGTTCAATATATATATAAATCAGGCGTTTCGCTGTCGACTGCCCCGATACAACCCCGCGTACTCCGGTGGAAAAAGCGGACTCCACTCAGCTCCCCCCAGATGTCGAGGATTGGCTTACGGAATTAAAAAAAACACAATTGTAGCCCTACGAACGGAAATAACGTGAGCTCTCACCTTGTTGCACGTAATGTACTTGAATGAATGAGCTAAAAACGGACGGTGAGTTAATTTATTTTGAACAGTTTGTAAAATACCCCCATTGTGCTATCGGTGAAAAGCCATAATGAAGAATCCATTCGGATTTCCTGAAGAGCAAAGCAAACCGACCCTTTGTGCAAGACAGAAGCCTGCAGGAGCTCATATCACACACTCCTGATATCCAATAAAGTGACTGATTGTCCACACCAAGGGGCCACCCCACTCCCACCCATGAAGAGTAATGTTAGTCCAATGCCGGTTAAACCAATATTTATGTTTCAGAGCCAATTAAGTGCAAAACCAATGAATTCACTACAGTTGGACCAAGATTGGCAGCTGAAACTCAGGCTCAAACCCAGAATCTGAGAGTTGTTGGCTCAGCGAGGAGCTAATTTGCCCTTCCTTATTCTCTCTTGTTTTGTCGACGTTTCGCGATTTTTCTGATGCTCAGCACTCTCTCCAAATAAATGCTGTGCGACCATAGCCAATGCTAATCCCCTTCCCGCCCGTACGCCTTGGCTCGTGCATTTTTGTTCACGGCCAGTCGGTCGAGCCGGGATGCAAAACAAAATGCTCTGGCCTCGCGACAAACCTTGTGCAGGGGGAAGATTTCCAAGGGGACACGGTTGCCAGTACCCAGAGACTTTGTGGGAATTAAGCGTCGCAAATACTTGAGATTGAGACCCGCATCCAATGTGCCCCTTGCCAGGTTTAAGAATGGCTAGACACTCATAGCCGCTTTCCACTCCTTTGGTACCACACCTGAAGAGGGGATTTCAGTGAGGGAAGTTTGCCGTTTTTCTCAATCGTGGTCACCAGTTACAATCACTTTAACACGTAGTAGTAGCAGTAGGCTTTCGTGACCAATATTATCGATAATAGAAGTTTTTTTTTAATTTGGGTTAGATCACGTATATATATATAAATGAGTTGCTAAACCCGGCACCACCTGACACAGCCACTCAGTAAGGTCTGTCACGTAAACAAAACATGCCAATGAGTTACGAGTTCAGCACACCGGTGTGTTGAAGAGTAAACCCACAATATTTACCAGAGTTCCTTGGTAAACTTACCGTCTTATGATTTGTGTTGATCGGCACTCGTGATTCGCTGATCAGCTGTCCGGCGATGTCGCAGGCCAGCGTGCGGAGACGAGCGCATATCCTTTTAAATTCGAGCCAGGCCACTCCCGGTCCGGATGGCTTTCTTCCAGCGCCAAGGACATCGATGTCTGCCTTGCGACTTGAGGACCTTCGTGATGTAATCGCTTTTTGCATCAGAGATAGCCCTGAATGTTCAGCTGCTGTACTCGAAGGCGACGTGGGGGCCCACCCGTTCAAATTTCGTTCGCCTTGGGAAGAACGGGGCAGTCCTTAATTGTCAGCTCACCAAGCCGGGATACCTTTTATCGGGCGTTCGACCGCCAATTTTCATAACATTCGTCGTGCTTCCCGCACGAGTTGAGATCTCGGAGAAAGGTTGTCATCTTCTACCAACCCCCCTCCTTCTCCACCAATTGTGCAATAAGTCACAGCAACAGCAATCTGTGTCAGGGCCGGATTAAGGTCTTTGTAGGCCCTAGGCACATCTGTTTTGTAGGCCTTCGGTGATAACTTTGCACAGTTTGTGCTGCTGCGCCATGTTCCTACGGGCGATGTCACTGGCTTGTTTCACGCGGACTGATGTCATGACTGATGATACGTTCATTATTTAGTCTGTGTCCTCATTCAATGGGGAGCGAGCTGTGTGCTGCAGATAAGCAGATTTAATTTGAAATTAACGGGAAAAAAGCGTGAACCTAAAAATGCGAGTGAAAATGTCTTCAACTATTTTTTTTCTATGATCATCATATCGAATGACGGAGCTTTAAAAGGATGCCGTTCATTTTCATCGATAACAAATTCGATTTTCTGACAGGACGAGCGTATGGCGAGCGCCATGTTGCTTTACTTTCGTTTAAGCTTAAATATTTCTTCGACTGTTATTTTAGGTGTAATATGCCTCGCTTACAACGACTTTTTGCCACTGCAACGAAATTGTAACGAGCAGCCATATAAATAAATGCATTCAAGGAGATATCTTGGTTAAAAAATTTTTATATCAAACAAATGACAAAAAAACATGGTCACATTTTATTTTCGTAGGGCCGTTTAGTTATCGTAGGCCCTATAGGCACAGTGCCTATTGGATACTACGTCCCTGATCTGCGTGCATGTCATGTTCACATTTCCCAGCCGTGATTCTCCACCACATTGAAGCCCCCCCATCCCTCCCTCACCGGCAGGTATAAAGGTTGCATCAATTCAACGCTCACCTCTTCTTGCAGGTTGCATTTTTTTTAAAATTAGCGTCTTTCAAAACATTCCAACGCTCAACCTTGTGCGGTTCCGTACAATTGCAGCTGCATCTGTGAACAGGTTTCGTTATTTTAAAAATGTTACTTTTTCATTATAATAAGGCACTGTTCACCCAGGAAAGCCTCGCCAAGTGTCCAAGACTCCTTTCTTTCCGGAGGTTCCTGCCAAGTATTCGCAATTGCGAGTGATGTTGCTACATGTAACCCGCGTTGAATAATACATTTGCAGGGAAACTATTTTTGCGTTGGGATGTTTGGCCAACAAAAGTTACTTTCTAACGTTTTTCTTTTTGATCAAGAGAAGGAAACCAGAGAACGAAGATGAAAGCCATGCAGAACAGGGGAAGAAAATACATACTCCGGACAGAAATGTTCCCCGAGTCGGGTATCTAACCCAGGGGTCTCTGGCTGTTACTGCTGGGCCGCCCTGCCTGCCTGTCTAATCGCTGTAATTCAACTATCTCCTTGAAAATGCAAGGACAGCAGGTTCATTTTCTGTCGAGTATGGCAAAACCACGGCGTAAAGTATTAATCTATTTCATGTTTTAGTGCTTGCAACCGCATTTTATCGCATGAATGCTAAGGTCATCATCAGTATGGATCTGTATATGTTTTGTTTTACGATATGTCAATAGTTACAATATTAGCAAAAACATCAAAAAAGTGAATTCACTTCAAACAATGAGCACACTTTAATGATGCGTTTATAATTATGTATTCGTATTGATGCATCAAATCACATGTTTAATTGATTTAAATGTCTTTTCGATTTATACATGCTTATACAAATAATTTCGCAATGGGTGCAATATTTTACATGTGTCACAAAGGCAATTACAATTACAACTGTGAATCGTAGCAATCATAATTTTAGTCATTCATATATCCCAAGACTCAAATGTTTTTTTTCATAATATGAGGATGAAAGTACAGATGTCACACTTTGAAGTAAAAACTGCCCTTCACGTTATAAAAAAGGGGACATCTTCTTCACCGGATGGTACAACTGGACATCAATAAATAAGTGAAACCAGTTGTGGCACAAAATGACCAGACTTTTAATACAACATATTTATACTGGAATTAAATAACTAAATTATGAAACGATGCCTCAAACGTTCTACTCAAGAGGGTGATAACGCTGACTTGAAGAATTAAATACCCATTCGCCTCTTATCATCACTTTCTTCTCATCTATGTGTGCGCATGCACATTTTACCATTTTGTCACTTGCAGCAGAATCTTATATTTAACCAGGTAAGACTGACTGAGCAATATGTCAATTGTTTTAAGTGACCTGGCCACAAGTAATAGCTCAACAAAGTGGCTTATCACGTAGACATTTATATCAGCCAAATACTCTAAATGCATGTTTCTAAATGTGGAGGGAAACTGGAGGACCCGGGGAAAAATCCACGCGACCGCAGGCAGAGAAACAAGCAAACTTCAAATATATGGGCGTCAGAGTTGGGAATGAACCCACGACCTCCGCTGTACACCAGGCGAGGTAGGTGGGGGTAGACATGGTTCGCACTTCGTCCGGCTGCATCTTTCTTTTCAGTGGTGATGTTTACACCTTGCACATTTCAGGTTGATATTTACCTAAGGGAAACCCCGTACTGGCTCAGGTAATCTTCATTGATGTTGGCCTAGAGCGAGAATCAAACTGGTTTGTAGCACAGTTATCCTCTCTGGCGAGTGGTAGTGATACGAGTTAGATTCACACTCAGGGCCAACACCAGTGACAATTATCTGCATCGGTCCTGGGCCTCCCCAATGTCGACTCAGCCTCAAATGAGTACCTGGTGTGGTGTGGAAACATCGCCGATGGAGAAGCGTGGTTGCTGGCCATGTACCCTCTCGTGTGGCGTTCCAGCCTTCGTAAGTGCTACTCACTGACAGCACTTGCCTCAACAGTTTGTTAAGGCTATACAGGGAATATTTGTCTTTGCTCCACACACACACACCACACACGTGCACACGTGAATTTGTGCGAAATGTCCCATCATGATAGGCAATTCCCACACAAGCATCACACACACACACCTCCCGCCTCTGCCGAATTGCAAAGCATGAGAGACGCAATTCCGCCCAAACACTGCATATGGCTCCACCATAAACTCTGCAATCGTTAGCTCGACGCCTTTATCCCTCAGTCACGTTGAATCATTCCTCAATTCATGGTGAGAGCAGTCGTGGGATGGCCACGTGTGTTTTTTGTGGCTAAACGTACGTGAATTGCAAATTGCAGAATAGGACCGTTTTTCTTTAGCCCACCCACTCCCGCTACAAAACGGCCCATCATTCTGCCAAAAAGAGTGGTGGAATGAGGACTAAAATAGCTATGTGAATCGGGGGCCAGTGCTTGTAGTATGTTTTTTTTTACTTACTACAGAGATGTTGGCTGTCATGCAAGCCCGGTCCACTTACCCGACGCAGACTACGATGCGTAACGTGCCAGAGTTGGATTCGGCGGGGCATTTTGGGGAGCATTAGCCATCTCACGTGCATCGCCGCCTCCTGCGCGGAGCAAAAATTAAAACGTAGCCAAGCACAGCACACAGCGTGACGCTGGCTCGATGCCCTCGTGATGGCTCGCAAATGTAAAGGATTGCATAGCAATTGTTTTTCGCTCAATAGTTTAAAATTGTTTTTAAATAGAATCCATGCACATTGCAATTCAATTAGGCGATGGACGTGTCATGAAAACCGCGGCTGTTATGATTCCGAGATTGTTCGAGCCCATAAACATGGGTTGGAGGAGAGAGTTTCGGACAAAGGCTTTCGAAATTTAGTTTTTGAAAATAATGGGAATGGAATTGAAGAAATTTACATCGGGGATGTCTAATTATGGAACACTGAAGTTAACCATCAATTACGTGAATTCATATGCAGTTTTAGGTAGCACTGTATATACCGGCATGTGTTGCTTTAGCTGACACTCCATACTCAGGCCAGCGATAAAATGACGAGCAAAAAAACACATAAGAAAAATCTATATGCGAATACGATAAAATATCATCATCATCAGCCATGATCAATACACCGCTGCATGAAGTCCTCCCCAAGTCGTTGCCATCGTGCACAGTTCTGCGATGCAACAATCCTCTTTGCTGCAGTACAAGAGCTGATTTCATCACTCAATCTCCTCAGTCAATGCCCACTCTGAGGTGTTCATTACCTAGGTTGGATAGCAATAGAGATCACCATTGGAACCTCCTTTGCCAGTAACAAAATCTGATAATTGTTTTTTTACCCTTTTATCTGGCAACAAAACTGACATCTTTTAAGAATTGTGCTCGAAGTGGCATCAATTCACGTAACAAAAACAATCTATACACCATTCCTAACACTACTTTGGAACTGGAAATTGTCCACGAGGTTCATGAAAGTCAACATTTTTGTTGTTGTTTAAGACGTAGGCTTTCGCGACCAATATTCTCCACGAGAAATGTTACGGTTATATCGTGTAAATATATAAATGTGTCGATAAACCCGCCACCAGCCGACAAAGTCAATTAGTAAGGTTTGTCACGTATACAAACATGGCAATTCGTTCCTAGTTCAGTAGAGCGGTGTGTTGGAGAGTACATCCACAACATTAAAATCTTCGATTACGGCGTTTCGCGAGGAATTACAACCAGCACTGGTGATGCTCACAACTAGCTTCATCCGGCGGACAGCAACAACTCTGCCTGTCCGGCTGATAATACAAGTTGTAATAACTGGTGAAACTTCCGAGTCGAATTGTAAATGTTGTGGGTCTACTCTCCAACACACTGGTGTGCTGAACTGGTAAAGAATTTCGATTTAAAGCTTTCGTGACTGCAGGGATTCATCTTCTTGGTTCTTTCGGTAAAGTCACGTAGAAGGGAAGTAATAAAAAATTAAAAATTAAACATAATAAAATTATTCTCACGACGAGAATTGGCATGTTTTGTTTACGTGACAAACATTACTAATTGGATGTATTTTGTAACATAAGTCAACAGTATTTTGATTTACGTCATCTGGTTTTGTTAATGACTAAGGTGGTGAGTTTGTTGTTGTTGTACGACAAAACGACGGGTCAGTCGAGTGAACGAGAGCGCTCGGTATTCCCTTACGAGTCACAATGTGGATATGAAACAATGAAATCAGGGAGTGCATGCCAATGAGACGGACCTCGCTTGAAGGCGACGATGGGTGATAGCCGTTTCAGCATCAGTAGCGTGTGAACAAGTGTCCGTGACCGAAATATTGCTAATGGTGGTGTGGACGGTGATGGCCAAGGCGCAGTCCTGCAAATTGCTCGCTCACGCCACTGCTGGCGGAATAATGATACCAATCTCGTTTGATGTTGCGTCATTCATGCAATTTCATCCCGCAAAGCTGCACATCAATCGGCCAATCACTTACACAGCTGGCATAAAAACAAAAACCCCACTCCTTAGCAAGTAAAAAAAACTAAAAGATTAATACATAAATAGCGATTTTAAAAAAATGCACGTAACAAGAAAATGATCATCACAGAGAAAATAAATCTAAATCAATGCGTTCGGTCTTCATACCCCAGACCACAATTCCCGATTTAGGAGAACCTTCACAGGAGGGTGGCGGAGTGGCCAAGGACCATCCACTCAAGAACGTGCTCGAGTGCCCCTCCAGAGGGGACTTGGCCTACTCTTCCACGGTGGCCAGACATTTTTTTGACCGGGTGGGGATGCCCGCATCGCCCAAGAAGACTCAGCGGGACCCGTTTATACCGCTCGTTGGCGGAGAGGGATGGGTAAAATCATATAATCTATCAATCTTGATTTGAGCTTTCGTGACTGCAGCAATCCATACTCTGTGGTTCTTTCGATAAAGTCACGTAGGTAGAACATAAAATAAATCACTTTCTAAAATAAATCACTTTATTTTATTTTATACCTACGTGACTTTACCGAAAGAACCAATGTATATATAATCTATCAATTGTTTAAACTACCACAAATGGAGAGTGAATCAAATTGGCAACCACTGATTTTCAAGTAAATTGTGTTATAACTATTACACAGCCGTGGCGACATCTGACAGTGCTGTGTGTATGTTGAACTAATTTCGCACCGTACGTAACCAACTCTGCAAATTGGAGGTATGGGGGAAGGACAACAAACTCTAGTTCTCTGTGTGAGTCCATGGGTCTCTGTGTGAGTCTATGGGTCTCTGTGTGAGTATATGGGTCTCTGTGTTAGTCTATGGGTCTCTGTGTGACGAGTCTATGTCTCTCAGTGGGATGAGTCTATGGGTCTCTGTAAGATGAGTCTATGGGTCTCTGTAAGATGAGTGTGTGTGTCTCTGTGTGATGAGTCTATGTGTCTATGTGTGATGAGTCTATGGATCTCTGTGTGGTGAATCTATGTCTCTCTGTGTGATGAGTCTATGGGTCTCTGTATGATGAGTCTATGTATCTCTGTGTGATGAGTCTATGTGTCTCTGTGTGATGAGTCTATGTGTCTCTGTGTGATGAGTCTATGGGTCTCTGTGTGATGAGTGTGTGTGTCTCTGTGTGATGAGTCTATGTGTCTATGTGTGATGAGTCTATGGATCTCTGTGTGGTGAATCTATGTCTCTCTGTGTGATGAGTCTATGGGTCTCTGTATGATGAGTCTATGTGTCTCTGTGTGATGAGTCTATGTGTCTCTGTGTGATGAGTCTATGTGTCTCTGTGTGATGAGTCTATGGGTCTCTGTGTGATGAGTCTATGGGTCTTTGTATGATGAGTCTATGTGTCTTTGTGTGATGAGTCTATGTGTCTCTGTGTGATGAGTCTATGTCTCTCTGTGTGATGAGTCTATGGGTCTCTGTATGATGAGTTTATGTGTCTCTGTGTGATGAGTCTATGGGTCTCTGTGTGATGAGTCTACGGGTCTCTATGCATGTACAGGATGTTGAGCTTCTTTCACACCGTACGTAGCCAACCGTGCTAATCGGAGGTGCGGGCGGGATGGGTGAGGAAGGACAACACACTAAACACACAGAAGCAGTTCTGACGACATGATGAGAAGTGAATGCAAAAACGAACGGTTGTGTACCTGTCTTCCCGTTCGGCGGTGGCGTGCGTTCGTTCAACAACGCTGGCCTCGTTTGATTTGCGGACAAACAACAACAACGACTTGGTGCTCGCGCGCTTGCTTAAGAGAAGGCGGGCGGTTGAAGATGGGGCCCATTGAGGTCGACCGCGTCCGTGCGTTTCAGCACCCCTTCCCCTGGCGTGGTTCGCGTGCGAGATTTGACTCCAGGGAGGGCAGAGTCTGCTGCATCGTCAGGTGTCGTCACCCCCTCACCACCCACCCACCCGGCTTTTCGAAGCAGCTTCGGAGGGGCAACCACCCCCCCCCACCACCACGCCACCAGCCCGCACAATAGTTACGTAACTGATGATGAAGCCGCGTGTTATTATATTTTCAGCGTGTCTTCATTTAATAAGGAAACCGAGTGCACTGGGTGGTGGTTGGGTGGTGGTGGTGTAAATTGGTCTGGCTGAGTTCGTGCGAGCGCACGCGGGGTCAAATATACAAACCCGGGGGGGGAGGGGGTCTGTGCAAAAGGATTTCACAAACAGGTTTATGTAACGTGTGGAAATGCTTATGCGGATATGGTGGTTTCTTTGGGCCTTTGGCTATATTTTATATACAGTGTGTTTCTCAACCGTGAGCTGAATGGGGTAGTTGTTTCTTCTTCTTCTGCTTCTCTCATATAGCTGGTGTTCACATGACTTACACGAGCTGTATGTTTTGCCGGGCAAGTGGATGCGAAGGGGCTTCGTCGGGGAGAAATAACAAAGGCGTTTTCAAATGCGGTTGGGCGTGAAAGAACAGCTTGACACAAATGCAAGGAAATTAATGAATTAAGGACAGGTTCCATCTTGCATTATCTGCAGACAAGGCAGAAATTTCGGGAGCATAACTCAGGGGTGTAGAGGATGTGGATTGGTCTGTGTTCAATAAAGGCTTTGTTCGAATGAGTAGACACGGTTAAGCTCTAAGCCATCCTCTCAATCCCTATCCTCAACATTTGGGCACAAACAATAATGTTTACTTTTAATTGTACGTGTTTTTTTTCTACCATATTTTAGTGAGAACATACGCACGTCATTAAAGGGTGGTGAAATGACGCATTCCTTGAATTCTGAGCATCTAACTAAAGCTGCAAGACATCATCATTGTCAAAGTTGTTAATGCGTAATCACTTCCATCCTTCTGCTGGATCACGCAGTTTGTGTCGGGTAAACCACGTATCCCACCTCATATCTTTATTCAACCTTCATTTAACCAATATGAGGTTCCACCGACACCAAATGCCTCTTACTGGGGAGACTCGTTACCACAAAGCAGTAGACTAAGTAAGCAAGTAAACCAACAGTGCAAGCATGTAACATCATGAACCTGATATCAATATAAACTTTAATCAATGAACATGAAAAAAAATGTCTACATGTGTAAGGACAGTATGGGGCCTCGTGTTCGTAACTAATAATTGAAGTGACAGGGACAGACAGGGTCAAATGAGGCGAGAGAAAGAGAGTTAGGGAAAAGGGTCGTGGCTGAGTCGAGGGGCATGGCAGAGCTGGAGGGGGAGATAGAAGGCAGTGCGGAGAAGGGCTCAGGGCTGATGTGGGGTTTCGAAGTTGAACCGTCGTCGCTGTCATCATCTTGTAGTGGATCATCCTCACCGTCTGGGAGCCAGTTATTTTATCATTTTGAAAGACTAAGGGGAAATTATATATCGTCGCCATAGCTGCGACTCCATCGGCTCCTATATAGTCAGCCAGCTATACAGGTGAACGTCATGTAGCAGTTACATTAAGATACCCACTGTACACGGTCAACTCGCGTCTACCCGTTAACATGCCTTCGAGTTGGCCGGACCGTAATAGACAATAAATATATATGCATACTTGAACAAGACAGTGTCGCTGAGTGCTACAGTACAGTGGCGTCAGAAGTGGCCATTATAAAATGCAGAAGAGAGGGAAGCGTGGGAACCCTCCTGTAGCATCTTCAGAGGAGGAGGAAGAGGACATTCAAGGGATCCCCCAAGCAGCCCCGGGAGCTGGGATCCCGGTGACAAACTCCGCGGGCACGGGAAAAATAGCGCCAGTGACGGAGGTCGTGGCCACTGCTCTGCCCCTGCAACAAGTTTTGAAGGAGTGGTAGGTGCCACCGGCGATAGGGGAGGCGGGAACCGCACCTCCCCAGCAACAAGCCAGGAAGGGATAGTGGGAGCTGGTGGCGGAGGTTGACCTGCTCCGCTCGAACATCGCTCAACTGGTGGCGGTGATGGACACGGCAACATCAAAAGTTGATGCGGCCAAGGACAAGCCGCCGATTTGGCCATGGATGGACGAACGGCCACCTACGGCCGTGGTTTCTTCGCTGGGGGCCAATCGATCGTCGGCCGCCATTTTGTGGGAGGCGACACTACCGACGATCGCCATTTTGTGACCTGCGCGGGAAGGAGAGCAGGCGGTGTCAACTCCTGTGGCGAGGAGGGGGCCCACCGAACGGCCACGTAGACTGCCTCCTGTTAAAGAATTTATGGCAGTGGGAGGGGATTGGAGCACCTTCACCCGCCGGTTTGGAGTGGCATATCTGTTTGTCGACTGGACGGAGGAAGAGACATTGCGGGCATTACCCACGGCTCTTCAAAACAATGGCCTTGCAGCATTCTGGGCTATTCCCGAGGAGAAGAGGGCCACACTACGGGATGCCTACAAGTAAATGGTTGCAGTCTATGACCCACCATCTGCCACACATGCTTCTCCAGCAGAGTTGAGGGGAGGCCGAGACACTTCTCGCCTACTGCGGTGCACTGCTGGCACTGGGACTGGCAGCCTATCCACGGTCGGATCAAGTGGCGCTCGACTCCCTCGTGATGGAGAAGATGTTGGAGCTGGCTTCCGAAATGGGGGTCATTCTGCCGGTGAACGATGAGGACGAGCAGACGTCCTTGTTGGCCGCCGGGTGCCTGCAGGCACACGAAACCCTGCAGAAGCAGACTCGGGTGGCTGCGTGGACCGGGAAGCCTCGGTCGGGGGATGGTTCGGCCGGCCAACCAACAAGGATCACCAGGGAGCCGGTGGAGGAAGGCCCGGAACCCAAGAGGGAGGTGACAGCAGCGGTTCGCGGATGGGACCGGCAGCGAGGAGAAACGCCGCGACAGGGCTGAGAGTGTCGATCCCGGGTCGAGGCGGCCCCTCCGCCGTGAGCATCCACGGCCGCCTGCTTCCGCTGCAGCCAGCTTGGACACTTTGCGTGGGGATGCCAAAACATCACCCGGACATTGTCGTAATCTCTGACATCCACCGCCTCGTCCACAGCCACAGCCCAGCCCCGCCAGGCAAGTCGCGACGCACCAGACACCCGGCTGCAAAAAACACATCATGCATCGGGGCAATTAGGTATTGCAGAGGTCATCTCCACCCCCCATTCCCTTGTAAAGGTAGATGGCCAGGCAAGCACGGCCAACACATGGGTGGCCGATCTCGGGCATGCAGTTGCGTAAGCTGGCACGACGAGTAGTAGCAGCTGCAGCAGGCTCGTCAGTAGTAGCCGGGTTTTTTCAGAGCGTGGAAGTCCGTGTCTTGGTGGACGCGGGTGCCTCGGCTTCCATCATATCCGAAGTCATTTTTGAAACGTTGCCCTCTAAGAATCGATGTGTAATGCAATGGGGGGAGTATGGGAATTGTAGGACAGGTAGGAGCCTGCATCAGATTGGGGTAGATTGAGATATCAGGGCCAGTATTGATTTCAAAAACGCTGGCTGTGCCCTGCCTTTTGGGTACAAATTCTTTTGAGAAAGATGCCCCTGCAAATGTTTACTGACCAGGGATGTGTTCAGATGCCATCAGGGCGATGAGTGTTTTTCTTGGATTCCCCGCATCAGCGTGCAGCGCAGAACATTCCGGTTCAGGCTCTGGAGAGGGAATCTCTAGAGATCCCGCTCGGCACGCAAGCATTTGTCCTGTTGCATTATCGCAGGTGGTAGGACCTGGCAGACCAGGAGGCAGGTGTCCTCCTTAGCCCATCTAAGGCAGTGACCCGGGGGCTTACGTTGGTCAGGGCACAAACACTGTTGAGGGAAAATCAAGAACCATTTCTGCAAGTTCTTAATGTGAGTATGGGACCAGCGGTGGTTCAGACGGAAATGGTGCTGGCCCATGCGATGGCAGCAGGGAGCGAGGCACTCGACGCCACTGCAGAAACGGTGGTAGGGGGGGTGGTGCATGATGTTGAGGCTGATGAGGCAAGGATTGATAAACTGTGTGAGGAGAACCCAAAGTTGTCCCAGGTGCAGCAGGCTGAGTTGCAATCTCTGTTGAATTTTCTGAGGTGTTCAGTTAGGGAAAATTTGACATCGGCCACACCTCCTAGCTGCAACACCATATTAACATGGGCACTGCAGCTCCTATTTGACAAAATCCATATAGGTTGAGCCCGCGGGAAAAAGAAAGCGTAAAACTGGCATTGGAGGAAATGTTAGTGGCGGACATTATTTATCCCTCCACTAGCCCTTGGGGTGCTCCTGTAGTATTGGTAAAGAAAGCCAATGGCATGCTGCTGTTTTGTGTCGACTTCTGAAAAATTAAATAAAGTTTCAGTCATGGATGCATACCCGCTCCCGCGAATGGACGACTCCCTCGACGCGTTGTAAGGTGCTCAAGTTTTTTTTTACTTTAGATTTTTTGTCGGGGTTTTGGCAACTTCCCCTGGACGAGTCATCCAAGCTGAAAACAGCATTCCGGACACCCCAAGGGTTGTACCACTTGAATTGCCTTCCGATGGGCTTACATTCAGCCGCGGGCACTTTTCTAAAGTTAATGGAATTGGTTCTAGCAGGCTTGCAGTGGGACTCATGTCTCATTTACCTTGATGATGTTATTGTGTTTGGCTGCACTTTTGAGGACCACTTGCAATGGTTGCGTTCAGTATTATCTAGGCTTCGGTTGGCTAATATTAAATTGAAACCTGCCAAGTGCTACCTGTTGCAAACATCGGTGTGGTACTTGGGCCACACCGTGAGTGATTCCAGGATAGCGACAAACCCAGACAAAATGGCATGCGTGCTTGACTGTCCAACTCCCAAGTCGGTGGGGGAGGTGTGCAGTTTTGTAAGGTTCACATCCTATTACTGATGGTTCGTTCCGCAATTCGCTACAGTTGCTAAGCCTCTCCATACTTTGATGGCCAGAAGTTTCAATGGAAAGAGGGGGAGGAGGCTGCATTTGGTGCTTTGCGCGAGCGCCTTGCCAACGCACCTCCTCCCTTCATGCAAAAATACAGGCCCTACCTTTACAGGATGGACTTTGTTGTCCGTAAAGATCACGTGGCCCTCCAGTACTCCCTGCAGTTAGACCAGCCCTCCAGGCAGCTCTCACACCGGCTGGAGATATTCCAGGAGTATTCATTCCGGGTGGTTTACCGGAAGGAGTTACGGCACAGTAATGCGGATGTGCTATCCTGAATGACGTGGGACAAACATTGTGCTTGTTTGTCTGGAGTGGGGCGGTGTAAACCACCGGGAGCAATGCTGCCCAATGTTGTGGTGACAGTGGATGATACTACACCTGTCGGGGAGGTCTCGCAAGGGGACAAAACGTTGGGCCTCACGCATGCCGAGTGGGGGCTGCTACAAATGGAAGATACTTCCTTATTCGGTTGCGGGGGCGTGCGGAGTGGGAACGGAAAAACCCTACCCCTGCAATGGTCTCGCGGATCATTCTTGAGGAAGGTCTGCTTATGAGGTGGGACGAGGGGTTGCAAAGTTATGGCATGGTGGTTCCCAAAGCCCTGCGAGGTACCTTAACTCAGGTGGTAAACGAGGAAAAACTATTACTCATCTTGCTAACTCTGCATAAGAACTTTAATTGGCCAGGATTGGCAGAGGACGTGTACCACCTCGTTAAGGGCTGCACCGATTGTGTGCGCCAGAAACCACCGGCCAGAAAGTCTCAACCCCCCTTGCAGTCCATCACCATGTCCAAAGTTAATGAGTTGTTCATGCTTGACATTCTGGGGCCCTTCCCCAGTACACAGAAAGGTAATCCATTTTTCTAGTCGGGGTCGAGTGTTTCTCCCAGTGGCCAGTGGCTTGGCCACTACCCGACCAGACAGCGGCATCTATAGCCAATGCGTTTTTGCTCGGCTATGTGATGGATAAGGGGGCTCCTGAGCAGCTCCTTACAGACTAGGGCAGGAACTTCTCATCTAAGTTGTTTTGTGAGGTATGCGATGTGCTAGGCACAAAGAAGATTTGGATGTCGCGTTACCATCCTCAGACAGATGGCATAGTAGAACACCTCCACAAGACCCTGACATCGATGCTTTGCCAAGCAGTTAATGAGGCGCAGACAAATTGGGACTTGCACGTACCTGGGGTCCTGGCGGCATATAGGATGGCCCCTCATGCCTCCCTGGGATTTTTCTCGTTTTTCTTAATGTATGGCTGGGAAAATTAACCCCCTATTGATGTCCAATTGGATCTGGCCTCCGGGAAAAAGAGGCCTAACCTTCCAGTAGCCCTGCAGTTCACACTGGATCGGGTATCAGAAGCACGCGAGGCAGCCAAGGAAAACACTGCCAGGGTGCAGGCCGCAAATTAAAAAAACGTGCGCCGCCGTGAGCACGTGCTGCCATGGGCGGTAGGGGACAGAGCATGGTTGCACTGCCTGCAAGTGCCATTGCATACGTCCCCCAGATTGCACCGGCCATGGCAAGGGCCGGTGGAAATTATAGAAGCTCGGCAGCGGCAGTGTGTGCGAGTGGAGGTGGGACGTCGCCGCTAGTTTGTCCACCCATCGCGCTTAAAACCGTATGTGCATCCCCAACTAGACAATTCATCCCCAGTATCTGTGCGGCTGCGGTCTGGTGTGTCTGACAAGTCGGGGTGGTTGGCCAAAGTAATCGGATGCCGAGGAAAATGTGTTGTGCCACCTGCAGTTCTCGAGTCCCTGACATCAGGGGAGCCCCAAAAGTCTGCCATGTATGAGGGACCGCCGGCAAAAGACCTGTCAGGCTCTTCCGAGAGAGGTTTTTCCAAGAGGACCGCGGATGAGCGCACCTCTCCTGGGCTTGAGTGCGAGCCCTCGTTGGCCGCAGAAAGACAGCAACCCACCCAGAATGAAAGACCGGCAACGAGAACTCGATCAAAGTGCTCGACATTCTGTTGACGGATCTCCAGAAATTTAGTTGTGTTAAATTGCGATCAGTTGTTCTGGAATGTCCTTGGGTTGTTGTAGGGTTCGGATGTGTTCACATCGTGTGCGTTGTACGTTTTTTTTGTTCTTCTGACAAGTTGGATTTTCTGCTCTTCGGTCCTAACATGTGGCGTGTTCATCGGTAATTGTGTTATGCAGATGGTTCTGCCATAAAAATTGTGTTAGCTGGGACGGTTATGTTATTTAAGAAAAGGGGGGTAATGTAAGGACAGTACAGGGCCTAGTGGTCGTAAATAATAATTGAAGCGACAGGGACAGGTAGAATGAGGTGAGAGAAAGAGTTTGGGAAAAGGAAGCGTGGCTGATTTGAGGGGCATGGCTGAGCCGGAGGGCGAGATAAAAGGCAGCGCGGAGCAGGGCTCAGGGTTGCTGTGGGGATTCGAAGTTGGACTGTTGTCGCTGTCGTCATCTTGGAGTGGATCGTCCTCACGGTCTGGGAGACAGTCGCTTTATCGTCTTGGAAGACTAGGGGGAGATTTTATATCGTCGCCGTAGCTGCTACTCCATCGGATCCTATATAGTCAGCCAGCTATATGGGTGAACGTTGTGTCGCAGTTATATAAAGATACCCACTGTACAGACCGTAATAGACAATAAATATATAAATATACTTGACAGTGTCTCTGAGTGCTACATTACACATGTACAGATCTCGTTTCAATCCACTGCTAGGTAAGGGCCTCACCACACCATGCATGTCACGTGGGTTTATTTGATATACTTCACTAGACTGGTCAGTGCGGGTTGGTGATGGCGCAGTACAAAAATAGTTGTTTTGCAGCATTGCACTTTGCTGACAATGTACAGCAGCCTATCACACCTCAATCATGCATGGTGGTCACCCACTCAAGTACTGACCTGGCTAAACTCCCAGCTTAGCTTCTGAGATATGACATCTCATGCCTCCTGGGTGATTGGATCAATAGGCAAAGCAACAATGAATACATAATAGCCAAACAACAAGACGATTAATATTATTCGATTTAGAGATATGCAATGTTACGTCACGTGTGAGAACAATTTTCATGGGTGGAGTTTGCGGGAAGGTGGGGTGCACTCACCCCAAATTGGACACCTTTATTAATGTATAGTGACGTTAAGGGTGTCACTATGGTGTTAGCGCCAGGCACGGTCATAATAGTGCTACCGTGCATCTGGAACCTCTCTCTGGGGCCAAAGTGAGTACGCCATGCGAATGGGTTCTAGGGGGCATAGTCATGGTGACAGCCTGAGAGAGCGCTAGTCAGGACATGGTAGGCTGAGTGAACCCGAGAGGGCACATTACCGGGACAGGGTAATGAGGGAGGCCCGAGGGGGCTTGAGGGACGCGTGATGCTCAGTCGAGATCCTTTGGGAAAAGTCTCGAAGGGGGCGTGGCTGAAGGCAGAGCGAGGCCACACTCAGTAGCATAAAGCGGCAGTCCCGAGAGCGTTCTTGGCTGTTCTCTGGAATCAACCCTTGGTGCTACATGTCTTCGATCTGCATGCTTCGCTTTGCATCGTGGGTAAGTCACAATGTTACTGACTGACCCGGTTATGTAGTTACCCTATTAAAGTAGTGTTGTTACCCTGTTAGAGTCTAGAGTGTGTACGTTTATGTAGTTAGCCCTGTTGGGGCCGTGTAATAAACGTGTTGCCTCCAAGTCAAGTGTGTGCCTCCTTGTTCAACACTACAAAATTATTTTCAGTAGTTAATTAAGGCTAAAACATAATTCCTAATGTGAGAGACAAAGCGAACCCATGCTACCCCTCCCTACCCCCAAATATAGAAGTCAAACTCCGCCGTTGAAAATTATAGAAATAAATGTCATACCTCAATTTGCAACATAGTGGTTTCATGTGGTTTGTTGGAAAAACTACTGCTTACAAACTACAATGAAAGACTCCACCACAGAACTCCGGTAGGTGGGATACGTGTGTGTGTATGTCTCCTCAAGTTCCCATCGCTGGTTTCAGTGATGCGCAACAAACCAGGATGTCAGTTTAACACGTAGGCTTTTGCGACCAATGCATCCATAAAAGAGGTGTTTTTGGGTTAAATGGCGTAAATATATATGTCGTTAAATCCCGCCACCACCCGACACAGCCAACTAGTAAGGGTTGTCACCTAAAAAAACATACCAATTCCACAAATCTGGCTGTCGCCTGATGAAGCTAGTTGTAATTACTGGCAAAACGTCGTACTCAGATTGTAAATGTTGTGGCTTGGCTCTCCAACACACCGGTGTGCTGTACTAGTGACGAATTGGCATTTTCTGTTTCACCACAACCGTTGGGAAGAACCATCTGAGGACCCATTCAAAACCATCACCTTGCCATACATAGCAGGGATTACCAAAAAGATTTCCTAAATCATGAGCAAACACACGATCCAGGTTCGATTCAACACAGTGCATACAATTTGTGATCTGATCCCATCTGTGAAGGATGTGATCCCTGACATGCAATACCCTGGTGTCTACAAACTAAGCTGTGCCTGCGGCAGTTGTTACATTGGGGAAACTAAGCGACATGTCTCGGACCATGTTCGTGAACATAAGGCAGATATGAAACATGGTAGGACTAATACCTCAGCCGTGGCTGATCGTTGCTTTAATGCTGTGGGCACACACGAAATAGATTTTTCCAAGACGAAGGTACTCTGCAAACCCACTGGCTATCAACAAAGATTCGTCCATGAAGCCATCCAGGTATATGAACACAGACACAATTTCAACCAAGAAGATGGGTACAAACTGAGCAATCATTGGAAGGACGTTATTAACCAGTTTAAGTCATAACTGGCTGTGATGTTTCCATCCTACCTGCCGATGTTAGCAGTTATTTCCAACTCTCTGAGTTACATACACGCTAAATATCTCACTAGCACAGCCACCACTGCGGTGGTTCGCTTACATTGACTTGGTAATCTCTCACAATACAGTGGACACTTCCACAGCTGCGTCGTCGTGGAGGTTTATCAGCTCTCCGATCTTACATTTACATGCAAATTCCATCTGTAGCCCCGCCCACTTACCCTTGGGCTAAACCAATCTCAAACCTATGTAACATCCTGCTTCAGCAGCTATCCCACTATATGTTTTTCACCTGATGGCGATTGCTTGTGTTGCGATCGAAACGTCGTGATATTTTTTTTCTCATTTTTATATCTACGTGGTTTTACTGAAAGACCCAAAAAAATATGTTCTGTTTACGTGACAACCCTGACTAGTTGGCTGTGCCGGGTGGTTGCTGGTTTTAACAACACATTTATATATTTACGCGATCTAACCTAAAATAATTATATTATGAACTCAGGATGTAACCCCCTTTGCAGCTTACATGGACACACAAATCCTTCCCCCGTATGAACTATCTTTTGGCGGGTTGAGTGACAGATAAACAAGCTGAACATCACAATCATCCTCTTGTCTCCTTTACCCTCCCTGGGTATGTCCCAATTTAAACGACGGCTAATGGAAGCAAACAGGCTTCAAACGCAGTACATCTTTTTGCCGACCGTATATGAAACAAGTAATTGCACAGCCCTGCAATCACTCGCTTGGTTGGGCCAACATTTGCAGAAGGGGCCTCCACTAGGAGCAGTTTGTGGAGAGGTCCCTCTCGTGGGTGTTTTGGCCCACTCTTCCACGTTGCCCAGATGTCATGGAAGAGGTGCGACCTGCCAATCGGCCGCGGTGACTGGCTGTATCGGTAGAGCTGGGTAGATTGAACAAACCTGCCCAATGCGTTAACTGCCACGCCAGGAGATCAAGCCGGCGTCCCTTCTGTGTTTACAATGAGGCAACCATTAACATTCCCTGGCAAGCATTCCGCCAAAGCACGTAGCTCTGGAAAAAAAAATACGTACACGAAATATCCAACGGCAGAATGCACCACGCGGTCCAAGAACATCGCTCCCTGCAGACCCAGCACTGCTCCAACTGTTAAGCGGGGTGTGCGTAATTAGATTGTGAAAGACAATGGAAAAAACATGCTACGCGTAAAGTGCTGCATTAAATTTTCAAAGCCCTGTGCAAAATTAAAATCTGAAATTGTACGGTGATAGATTGCCTCGCGAATTGCTTCCGACTCGCAAACAATATCAGAAAGCATTTATATTCCCTGTAATTTATTTTGTTACCGTAAGTATCCACACCTGTTAAAAAAGAAAAGCTATTCATGAAATGCTTTTCTCCGTATTCTTGCTACCACATTGCTCCTGTGCTCTTTTCCCTCCCTCCCCCACTACGTTTCTCTATTTGTCGTATGCTCGTCACAATAAATCTCAGTGCTACACATCTGTCAGTGTAAAATACACTCGATCACTGTGTTCCCTGTTGCTCTATCTAACTCACTCATCTGGAAAGGCGCTCAGTGCTTTATTACTTTTTTTTTGCAAATATCTCTCGGGCGCATCACAACTTGGACTCAATTAGTCTGCCACTCAAGCGGCGGGCGACGTGCAGCCTGCAAACGGTGCACACGCACCGTCATTGACACGGTGCACGGGGCTGGCTTACAGGTCCCCCGCAGGAGCCAGGCCATTACATCAGTGTCACGTTGGCTCCATGCAGTATCACACGTGTCACGGAAAACGTGGCCAGGTGGCGAAGAGAAGTCAGAGGCAGTGGGCTTGCACCGCCGAGATCCTGGGTTCGGGTCCAGATGTCGGCCGGCCTGTGATTAAACCACCGGGTTATCAAGTACAGGGGCTCCTCTACTTACGAACGAGTTAGGTGTCAGAGGTCTTTTTCGTAAGTCGATTTGTTCGTAAGTCCAACATGACTCCTGTCGAGTCCAAACATTTTGTAAAGCATGTACACTTAACACGGGGAATGGCTTTAAAAGTTGTACAATATCCTGTAGATGTAGTCGCCGCTGGTTCTTCGTGTTCTGCAGATGTAGATGCCACCACTGCCATCTATTGCGCGGTCGTTGAACTTACGACTCTCGGTCTGAATAGGCAACTGGACATACGGTTTGGTCGTATTTCTTTAAGTTCGTAAGTCGAATGTTCGTAAGGAGAGGAGTTCCTGCATCGTGAGTTCATGGTCTCGTCGCCAATGATTGCTCAAGGAAAAAAAAACAATCACAATAAATTGAGTTCTGCACTTAATTTGGCTAAATTGCAGCTCTGACAATTAAAATGTTGTCATCTGACGCTCTCGTATGCAGTTAGTGGGTAAATACTGACCTCAAATGCGTGAACCAGAAGCCATTCTCCAACACAAAGGGTTGCACTGCGTTGCAAGAAAAAAAAATGTGTCGGATCATGACGCAGCGCTGATCAAAAAATCGTGCAAAAAATTGGTTAATTAAAGGGGAAAAAACATTTAAACATAATATACCATTACACCTGGGTTTTTTTTTCTATAATGAAAGGACATTTTATTCAGTTCAGACTAATCGTAAATTCAGACATAGAATTACCACGAAAATAGAGATTCGCAAAATTATTAATGGAGCTGGAACACGTTAATGCAGTAGTACAATGAAATATTGAAATGTTAAGCACAACTGCAATTATCCTGGACCTCGTTTGCTATTATGGGTGCACATTAACAATAAAATAAAGTCCAATTTTCCCCGTATTGTCCAATGTCATTGTGCACTTCTACCAGCTCCATTCGTATTCACGTGATGGATGTAAATTCTGGCAAGTGTGCACCTTGCTGTGAGGTGCAGTGAAATAGCAGCACCCTTTACGCTGCACAAAGTGGACTGTTCCAGACAATCCATATAGCAATCCTTTGACTTGAGAGTTATTTACTGTGCTCACACTAATGGCGTCTTTAGATCAATGGCATACAGCTATGACAAATGAAGGGCTTTGTATAGTTTAGATAAACTATAGTATTCAATAATTCGTGACCACAAAGGTCCAAAGAATAGGCATATGAAGTTAATGGCATTGATCATGTGCAACACATTATTGAGAATTGGATAGCTTTACAGGTCATGAAAATAATTTAAACTTTTTCCCCCCACTAAAGGCGGGGAGAGCTTCGCAGCATCTAGTGTTAATTTAAATTGTCAATATAAGTCGAGGAGCATTTGAAATGTGCATTTGATGTTTCCCAGTTCCACAGCATGTTTGTTGCAGCATTATGGTGTGAGCATGAAATTCAACGACACATTGTTGGTCTTTGTGCATGCATGTATGTTCAACTTATTTTGCACCGTATGTAGTCAACCGTGCTAATCGGAGGTGAGGAGGAAGGACAACAAACCAAACCCAAAACTCAGTTATAAGAAATGAGTTTTCAGTTTAGATTTAAAAGTGCATAACTCCAGTGGCTTCCGTATATCGGAAGGAAGAGCGTTCCAGACGGCCGCAGAAGCGCATCTTAAAGTGTGCGATGCAGTGACCGTCTTTGTTCGATGGCATCACGCTGAGGAAGCGGTTGCCACTCGTCCTGTTTTTCCCAGGGACATCCTCCTGATGACGTAGCTGTCCTGGGGCATCTGTAAGTCGTCCAGCAGCATTAAAAGCCCCCGTGATTGCCGGTGACGTATAAATACACCACTCAATACATTTACATGTCGTTCTCCCCTCTTCCGATATTGAGTGATATCCTTCATCCCACGACATGTCCCATTTCTTATCCGTGCCTTAGAGGTGGCAACCCTACGCTGACATTATTATTTACACTCGACACTCATCTGCAGGCCAGTGAGATGCGTACAATGCCGTGTTCCCACCACCAATGGGAACCAGGTTCTTGAACTGGACAAGTAGGCCCAGCCAGGATTCCCACAAGGGATGCCGCTGTATGGCGATGCTCCTACACTCACCTGCTTCCGTTCCTACCTCAAAACCCATCTCTTCTCCCTAGACCAACCTACTGCTACTCGCTACGATCAGGCCTACCCTAACTCCTATCACTACCCATATAACTACACCAACTCATGCTCCTGCCCCCGTTTCCTAGCTATGGCCAGTGCTACCCCAACCCCAATCCCTATCAATACCCCAACCCCTATCACTATCCCAACCCCTATCACTACCCCAACCACTATCACTACCCCAACCCCTATCACTACCTCAACCCCTATCACTACCCCAACCCCAATCCCTATCAATACCCCAACCCTTATCACTATCCCAACCCCTATTCTACTCCAACCCCTATCACTACTCCAACCCCTATCACTAACCCAACCCCTATCACTACCCCAACCCCTATCACTACCCCAACCCCTATCACTACCCCAACCCCTATCACTACCCCAACCCCTATCACTACCCCAACCCCTATCACTACCCCAACCCCTATCACTACCCCAACCCCTATTCTACTCTAACCCCTATCACTACCCCAACCCCTATCACTACCCCAACCCCTATTCTACTCCAACCCCTATCACTACCCCAACCCCTATCACTACCCCAACCCCTATCACTACCCCAACCCCTATCACTACCCCAACCCCTATCACTACCCCAACCCCTATCACTACCCCAACCCCTATCACTACCCCAACCCCTATTCTACTCTAACCCCTATCACTACCCCAACGCCTATCACTACCCCAACCCCTATCACTACCCCAACCCCGATCACTACCCCAACCACTATTACTACCCCAACCCCTATCACTACCCCAACCCCTATCAATACCCAACCCCTATCACTACCCCAACCCCTATCACTACCTCAACCTCTATCACTACCCCAACCCCTATCACTACCTCAACCCCTATCACTACCCAACCCCTATCACTACCCCAACCCCTATCAATACCCCAACCCCTATCACTACCACAACCCCTATCACTACCCCAACCCCTATCACTACTCCAACCCCTATCACTACCCCAACCCCTATCACTACCTCAACCCCTATCACTACCCCAACCCCTATCAATACCCAACCCCTATCACTACCCCAACCCCTATCACTACCCCAACCCCTATCACTACCTCAACCCCTATCACTACCCCAACCCCTATCACTACCTCAACCCCTATCACTACCCAACCCCTATCACTACCCCAACCCCTATCACTACCCCAACCCCTATCACTACCCCAACCCCTATCACTACCCCAACCCCTATCACTACCTCAACCCCTATCACTACCCCAACCCCTATCACTACCCCAACCCCTATCACTACCCCAACCCCTATCAATACCCCAACCCCTATCACTACCCCAACCCCTATCACTACCTCAACCCCTATCACTACCCCAACCCCTATCACTACCCCAACCCCTATCACTACCCCAACCCCTATCACTACCCCAACCCCTATCACTACCTCAACCCCTATCACTACCCCAACCCCTATCACTACCCCAACCCCTATCACTACCCCAACCCCTATCACTACCCCAACCCCTATCACTACCCCAACCCCTCCTTAACCACTCCCACTTCTTCTCCTCTTACCATAACTGCACAGCCACTGTTAATAACCCCACACTTTATTTCAACCACAATTATATGTTGTACAAATGTATAATTGCTGTAAAGCACATTGGAATAATAGCGATATAAATCAATTTCAGATAAAATAAAACAATGACAGAGGGGTTACTCTTTGGTTCTTTCGGTAACGTCACGTAAAAAGAAAATACATTTAATAATAGAGTATGACGTTTCGATTGTTCTCTGTGTGTCTATGGTGTGTGTCTCTCTCTGTGTGTGTCTGTGTTGTCTCTCTCTGCTTGTGTGTCTGTCTGTGTATGTCTCCGTGTCTGTGTTTTGTCTCTCTCTCAAATTTAGTTCTACCTGATAACGGTGGCTTGTGTTGCAATCGAAACATCGTACTCTATTATTTAATTTGTTTTCTTTCTACGTGACTTTACCGAAATAAACAAATTAGTAATTCCTGCAGTCACGCAAGTTTCAAATCAAGTTTGAATGATAGAGGGGCTCTCTAGAATACGATTTAGTGGAGCCTCCTCTGCAATCAGCGCTGCACCTTTGCACAATGGCCATTTGGCCAGTTTATCAAAATAAATGGTGAACGCAAACATTTGTCATTCGTAATAAGTTTTGGCTTTCAAATAAAGCATAGCTAACAATCTTAATCAGGATATGTTGTTGTGATCCTGCGAAGGTCACATATCGTACATTCAAATGGAATGCCACACGTATGCGTATCTGTTCACTGCTCGCAGATTAAACTGTGATACATGGATTTATTTTCTTTCTTTCTTCTAGATAGTTAGAGTCCGTCCCCAAGGGTGCACAAACACAAGATCAACCAACACCAAGAAGGGATATCCATCATCAATATGCCAAGTGTATTTCCTGGCTATAAGCGCATATTTACATGCATATACATATCATAGTAATTCAACGGTCCGTCCATCAGCATGTCACACACGGTGGGGTAAAGTGTGAGTGCTCCCACTACTTAGGAAAATTATCTACAGGGATTTCTAGAGCTCCGTTTCATGGAGACCCGTCCACTAGCAGTGGCATGTAGCATGCAATTATAGGGCTGCACCTTGATCTGCAATTTTTATTCAATCAAACTAATTCCTGCTACCCAAAATACATTTAGTTTTTTTTTCATTAGGTATAATGAAAGTACGGAACATTTCTCGGTTTGCTTTTTAATAATCTGCTGGCATGTCACATGACGTGCGTTTCAATAAATTTAGTTTAGTTTTCTCAGGGCGTTCTAACCCGATTTACAAACACACGGAGGTGCAAAAGTACATTCGATTATGCCCCCCTCTCACGTGCAATAATTACCGCAGCAACTTTTATGTTCTGATATTAAAAACATTTTCGGTTTATTTGTCTCCTTGCATTCGCATCGATCATCAGCAGATGGGATAAAAAAAACAGAGAGGGGTGCGTTAGAAAACCCCTGGCTGACGGAGGCAGTTTTCGCAATTGAGAAGGAAGTTCCAGATAATCTTCTCGCCTTCAACAGTACATGTTGTACTGCCCCAAAATGACGAGGAGGCTTACCACAGCCTTTTCTCGGAGGTTCGGAGATACGTTTGCACGTTCAACGTATTTCCCACTCTGTATAGCCAACCGTGATAATCGGACGTGCGAGGGGAGGACAACAAACTAAATCCTTAAAAGCAGCTCTTAATAAATGAGTTTTCCAATTTAGTTTTAAAAGTGCACAGCTGCAGTGGTTTCCTCATATTGGAAAGAAGAGCGCTCCAGACGGCCGCAGAAGCGGATCTGAAGGCGCGCGATGTGGAGACCGTCTTTGTTCGATGGCCAGCCAAAAGCCACTGCGAGGACAACCGGAGTTATCGTGATGGTTTATGCACATTGACGAAATCAGCGTGGTATTGTGGTCCACTTGTAGCAAGCACTTTGCATGTAATGAGTCCGACCTCAGAATGTATTTATCCGGCCATCGGAAGCCAATGCAGCTCGGTGAGCCCCTCCGATTGTTCGACGCGTTCATGCATAATCGTAGTGGTGATCACCCCAGCCGTGATTCAACAAGTTGGAACGAGACGAGAGGGAGAATAGGCGAAACCAAAAGCAATGAAATAAATGTTACCTCGCTGAGATCCCATAGTGGGTGGGAGTGGGGGATCAGATATAACAATCATAAGAAAACATTTCTATAGCGCGGTTCATTTATGGATCGCAGAGCGCGTTACACAATGTATACTTTTTAAAAAGCCCATATATTTATTTTTTTTAAAGTGAGAATAACAAACTATCAATTAAAATGTAATTGATTCAGGGGCGAATCAATGAAAATGGACCTAATGTTCCTGTATACCAATCGTGAATCCCTGCCACGGGGCCCCGAGGTGTTGACGGGTGGATGTCTCTTGCTTCAGATGTAAACGGTGTTTGAGCGTGAGCAACCCATGGGTATTCAACTGCCTATAACTGGAGAAGTGTAATGGCGTTGGAGGCAATTGTACGGATGTGTGTACGCATGTTTAATTTCTTTCGCACCGTACGTATCCAACTGTGCAAATCGGAGGTGCGGGAATTTTCAGTCGGGTGCCGTGTGGGGCCGAAATCAGTGGGGGGTTTAATGCCCAAAAGATGGGTGTGAGTGGAAGGGGTTCGCTGGTGTCGCAAGGAAGTCATTAAGGACATTTTATGGTATCCTGGTACAAAGTTTGGACCCTTGGGATATGTCAAAAAGGCATGAGAAAAGGTCTGGATGGCTTGCTTCAAGTTGTTGGGGAATCAGGGCTTCTCTTGCGTAACATGCTTCTCTCAGTGGGTAAAGTGGAAGTGAGAAAGCCATAGAGACGCATGCTTAATGCCCTTGAGTGTGGCATCCCAAATCTGGGGCGAGTCAATCTCTTCTAAAGCTGAGCCCAAACAAGTCCTTCCACTCAGACTGTGTGCCCTCTCTTAGCCGTGAAGTGATTCAGCTCACGCGGTGCTCAGCAAAGGTCTCTTTATTGATGACCCACAGGTAACGCAACCGGTTGTACAGCCGGAGACGCACGCTTCAGGAACTCCGCAATCATAACTACCCTCCTGCCCCCTCCCCCTCCCCTTGTACTCCCTGATCTCTCCTCCTTGCTGTGTCAATCATTGCCCAGGGCTTCTGCCGGAGATGATGACTAACGGGCAAGGCGCCTCCAAATCCTTCTACAACTGTATTGTTGAGTGTATATGGGATAGTGTTGTGTTAACGGATGGTCTGTAACTCTGGCAAAGTCATCCGTGGTTCATGGTCCCTCCAGGAGTCTGCAGATCAAGAGTCACACGTTTAAGTGTCGGGCTTCCACTGCGGGTGTTTCAAGGTCTTTACAAGTGGATGAGAGGCAGCACTTATAATGTATATGTATGGTATTGGAAGAGGTGTTAATTGGGAATTTGAAACTTCTCTTTAAGGGACTCAAAGTTGTCGAAACCCCCTAGTTTTAGCATTACGTTCCCCCACCGTATCCATCCCTCGAGAACACAAAACGTCCCACGGTGGGCCACTCTTACCCATTCTAATCAAGGGATTTTGAGTTAATTATACTTGATTAGCATCAATGCATTGTGATGCATTTCATTTCAGCCTGCACAAGTGCACGAGCACAGCCGTCCATCAGTGCCATAGCCACTTTATATTCATTTCTGTGTCTTCACTCGTTTTTTATTCAATTTGGTGCATAATGAACAAGCACTTTTGTTTGATAAAACGCAATATATACACAACAATTCTAAATGTGTTTTTCCTTCCTTTCAAACGTTTTGTTTTGAAGATGTGCTTTTACGTTGACCCATTTCATGCATGCTTCATCGCTGAAGGGTAAGGAGCTATTGCGTATTTTCCCCCGACCTGGGTGTACGATTGCATTTTACAACTATGACGGGTGAGCAGATGTGTATATCTGAAACAGTGAGAGATAGAGAGAGCCAAAATATCTTCAATTTGAAGACCGCTACTTAAAAGCACACGGGTCCCATACAGAAAAACATAGAGAGATATTTAGAGCATGCTGCAGCAATGCGTACGACGTGCGTTCCCAGTGACTGTGAGTGCGTTCAGTAGGAGTGTTTCTGACTTTCGGAACCAAAGTCGTATCTCCTTGTGATCCACGCGAACAAGTTTTGCATTTAAAATACTGCGTCTGCACTCACATGCAATGTTTTCGCACTCAGTACACACAAGGCGCTTTTCACAAGTGAACCATAATACCTCGCTGATATCGTCAATGAGCATAAACCATCACACGGACTCTGCTCATCCTCGCAGTGGCTCTTGGCTAACCATCGAACAAAGACGGTCACTGCTTCTCGTGCTTTCAGATGCGCTTCCGCGGCCGTCTGGTACGCTCCTCCTTCTGATATTAGGAAGCCACTGGAGCTATACACTCTTAATTCTAAATTAAAAACTAATTTCTTTAGAACTGCTGCGGTTAAATTTCGATTTAAAGCTTTCGTGACTGCAGGGATTCATCTTCTTGGTTCTTTCGGTAAAGTCACGTAGAAGGGAAGTAATAAAATAATTAAAAAATAAAAAACATAATAAAATAATTCTCACGACGTTTCGGCCACAACGCAAGCAGCCGTCCTCAGGTGAAACCAGGTCTGTCGAGGCGACAGCGTCTGAATGGACAGACCTGGTTTCACCTGAGGACAGCTGCTTGCGTTGTGGCCGAAACGTCGTGAGAATTATTTTATTATGTTTTTTTACTTTTTATTTTATTACTTCCCTTCTACGTGACTTTACCGAAAGAACCAAGAAGACTGCTTTGGTTGTTTAGTTTGATGTCCTTCCCCCGCTCATCAGCTTAGCAGGGTTGGCTATGTACTTTGCGAACGAGGTTCAACGAATCTATGTGAGCGTGGGCACAAATCAAGGTAAACATGCAACGCTGAGCTAACATCGGTTGGCATTCGGCCGTTGGATGTTTACTTGGGTATTGTCATTTGTTAATATGAAATTACCGTATTTTAACTTGAGTTGTGAATATGAGCACTGGTGTGGAAATGCTTTTCATATATTGATCTGATGGACATTTATGTAGCGAGCTCCACGCTGCATTAATTGTCTTCTAATTATTTAAATAGCTAACGTGAAATAATTTTGAAAAAAATACACATTTTACATTTTCAATATCGAGGCCCCAACAATTGTCGGGCCTCAATTTAGCTGTCGGGAAATTATTTCATCAGGTCCACTGGTTATTCTGCGTTGAATGACTCAGGCCTGACAAAGTCATACTGGAGGGGCTGAGAAACAAAACCCAGGTGTAAGAAACAATTTAGGGAGACAATTTTCAATTTCAATTTCGATTTTTGTTGTTGTTTTTCAGAAACCCCACTCCATTCCCTTAGCATTCACTAACTCGGATTGCAGCCACCACTGCTTTCTTGACAAAGACTGCTCAGAGACCATAGGCGGAGTTTGACTTCTATATTTGGTGAGGGGGCCAGGGGTTTGCTTTGTCCCTCAAATTATGAATCGCATGAAGGTGTCCAGTTTTTTTTTTTTGGGGGGGGGGTGTTATTGCCCTTCCCCCAACGCAGCCCATGTGACAGGCCACGAGCTCTCTCTCTGTGTCCAAGTGAACTGCGTTTCCAAAAGGACATCCTCATCCCGTGGAGACAAAAATGATTGTACATTGCAAATCAACGTGCATTTAATTTACCATACTTTCGCACGCTTGCTAAACGGATTCAAAATACGTGTTCTGAGACGAAATGCTTTGAGATGTTACATTGCATTTTTTACGTACATGTGCTTCGTAAAAATATAAAATGTTTTGCGACATTCATTTGGCTGACTCGCTCGTAATGTAAGCAGCCTCTCGCTCAGTATGCAAATGAAAACAGAGTACGCACACGAACACGAAAAAATAATATCACGAAAAACACCCCATGCGCCTTCTTTTGTTGCTGGAGGGCAATAATTATCATAGCGCCAGGCAGCTAACACACGGCGAGTTAGCACAGGTGGTGCATCTGCCAGTCAAATTGGTCAGTTCATCCATTATCACATGGTTCTATCTCATGACCTCATGCCGACGAGCCTTCGACACATCATGTGGCCTCAAAGTGCACCTAGTCTGGCACAATAGTTCTGGATATGTGACTGCTTCGATAGCTTTGCTGTGTCCCTTGTGATTCAAATTGAGAGATCTTGGGTCACATTAAGGGTACGATGAGGGCTCATTTTAACTCCTACCAGTATTTGAGCTCACAACCATCTGATTTCTATCGTGAACTAAACACCAGTACAATCTGGCTGGATACCCCGAGCTCTCAATACTCTGATAGTGCGCTGTTTTTGAGTTGTACGCCTTTTGGCGTCATCTGGTCCAACACCAATGGAGACTAGGCTCTAAGGAAAGCTGTCTCGGGTGTGGACCAATCAACTTCAAGGACAGTGCATATCATTATCAGACTTCTTGGTTCTTTCGGTAAAGTCACGTAGAAGGGAAGTAATAAAATAATAAAAATAAAACATAATAAAACAATTCTCACGACGTTTCGGCCACAACGCAAGCAGCCGTCCTCAGGCGAAGAATGAGAACATTATCAAGCTAGGAGCTTATGTAGGTGTAGCGAGGAGGAGCGCCTTAACAAAAGAATGTGCATATGAAGAGGAATTTAGCATACCAATGGGCAATGAGTAGGAGGTGGGCGGAGGGGTTTCAAAGTCCCATTATGCCCATGCATTATGCAGGATAAACAGCACCACGGGGGGGCGCAAGGAACAACGTTAATAAAGGAAAGGAATGTTAATGATATGTAGCTGCATTTACCCAACAACCACGTAGAAAACCAAAGTAAAAACTACATAAAAAACTAAAATATAAACTGATACTTACTATACTCTACAATAAGCTGAGTTGCTAACAACAAATAATAACTTACAATTCTACGTCGTAAGAAGTATATAATATACTTCCATCTAAACTTTATTCTCTTAGCATATACAGTACTATATACTGCCATAGATAAACCCAACATTAAATTATGTACTGTATTGCTGTAAACCACCCTATACTTTATACATTTTAATATAACACTATGTATTATTCAACTCACCCTAATGTGTATCGAAATGGTTTATTACGTCCTTCCAATGATTGCTAAGCCTGAATCCATCTTCTCGGTTAAAATTGTCTCTGTGTTTGTATATGTGGATCGCCTCATGAACGAATCTCTCATGATAGCCAGATGGCTTGCAGAGAACCTCCGTCTTGGAGAAGTCAATGTCATGTGAGCCCACTGAGTTGTAACAGTGGTCTGCCACGGCTGAGGTGTTTGTCCTACCGTGTTTTAGATCAGCTTTATGTTCACGAATGCGGTCTGAGACGTGTCGTTTGGTTTCCCCAATGTAGCTGCTACCACAGAGGCAACTTAGTTTGTAGACGCCAGGGTACTGTATGTCTGGAATCACATCTTTTACAGACGGTACCAGATCACGGATTTTATGTACTGTGTTGAATCGGACCTGGATCTTGTGTTTAATCAGGATTTTGGAGATCTTTTTTGTGACCCCAGCAATGTAGGGTAAGGTGATGGTCTTGAAAGGCTCCTCAACAGGATCTTTCTTGATGGTTGGAGTGATGGCTTTGCGGATTGTGTAGTCGGAGTAACCATTAGCCTTAAGAGCTTGGCGTACGTGTTTGAGTTCACTGGAAATGTGTTCATGGTCGGAGATGCATTGGGCTCTATGATATAGAGTCTTGATGAGGGAATTCTTCTGGGATGGATGGTGGTGGGAATCCGGTTTTAGATAAGCATCCGTGTGGGTGGCTTTCCTGTAGACAGAGTGGCTCATTGAACCATCAGGTCTCCTTTTGATTAGGACATCCAAAAAGGGTAGCTTGCCATCATTTTCGACTTCCATGGTGAATCTGATGGCTGGGTGTATGGAATTGATGTGGTCGAGAAATTGGTCTAGAGCAGGCCGGCCATGTGGCCAGATGACAAAAGTGTCGTCTACGTACCTCTTCCATAAGGTCGGGCGTAGAGTGGCAGTCTGGATGGCGTCCGTCTCAAATTTCTCCATGAAGATGTTGGCTACAACCGGAGATAGGGGGGAGCCCATTGGGGTGCCCTCAATTTGCTTGTAGAAGGTTCCATTCCAGGTGAAGTATGTATTGGTTAAGCAGTGTCTCACCAGGGGGGGTACCCCAGCATTTAGTCCTTGATGAACCAAGTCTTCAATGATTGCGATGGTGTCAGGCACAGGCACCTTGGTGAACAAGGAAACCACATCAAAACTGACAAGCAGGTCGTCTGGGGACAGGGCAATCCCCTTGATTGTCGATACCAGGTCAGTAGAGTTTAGTACTGCAGAGGTGGTTTTTCCAGTGAAAGGCCGTAGGATTTCGGACAAAAAACGAGCCAGTTTGTAAGTGGGGGAGTTGATAGTAGAGACAATGGGACGAAGAGGTGTATCTTCTTTATGTATCTTTGGCAAGCCGTACAATCTTGGTGGCCTAGCTGCAGAAGGTTTCAACGAGAACTGTTTGGTCTGATCAATTAATGCGGTTGAAGCAGAAATGATGTTGTTGGTTTTGGAGACGAGGCTGTTGGTGGGGTCTCTTTTTATTTTTGTATAGCTGCCATCGTTGAGTAGTTCTTGAATTTTGTTGTTGTATTCTATTTTGTCCATGATGACAGTGGCATTGCCTTTGTCGGCTGAGAGGATAACAATGTCATCCCTCTTTTTTAATTGAGCTAATTCAAAACGCTCATCTTTGCTGATGTTGCTAGCTGGCATCTTAGCGTTTTTGAGGGTTACAGAGATTTCAGATCTTGCTACGTCTGCAGCGATGTGACTCAAGCCCTTGAGAGCTACATCTACTCGAGCAATTATATCATTAACTTGTATGTGTCTTGGTGTGACTGCAAAGTTTAGTCCTTTAGCTAAAACGGATTTCAAACCTTCAGAAATAGGACTGTTACTGCGATTAATTACGACTTTGTTAACATCTAGCTTTTCAATGTGTGGGTCCGGTTTCTTGTTTGAGAGGCGGTTGAATTTGGAAATCAAGTTGTCCTTACATTTAGTCGACATAGCGGCAGCTGAAGAGGCAGTCATTTTTTCCACGTGTTCCCAATCCGATGCGGACATTGTTGCACTCAAAGATAAGTGTGATTTGTAGAGTGTCTTGTCTAACTGATCTAGTTCGGTGCGCGTAAGTCTGATTTTCTCTGAGATAAGAGCTAAGCTAGTTCTAGACAGAATTCGTTTCGCATTGGAAGAAGTTACAGCAGCAGATGTTAGTGTAAATGCGTTTGGTATTACCTTAGAGTCGCGGCATCTCTTCAGAAAGGTGAGAGACTCGATTAGCTGAGCCTTCTTATCCCGGAGCTTGTTGAAGGATCTCAAAGTTATGTGGAAACCCTCCCCGTAGAGGCGGTTAAATTTCGATTTAAAGCTTTCGTGACTGCAGGGATTCATCTTCTTGGTTCTTTCGGTAAAGTCACGTAGAAGGGAAGTAATAAAATAATAAAAATAAAACATAATAAAACAATTCTCACGACGTTTCGGCCACAACGCAAGCAGCCGTCCTCAGGCGAAGAATGAGAACATTATCAAGCTAGGAGCTTATGTAGGTGTAGCGAGGAGGAGCGCCTTAACAAAAGAATGTGCATATGAAGAGGAATTTAGCATACCAATGGGCAATGAGTAGGAGGTGGGCGGAGGGGTTTCAAAGTCCCATTATGCCCATGCATTATGCAGGATAAACAGCACCACGGGGGGGCGCAAGGAACAACGTTAATAAAGGAAAGGAATGTTAATGATATGTAGCTGCATTTACCCAACCACCACGTAGAAAACCAAAGTAAAAACTACATAAAAAACTAAAATATAAACTGATACTTACTATACTCTACAATAAGCTGAGTTGCTAACAACAAATAATAACTTACAATTCTACGTCGTAAGAAGTATATAATATACTTCCATCTAAACTTTATTCTCTTAGCATATACAGTACTATATACTGCCATAGATAAACCCAACATTAAATTATGTACTGTATTGCTGTAAACCACCCTATACTTTATACATTTTAATATAACACTATGTATTATTCAACTCACCCTAATGTGTATCGAAATGGTTTATTACGTCCTTCCAATGATTGCTAAGCCTGAATCCATCTTCTCGGTTAAAATTGTCTCTGTGTTTGTATATGTGGATCGCCTCATGAACGAATCTCTCATGATAGCCAGATGGCTTGCAGAGAACCTCCGTCTTGGAGAAGTCAATGTCATGTGAGCCCACTGAGTTGTAACAGTGGTCTGCCACGGCTGAGGTGTTTGTCCTACCGTGTTTTAGATCAGCTTTATGTTCACGAATGCGGTCTGAGACGTGTCGTTTGGTTTCCCCAATGAGGCGATCCACATATACAAACACAGAGACAATTTTAACCGAGAAGATGGATTCAGGCTTAGCAATCATTGGAAGGACGTAATAAACCATTTCGATACACATTAGGGTGAGTTGAATAATACATAGTGTTATATTAAAATGTATAAAGTATAGGGTGGTTTACAGCAATACAGTACATAATTTAATGTTGGGTTTATCTATGGCAGTATATAGTACTGTATATGCTAAGAGAATAAAGTTTAGATGGAAGTATATTATATACTTCTTACGACGTAGAATTGTAAGTTATTATTTGTTGTTAGCAACTCAGCTTATTGTAGAGTATAGTAAGTATCAGTTTATATTTTAGTTTTTTATGTAGTTTTTACTTTGGTTTTCTACGTGGTTGTTGGGTAAATGCAGCTACATATCATTAACATTCCTTTCCTTTATTAACGTTGTTCCTTGCGCCCCCCCGTGGTGCTGTTTATCCTGCATAATGCATGGGCATAATGGGACTTTGAAACCCCTCCGCCCACCTCCTACTCATTGCCCATTGGTATGCTAAATTCCTCTTCATATGCACATTCTTTTGTTAAGGCGCTCCTCCTCGCTACACCTACATAAGCTCCTAGCTTGATAATGTTCTCATTCTTCGCCTGAGGACGGCTGCTTGCGTTGTGGCCGAAACGTCGTGAGAATTGTTTTATTATGTTTTATTTTTATTATTTTATTACTTCCCTTCTACGTGACTTTACCGAAAGAACCAAGAAGATGAATCCCTGCAGTCACGAAAGCTTTAAATCGAAATTTAACCGCCTCTACGGGGAGGGTTTCCACATAACTTTGAGATCCTTCAACAAGCTCCGGGATAAGAAGGCTCAGCTAATCGAGTCTCTCACCTTTCTGAAGAGATGCCGCGACTCTAAGGTAATACCAAACGCATTTACACTAACATCTGCTGCTGTAACTTCTTCCAATGCGAAACGAATTCTGTCTAGAACTAGCTTAGCTCTTATCTCAGAGAAAATCAGACTTACGCGCACCGAACTAGATCAGTTAGACAAGACACTCTACAAATCACACTTATCTTTGAGTGCAACAATGTCCGCATCGGATTGGGAACACGTGGAAAAAATGACTGCCTCTTCAGCTGCCGCTATGTCGACTAAATGTAAGGACAACTTGATTTCCAAATTCAACCGCCTCTCAAACAAGAAACCGGACCCACACATTGAAAAGCTAGATGTTAACAAAGTCGTAATTAATCGCAGTAACAGTCCTATTTCTGAAGGTTTGAAATCCGTTTTAGCTAAAGGACTAAACTTTGCAGTCACACCAAGACACATACAAGTTAATGATATAATTGCTCGAGTAGATGTAGCTCTCAAGGGCTTGAGTCACATCGCTGCAGACGTAGCAAGATCTGAAATCTCTGTAACCCTCAAAAACGCTAAGATGCCAGCTAGCAACATCAGCAAAGATGAGCGTTTTGAATTAGCTCAATTAAAAAAGAGGGATGACATTGTTATCCTCTCAGCCGACAAAGGCAATGCCACTGTCATCATGGACAAAATAGAATACAACAACAAAATTCAAGAACTACTCAACGATGGCAGCTATACAAAAATAAAAAGAGACCCCACCAACAGCCTCGTCTCCAAAACCAACAACATCATTTCTGCTTCAACCGCATTAATTGATCAGACCAAACAGTTCTCGTTGAAACCTTCTGCAGCTAGGCCACCAAGATTGTACGGCTTGCCAAAGATACATAAAGAAGATACACCTCTTCGTCCCATTGTCTCTACTATCAACTCCCCCACTTACAAACTGGCTCGTTTTTTGTCCGAAATCCTACGGCCTTTCACTGGAAAAACCACCTCTGCAGTACTAAACTCTACTGACCTGGTATCGACAATCAAGGGGATTGCCCTGTCCCCAGACGACCTGCTTGTCAGTTTTGATGTGGTTTCCTTGTTCACCAAGGTGCCTGTGCCTGACACCATCGCAATCATTGAAGACTTGGTTCATCAAGGACTAAATGCTGGGGTACCCCCCCTGGTGAGACACTGCTTAACCAATACATACTTCACCTGGAATGGAACCTTCTACAAGCAAATTGAGGGCACCCCAATGGGCTCCCCCCTATCTCCGGTTGTAGCCAACATCTTCATGGAGAAATTTGAGACGGACGCCATCCAGACTGCCACTCTACGCCCGACCTTATGGAAGAGGTACGTAGACGACACTTTTGTCATCTGGCCACATGGCCGGCCTGCTCTAGACCAATTTCTCGACCACATCAATTCCATACACCCAGCCATCAGATTCACCATGGAAGTCGAAAATGATGGCAAGCTACCCTTTTTGGATGTCCTAATCAAAAGGAGACCTGATGGTTCAATGAGCCACTCTGTCTACAGGAAAGCCACCCACACGGATGCTTATCTAAAACCGGATTCCCACCACCATCCATCCCAGAAGAATTCCCTCATCAAGACTCTATATCATAGAGCCCAATGCATCTCCGACCATGAACACATTTCCAGTGAACTCAAACACGTACGCCAAGCTCTTAAGGCTAATGGTTACTCCGACTACACAATCCGCAAAGCCATCACTCCAACCATCAAGAAAGATCCTGTTGAGGAGCCTTTCAAGACCATCACCTTACCCTACATTGCTGGGGTCACAAAAAAGATCTCCAAAATCCTGATTAAACACAAGATCCAGGTCCGATTCAACACAGTACATAAAATCCGTGATCTGGTACCGTCTGTAAAAGATGTGATTCCAGACATACAGTACCCTGGCGTCTACAAACTAAGTTGCCTCTGTGGTAGCAGCTACATTGGGGAAACCAAACGACACGTCTCAGACCGCATTCGTGAACATAAAGCTGATCTAAAACACGGTAGGACAAACACCTCAGCCGTGGCAGACCACTGTTACAACTCAGTGGGCTCACATGACATTGACTTCTCCAAGACGGAGGTTCTCTGCAAGCCATCTGGCTATCATGAGAGATTCGTTCATGAGGCGATCCACATATACAAACACAGAGACAATTTTAACCGAGAAGATGGATTCAGGCTTAGCAATCATTGGAAGGACGTAATAAACCATTTCGATACACATTAGGGTGAGTTGAATAATACATAGTGTTATATTAAAATGTATAAAGTATAGGGTGGTTTACAGCAATACAGTACATAATTTAATGTTGGGTTTATCTATGGCAGTATATAGTACTGTATATGCTAAGAGAATAAAGTTTAGATGGAAGTATATTATATACTTCTTACGACGTAGAATTGTAAGTTATTATTTGTTGTTAGCAACTCAGCTTATTGTAGAGTATAGTAAGTATCAGTTTATATTTTAGTTTTTTATGTAGTTTTTACTTTGGTTTTCTACGTGGTTGTTGGGTAAATGCAGCTACATATCATTAACATTCCTTTCCTTTATTAACGTTGTTCCTTGCGCCCCCCCGTGGTGCTGTTTATCCTGCATAATGCATGGGCATAATGGGACTTTGAAACCCCTCCGCCCACCTCCTACTCATTGCCCATTGGTATGCTAAATTCCTCTTCATATGCACATTCTTTTGTTAAGGCGCTCCTCCTCGCTACACCTACATAAGCTCCTAGCTTGATAATGTTCTCATTCTTCGCCTGAGGACGGCTGCTTGCGTTGTGGCCGAAACGTCGTGAGAATTGTTTTATTATGTTTTATTTTTATTATTTTATTACTTCCCTTCTACGTGACTTTACCGAAAGAACCAAGAAGATGAATCCCTGCAGTCACGAAAGCTTTAAATCGAAATCATTATCAGAGTTGTTTCTTTTTGTTTGAATTTTGACTGCTTGTGTTGCGGTTATTGCAAACATGATGCCTTGTATAAAGGTGTCAGTTTTGTACCAGTTTAAAGGGTAAAAACCTACTACTATATTTTGCCACTGCTAAAGGAGGTCTCATAGTGGTGTCAGTTCTTCCACACACCCACACACAACGCTCATGCTACACGACTGCGCAACTGATGCAACTACGGTAATCTACTTTGACGTACACCTGCAGGGTTGCCTTTCCAACAGCCAGCACCGAGGCTAGCACGGTCACGTTTGGTTCATTTTCTACCCTTTAGAAAGAAAAAAAAATACCGTCATGTGACACCACGACCCTGCCTCCCAGTGTGACCGCTTTCTCTGCAAGCCCTTGCAACATTGACCCCGCGTGACCTCTGCGCGGGAAAAGCAATCCCAGGCAGGATATTGTTGGGCGCTGACCACCTGGGCGTGTTTTTTTTTTACTTTGTCACGATTTCGCACCACGGTTCAAGGGACGCCATGACGCGCTCTGCTGACACGTGGGATCGCCAAAGTGGCTTTGATTATCGCCCCCGCTGATGAAGATTCATCGTGGTTGTTGGAACAAACAACGGCGACCTGTGGCCGAGCGATGTTCGCTCCTCGTGGACGCAGCGCACGGTTTCGCCTGCGCACCTCCGTGGGTTATCGACGTTTAGGGTTGCCACCTGTTCGGGTTTTTCCAGGATCGTCCTCTCGTCGACGCCGCTGTCATGACGATCTGCAACTCTTCCCAAGTCATTAAAAGTCGCGATTTTTGTCAGTTGCTTCATGATGTACCGGTACAAACCACATCCCGTTAAACCTGAACCGTATGCCTATGATAAAACCTCAGTTTTAGAGAACAGAGCTCCTACACATTCAACTATAAACTTACAACATCTTTTTTACCAGGTAAGGCTTACTAAGCTATAGCGCTCGTTTTTTTCAAAAGCGACCTGGCCACACATCATGGTTTAACGACGTGGCTTTATTATAGTACCCAAGCACTCTAAACGCATGTTGATTCTAAACGTGCAGGGAATAACCTCAAATAAAAATCCACGCGACCACGGTGAGAGAGACACGCAAACTCCAAATTTACAGGCATCAGGGTCGGAATCGAACCCACGAACTCCTGTATACCAGGCGATGTAGTTAACGTCTCCTCATCATCGGGGAGCAATTAAATTAACTGTAGAATCGTTTCATTTCACCAGCCTGTGTGTGATCCAGACTCGTGTTAATAACGCAGGGTATTGCTGTGCCTCCAAGTCAGAGAGAGTCCCGGCTTTGTTCTGATGGTTCGCTTGATTGGTTGGTTAATTGGTGCATTAGCATGGTGGGCAATTAGGGCTCAATGGGGGGAAATTGACACTAATTAAAGTGCTTACACGTGCTGTGTACACAGGATATTAATACTCTGTGGGCAGAACCGCGGTGTATTCAACGGGACGCTGTTTAAATAAAGCAGGAGGTGACATCAAAAGTCAGAGTGCGTTCCCACTCCGGTGGGATCAGTGTACGGCCCTGGGTCAGTGATGGACATTCCACATTACTATGACAGGAAGCGAGATTCTCCACGGAATAGCCTCCTTGTGTGTGCTATTTTATTTTCTCTTATGTTAAAAGTTTATTAAATAAGTGTTTTAATCACTTGTAAATGTCCTTTCAACAAGGAGTGACTTGTTATAAATAAAATACTCTTTATTACTTAGCATGTAATTTGATGTTGTCTCGTAGTCTTTAACTGGAGAAAGCTATGCTATCTGCTCTAAGTACAAAAAATTAGTTGCCAAGGTGTTCAAAAAAGGGATTAATAAAAGCACTAACTTCTGATCAGCAGGTACTGAAGTAACATGCATTGAATTCACAGCACTTACATTTACCAAAGCAGCAGACCACTTTGAAGGCAATGCATTAATTGGAATGAAAATGTCCAGTCGAGGTCGGAGTGAGACTCGTATTCACCTGCGAGTCTGAATTTTATGGAGGAACAGGTGCTTTTTTAAAATCCTTTATATTAAGTTCACTTGCTTGCTTGCTTACGACCGTGCAACCCACTTCCCGTGATCCAATCGAGCTGACATTTTGCACACAGACTCGTTGTGCGTGACAAATTTTTTTCGTGAAAATTTTTTTCCAAAATTTTCCACTTTTTAGGAACATTTTTTTTTTCATATTTAATTTAAAATACCAATGTGATAAAAATGAAACTATTGCTCAAGAAAAACAAATGAATAATAAAATAAAACCGATGCCACGCATATAAAGGATTTATAGTGAAAAACTTTGTTTTTACGGGTTAATTTTTGCCCCCATAGAAATCAGGCACGTTGAGATGTGGCACCGAGGATCACGCAAAACCGGATCGGGTCATGAACGAAGAGACGAGGCAGAAGGCAAAAGTTGGCGGTGCCCATCTCAGCAGGTGAAAGGTTAAGTGAGGTCAATGCTATTTGTTTAACGAGGAGATAACTCAAAAGACCAGGATGAGTCTCAGTGGCAAGAGTGACCTTGGTAAGGTTATCGAATGTAGATTGAAAACGCATTTCCTTTAGAACAGATTTTTTTGTGTTTAGTGGCGTTGTCCTTCCACCGCATCTCCGATTATCGCGGTCGGTTACGTACAGTGCGAAAGAAGTTCAACATACAGACATCATCGTCATCATTAGCATCACCCCGCACCTCCGATTAGCACGGTTGGCAATGTACGGTGCGAAAGAAGCTCAACATACATACGTACATCATTGTCATCATCATCAACACCTAACCAGCGGAGGTACATCCGAATTCAATACATGTTGGACGAACTCCTCAATTATTGTTAGGGTGTCAGGTACTGGTACTTTGGTAATCAGAGATACTACATCAAAACTGACGAGGATATCATCAGGAGATAGTACCATGTCCTTGACCATAGAGACTAACTGGGTTGAATTGAGTACTGCCGAAGAGGTCTTGCCTGTGAAGGGAAGCAGAGTATCTGATAACATGGATTGAATACGGATGTACCTGCGCTGGTTAGGCATTGCCTCACCAACACTTATTTTACCTGGAATGGCACCTTCTACAAACAGAATGAGAGTACCCCTATGGGCTCCCCCTTGTCAGGTCGTTTCTTGCATGTGCGCAGCGAGGATAAGAACAACATATCATCTTCGTAGTTGAAAGCGGCGACCGGTGGGCACCACCGATGTGGCCTCTCGCGGTGCAAACCCACCACCAAACGTGGTTTTTACGTGCGGAGTTAATGGTAGAAGTGAGCTAATGGTAAGAAATGAAAGGTAAGGAATATAAATCAGACCAGTGTGCCCCTGTGACCGATGGCATGCGGCGTTGCAAGCTGCCACCTCGTCCGAGTAACTCCTCGTTTGTGTTGTCCCATCTTGGCGATTACGACGCAGTTACTGATTGGGATTTCCAAATAAGGCGCTTGGTAGACTTCAGCTCGTTCAGAACGCTGCTGCTGCTGCCTAGAATGCTTTATACTGGTAGGAACCTCCTGGTTACACCAGCCCACAGGGGATTATTGTGTCCGTCCGTCCGTCGTGAATCCAAAAATTGGAGGGGTGGGGCTGAGTGGAGAGGGGAGGGTGGGGAGGGGCTGGGTGGGGAGGGTGGGGAGGGGCAGGGTGGGGAGAGGAGGGTGGGAAGGGGCTGGGTGGGGAGGGTGGGGAAGGTGGGGCTGGGTGGGGGTGGGAGGGGTGGGGCTGGGTGGGGAGGGGCTGGTCACCCCGTGGTGCCCTTATAAAACTCAACGTTTAACCTACTCACGCCGGCTTGTGCCCGCCCTCACAGTCGGGCATATTTGCGGAATACACCACGCCGCCGTTGACCTTGGCCATTGACCGAGCAACCCAACGTTCCTACCAGCTCTTTCCACAGGAATGTGTTGCGAACAACATTTCGTGAGCACATCACAACCCATTATCATGTCCTTGCATTGGCTACCAATGAAATATCGAATCGGTTATAAGGTTACTGCTACCGATCTACAAAGCTGTCAATGGGTTAGCCCCACATTACTTAGATGAACCGATTCACATATATACACCAACAATGAGGTCCTTGAGATCTGTTGATCTCTTAGTATTCCGAGGTCAAGGCTCCAATCCTGGGGGTGATCGGGTTTTTTGCCAGTGCAGGTTCAAGACGATTTAACGCGTTGCCTGCTGATAATTAATAAGACAATCAGAATCTCTAGAGCTATTTAAATCTGCCCTGTAAACTCACCTGTTTAAAATTGCCTTTTCCCCATGGTTTTGATCGTTTTACCGCTGGCTCTGCCTCATTTCCTGCTTTCCATACACGGCGCTTTGGGATCCTTGGATAGAAATGCGCCTTGCAAATGTAAATTATTATTATTATGCACGGGCCATCATGAATTATAGTAAAACAAAAAAAACGTGGATTAATTTGTGGACAAAATGTCACGAGGCTCGTTGCATTGTTTAAGCTCGCACACGTGCAGAGCGTTGGTCGATTTTGTTTTTACTTGCATTTTCGTACGTGTGCCCTCTCAGAAAAATGGGCTGCTCTCAACCATCATTTTATTTGCGGCTCGAACGTAACGTGCCCTTTCATTTCACTCAATCGCACCACATATGCAACGAGCATTTTTCAATTACTTTACATGCCGGACGGAGGATAGCAGTGCGTAAATGTGGACTGAGGCCAGCCCACAACATTTGAAATCGCCCATTCTGTCCGCATGGTACAACAAAGTTTGTGAGTGAATGAACATTAGGTATATTGAACGCGTCTGACTCTGTAGAGACATCGGGGTGGCTCTCTATATTGATGCTATTTACCGTCACAATTACTCAAAGTATCCGCATGGCTATCTATGGATGAAAGTGGATAACATGATGAATTGCTCCGGATGTCTCCGCTTATCTGCGGATAAGCATGGGTAAGAGTCAAAGAAATGTGGATTAATCTGTGGCTCCTATGTCCCCTGGAATGTGCCCAATCTTGTCTGATCTGGACAGTTGCTTGGATATGTGGTGCAGGTGATGTAGGCTGCTTCTGTCCCACGTCATCAGCAGATAGCAGCGCAGAAAACCCCACTGTTATGCTGTACTATGTTCCGATGGAACTATTCTACTTTACCGAGTGTTGACATCCCCAGCGTTTACCAGTATTGCTTACTTTTATGCTTATTATCAGCTAACACCGGCCACAACCATGAGCCGATGTGCACCAATTGTTCTCTCTTAGCCCCGCTCCCGACGCCCATCAGGCCATCCCCTGGCTATCACATTCAGACAAGCCCCTCCCACCCCCCCCCTTAACTTGTATTTAAGGGCTTGTCTCTTGGATTTTTCCTCACTTGATACAGTAAATTCAGCTGTGACGGTCCCACCTGATGACGGAGACTTGTGTTGCCTCCGAAACGTCGTGATTTATTATTTTATTTATATTATTATGATTTCAATTAATTATCATTTATTTTATTTTTTACCTACGTGACTTTACCGACAAAACCTAAGAGTATGTTCCGATGTTCTATGCTCTTTGCCCTCACCAACCCACACTGATCAGCACGGCGAAATAAACCGTCGTCAAATAACCGACGCACTGCATGGGGAGGCCCTCATCCAGCAGCGAGGTGATAAAAAGGCCGTACGCGAATATGTACTCCACAATCGGTGGGTGCAGGATAATAGCTGCACAGGTAAATCACGTCACGTATCAGCGTTGACCTATGAACCGACTACACACCCCTAACCCCACCCCGCGCTGTATTTGGTGCAGGTTGCCGCTGCCATATTTTGACAATGTTCACATGTCCGGCCCCTCTTTTCTTGGCGCACGCATCTGCCCGCCGCACCTCTGTCGCGTGACGCGCGACGTCGCGACGCGCGTCAACGTTTCAGCACCCCAGGGGTTTGTGACGGAACGAGGCGCCGCACACTTGACGGATCTTTCATTGTGGCGGGGAATCGGTGTGAAAATGTGAGAACGCCGACGCATGATTGCCAGTGCGTGGCGAGGCCGCTGTAGCGGAAGGGGAATTTGCGAGAAAATGAACCAGTCGCACGCTTTTAATTTGTAACTCATTACAGAGTAAGCGCCGCGAACAATCTGTGTGGGTGGCTAATTGAACCCTCTCCTATGCATATCCGTCGTGAATGTTTGAAAGAACGACAAAAAAAACGAAGGGATGCTGCTGGGTTTGGGTTCGCTGGCGATTTTTGTGGGGAGCAGTGATGTAGTGGTTAGCGAGCGCGCTGCGCTTCGAACCCGGCGACCCGAGTTCGATTCCCGCTCACGGCCAACACTAGTGGCAATTGTCTGTACCGGTCCTGGGCCTCCCCTATGTCGACTCAGCCTCAAAATGAGTACCTGGTGTGATGTGTAAACATCGCCACTCGGGAGACAAAGGCAATCGGGCGTTCTGCTGGCAACCCACCCCCTCGTACCTTCCCGGCCTTCATAGGTGCTCGCAAGCAGCACTTACCCCGACAGTCGGTTAAGGCTATACGGGGTCTTTTTCTTTAATGGCAATTTATAGTGGAAAAGAAAATGATCGTCAAAGAACATGTGCATGTTACTATACTTTACCACCATTGATTAGATTCGGCTATTATCTCCATATATATAAAAGGCAAAGTTGTGATTATGTGTGTCTGTTCAAAATGTTTGGCGTACTCCCGACATGCAACAAACCTGAAATTTGCCATGTGGGTACTTTCCAGACTGTACACCATGCAAAAAGTAAAATAATAGACTTTTGTATTTTGCGGGGGGGGGGGCGCAATAATGCATATATTTTGCACGGCAAGTGAGCGGTGACCTCCCATCCGTGATGTCACCCGCATGCGGCAGCGTGACGCAGTGTGCCTGCTGACGTCACCCCCCCCCCCCCCAACCCTCCGCGTAGGCCATGTATTAATCCAAGACAAGAATCCAAGTACCGGGCTAAGCCGGGTAGTAAAGCTAGTATTTACATAGTAGCTGTTCGCCATTTCCTGCTAGGTGGGAGAGTGGTAGTAAAAAAAAAACATTTAGAATAATGGATGTAGTTATTCCTTCTGCCGTGTCACAGTTGCAACTTGTAATTACGAAGGTCAATAAAATGAGTACCCATTTTTAAGGAAGTCAACAGTTGTGGTTTTCCTATGGGCACACTACTCCATGCCATATAATTGTTGAATATCCATCACTGGAATAAGGTTTTAAACCGATCGGTGCCACTGCAGAACATTCATTTGAGAGAGGAACCCCTTTGACTTTTCTTGAACCGTTTTCTGTGGCGGTTTTCTTTTTACGAAAACAGTGATAGCTTTCTGATGGGTTTTCAGGTTGTGCTGCGTGTTGTCCAGCATGAAGATTTGACGTTTTGCTCAACGTGCTGGGAGCTATTGCTGGCACTGCATTTAGGAGCTCACATTTTTTTGATTTTACCAGGTAAGGCCCACTGAGCTATATGGCTCTTTATCAGAAGCAACCTGGCTAAAAATGACAGCTCAACGAAGTGATGTATCATGTGGCAATGTATAGCAGCCAAATACTCTAAGTGCACGATTCTGAATGTGAAGGGAAACACCGGAGGGCCTGGAGAAAAATTCACACGACCACGGGGAGAGCATGCAAACTGCAGATATACAGCAGCAGGCGTCAGGATCGGAATCGAACCATCGACCTCCTGCATACCAGGAAAGATAGTTAACATCTCTCCACCGTGAACATTTGATATAATTGATGAAATTGGGCCGCTTTATTCAGTTGCTTAAGAGGCTCCTAGCTCGTGGAGCGAAACGTCGGACACCGTGCCGAACAACACGCGGTACTACCCGCAAGCACACGAGATATTCGCAGTGTACAACCGCGAAGACCTACGCGGTGGTTATTCATTGAGCGATACTCCTGTGAAAAAATGTAATGGCTAAATCGGAATAAGCAGTTTTGAAGTAATATACTCAGCCCGTCAAAATGATAACACTTCAACTCGAGTCTGGAGGGAAGTTGTTATGTCTGAGTAGCGGTTAACAGTCTGAATCAGTACAAAGAGTCAATGCCCCAGCAAGCGCCTGGAGAGAATAGGGAATTCAGCTCATGCTCAATGCACCCATCCCATATCTACGGAGTGGAATTCCCCATTCTCTGGGTAAATTGCACCATCACCCACTTGCGGCTTGTGCAAACCGAACTTGAAACATTCAAACATACGTCTACAGATTTTTATTTTTTGCGCTTCACTGCATATTATTTTTTATGCCCTTTTCCCATTAAATGAACTGAGGCGCACACTGCTATTCAGAGGGATTATCTAGTGTGTTTTATGTGAGTGGAAAGTGTCTGTGTGCCTATATATATACTTTGTTGCACGGTCCGTGCAACTACTTGATATCGTTATACCGTACAAATGCCACTTACATTTCTATATCACGGCTTTGCAATGGTTCCCTATATTGGGTTTGCTGCAGTGCTGCCATGGTGCAATGGTTATCACATTGAACTTGCAATCCAGAGGTCACTGATTCGATCTTCTGGCGTAGCAACTAAAACGATGGCCAAGTGTCTTAAATCACCGCCCACCTCTCCATCCAGCTGTATTAATGGGTACACCATGAATCGTCGATAGGCTGGTCGCATGTGGTGGGGTAACATCTGAGTTCTAACCACCTCTTATAAGACGTCTCGCCATCGTGGGAAAGTACTGCGAATACCCTACATGGAGGCAATTTGAAGCTCTCCCTTCTGTTTGGACTTTTATATGTATGTATGAACTTCTTTCGCACCGTACGTAGCCAAACCTGTTTATCGGAGATGCGGGGGAAGGACAACAAACGAAACACAAAAAGCAGGTTCTAAAGAAATGAGTTTTCAATCTTGTATTAAAAGCGGCATAGCTCCAGTGGCTTCCTAATATTGGAAAGAAGAGCGTTCCAGACAGCTGCAGAAGAGCATCTGAAAGCGACCGCCTTTGTTGGATGGTTAGCCAAAAGCCGCTGTGAGGATGACTTTAGTTCGCATGATGTGTCATGCTCCTTGATGAGATCAGCAAGGTTTTGTGGTTAATCTGTGGCAAGCACTTTATGTGTAATGAGCGCGACCTCATAATGTATTCGTTCGGCAACCGGAGGCCAATGCAGCTCAGAGAGCACTGGAAGGACGTATGTGTAATAATAAACTGCATCGTTTAACATACGCGCAAGCGGAACTGTCTGCTGTCCATCAGAAGGGGGCTGGAGTAGATCCTGCACCACCACATTTCCCTTTGGCGCAGTGTTCTTCATTGCAAGGCCCGCAGGCCAATGGCGACCCACGGTGGCCTTTAGTGCGGCCCTCCCGACAACACACGGCACGTGACAAAACACTCCATCGTGCTGCTGCTGCTGCTGTCAACCCCCCAATGGTTTCAAATGTGTGACGGCCCCCTCACACTGATGATGCCTTATTGGCGAACTTGCGCCCCCCCCCCCCCCTCTGAAAATTAGTGACGAGCATTGCCCTGGCGAATCCAAGTTCACTCTCCTTCGCAGCGTAGCGCTGTTTGTGTTGGCGCCCTCTCCGCACCACCACCACCAGACCCACAGCGCTAATGCCCCATCCCACCGCACACCATCCTAGCAGTGCCCACTATCCCGACACGCCGCAAGACATGCGCGGGGTGGCTGGGGGTGGTTGGCGTGGTTGGTGTGGGGGGTCCTTGACGTTATCTCGTGGCCGGGGTCTAGATGTAGTTGGAGAGTGGAACCCCCTACCCCCCACCCCGGCCTCGTGCCGCCGCCGAGCAATGAAAGCGACCGTAATATAGCGGGATGGGACGTGGCAGAGGGGGCCCGCGGGCTAATGGCATCTGACGACGGTGATTCACGGGCACGGCTCCTGAGTGACCGTAGCAACGTCAGCGCCGAGTCGAGGAGTTAAACGCGGGGAGGGGCGAAGGCTGAGGGGCACCGCGGACAAGCGATAAATCATCATTATCGCTCGCGTGGCAAGTACTGAACCTGCGGGGTTTTTAGCCCAGAGGAGGGGGGGGGTCGCCGTGCGGCCTTCTTGGCCCCCCAGGGCAAGGTGCACATAGCCCTGGCAAGCATTGAAGAGGGGGCGGGGGGCGGGGGGGCTGGGGGGACAATCTGGCAATTTAATAATTGCTGCCATGTGGTATTCTGCACATTTGGCCAAAACACTGATATTATTATTAACAGTAATAAGAACAATGTATCACTGTCAGATTGTTAAGCATATCATGTCCCAATGGGATTAATTATCTCTTTTGCAAGGTTGAGGTGGATAACTGGTTGCTCAGGGACACATTTTTGTATACTGTATTTAGGAATTGGGCTGACTTCAGCATGCTATAGTCTAATTATCGTCATTAATAAACATCATAACCCGTATATATTTTAGGCTAGTTCTTAATTGCTATTCGAGGCATCCTGGATCAACTATACCTATTCAAATGTATTTTAGAAATACCTCAATTTAATGATTCTAGTCTATCTTACATTAGACCTAGAGAGAAACACAGCATGGAATCGTACTTACGGATGTAGGGATTCCTTCTGCATTGGGGCATGGTCTTGCTATGGCGAGCAAGATCAGTATGGACTTTAGTGGCTTTACTGGATAGTATCACCCATACAAATTCAGATCCTAGGTGAGGTGTGAGAAGATAAAAAAAGCATGTTCTCCATTCACCAATGTGCACTGATCAACGTGGTGAAGTATGGTCGAAGAACAACGGTCCCCGTGACCGACACACCTAAATCATTGGCACCTTGGCCCAAGCAGCATCCCCCCTCAACCCCCCAGATCCATCGGCCGCGGTGTCAGCTGGGTAAAGTGGAGGTGCAGTGGGGGAGCGACGAGTCACTGGATACTCGTTGGGTCTTTCGGTAAAGTCACGTAGATTAAAAAATAATTTAAAAAAACACGCCGTTTCGATCGCAACACAAGCAATCGTCTTCAGGTGAAACAAATACAGCTTGCTCGTGTTGCGATCGAAACGTCGTGATTTTATTTTATTATTTTTATTTCTATCTACGTGACTTTACCGAAAGACCCAAAGGGTATGAATTCCTGCAGTCACGAAAGCTTTAAGTTAAGATTGACTGGACATCTCCTCTCCCTGCAAGGGATAGAACGTCCGAGTCGCAAGCCAAAAGGGAAGGAGAGGGAGTGCGAGGCCATATGGTGCCCCGTTCATGCAGAATCCCCGGCATGAATAGGTGGGGGGGGAGGGGGGAAACGGGCAGAAGGTCTCGGCTCTTGGATATGACACCGCCCTTCGTGAACACTTGGAAACCGCAGCTCCTGATAGAAAACAAGACTGACATACTTGGACATCGCGCTTATGTTATTTTATTTCTGGTTAGGTTTGGTTAGATTATTCCTTTCCCTCCCACCCACCTTCCCACTTTCTGCAATTTTCTTCCCCTCTCTCTTAAGTTCACTGCTCCCCGATCGTTACCCCCTACCGTGGAACGCGCAGCGAGCCCGGACATCATCGTTTGACTGCTGAGTTTGAGAGTGGATTTCGTCGAGGTTGCTACACACGGCATCTGTTATTACCCCCCCCCATCCTGTTGGAAATTGACATTGTATTGTGGGTAACTTTTACGACGGTATTCTTTTGTTTGTTTTAAAAAGAAAATCGCTGGATAGAGAGAGAATGCCCTCTGGGTTTCGGCATTGCTACTTGTAACGTATGGGCTCTGTTTGGTCAATGAAGCATTATTGAACTGGAGACAAAACTGGGAGGAATACATTGAGATGCAGTTGAACTCCGTGTGGCGAGGGGAAAGGGAAAGCACTCATCCATAGATTAGCAGCCTTGTCGATCACAGAGGGAGAGTTGACAGTAATTGTGGAGTGAGAGTCATCATCTTTCTTTGAATGCAACACGGAGTTCTAAGAGTGCTGCAGAAAGAGCCGACACGTTAACATCAAGGCTCTCAATGCACAGCAAGGTACGGTAATTCAATACGTAAACAACAATAAATAATAATTTACATATGTGAAGCGCATTTCATCCAAGGATCCCAATGTTCCGTGTATGGAAAGTAGGGAATGAGACAGAGCCAGCAGTAAAACGATCAAACCCACGGGAAAAGGGCCATTTTAAAGAGGTGAGTTTTCAGGAGAGATATGAATAGCTCAAGAGATGCTGATTCTTATTATGAGAGGCAAACGCGTTCCATAGTCTTGGAGCTGCACTGGCAAAAGCCCGATCACCCCAGGAATCAAGCCTTGACGTCGAAATACTAAGAAGAATGAGATCAAAAGATCTTAAGGACCTCATTGGTGGTGCATATAAGTGGATCAGTTCCTGTAAGTAAAGTGAGGCTAACCCATCGACAGCCTTGTTGGTCAATAGCAGGAAACTTACAGTCAATTCGATATTTGATTGGTAGCCCAATATAATTCTAGATTTGAAGCTTTCGTGACTGCAAGGAATCATCTTCTTAGGTTTTTTCGGTAAAGTCACGTAGAAAGTAAAATAAAATAAAATAAAAACAAAAATCACGACGTTTCGGAGGCAACACAAGTCTCCGTCATCAGGTGGGACCGTCACAGCCAGATTAGCTGTATCAAGTGAGGCAATGATTCAAGATGTAATCCCTTAAAAGCGAGTTGAGGGGGGAGGGAGAGGGAGGGGGGAGCTCATCAGACTATGGTAGCCAATGAAAGGAACGTATCGGGAGGGAGGGGGGGGCGAGGCCAAAAGGGTGGGCGATGGACGTGGAAGCGCTTGTGCGCAAGCGGCCAATTACTGCACACGCCAACACAATGGAGCGATTGTGCGCAAGCGGCCAGCCACTGCACCCGCCAACACAATGGGCAGAGAGGAGGAGGGGAGGTCTAATACACATGATAGACAAAAGAACGAAAATTATGATGGGTACAAACTTAGGGGGAGCTCATCAGACTATGGTAGCCAATGAATGGAACGTATCGGGAGGGGGGGGGCGGGGGGGGGGCGAGGCCAAAAGGGTGGGCGACGGACGTGGAAGCGCTTGTGCGCAAGCGGCCAATTACTGCACACGCCAACACAATGGAGAGAGAGGGGGAGGGGGGTCTGATACACATGATAGACAAAAGAACGAAAATGCCCATGTTTATATCGGGCCCTCAGGATGAACGGATACTCTGACCGTACTATCCGCCAAGCTGTCTCTCCCACCACACAGAAACAGCCACATGAAACTCCGACCAAAACCATCACGTTACCATACATAGCTGGCGTGACCAAAAAGATCTCCAAAATTCTAAACAAACATAAGATCCAAGTCCGATTCAGTACAGTACATAAAATCCGTGATCTGATTCCATCTGTGAAGGATGTCGTTCCTGACTTACAGTATCCTGGAGTCTACAAATTGAGTTGCATTTGTGGTGATTGCTACATTGGAGAAACGAAACGTCATGTTTCTGATCGTGTCCGCGAGCACAAGTCAGATCTGAAACACGGCAGAACTGATTCTTCTGCCGTGGCCGATCATTGCTACAACTCGGTGGGCTCTCATGAAATTGTCTTTTCCGAGACCAAGGTTCTATGCAAACCTCCCGGCTACCATCAAAGGTTTGTACACGAAGCCATACAAATATACAAACACAGACATAATTTCAACCGTGATGATGGGTACAAACTTAGTAATCATTGGAAAGATGTTATCAACCACGCAAAAAAGACTTAATCACAAACATTTTTTGGACCATCTTATCTGACAGGCACTATTTTACTGTACTTTACCGAGTGTTAACATCCCCAGTTATTTTAACAGTACTCTCTTCATTGTTCAGCCAGCATTGGTATGAACATGGGCATTTTCGTTCTTTTGTCTATCATGTGTATCAGACCCCCCTCCCCCTCTCTCTCCATTGTGTTGGCGTGTGCAGTAATTGGCCGCTTGCGCACAAGCGCTTCCACGTCCGTCGCCCACCCTTTTGGCCTCGCCCCCCGCCCCCCCCCTCCCTCCCGATACGTTCCATTCATTGGCTACCATAGTCTGATGAGCTCCCCCTAAGTTTGTACCCATCATCATTTTCGTTCTTTTGTCTATCATGTGTATTAGACCTCCCCTCCTCCTCTCTGCCCATTGTGTTGGCGGGTGCAGTGGCTGGCCGCTTGCGCACAATCGCTCCATTGTGTTGGCGTGTGCAGTAATTGGCCGCTTGCACACAAGCGCTTCCACGTCCATCGCCCACCCTTTTGGCCTCGCCCCCCCCTCCCTCCCGATACGTTCCTTTCATTGGCTACCATAGTCTGATGAGCTCCCCCCTCCCTCTCCCTCCCCCCTCAACTCGCTTTTAAGGGATTACATCTTGAATCATTGCCTCACTTGATACAGCTAATCTGGCTGTGTCGGTCCCACCTGATGACGGAGACTTGTGTTGCCTCCGAAACGTCGTGATTTTTGTTTTTATTTTATTTTATTTTACTTTCTACGTGACTTTACCGAAAAAACCTAAGAAGATGAGCCCAATATAAGCCATGCAGATGTGTACTCGAAGGATCGTATAACGTAGTTATTTAAGGGTGAGACCCTGTGTTTGTTGGGTTACGTCATTGCTGGTGGTAGGGGCCTCCAATCACGGAAGCCGACGGGAGGTATTTTATATTAATCTACCACGCCGGCCAGGCATCGTAGAAGTGGTGGACGCTCCCAACACCTCACCCTACCACATGCAATCTGCCGATCAACTTACTTCGGTGTACTCGTTGGTGGCGAGATGTTACCTCTCTTGCCTGGTATGCAGGAGGTCGTGGGTTCAATCCCAACCCTGATGCCTGTACATTCGGAGTGTGCATGTTCTCCCAGTGGTCGTCTGGGATTTTCTCTGGGACCGACCTTGTTTTCCTCCACATTTAGAAACATCGTTTTAGAGTTTTTGGCTGCTATAAGTCTCCACGTGATAAGCCCCTTCGTTGAGCTATAATTTGTGGCCAGGTCGCTTGTGAAAACGAGCTGTCTAGCTCAGTGGGACCTTAGCTTTTAAAATAAAAGTTCTTAATTGTATTTTAGTTGACTGCTGGTAGGACAGAGGCAGGGGGTTTAAGACATTTGAATGAAGGAAGTAACCAACTGCTAAATGGCAATCGGTGACGTTGATGCAGATACACAATGAAGAGACGGGAGGGCGCTTGGTAAATTTGCTGGACGAACAAGACCATCAAACGTCGATTGAGTCCGCAGCCAGCAGAGACCACGTGTAGCGACCGATAATAAAGGGGAAACAATAATGCTCAGGGCTGCATGCAGATAAGAGAGAGAGAGTGGGGGCTGAGAGGAACACATGTCGCAGAGCAGAGAGAATAGAGAACAGCACCAACATAAAAACAGGAGGTGGAAAAAGAAGGTTTGAGAGACCCGCTGCTAACAACGAGAGGGGGAGAGGAGAAAGAGTTAATGAACAGAAGTACCTCCGATTAGCACGGTTGGCTACATACGGTGCGAACTAAGTTCAACATGCGTGCGTGCATATAGGATGAGGAGAGGGCTGGGACAGAGTTGGAGGAAGGACACAAAGAGACAGTAACCGAGGGACAGAATGAGAGGATGTGGGCTTTGCATGTATGTTGAACTTCTTTTGCACCGTACGCAGCCAACCGTACTAATTGGAGGTGCTGGGGAAGAACAACAAATGAAACACAAAAGCAGTCCTATAGAAATGATTTGTGAATCTAGATTTTTAAGTGCACGGCTCCAGTGGCTTCCTAATTTCGGAACGAAGAGCGTTCCAGACGGCCGCACAAGCGTGTCTGCACGAGGGACAGGGAAAGTGTGGTGCGAGTGGTGTGGAGCAGGACGGAGTGGGATAAAGAAACATATGCATAATGTTTGGGCGTTGTGGTTATTTGGTGTCATTATATTCGAGTGTTAAAGTCGAAATAAACGTCAACCCGTTCCACAACGACAAGCACCTGGCATGGTTATTATGCATGCAAGCCAAGAACCATAACACACACTTGAATGTTCAAGCTAGGGACATATCCATTCCGTACATAATGTAATTTATTTGGCGCTGTAAGTTGTTTGATGTATTGTCTTCCACGTGCACCCAAGCCGAGCATTAAAATTAATGAATAACACTCACTAAGCCTGACAATCAGGATTATCATCGCGGCAAACCGTTCTGATGTCCACATTATTCCAGGCAAAATAATACGTCTGTCGCTACTTCTATCAAAGTCATGATGAATTTTTTCGATTTAAAGCTTTCGTGACTGCAGGGATTCATCTTCTTGGTTCTTTCGGTAAAGTCACGTAGAAGGGAAGTAATAAAATAATAAAAATAAAACATAATAAAATGAAATAATTCTCACGACGTTTCGGCTACACCTGAAGACGGCTGCTTGCGTTGTAGCCGAAACGTCGTGACAATTATTTCATTTTATTATGTTTTATTTTTATTATTTTATTACTTCCCTTCTACGTGACTTTACCGAAAGAACCAAGAAAAAGTCATGATGGTTTGCAGACATCATTAACCACCGCCCTAAACTCTAAGCATATGTCGTCGAGACTAATGGGCCTTTCAAGAGTCATCAAGACGCCGTGACAAGATATGAGGTCTGGGTGGTGGTGGCTTTAAAACTTCTGAACCGCGCAATTTGGCAGAGAACAAAAATAACGGGGACGCATTTAATCGGACAATTACTCGAGCAGATTGGTAATGCATTTTTCAGTGAGACCTATTGACTGGCTAACTGCCTGCAGACAAGAGGCAGCACATGGGCTGAAAAGTAATGCGGCACCAGGGAGAGAGTTGTTTTAGGAGCTGAACGTGCAGCGCCATTTGACAGCTGCATTTTAAAAGGACAAATGAGCGAGGCGCTGGATTGCTTTTTTTTTCTTCACACTCTCAGCCCTGGCCCAGCCGTTCCCCGCCACGAAAAGAGCCGCCACCGGCCCAGGCTCGGAAGAAGACCGCCAATCACACAGCCACTTACCGGTGTCTACTGGGCTCTCGCATGCGGTTGAGTAGTTTGCTTGCCACGGTGGAGGGGGTTGGGGGAAAGGAGGTGTGCCTCGGCGTTGGTGCCGAGGTCGAGGTAGGTCGAGAGAGAGTGTTCCGCCGCTTTCGTTAAAAAGGCGAAGAAAAAAATGCGGCTGTTAGGCCGTGGGGCTTTCGTTACAATTACGTGCACACATCCTTGATCACTTCTAAGATTACCTGTGTTCGCTCTCGGTTGAATATACAAGGTGTTTGAAAAATTCTAACCCAATTTCAAAGCAGTATATTTCACGATGGCTACATGTTACAATTACACAAAAAGTTACACACGGTGTAATGAGTTATCAAGTTTTACTAACAATTTAATGAAAGCTCTATGAGCCCTCCACCTGATGTACAGACAACATCGAGACGATAGTTGAATTCGTCCCAAACGCCTCTCAAAGTGTATTCTTCCACTGAAGTCACCGCTGCCGTGATTCTGTGTCTGAGGTCATCCAGATTAGTCGCTAATGGTGCCAGGTCTTTGACGTTCCCCCTACAAGAAAAAGTCGCAGGGTGTGATGTCTGGGGATCTTGGGGGCCAAGAGTGTAGCGCCAAGTTTTGGGGTCACGTGCGACCTCTCTAACGTTGAGGCAGTGTGTCTTGCGAATGACTGAGGCTAGGGGCTCTTTGTGCGCTGGGAGAGGCATATATCGGTAATCATTTGAAACTCTACGCAATTCCCTTTCAAGTGGTAAGAGTTTCATTCATGGGCGGTTCGTGGTTGCAGAGATATCGTAATTTTAAATCGGGTCCATCTTTTTCAATAATCCTGTCGAGTGTAAAGTACTGCATTCAGACTTGACAGCATATTAATTACTGTGATTAAAACTCTGTTGGTCTCTAAACATATAAAACACATTCCCCAGACTAATATAAGGCAGAATAGTTACAAAACAAACTTTGTGCTGGTTTTGCTCTTCAGGGGTTTCATCGACAGTCAGGCCTGTAAAACAAACAAACGGAGCCCCCGTGACATGGCCACGTGCCTCATAGGGCATAGAGGTCAGAGCGTTGAGCTGGCACCACCGAGAGAGATCCCGTGCTCCAAACCCAGGCCTGCGATTAAACCCAAGTTCTCAAGTGTAGCGAGATGATGGTCTCATAGATGTGTTACCAACCGCTGCACAAAACAGCAACAACAACATCACGTAAAATTGGAATTAAATAAATAAAATCAACAGGACCGAATTTCCTTTACACTTGTGCTGCTTTCATGTTAAACCGTATTCTTTTTCAAGGCACAATTCCACTTTGGACTCACAACATTGGCACCATTTCTATGAACATGCTTTGTGGCCCAATCATCGAAAAATGATCAATTCTACAAATATCTCTGGCTAGACTAAAAAAAAAAGAGAAGACATTAAATAAAGTAGCAAGCGATATGAGGATCAGTGCTGGGTCCCAGTTTCCCAACTTGTGCAGACCAGTGTAGGTAAGTATGGTCAAATTACCTCCACGACCAGTACGGGGAAACATTCATGCAACATTGCATTGACAAAGGGCTGTACCGTCAATATTAAATGATTAGTTATTGCTACTACAGTGCAGGGTGGTAGTGGTGTATGGTTAGCAGCGCACTAGACTTAATAACTGATTCTCATATGCACAAATGAATGCATTTAGTGAGAAAACAATCCATTTTTCTAAAATCAATCAGCCTCTATTGTACGTGCCAACATTGCCCAGAATAAAGTAGACATCTGGGGCCGTCCATAAATGAGGTCACGCGATTTTGGACGATTTTTTACCCCCTCCCACCTTCGTCACATGGCGTCACAAAAAGTCAGACCCCCCCAAAAAAAAATATCAAACATGCTTCAAATCGCTTTAAACTATTGTCATTGTAGTGTGTATTTAATGTGCCGCTACACTCTGATGTTGTAGGAGAAAACATTTATTAAAAAAGTCAATTTAGTTAAGTAGAACGTGTTGTCTATATTTATTTAAAGTTGCGCAGTTTGATGTCACGTCACATTTCTCACCCCCCCCCCCTCGTCACACATCGTCACAAATGTCTGACCCCCCTCCCCTCCCCTAGGTGCGTGACGTCATTTATGGACGGCTCTTAAATGCACATTATAATGGCATGGGAACGGTACCGGTGGTATACAGGTGGTCGTGGATTCCATCCCGACCCTGTCACCTATATATTTTGAGTTTGCATGTTCTCCCTCGGGTCGCGTAGACATTTCTCCGCGTCCTCCACTTTCTCAATTCACATTTAGAAACACGCGTTTCGAAATACAATATTTGGCTGCTATAAATGTCCACGTGATAAGCCACTTCGTTGAGCTATAATTTGTGGCCAGGTCGCTTCTGAAAAAAGCGATATAGCTCAGCAGGTTCGTTTATTTTTTCTTATAGTAAACAGCAACAGGAATGAAAAAAGAAACCCGTCACGCCCTCAGCGACTAACGCCTAGTGGGAAAAGTAAATTACAACCACGCGCAAAATAAAGTGCACCCGTGCGCGACGAATAGCATAAGAAAATGTAAGTAGTAAATAAAAAATAAAAAAAACTTACTAAGTAAATAAACTATATATTTTTAACAATTTTCAGTTCATACACTGGTGCATGCCTATATAATATTTCCACTAACACATGCCCTAATTACATAAACAAAGGGATGTTCCCCCAGTGGTGTAGCAGTCAGCGCACCAGACTTGCAATCAAGAGGTCGCCGGTTCGATTCCATCTCCTGGCGTGGCAGTTGAAAACATGGTGCTCCCCCGAATGGAAGCCCTTCCAGCCGCAGTGGTACGAGTAAGCAATTGTAGGGCCGCACCTTTACCTTGTGACCATTGGGCAGCAATTTCTCTGATCGGCTACTTACATATCCCGATAGCGCAGTGATTCTTAAACTTGGAATGCACGCACCCCCTGGGCGTGCAAGACATGGCCAGATCGAAACACAAATTAAGCATTGGCACGTAAGTACTACTACAACAACTACTTTTTATAATAGTTTTTATTTTTTACAACTACTTTGTTTCATCCAAACGATATATTTGTTAACATTATACATTTTGTTACGATTGGGAATCAAAGGGGTGCAAGGCTGTCGTAAAGGCTAAGAACGACTGCTGTAGTGCCTGGCAGTCCGCATCAGTAAAAAAAAAACCCACACAAATACAAACACGCGCATGTGCAGGAGCGCTGTCTCTTGATGTTTGTTTGTGAGCACGTACTCACGTGAGCGTGCTGACAATGTGTAAGCAGCCAGGGCACGCTGCAAGTGCATCGCGCTTGTGTGGCACGGTCAATAAGCACCCCATTTTGGAAGCCTTCTCACGTTTGTCCGAGGATTGTGTGTGTGTCTTGCACAAAACCGACAGCCCCTCAAATGGCTAAATCCAAGCGTGCGGAGCTGAGTGTCGCTGCACTTTGGCCGGGCCGCACTGAAATGCCTACAATTTGCTTCACAGCGTGAAGCATCGCAGCTTTGCAAACGCTCCACGTAAAGCATTCAGCGGGAGGGAGAGAGGGCCTTGGTGCATGTCAACGGGTCGCATCTGTGCGTCAGCAGGCTCCACTGCCACGATGCAAACTTAACCCTTTCCCATTCCGACGACGTATGTTTACGTCATCAGTTTTTTCTTCCGATTTCGTTACAGTGACATTAGCGTACGTTAGTGGTACGTCATCGAAACGGAATTGAAAGAAAAAATTAAATATAATACATTTATCGACCTGAAGATGTACCAAAGCTTCCACAAGGCCATGTGGGAGGGCGTATGGCACAGTTTGGCGCCTGCTATCATAGACTGCGGTCGTGTCGCTACTGTTCTCTACGGTTCAGTGGTGAACGGGACTCCCACCCTGCAACTTGCACATGCCTCGGAACGGGGAAAGGGTTAATTAATTAATGCTGCTCAGCTGCTTCCGTCGGCACGCTGTGGGGAAAGCACGAGATTCCACAGGCTGTGTAGCACAACAGGGGGAGGAACTCACAATCTCTGCGCAGCAAGGCACTCGAGTTCGGGAATCAATCTCAGGCCCTTACTGCTGTGAAACACTGCTTGCACCGCCCTACCGCCCAAATAAAGAGGCTAATTCTTCAGATTCAGTTGATCGCCATTTTTTATTTTGGAAATGAAAATGATTGAGGTGCCAATTCACAACTTTTATATGAACGTGCTGGTCCAGATGGAGTAACTGTGAAACCCGTCCAAAAAAGTTGGACCAGCTGTTGGATGGACATTTTTTTTAAAAAGAGACATCTTCACGAAATATGTGCACATAAACGCATGCAATGCAATTACTAGTGTGGAAATGTGATATAAAAAATATACATTTTAATAATAGAGGTTTCATGGGTCGGATCGCGATATTATAAATGTGCCGTTTAACCCGCCACCACCCGACAAAGCCAATTCGTAAAGGTTTGCCACGTAAACAAAACGGGCCAATTAGTTACTACTTCAGCACACGGGTGTGTTGAAGAGTAAATTCGCTGCATTTACAATGTGAGTACACTTTAAGGTGTGCAGCTTGAGGAATTAAAGCACCGCTAATAATACACGTGGTATATGTCGACACTCGCTCTCTTTTAGGCGTCAGATATTTCAAACTGATATATTGAACAATTTTCACATTTGGACAGGCGTTTTTAATTATTGAGGTTTTTACAGATTGCCTCCAGAATTAAGGATTGGTGCAATATAAATTTTCAGTCGCTCTTAATTTGAAAATCACTGCAACACAGTAGGGAAAAATATACGGTGTGCAGATTTCTGCAATATTATCACCGTTTGTGGAATGCATGGTAATTACTTTTTTAAACACCGCTGGTGGAATGGCCGAGAATGAGCTCTAGAGAAAGCCCGCCCCCCGAGGGCATTTAGCCTACTCTTCCACACTGGTTACAATATCTTTCAAATGGTGAAAATGCCCACACTTTACCCCACCATATGCGACCTGCGATTGACTGTGTTGTACCGTACACAGGCAACATCCACGTCACAACACATTATTATTTTCCTTGCTGGCGTCGAAAGACATGGAGCAGTGTGCATGGGTGTGTGCGTGTGTGTGTGTAGGGAACCGGTCCTGGGCCTCCCCTAGGTCGACTCAGCCTCAAATGAGTACCTGGTGCGATGTATAAACATTGCCACTAGGGAGACAAAGGCGGCCGGGTGTGGTGTTGGCCACCCACCCAATCGTGGGCCGTGCCAACAGTCTGTTAAGGCTATACGGGGGGGGGGGTCTTTGTCTTTGTGTAGGGAGTGGTCATGTAGCGGTTAGCGTGCTGCACTACTCACATGGCGTGACGTGGACAGGAGGTGATGGAGTTTAGGAGAGTCTTTAGTTGCCTCAACTGGCATGCCGGGAGATCAGAGGGCCAGCGAGGCTGTGTATTAACGTCACAGCGGCATCCTGCAATAATTACATCTACGGAAATTGGTGGCAGTTTCTTAAACGGCTGCGATTGAAGTTGAAATAAAAGTCGATTCAAATGAAAAGAGATCTCTCGGTGCCGTGAAACCGACTACACAAATATTACAACTCTTATCCTCCACGACGTCAGTGCCGTCCGCATTCTTTTGAGAGTCGACTTTTTTGAGTCCCAAAACGTTTGTAAACCGAGGCACTTCTCAGCAGCCGCTGCATTGTGCGGGGATTTTTGGTCTTGTCAAAGAGGACAAAGGGATGCCTCCGTCTCGCTCGCTTTGCAGAGATGTTTCCGTGAAAGGCAATGCCAATCTGTGTCAGCCTCCGTGGACACATTAATAATGCATGGTAATCATCCTTTCAAAATATTAAGCGTGGTTTCCTTCACAGTAAAACTTTATGATGTCAAAAACGATAACCTCCCCAATACTTATATTAATCGTTATACTTTTGATCCCTCGTTTGATGTCCGTGAGCTTGACAAAACATGTGTGCTTGATGGCAGAGGATTGGGATGGGCAGCATGCATTTTACCAGGATGTTTCAGTCGACACTGAGATTGTTGAGATGGTAGAGGTTGTGAATGTGCAGACTGCAGGTAGCCTGATTCATATTGAGTTAATTCTTCCCGTTCGGTGAAGTATGGCGTTCAGGGGAAATTCAGCAAAACGTATTCTGATTCACGGAATGCCACGCAAGCTTGATACCATGTTGCACATGACATTGGACCACTTAACGCTCATATTATTGAACTTTAAAACATGTAATACGGATTTTGAAAAAAAACATTACTGGCGATATACAACAACATGAAGTCCAGGTGCATGTGGGGGGCATATTCACCCGTGTACATTCCACAGAAGTCATTGGGAAACAGAAAGAGGAGCTGGACAACTAAGCAAAGGGAGAGGAAGTGGGGGAGGGGGGGTGAAGAAGGAAGAGGAGGCGGTAACAGAGGGGGGGGGGGGAGAAAATGTGAAAAGAGGTGGGTGTCCTGAAGGAATGGAATGAGTGTCTGGGAGGAAATTAATCGAACAAAGATCACCACCGCATCGCTCGCTTTCAGATGTGCTTCCGCGGCCGTCTGGAATGCTCTTCCTTCCGTTATTAGGAAGCCACTGGAGCTATGCAATGTTTTATCATCTAAAGTGAAAATAATGTATTTAGAACTGCTCTTTGTGTATAGTTTGTTGTCCTTCCCCTGCACGTCCGATAAGCATGGTTGGCTACGTACGGTGTGAAAGAAGTTCAACATACATACATACGCAAAGTATTGCAGGGAAAACTTGGGAATAGGGGACTGTGATGGGTGTGGGCAAGATGAAGGAGGGCAGGTTACCGAGACAGGCGTTAGAGTTACACCCACCAGAGGGTTGGTGACTCAAGCGAACAGCTGAAGCCGGCTTGTGCGATGCCATAAAAAGTGTACCTTGGAGAATCTTCGCAGCAAGGCCGTAATTATAATATATATTGGGGGGACACATTCCCACCAATATTCAAATATTCTCATAATGTTCTCCCCAATATATTGCTATAAAATAGATGTTCTGTTTTATGAATCCCTAATCTCTGCCATTACATACAATGAAACAAGAAAAGGTAAAAAGGAAAAAACAGAGCAATGTAATACAATACACTATTAGACATTATTGTAAAAAATAAAATAAGTCCATCCTATGTGTTAGTGATTTTTAAAATATTTTAGACAGGAAATTCGTTTTAAAATTGAGATTTTTTTTCTGGTGGGGGGGACCCCCAGACCCCCTGGAAGATGTGGTCCCCCCCAATGTTGACTCCATGGCTACGGCCTTGCTTCCCAGTAGCGTCTGATGGGCTCCATCAGAAAGAATGAAGCGATGATGAGCTGTCGTGGTATCGATGACGGCAATGATGATGATGTTGTTGACCTTAATTGGAGGATGTCCAGAAATAATCCCTTTGGCTGAGCTCGTCACGTGGTCCGTGGATTGCAAGGCCTCGAGGGGGCTTGGGCAACTGCGCAGTGTGAAGAGAAAAAAAATGGTGGCACGATGAAGCCAAGTGTGCTCGCCATTTGCATGGCTCTGCAGCACAGCTGCGTCTCGAAGGGGGGGGGGGCGGAGCAATTACCATTGCACCCACACAAGCATGTGCTTGTGCCTCATCTATAAAATCGATGCCATTCTCTACGTATATTCCAATTAATGTAAGACAATTGGACAGATAACATTAAAGAAGGCTCGGGTGCAATGAGTTTTTATGTCGGTGGCAGAGCGAATGCTGAATTCATAAACTATTTTTAATTTTACCAGGTAAGGCCCACTGTGCTATGTAGCTCTTTTTCAGAAGCGACCAGGCCACAAACGCCCAACGAAGTGGCTTATCGTGTCGAAATGTATAGCAGCCAAATAGTCTAAACTCATGTTGATTCTAAATGTGGCGGAAAAACTGGAGGACCCAGATAAAATTCACACGACCACGAGGAGAGAGACACGCACACTCCAAATACATAGGCATCAGGGTCGGGATCAAACCCACAATTGCCTGTATACTAGGCGAGATAGTTGACTTCTGGTGCTAGATGGCATCACATCCTGTGGACGGGGTCACGTGACAAGTGACTCCAACCGGACACTCACATCTCAACTGACATTCACCATTCACACTCACCATACATTCACACTTGCCAGACACTCGGCACTCATCAATCACCAATCAATTAAATCTTACCTGACGCTGACTACTCACATACACCAAACAAGCCACTCACTACTCACTGGACACACAACTATCAGCGGATACTCACAAATGACTAATAGACTCATACATCCAACCCTTATGTATAAATGAACCAATAGATACACGCAGGTCGCACAGACTTGCATTAGACCCATAGATTTACATATTTACTTACATTGGACTTACAAAGGCTAAATATATTTAAAATTGACCGATGACCAAATCATCCAGAATGCACCAGATCCTATCAGACCTCGCAGGCGAAGCTGGGAATTATCGCTGGATAATGCAACAAAGCGGGCATTGTGGGCATGAACCTGCGCTTATCCGGATGGTGAAGTGGGTCCAATAACTCCCATGACCCACACGTCATGGGGAAAGCCCTCATCCAGCAGTGGATGGACAATTGAGCTGTATACGCACATGTAGACTAAAATAGGGCCTATAGACTCAAACAGGATCCATATGCTTACTCGCATTCCCCTGAATTGCAAATGACACGTTGACTAACATTGGTGCCGCAGACTAACCACGGAATCAATAGACACGCATTGTCCTAATAGACTTAATACGACCTACGGAGTTGCTCTGGGTCCGATTTAGAAGCCCCAGGACCAATGCCAGTAAACAGACGCCCCGTGCGAGTGTCTATTAACCCCTCGGTATATTGGGCACCAGTCAAAGGCGAGCGCGTGTTAATTAATTAATAAGCGCAAATGAAGAGAGATCTCAAACGACAGAAAAAAAAACGGCGGTCGCCGTCACAGCTGCGCCGTGCGGGAAATCCGCCGTCGTCCACCCTAACTCCTCGTCGTGGTGGCAGCCGGAGGAAGCGGCTTGCTCCTGCAGCACGCCGAGCTCCTGCGGCAAACAGAGGCTGAGCCCAAGACACCCGCGCACAAAGACAAAGAACACACCCCCCCCCTTCTAAACAGACTGTTGGGGCAAGTGTGCTATTAGGGAGTAGCACCTATGAAGGTCGGCACGGCACATGAAAGGAGGATCCGTGGATGTGTGGTCGGCACCACGCGCGGCCGCCTTTGTCTCCCTAGTGGTGATGTTTACACACCGCACTGGGTACTACTTTCAAGCTGGGTCGACCTAGGGGAGGCCCAGGATCGGTTCAGATAATCGTCACTGGTGTTGGCCGTGAGCGGGAATCGAACTCGGGTGGCTGGGTTCGGAGCGGAGCGCGATAACAGCTACACCAGCGCTCCCCACACGCACCCACGCACACCAGCAAAGAACATAACCATGCGTTGTGCATGTTTGTTGGCTACGTACGGTGCGAAAGAAGTTCAACGTACATACATGCTATTTAAACATCTGCAACGTGCTTTTGTACATCGGAAGTATACAGGGGCGCCGCGGTGGAGATATATTGAACTCCCTCGCCTGGTATGCAGAAGATCATGGGTTCGACCCCGACCATTTTTGAAGTTTTCATGTTCTCGCCGTGGTCGTGTGGATTTTTCTCCGGGTCCTCCGCTTTTGCCCTCGATATTGAGAATCAAATTGTGTTTAGAGTATGTGGCTGCTAATAATGTCCACGTGATAAGCCATCATTTGTGATAGCCAGATCGTTTCTGAAAAAAGAGCTATACAGCCTGATAAAATAAAAAAAAAATAACATTTATACTTTAAAATAGCTGAGTATATGAAAATAACGATTACAACTTGTAGCGTGCCGCAGAGTATTCGTTCACTGTCGAAGAGAGGTAACGACTCGGGCTGCAAGGAGGAACCACAGAAGAGTGGGAAGGCAGCTAGCCAGTCGTGAGCCTGCGCCAACCATTGCCCATGCTCTGCGGTCCCCTATGTATCAAGATGGTTTTCGGCCAATTAGTAAGTGTTTATATGTGGGAGGAAGCCGTAGCATCCAGGGATCTATCAACCCTCGCCTCCACCGTGCTGGGTTAGAAGCACGTGCCGTCACGGCCCAGTGTTTAATTCGCGATATTGACACCACCTTTCGTGTTACTCAAAAGAGGATTGTGTCGAGTGGCACGTCATGTGTGATGTTTGATAGATGACGTCACGCATCGCATTGGCTGCGAAGGTTTCTCCATTATCATGAATGTTTTATCGCCAGGTTTTTGGGTGACTCTTTAATCAACTTGCCCGATTTTCTGGAGGATAAATCACGAATGGACACACAGGACGGGCAAACGAAGAGAGCTTTCAACCTGAGTTAAAATGAGCTTTACAAATATATCATGCCGTTCTCACCATTGCCAAGTCTGAGTTAGGATCTGTGGCGAAACACCAACATTACTATATTTGACCCCATGTTATTCCGATTTTGCCATTAGCATCGCATAATGAGAAGAAATGCCCGTGCGAAATTCTCACGGAGCTGTGCAACCCGTGTTCAAGAACTGATTCTGATGTCCCTTCGATCATCTCTTTTTATAATAATCCATAATAAAGTTTTTTGGTTAGATCGCGTTATTTATAAATGTGTCATAACCCTCCACCACCCGACATGGCCAATCAGCAAAAAAAGTGTCACGTTGACAAAAGACAAATAGTTCACAACTTTAGCCCACCGGTGTGTTGAAGAGTGAAACCACAACATTTACAATTTTTGAGTACGACGTTTCGCTGGTAATTGCATCCAGCATCATCGGGCAATTCGCCAGACACATTTATAAATAACGCGATCTAACCCAAAAAACGTTTATTATGAATAATATTAGTCGCGAAAGAATACGTATTAACCTGATCATCTCTTTATGGATGACAGGGGCTAGCTGCGCTTCAACGTTTTCCTTGCTTCAGAGAGGCTCCAAAGGCAGTCAAACTTCCGTCCGTAATTATCGGAGCTGGATTTTTTTGCTGCTAAAGAAAATATATATGTTGAACTTCTTTCGCACCGTACGTGGCCAACCGCGCAAATCGGAGGTGCGAAAAGTAGCCGCTTTCCCTGAAAGTCGTCGGTGACTGGGATGGAACCCCTGCGTGTAATGGCCACTTATTGACAATTTCGGTTTAATCACCGGTTGCTGAAGCACCGATTTGAATCAAGGACCTCGGTAGTGGCAGCTCAATGCTTTCCACGAGATACCCGAGCACCTCGCTGTAAACAACAGCAAGAACCACCCAACAACATAATTGGGCAAATTGTAGAAAGTGGAGGCTGTCAGGAATCGCTATGGGAGGTGAGCTTGCAGCTGCCGGCGCAATGAAGGGAGTTTAAAAAAAAAAAGCTGTGCTTTTTTTGCCGAATTGAGCTGCACTCGGGAGAGCCAGAAAGCGCGGTTACAATTCACAACTCAGAGCAAAATGATCGCGGCCGTAGCTTCAACAATGTCTCGCCGGCTCGCATAATTGTGAAAAAAAAATATTTTTTGGTGCGCGCCGTGCATTGCTCATGGGGCTGACTTGAGCGAGAACGGGCTCGCACCATTGCACGTGCGATAGAAACTAAGAAGGCTACGATTCGTTGGCCAATTTTTCGTGAGGCTGTTGTTTCTGAAATGCGAGACGCAGCGCTGGTGACGCTCGGTCATAGGCGGCCAATGACGTGCAGCAATAAAAAAAAAACACAACGATTAAACGTTTCACGAATGAGACGCTCAAGATATTAGGACCGACACAATATTAGGCTTGTTTCAGCTCGTAAGAATGGTCTGTGTTACATACCTAATGCATCATTACATTAGGTATGTAATGATGCATAAACTAACGTAATTAACGTCAATTACTTTGCTCATGATACACGCATCGAATCGTGCGAGCAAGAATCAATCATTTCCAATTTGCATCCAGTGCATAATTTGTAATTCGTCCGAATGACCCCTGCTGGCACTTTACATATTAATATTATTACACTTGCAGATCACCACTGAGTCTCAAAACTCATTTGCACGAGGGTCTTGCAAAGTTTTACAGCGTAGCGGGTGTGCAATGTTGCTGAGTGTTATCCCAATTGAGCCATTTGCAGGTAATTTATTTTTTTTAGCATTGGGATACTTTGGCCAATTCCAGTTACATTGTAATGGTTTAAAATTGTTTTGGGCCATTGGAGAAAAGCAGAATACCGGGAGGAAATAGAGTGAGATCTACAATGATAACATGGAAATATTCCGACAAAGCATTGAAATTCAAAAATAGTTTTCAATTCGAACATTATTAGAATTCACGTAAGTCACTCAGTCGTTTGAGAAAGGCTATATTGTGTGTGGATATATATATATTGAAAATTGAATACCTCGACGGGGTCTTTCATGCAACCTCTTTATAGCGTATAGGACCCAGTCAATGATTAAAACTTCAAAAATAATTTAACTGCACCGATCTCCAGGGCAAAAAAAAACGGTTTTGCAGTTCTTCCGCCGCATAAAGGGGCTTCAATCTCCCTACCCTATCCATTTACGCCCACCGAGAACTGACCGCAACAGAAAGGGGCTTTATCACCGACTCCAACAATGCCTGTACAACGGCTGTATTTCTCTCGTTCATCAATACCCGGCACGCCGTACGCCCAGTGAGCAACAAAGCCGCAGGGTCATGCTGTGCGCGCTACACGGCCAAAGCGATTGGTTCGGAGCAATAAGAGACCGCGGGCGCGTTGTCGAGGCCGCACGTGTCAACCGGCAAGGGCGTTACATGGCGCGCGTCTCGACAAGTGCGCTGCAGATGCTCGCTAGGGAGGGCAGGCGGTTCTGTAATAATTCTAGATTTGAAGCTTTCGTGACTGCAAGGATTCATATTCTTAGGTTTTTTCGGTAAAGGCTTGTGTTGCTTCCGAAACGTCGTGAATTTTTGATTTGTTTTATTTTACTTTTATTAATTTAAATGTTTTACCTACGTGACTTTACCGAAAAAACCTAAGAATAAGTTCTGTAATACATATTTTTTTTATAATTCATTTGTTTCCGGGCGCCTCTCAAATCTCGCACATGGGGCACACCCACGCCCGCGAGCATTCGCGGGTCCCAGAGGCCCGCAAACGTCCGAAACTAACGTCCTGCTCGAGCTACGGCAATGGGGCAGAGAGTTGGTGACGACGGAAACGAGAAATGATGCGCCCGAAGTTTCATCCCTTTGGGTTTTTTGTCATCGGGGGGGGGAGAGGTGGGGGAACCTGTTTGTCATGTGTGACAAGCCCTGTCGTCAGTGTGTGTCATGTGATTGCCATGTATAAAGAGCACCATATGAGAGTGTGTACCATGTGGTTGTCATCTATGAAGAGGTCTTCCGTCAATGCGTGCCATTTTATTACTATGCATGACAATCTCTCTCGTGAGTCTGTGCAATGTGATTACCATGTATGACAAGCCCCGTAGTCAGTGTGCGTCATGTGATTGGCATGTATGACAAGCCCCGTAGTCAGTGTGCGTCATGTGCTTGGAATGCATGGTAAGCACCGTCGTTAGTGTGCCTTGTTTTGGGCAATCATCCTTGTTCATGGCACAGAATGCAAGGAGGGTCATTGCCCAAATGTCGACTATGATATTTTTGTCTTTTAAGGCGGTGCTGTTGATGATTGTGTCGAGTTGTTTCTTCGTCTTAATTGTCCTTACGCACCACTGCCAATGCAGCTTCATCAATTAATAGTCATGATTACCTTTGGATGTTGCACTTGATGGTTGGATATGTAAGGTTGGGAAATACGTCCTACGTACACATATACATACGTACCTTCCATTTATATATTTTTAAAAAAGTAAACCGTCACTGCAATAGAAATTTATATTACATAAAAGGGTGTATGCTTCTCAGCAGGATATGTCGGGCAAATATTATTTCATAAATTATCAAATTCTGTTCAACGAGATTCGGTGTGTTTTATTTAAGCGGATGAAAGTCTTATTGAAAAGCACAATTTATCTTCAATAACGAATACATGGGGAGTCATTTTAACAAGGAGCTGTTACTATTTATTTCTTCATACCAATTTCTGTCGTGTTATTTGAGATATTTGGGCTATTGACTATGATGTCGGTAAGGTGTAGAATTTTGACCGTAAATGGCGTTCACACGGACCCCTGCTTCAGCAAAGGGTGTGTCAGGTTCTTCAGCCGGTGATTTTTGCCGAACAGATAGCGTAGGTTCGTAATGCCCTGGGAGCAATAGTGGACAGCTGCAGCGGATAATACCATTCGCTGCATATCTTTTCAGTGATTAGTGCATTACCACGCGAACATCCCTCAAGGCATCCCGCTGCCTGAGGATTAGCTTGTTTTGCAACGCAAAGAACAAACAGATCCTCCATCATTGGCCTGGCACGGCTTGGGATGAACAGATCTGTATAGTGTGACTCAGGGGGAGGGGCGGTGGATAACACGACCGAGCGGGAACACGTTTGCTGTTCGTTCCTACAGAGGTTCACAGTTCTAAGCACAAACGGCTGCCCTGGTTAATACTGCGGCTGTATTGACCATGAAATGCAGCGCCATCTGTTTCGAGGTGGGTGTTAAAGGTCCCGTGATGTTATGCAAAAAGGCTACGAGTGCCCGCGTTGCGATTCGAATTACTTAATTGGATTATACCACAGAGCAACTTCGCTGCCCCCTACTGGCAGACGTTCATTCGACTGTTTTAGGATAGATAGCCTTTTGGGCCCTGAGAATGGTACCGGATGCGAAGGTGTACTAAAGATTTGATTTGCTTCAATGAGCGGTCTCTAAGCATTGCTTTAGAAGTAGCATTTATTTTTGCTGGGCTCTGCCGGCTCGCTAGGACAATTCCTTCCCCCCTCCCCGCCCCACCCTGTGCGTCTGTTTTTATTTTTTGTCATTGTGCATCGTCCGGAGTGGCTCTGCGGCACAAGACAAGCAGACCCTGCTTGGGTGCCGGATCGACCGAGCGTGAATCGCCACGAATTTCACCGCGACTCACGAAAAGCAAGGACCACGCGCGGCGAATCTCCGATCGGCGATTTCGTCGGCGCGTACACTTTTTATGGCGTGAGCTCGCGCAGACGACATGAAGCGCGGACAACCAATTTCGGACGGTGACATTAGTGGGTGGGATTTTTTTGTTGTCTTTTAAATAGGTTTTTTTTTTATCTCACCTCAACACGAGACTGATACAAGCCATCCTCCACCCCCTGTCCCTGGTCACCGGACGAAGGGGGCAACAGAAATTCTGGAAATGGCCAGCCAGGGTTTAACATGTAGGAGGCTTTCGTGACCAATATCATCCATAATAGAGTTTTTTGTTGTTGTTTGGGATTAGATCGCGTAAATAGCTGTCTGTCGACTGATGAAGCTAGTTGTAATTACTGGTGAAACGTCGTACTCAGATTTTGAATATTGTGGCTTTGCTCTCCAACACCACCGGTGTGCTGTACTAGTAACCAATGGGCACGTTCTGTTTACGTGACAAACCTCACTAATTGGCTACGTCGGGTGGTGGCGGGCTTACAGACACATTGATATAGCCAGCCCGAGTTGGGACGCGACACATGTGCCCAACGGTGGTGGTCAGTGGGGCCGGGGGGGGGGGGGACTTTGCTCACTGCCACGCCCAGCCACGTGGGGCACCACGTGGGGTGACATGGAGGGTTTATATGGGGAGGGGAAATGGGTTTAAAGGTGACGATAATTAATATCTCGAGGGAAATAAAGGGGGAGGTGGGGAACGGCTGGGTTTTTCTTCTTCGAGAAATTGTTCTTGCGTGTGTTTGTTTATCCCTCACCCGCACCTCCCATTAGCATGGTGGGCTACGTACGGCGCAGACGAAGTTCAACATGCAGACATACATACGTGTACTGCGCGCAGCGTACATTTCCAGAGGGCCAAGCAGACGGCACTCATTTTTCACTTGTCTGCTGTGCCGTTCACTTGAACTTTGAGTCTCAGCGGGGGTAGCTCTGTTCCCTTACACTGCGTGTCGGTCGCTCCCCAGAGCTCGCCAGCCACCTGGCATGTCAATGTGCTGAAGTCAAATGTGATGGGCGAATAAGGCGCACAAGCGGGAGATGGTATCTTTCTGCAACACTGTGTATGTGGCTGCATGCACTGGTGTGTTCATTCTAAACTAAATTAGTTTTTTTTATTTAACCAGGTAAGGCCCACACTGAGATACATATATATATATATTTTCAGAAGAGACCTGGCCACAAATGATAGCACAACGAAGTGGCTTATCACGTGAAAATTTGTAGCAGCTAAATACTCCAAACGAATGTTCATTCTAAATGTGGAGAGCTGGAAAAAACGGAGGACGTGGAGAAAATCCTGTTGACCACGGGGAGAAATGCTAATTCCAAATATACAGGCATCAGGGTCGGCATTAAACCCACGACCTATATACCAGGCGAGGACATTAAGATCTTGCCACCACTGGGGACACGGTGGAGGATAGGTGGCTGAGGAAATGGGGGCATTTTGCTGGCACCGTGGAATTTCTGCATTCGAATAGAGGAAACCGCCTGTTATTAATCCAGTCGATGGTCTCAATCTGATCACCCACACCAATGGCTGAACAAGAAGCACCTGACACATTAAACTTGGGTATTCACTCACTTTGGGGGAGAAAAAAAGCAAGCTATCATAATATAGCTGTGTATTACTTGTTTTGCCACTAACCTCTGTATGGCAGGGTACTTTATAAAGGCCAATATCCCTTATGGGATAAGAGAAAGAAAAGGTCACTCAGAAGTACTTCTCTGATATCAACTTTCATGGAACATTTTCAAAACTTGATGTGATGGCTCTGTGACAATACCAAATAGGCAATTTGGGTCCAATTAATATAGAAATTGCATTCAATCTTTTGCAGAATTCCACTATTTATTATATTACGAAGGATGCCTGTAGTTCATTATATTAAAATCTAGAAAAATAAAGCTAGATTACTGCTCAAAGTACTCAGCCACATACTGCCTATTACTTTGATAATGTTTATAACAATGTACACAGCCATCTGTAACTGCCCTGCTGGGCGAAGGTTCCCCCGTGTAATGTCAGTTGTGGGGTTGTTTGACCATACTTGCCTGCATTGGCAAGTTTGGGTTCGTGAAAAGGGAGGCCCTGGACCAGTTCAAATATGTCTTAGGAACTCTACCTCGACTGCATCGTCATCATCATCATCATCGTAAAGATGTTCATCAGAGCATAAGCAACATGAGTAGCAAGAGTGGAAAGCTGTTAGCATGTATTGGCTATGCCAAAGGCCTGCCGACTTTGGCCGCATGTGGATTTCAAAGCAACGGAATACGTGGCATCGCATGTGAAACATCGCAATCTTGCCAAAAAAGGCAGAATGGTTGGAACTGCGATATAAATCGAGCAGCTTTTGACTTTACAAACGGTGTGTGTGTGATTTATCTCCACGGTCACTTGCGTGGTCACTGCATAGCGCACTTTCAGATGCGCTTCTGTGGCCGTCTGGAATGCTCTTCCTTCCGATATTAGGAAGCCACTTGAGCTATGCACTTTAAAATCTAGATTGAAAACTCCTTTTTTAGAACTGCTTTTTGTGTTTAGTTTGTTGTCCTTCCCCCCTCACCTCCAATTAAACGGTTGGCTACTTACGATGCGAAATAAGTTCAACAGACAAAAATTCTACACCACACAATACAAACTACACGACACTATAGACTACAATACACTGCACACAGCACTATGCGCTACAATACACCACACCTATACACTACACTGCTATGCTAAATAGAAAAATAATTTCTTTAGATCTGCTGTTTTGTGTTAAATGTGTTCACCTTCCCCAGCACCTCCTACACACGGCGTGAAAGAAGTTCAAGAACATACAACATGCGTGCTCTCTGAGAACGCCACCGCGTGTTTCTGTACACATGGGGCACAGTGGCCTGGACACACACCGTGACACAGTGGGAGCGTTTTTTTTATTTAAATAATGGAAATAGACTCCCGTGGAGAGAAGGAATCACCTCATTCAAAACTGCATTTAAAATAAATTTAATTTACATACTCGGTGGGAACCTGCAAAACACGAGTGTCTGCGCCCAGCGGGAGAAGAGACGCTCATCTTTTGATTGAAGAAAAAAAAGTTTCCCATCAAATGGCCAAAAGACGTATGGGTCGCAAAGCACTGATCTCTTGCTACGCCGCTTTAATCCAGCTACAAAGACCGCGCCTTGCATTTTTTATTATCAGTTACCGGCTCAATTAGCTTCAATCTCTGTTGAGAAATGAACAAGAAGGACTCGGATGCTGCATGTGGTTAATGGTTAGCAAGCTCGCTGGACTTGCAATCTAGCGGTCGCCAGTTCGGCGTCATCTCTCAGCATGGCGCTTGAAACGGTGGAACAAGTTTCATTATTCACCCACCACCACTGTCCACCCAGAAGTACAATACATAAAAATGCATGTATGTTGAAGTTCTTTCGCACCGTACGTAGCCAACCGTGCTCATCGGAGGTGCAGGGGAAGGACAACAGACTAAACACAAAAATCAGTTATAAAGAAATTCGTTTCCAATCTAGATTGAAAAGTGCAGAGCTCCAGTGGTTTTATAATATTGGAAGGAAGAACATTCCAGACAGCCGCATAATCGCATCTGAAAGCGTGCGATGCAGTGGCCATCGTTGTTCGATGGCTAGCCAAAAGCCATAGTTAGTTGATCGGCAGGTTGCTCGTCGCGGGGTAAAACGTGGGTAGACCTGCCTCTTCTAAGACGTCTGGTCGGTGTGGAATAGTAGACAAATGCGCCCTTGGAGGGGCTCTCTAAAGCTCCCTGAAAGTGGAAGCCCTTCTGCTAGCAGTGGCGTGAGCGGGCAATTGCAGCGCTGCGCTTTAACCCCTTAACAACAATCTGTCTGCTGCAAACACAGTGTACTATTGGTTCTCAGTTGTAAAAAAAAACGCGCGTATAATGCTAAAAAATACATGGGTTTGATGGAGCAAAGCAAGTTGTACTTACGTGCCAGTACTTAATTTGTGTTTCGATTATTTACCTTCTAACAAAAAATTGTCCACGTCTCGCACCCCCAGAAGGGGCATCTCACACCCTCAGGAGGTCCGTGCACCCCAGGTTAAGAACCACTTATCTAACGTGTGAAAATGCACTCATTTCGAGGGCAATTATCTGCACGTGTTATTAATTAGGCAAATTGAAGAAGAAAAAAACACTCTAAATTAAGTGTGACACTGGGATGGACTACTATTGATTTGCAGCTTTCGTGGCTGCAGGAATCCATACTCTTTGGTTCTTTCGGTAAAGTCACGTAGGTAGAAAAATTATAATAGATTACGACGTTTAGATCACCACACAAGCAACCAATCCCACCTGAAGACGGTTGCTTGCGTGGCGATCGAAACGTCGTGATCTATTATTATTTTTCTATCTACGTGACTTTACCGAAATAACCAAAGAGTATGGGATGGACTGTTTATATATATATATTTTAAAAAAATCTGTCTACAGCAATGATAATAATAAGGATTTTATTTTTGAACTAACCCATGTGGGTGATGAATTTGGGGGCGTGGCCCGTACGTTTTCCAGTGAATACCAATGGGGAGGCCGTGAATCTCAACACCATCAAGCTTGTTCGGTGATGCAGCCCTGTGCCATTGGCTCGTGAAACTCAGAGCTGCTGGCGACTTTGGGTCATGGTTTATGTGCAACGGACATGATGAGATTGATATGTGTGTTAATAAACTTCACCACACTGGTCAATGCTGCGGTTGGTGAAGATGTCTCGCGGTCAAAACAAAAACTCATTGCGTTTTTGCCACGTGGCCAAACCTCATTGGTAGTTTTCCTGCAGTGATAATGACAATTACTTAAATAAAAAAACACAACAATAAAATTATACGATGAGCTAGACTGATGACCAATTAATTGTCTAAAAGCTCGACCCCGGCAGAGATGGAGCGATGAGATTAACTCATGCGCAGGGGGTGACCAGGATTGCAGCCTCGCAAAATCCCATGGGTGCTGGTGATGACGTGTGGAGCATCTTCATCCAGTAGTAGAGATAAAATATCTGATTATGATGGAGAAACGGTAATCGGGATTATTTGGGAATCTCAAATATTTATTTTCACTACATGCATTGCAGCTCCAATTGTTGCCCCAATAAAAAGTAAAAAGTTTTAAATTGGCTGCTAGATTTCTCTAAAACACCCAGTAAAAACAGAGCAGGTCAGTGTAGTCATTACCAGTGGGGATTTTTGGAAAAAAGCATTGATCATAGCTGGCAAGTGGAGACACTGAAAATGACGCTTCACACCTGCCAAATTTCTGCGGAGGAGGCTGATAAGTTAGAAGTTCGGGAGATGTCCTACTTGCAAATGGTTCCCAGTCGTTATCACTTAGAATACAGATCTGCAAAGTTCTCCCACACAGAAGCCACCCTCTCCCCCCGCCTGCCCTCCCCCTCCCCACTTTGGAGTTCAATCATAACATAAAATCTAGCTACTGACTCATTCACTGAGCCTACTATTTGTGCACTCCTGTGTTTTGAAAGGTTACTTGGCAGCAGCATAATCGGAATTCATGTCTCCTTGCACACACTAACATGACAGTTACCACCTTAACACATAGAGGACTGCAGAAATATAGGCGATCGTTGGCGCCAGCTCTACGCCAACTCATTGCGTGGACATTGCCTTTCCGCTCGTCTGTGTTTCCTCGTGACTCTGAGTCGTTCGCTCTCTCTCTCTACGCGAGTAAGCGAATATCGTGTGGTGCATTACAAAGTATTATTATTATCCTTGTTGAAGTGGAGCAAAATGTCCGTTAATTTCTCAATCCGCTTGCCACGGCAGCATGCTGAGTAGTGGCGGTCAAGACCTCCCTTTCTCTGGGGACAGACTCCAGCACCACTACACTATAAACTACTATATATTATACACTACTATGCACAGACTCTAGTTCTTCCTGGGGAATTCCCAGGCGTTTCCAGGCCAGCCGAGCGACGTCGTCCCGACAGCTGCGTGTCCTGGGCCGGCCCCGGGGTCTTCGCCCAGTGGGACGTTGCTGCCCAGTAGAGTTCGATCGGGAAGAGCAGCGGCTCGACTCTGAGGGTCTCCCGAATTACCGAGTTCCTCACCCGATCACGGAGAGCGAGCCCGGCAAACCCTGCAGAGAAACCTCATTTGGGCCCCTTTTACACGCGATTTCATCCTTTCGGTCATTACTCAAAGCTCATGACCATAGGTGACCATAGGTGGGAATGTAGATCGACCTGTAAACCGAGAGCTTTGCTCGAGAACTCAGCTCCCGCTTCCCTACCACGGAACGATGCAATGCACGCAACACTGCGGACGCTGCACCGATACGCCGGCAACATGGCGCCGTCCTGTGGGCCCACCATCCACAGGACAAAGGGGGCGGAGCGGGTGAAATGCCAGTATGGCAGGGACAGGGATGGTCTCAGACGGACTGGATGGTGCTGATGGAGCAAAAATGCAAAAATCAAAAACACCCCCTAATTTTTGTCCAAAATGTCGTGCGAGCTGCCTTCAGGCCATTTACGAAAACGTCGGGGAGGCGGCGGGACACGCGGGAACACCCACAGCGGCTGGACATCTGTGAAAAAAGAGCTTGATAGCTCATCGAATACCTTCCAGTATACATACTGTAAATATTCTGATTCTGGCTGCGCCTTTGGCTGTTCACGCTCCACAGTCGGAGCTTCACGTGGCCTTTTTTGCTCGAAGATCCAAGCTCCCACCACCACCAGCTCGAATGTGTTTTGCTCTCTTTCAACCTGGCCGTGATTGTATTGCCGCACGCGCGAACACACACACACACACACACGGGTGAGCATAGTCTTCCATTCGAGTAATGTACGCTGTTACATCAAAGTCCGGAAGATGGCATCCTCACGTGCTGCCAATGTAAAATAAAGGGTTAAGGTGCAGGCCCTGCAATATCTTGATCGTGCAACTGCTGGTTGGAAGGGTTTCCACTAGAGGGGGGCCTTAAGAGAGGCCCCTTCTAGAGGATTGCTTTTGCTTGCTCTTAGAGGCCGTCCATGAATGAGGTCACGCCCTTTTGGATTTTTTTTACCCCCCCCCCCCCGTTACACGACGTCATAAAAAGTCAGATCCCCCTCAAATATGACGTCACAAAGCTCTGCTCCCCCCCCCCCCCCGAAACCATATTTCCATTTTGAAAATAAAACATGCTTAAAATCGCTTTAAACTATTGTCATTGTAGTGCATATCAAATGTGGCGCTGCACTCTGATGTTGTAGGAGTGTTGCCATAACAATTCTATACTATTATTTTGGGATGTGACGTCACGTTTCTCAACCCCCCCTCCCTCGTCACACATCGTCACAAATGTCTGACCCCCTCCCCCCCCCCCATGTGCGTGACGTCATTTATGGACGGCCCCTTAGTCGCTGAACAGATATCTCGGACGAGGTGGGAGTTCCCACACTTTACCCCACCACACGCCACGCGACTGTGCTTTACCCAGCTGGGTGGATGGACACAGGCGGGGGGGAGGGGCGGGGGGGCTTAAGACAAATGCCCATTGTTTCACCTGCCATGCCGGGCGATCGAAGCAGACCCCCTCTTTATTTTCATCGTACTTGCCTCCATCAATCCTCGGCACTTTATTTCCGTGGGCGAGAAACCCTCGCCCAGTGCAAACTCTAATTCAGACGTGTGTATATATATACATCATCGTCGCGCAAAAAGCTTTTCAACAATGACTGCTTAAGCGTAATCACTAACAGTGAGCGACCGTGTTTTGTTGAATGCGCATGAGACTATACGTAAAACATTTCATTTCAATATTTTAATTATCACATTTCAACCACCATTCTAAACACACATTTTGCGCCGTTAAATACAAGTGGCAGTCTTTAATGGCGAGCGTGGAAATTGTCCAAAGTGGGCAATGTCTTTTTGTTAAGCGATAAAAAAAAACCCTGAGTAATTGCCCTTACGTGGGAGCCAAGCAAAATTTTTTTAAAATTTTAGAAGTTAATGGACTGAAGAGAGTTGCTGCTGGCTTGCCAAAGTGGTGTGTCCCCAATTGTTTCGTTGTCCACGTGCACTGCTTTCGAGCTCTTGAGTCACGGTGACAGCGCATAGGAAAGGGAGAGAGTGTTGGGGGTGGGGATGGGGAGCCCACACGGTCTTCTGTCATCATCAGCAGCGTCATTTTACATCATCATCATCAGCACTGGTCTATACACAGCTGGATTAAGGCCTCCGCCAAACCGCCGCCAGCTCTCACGAACCTGCGATGTATTAAGGGGCCGTCCATAAATGACGTCACCCACCTAGGAGCGGGGTGAGGGGGTCAGACATTTGTGACGATGTGTGACGAGGCGGGGGGGGTTTGAGAAATGTGACGTCACGTCAAAATGCGCAACTTTAAATAAATACAGACAACACGTTCTACTTAATTAAATATACTTTTTAATAAATGTATTCTCCTACAACATCAGAGTGCAGCGACACATTAAATACGCGCTACAATGACAATAGTTTTAAGCGATTTGAAGCGTGTTTTATTTTTTGGGGGGGGGGGGGTGGGCAGAGCTTGTGACGTCATATTTTAGGGGGGGGGGGTTTGACTTTTTGTGACGCTGTGTTACGGGGGGGGGGGGGTCAAAAATCGTCCAAAATAGCGTGACGTCATTTATGGACGGCCCCTAATCTGCCTAAGCACCCGCAATTCCAGCTGGTTTCATTGTTCCGTCTCTTCCATCGACATGCTCTCGGAGCCCGTTCTCTTCTCATGGCTGCCACTCCGTGATTATTCTTAATGTTTTAGGCCCTTATCCCTTCTAAGTGAAGCCTTCTGCCCATACCTACTTACAATTTTATTAACAGTTAAAATGGTGTCGTTTACCTCCAACAATGATCTGACCCACGCGCTCTTCTGTTCATGTATCAGGACGTTGTACACGCTTGAATCTCTCTGTGGTTCTTTGCATACTTTTCGGTTTTTGTACTATGTTTTTCGTGAACATCCGCGGCTTTTTTGAACACGTACGACAGCAAGTCATACATCTCTGACCACATGATTCCCGGTGGCTACCCACGTGGCCTCTAATCCCAGCACTGTGGAGGCGGCAAGGCTTGGAGGATCATACAAATGTCGTCAAACTCCCTTCCCGTGGGCGTTGAGATTGCCATACCCTCGGTATGGCAGTACAGCAAACAAGGTGAACTCTACCCGTTTCACCTGTTTAGGATAGTGACTCCCCCTTTGCGCGCGTGAGTTTTCCCTCGGTCCTCCAGTTTCGATCCACATGCACTCATTTATTGGCCGATAACACCTAAATATATAGAGCTTAGACATTTGTTGTCACGAATGCCTCACTGGATGCTTGGAACACGTGACATGGGACCTGCGATGGGACACGTGGCGGACAAGATGGCGTTTGTATTATTCCGCTGCAGCATCATAGCGAGCAGTGCAATTAGAGTACGATACTTCTTTATAATGCATACCGTACCGTACATGAATCCTGTGGTCAAGCGTAGATGGTAGAGCCACAGGGGAGCGATTGGCGGACGATACCTCGATAAATTTGGCACAAATGGTGAAACCCGCAATGAAAAAACTCACGATGGCCAAAGTTTCAGTGTGTTATTTCGCATTGCATGCACATGGCACGTGGTTAACCCACTTTGTGTCTTCCCCAAATGTGGTCATTAGCAATTGTAAACTTGCATACAGCGGTTTTGGCATTTAATCTAGTCATGAATATTCATGGTGTGTGCTCTCAATTCTCCCTCTATTCCGTCCCTCGATGGCAATGACAAATTATATATTTTAAGCTTTTATATCTAGAAAAAAGTTTTCTCGTGAACTGTCCTCTTCCATTAATCAACTAATTGTAATGCCGCATTGCTCAAATGGAACTTTGTGCAAAGGCTTTGTTTATCATGAACTCATTTTCTTGGTTCCTTTCGGTAAAGTCACGTAGAAGGAAAACAATAAAATTAAAAATATATAAAACAATACAATTATCATGACATTTCGACTGCAACACAAGCAATCGTCATCAGGTGTGAAATCCACAGCAATAAAATTTGAAAAAAAAATAATTTAAAATTGTATTGTTTTATATTTTTATCATTGTATTATTTCCCTTCTACGTGATTTTACCGAAAGAACCAAGAATATGGATCCCTGTAGTCACGAAAGCTTTAAATAAAAAAAATGAACTAATTTGTTAAGATAGTCGAGTGAACCATTTGTAAGGGCCGCAATAAATATAATGAATGTCCTACGCACATGTACAGCCCGTTTCGTAAATCCACTGCTAGATGATACAATCCCAATGTCTTGCCGGTCATGTGTGTTATATGACCGTACTTCATCATGCCCGTCAGTGCGGCCTGGTGAATGTACATATGTATGTTGAACTTCTCTCACACCGGACGTAGCCAACTGTGCTAATCGGAGCTGCGGGGGAAGCACAGCAAACTAAATACAAAAAGCACGTCTAAACAAGTGAGCTGTCAACCTAGAGTATTTAAAAGTGCATAGCTCCAATGGATTCCCAATATCGGAAGGAAGAGCATTCCAGACGGCCGGAGTAGCACATCAAAGGCGCACAATGCCGTGACCATCTCTGTACAATGGTTAGCCACGAGATGTGAGGGGAAGTGAAGAACAACAATGGATACAATAATTGATTTTACCCTTTCTCGCAATACAACAGGTGTTAAGATGTTAAAACACCAAGCTGAAATATTTTTGCAAGGACTCATGTATACATTAAACACATTTACTTGTGATGAACTTGCAAGCAAAACACATGCTCTGGTAGTATATGCATTGTCTTTGAAACTGATTGGTTCACACCAGAGACAGCTTTCGTTAGAGCCTAGTCTCAAACAGTGTTAGATCAGAGGACGCAACAAGGCGAACAGCACAAAGACAATGCCACTATCAGGACATTGAGAGCTCGGAGTGAGCAGCTACATGATGGGACCTCCCTTGCCAATATAAAAATATAAGAAGAGGTTCTACCCTTTCTGGAAAAAAAAATTATGTTAAGTTGTTAACACGCCTTTTGGCGTCTTCTGGTCTAACACTGTTTGAGACTAGGCTCTAAAGAAAGTTGCCTCTGGTGTGGACCAATCAGTTTCAAAGACAATGCATCAAATACTGCCAGAGCACGTTTTTTGCTTGCAAGTTCACTACAAATTTACATGACTAATGCAGACATGATTGCTTGCGAAAGGAATCTGTTTGTTGTTTAAACATCTTAGCACCTGTTTTATTGCCAGAAACGGTAAAACCTATTCTTATATCTTGATACTGGCAATGGAGGTCCCATGATGAAACAACAAGAGATTTCACTCCCCTGCCCTCTACTGCCCACTATACCCACTGCACCTGTTTCTTGCACATGATGGTCACCCATTAACAGTGCTATCCAGGCTCACTTTTGTTGAGATTTTTAGATCTCACGAGATCAGGTGCATCTCGAGTGATTTGGTCAGAGGCTCCATGTATTCCCAGATAAGGTTCACCCAGACTCAGGACTCTATTTTTACAGGGCCCTGCATTCAGACTGTTCGGCCAATTCCTCTTAATGAGTGTGTTTTACCTACAGCCTGGAAACATTTGAACAAAAAAAAACCCACGCCTACGATGAGATAGTGATACAAATATCTGCACACTGGATGAATGCAGAGATTCTCAATAACGTTTTCTGGACTGTCATCTCCTAGCCACCTTGCAGCCGAATGAGTTCAGGAGCTTCAACAGCAACAATAAAGTCTCTGTTGATCCACCAAATTCTATCGCCTACAACGCGCTCGATCACAGTTGGGAGAGATATATTTCCAGGTGGCATCACAACCATTCACTCCGTCTCACTCGCATCTCCAATGAGCACGGTTGGCTACGTACGATGCAAAATAAAATTTTGATTTAAAGCTTTCGTGACTGCAGGGATTCATCTTCTTGGTTCTTTCGGTAAAGTCGCCTCGACGGACCTGGTTTTCACCTGAGGACGGCTGCTTGCGTTGTGGCCGAAACGTCGTGAGAATAATTTTATTATGTTTTATTTTTATTATTTTATTACTTCCCTTCTACGTGACTTTACCGAAAGAACCAAGAAGATGCAAAATAAGTTCAACATACATACATATATGATGGTGGTGGTGATGATGTTGATGGTGGTAATATTGAGGAGGTACCTGCATGATAATGAAGTGTGGTATGTTGACGTTAATGGTGGTGATGGGGGTAACGTGGCCGTCTGGAACACTCTTTCGATTTAAAGCTTTCGTGACTACAGGGATGTATGGTATTTCGTTTGTAGACCTTCCCCCGAACCTCTGATTAGCACGGTTGTCTGCATACGGTGCGAAAGAAGTTCCACATCCATGTAGATACACACATTCGTGGAATCAAACTATAACCGCTTTCCCAGCCATAGGAAAAAGAAGGCAGGTGTGGTTTTACGCATTGTTCTGCTGCGTGGATGTGCGTTGCTGTACTGCATATATTTCGATTACTAGTGTTGTTTCCAGGGCTGTACCGCGTTTGTGTGGTTTGTCGCGCAATGCCTGACGTTTCGTTCCATGTGCTGAAAATCTCGTTCCCGAAGAAGTTCCCAGACGCACGGAGCATCATGTCAGGCACAATGCACAGTAATACAATTCTAAGGCACACATTGGAGAGCCACACGTATCTTTGTTTTCCACACTGTCAGTGTAATTTTATGAGTCAAGTCGAGTCAATGTTACTTATAATTACTTGGTTGTAGCCTTCATGGCTGAGACCTGCTATCCATGGCAGTGCAGGAGGAATCTGATAAGGCTATGAAGCAATTTTTCACAGATGTCCAGTAGGGGTGGGTCAGCAAGTTACAACAACAACAACAACAGAATACAACAAAGGATACCAGAGTAAGATAGAGAATAGTTAAGCAAGTAAATACAAAATAAATACATATAGATATAGCATGGAAGTTCAAATTTCACTGGTATATACAATTTTCATAGATTTGTCAAAATCAAATGTAGGTCTGGGAAAGGCAGCAAAACAAATATAATAACAATTCAAGGCAATACATTCTTTCGTTTATTTTGAAAAAACATAGTTTAATGCCACAAAGTAGGTGGCCATGCCTTAAAAATATTTTGTGCAAAGACGACAAGTGCCTCTTCCGTCCTTATCAAGGTGGGTGCGAACCTCTCCTTTCATACAACACGTATGTATTATGCATGTTGAACTTCTTTCACACTGTACGTATTCAACCGTGCTCATCAGAAGTGAGGGGGGTGGAGGGTGAAGGACAATTCTAGATTTGAAGCTTTCGTGACTGCAAGGAATCATCTTCTTAGGTTTTTTCGGTAAAGTCACGTAGGTCAAAATTAATGAAAATAAAATAAAATAAAAAACAAAAATCACGACGTTTCGGAGGCAACACAAGTCTCCGAAACGTCGTGATTTTTGTTTTTTATTTTATTTTATTTTCATTAATTTTGACCTACGTGACTTTACCGAAAAAACCTAAGAAGGTGAAGGACAAATACATAAACACAAAAGCAGTTCTAAAGAAATGAGTTTTCAACCTAGATGATTTAAAAGTGCATAGCTCCAGTGGCTTCATGGGAATGGAAGAAAGAGCATTCCAGACGGCCACAAAAGCGCATTTGAAAGCGCGCGATGAGGTGACCGTTTTTGTTCGATGGTTATCCACAAGCTCCTGCGAGGAAAATCACAGTTTTCGTGATGGTTTATGCTCCTTTACGAGGTCTGCAAATTATTGTGGTTAATTTGTGGCAACCACTTGTTGTATATTGAGTGCAAAAACAATTAAATAAAATGTAAAATACATTAGTAAAAATGTTTTTGTATCCACCAATTATACACGGCCTTTATGATGCCGTTATTAAAGGTGAAACAGTTACTCTATCAACTCATTGTTTTGGGGTTGTTACGAATGCGAACATGCACCATGAATGCAAAAGCCCCATTGTTGCCCCTTATTTTTTTAAGTGCCTCAAAACGTTTGGTTTGGCCCATCACGACCCACGGTACATCGCATGCAATCATAGGACCTAAAATATAAAGGGGGGGGGGGTGGTTGGGGTGGTTGAGGGGGGGTTTGAGGAGAGCATCAAAATTGCATTTCAATTGCAGCAGGCAAATTTTGTCCGACGAACACACACCGCTGTTGTTTGAGAAATTAAATTCCCACGGTGATTTCCTCACCGACCAAACCCCGTAAGCAGCTATTCCGTTCGGTCATTTCTTCGGCAATACGGCACAAATGCGATGGAGCCAAAACCTTAGCTGTAGTTTATCAAATTACGTGCTCATGTATGCGCTCTTGGTCTGCACAAACCACCTCCCCAACATTTTATATATATTGCTATGTTTATTTGACCCTCTGTGGCCTGAAGCCCAATTTCATGCTGTGAAACTATCTGGCAAATGTTCCCGGGCCTCAAGGCACATTTACGAGCGTTTGGTCTTCGCGGAAAGTGGTAGGTAGCCGGGTTCCTACAGGGTTTGAAGAGAACCCTGCTGTTTTTCATTAGGTTCTTGTTGAGATGTTTTGCTGATCTCTGCCCGTCAGCTACTCTGTAACTTTAGCGCCTTGCTCTCCGAGGGTGTCCAAATCTGTATCTCAAAGCCACGACTATTGTCCAATGTTCACTGGTATGTCAAAACGATTTGCCTGTTTCGGGTGCTTAAATGCGTTGACATTCAAAAGCACCTTGCATCACAGCTCATCTGAAGTGTGCCATTGCCCCGCTGCTATTTAGCCAAGTGGACCCCAGTGGCAACTGCCCCTGTGCAGCACATGGTGTTATCTATAAAAAATATATTAAAGTCACAATCGAGATTCATGTAGCACCACTCATCGCACCCCCCCCCCCCCCCCACTGCAAAACACTTAGAAGAACTCTTATGAAAATATAAACTCGAGAATCAGTCAGGCTTTCCTCAGTGAAGTAAGTGTAATAATGTAAGGGGTAAATAATATTAATAAAGCAACTGCTGGATCACGACCTCCCTCCAAATCTGCCATCAGCTATTTAAATTTTTAAATAATAAACGATCAACTATTTGTATTTTACTATGAATTTACACTGAGCTATACAGTTATTTTATGATATGGGCATTTGTAGCATCAGCCAAATTCTCTAAACGCATGTTTCTAAAATGTGGAGGGGAAAAACCGGAGGACCCGGAGAAAAATCTATGCAACCATTGGGAGAACATGCAAACTACAAATAGACAAGAGGCATCAGGGTCGGGATCGAACCCACGATCTCCTGTATACCAGGCGAGGTAGTTAACATCTCACGACCGTGGCAACCGCGGGTTGGTGAAGATACGCGACAAGGGGAATGCACCTCACACATTTTGGCCATGCAGTCACTTGGGAGGCACACAGCACACAGCCCAATCACGTGGTTTATCGCTAAAAATGATGGTGAGAAAAAATGTGAAATTCATTTTTTAAAAAGTTCGGGAGAATTGCGTTTGGTAAGGTTGCACATGGGTTTTTGGTTTTCTTTTAGTTTGTTCCATGAAGTATCAGACACTCTCCTATAACCGACACGAAGGCAATTCAATTAAAGGTGTGTGGGGCAAGCTTGCGGAACCTTGTAGTGTTAAAAGGACTTATTCACAATCCACTTCATTGAAGCACAGCCCCCATGAGCAGGAATCTTGGCATGGCACTGTGTACGATTGGCGAATGTCGATGCTGAAAGAAAGTTGGATCATATAACTGGAGGGATCGGGTGATTCATTAAATGAAAAGCATGACATTGGCAGCAACGCTTTTGAAAATGTTTCAAGGCCTCATAAAAGTTAGAAATTTCACTTTCTCAGAGGTGTGATCTACACGCCGTGCAAGTGGGCACTGCATTGTGGGTATAAAGCAATGAATGGATTGCATGTTGAATCCTAGCGAGTATTTCTCATCATTAGTGTCAGCTTTATTTTACTGCATCCAGATAAAGGTTTCATCCGCATTGTCCGTCACTATACCTCACGGTCCTGCATTGCCACGATCCATCTCATCTCTCCATCTAGACGGTGATCGTGCAATGCAATTATTTTTTTCCCATATAGAAAGTGCTTGTAATAATTGCTTCACAACTTTGAAAAGGCCTTGCTTTTTTAGAGCTTGGATGAGCTGCGTCAGTTCCTCCAGTGTAACATTTTCTTTGCATAGTCGATGAAATTTGGGGATGTAAGAGTCACCTCCGATTAGCACGGTTGGCTACGTAGCGTGCGAAAAAAGTTCAACATACGTACAGCCACATCAGTAATTTTTCGAATCGGTCTCGTCTCCGTTGTTTTTTACCCCAAATAATTGAGGCATTATTCCAGAATGAGGGTACTGCATATCATTTATCAATATATATATATTTCTTATAAGAAAAAGTCCCGTCGTTTTAATTCCAAGAGCTGGTCCTGTTTATTTGAAAAATGCTCTTTGCACATAAGTTTTATTTTTCTTCAAAAATTGCTGCGGGTATCTCTTTAAGACACACAGCGTTAACGTACCGAAGTGAAATAAAATAGATGAAATTTAATTCCCTCACAAAAATATATAATAAAGTGTAATGAAGCTGCAAGTCTGGTGTGATAACCATTACACCGCGGGAATATCCAGATTTTGAAAATGATATGGATTTAAAAAGATAAAATAAGATAAATGGATCACACTTAATTCATGCTATTCTTTTAATGTTGTATTGAAACAAAGAAGAGACCAAGGGACGGATGTTGGCAGTGGCAAAAAAAGCACAACAACAACAAAAAACACCCCATGGTCAACCTAGTATCAGAATCAAAATCTGTATTTATAGTGGAGGAATCCGATGAGATATAAAGCTCTTTTTCATAGACGTCCACTAGGGGCGTATAAGAACGTTAAAACAACAAACAGTACATAAACATGATAGTAGTGCAAAGTACAAGAAAGGTAAAGAAATCACGCGAACATATACAAATAAAACGAAAACCATCCCCATCCGAACAGGCAAAGCCCTCTGAAGTATTAAATGCCGCGACTCTAAGCTTAAATGTACGCTCCAAGCCTGGGGTGTTTCATTCAGACGCTGTCTTTCCGACAGACCTGTTATTCACCTGAGGACGGCTGCTTGCATTGTGGCTGAAACGTCGTGAGAATTATTTTATTATGTTTTATTTTTATTATTTTATTATTTCCCTTCTAGTGACTTTACCGAAAGAACCAAGAAGATGAATCCCTGCAGTCACGAAAGCTTTAAATCAAAATATAAGTACGAACTTGTTTTTAAGAAGCGACCTGGCCTCAAATGATCGCTCAACAAAGTGGCCCGTCACTTGGACATTAATAGCACCATTAATGATTATCTAAATAATCTCAACGCATGTTTCTAAATATGGAGGGAAACCCCAGAGGACAAAAAAAACCCACGTGACCACTGGGAGAACTTGCAAACTCCAAATATACAGCAGGCGCCAGAGTCGGGATCGATCCTCCGTACTCCTGCATACCAGGCGAGGAAGATGACATCTCACCACCGTGGTGCCCCTTTAATAAATAAAATATGTAAGTTTAAATTGCATCATCAATTCCGAAGCTTCGGAAAGGCAGTAAAACAACAGCAAAAACAGTCCCTGCCTCAAAACAGAAACACACATAATGGCCGAACATTTCGCTAAATTGCCCCTTTTTTATCAGAGCGGAGAGCAGACAGGTGAATAGATCTGTAGTTGGTGATAACACTACGCTGCCATGGTCGTCTTTAAAACGTTCAGGTTGACAAATTAATCGTTTATAATTTGGTGGGGGGCGGAGAAACAACATCTAAGATCGATCAACAAAAAATTGTATTCGTCAATTTAAGACTTTTCAAGGCATCGCCGTATAAGACGCGATGCCCAACAATCTTTTTTTCACAGTTGGGAATTGATTTCATGACCCTGTTGCTGTGAGGCACAAGGTGTTACGCCTGCTATGCCATACAACCCGCCACCCAATACCGGCAGACTTTCAAAAAAGTCGCAGCGTGAAGTGGCCTCTGACATAGAGATGTCTCGTGCGAATTGTCACCTTAAATGAAGGAAACCAATGGCTGACTAGATGTGTGAAAAATATTGCCATGGAGGAAGGTGCGGGCGGGGGGCATGTTAAAGCAGCACTCTCCCCTTGACAAGTTGCTTACCTAACGAAGTTTGTATGCGAGCATATGTGACCATAATCCTGATGCATGCCTTCTTGGCCCCATTCTGCCGTGTCACGGGAGAGACGTTACGTTACATTCGGTGTGTTTGCGCTCCTCCGTGTCAATAATTGCTGTCGTGATTTTATCGTCGGAAACTCCGCTCGATAAAAGAGACTGCCACAAGTTGGTGATGCACGGAAACACCGCAGCTCGTTTGAAAAGTATTCTGCAAGCCATAACGTTGCCGCTGTTGGCACACTTATATGAAGATAAATAATACGTTAATAAAAAAAAATGAATCCGATAACTGAGAGGAGAAAAGAGCTTGTCATTTTGAATGACTGGACTTCTTTTTGGTATATGTTGAAGTAAGCAAGAGAAAACAATATACTCAATATATTATTTTGGAATGGGTCAAGTACAGTTACAAGAAGCTGCGAAAGACAATGATTAAGTACATAAGCAATTTGAGCAATAGGATGCAACTGAGAGCATCTCATGCAAAGTTACGAGGAAAATATAATGGAGAGAGCTAAATGGAAGGGATACCATGACTGATGACATATTTGAGAAAGGACCTGGCACACAGAGAAGAGGTATGTGCTCCAGATTTTTCAGATAATAACAAAAAAACATCTGCAAATCAGGCATAGATATGAAAATGTTTGGATGATTAAAAAATGTGATATCACAGGAAGCGATGTCACTTTCTAGAGCTTTCCACACCTTTCCTGTGAAAAGTCTTGTTACATGACGTGACCTTTGCTTACATTAGTTTGTTGAAATAAACATTATCACATCACAATAACTGTTATACTATTGGGAGATTATGAAATAAAATAGGCTATGGAGTAATATTATTTTTTTAAATGATTACATCTAGTGCATAAAAATGAAAGTTATAAAAAATGTAATACATCTTACTCTGAGAATAAATTGGACCTAAAAATCTTGAAAGTACATTATCTCAAAGAAATTAACTCTATTATATCTGCATGACTAATGTCAAAACCGATACAGGATTTGCTTGTTTTAAACCATTTTTTGTTGATAATATGCCCAAAGAGAGGGTCATTCGGCCGATGGGCGGAGTAAAAAGAACATTTCTTACGTGGAGAGACAAATAAGGGGAGAAGGCCGCATTTATTTAATCAACATTCTCCCCGTCTCTCTCAGTGTCTCTGTCTCAGTGTGGTTCCATCTCACTGTCTGAGTCTCCGTGTCTATCTGTTGCCTGTGTGTGATGTGGGTTCAAAGTTTTGATAATGATGATGATTATCAAACTTGAAACGAATACCTAAATTATGCTAAAATGTAACTGGTTACATAGGTCGGTTAACCAGAATAGAACCGTTTGAGACGGTTCCAAACCAATCACCTTAACTGTTTAACCTGAACAGAACTCGAAAATATATTGGTTCGACACCCTGTTTATGTATATATGTTGACCTTCTGTTGCACCATATGTAGCCAACCATGCCAATCGGAGGTGCAGGGAAAGGACAACACACTTAACACAAAAAGCAGTTTTAAAGAAATTAGTTTGCAATCTAGAGAATTATTTCAAAGTGCGTAGCTCCATCTTCTTGGTTCTTTCGGTAAAGTCACGTAGAAGGGAAGTAATAAAATAATAAAAATAAAACATAATAAAATAAAATAATTCTCACGACGTTTCGGCTACAACGCAAGCAGCCGTCTTCAGGTGAAGAATGAGACACTACCAAGCTAGGAGCTTATATATAAGCTGGGTTGGAGGTGGAAGAGCGCCTTAACAAAAAGAATGTGCATATGAAGAGGAATTTAGCATATTCATGGGAAATGCGTAGGAGGTGGGTGGGGGGGTTTCATAGTCATATTATGCCCATGCATTATGCAGGATCAACAGCACCAAGGGGGGGTGCAGGGAGTAGCATTAACAAAGGAAAGGAATGTTAATAGTATGTAGCTGCAGTTACTAAACAACCACGTAGAAAACTAAACTATAAACTACATAAAAAACTAAAGTATAAACTGCATAGCACCATCAGTGTACTTACTATACTCTACAATAAGCTGAATTACTAACAGTAAGTAATACATTACAATTCTACGTCGTAAAAATTATATAACATGCTTCCATCTAAACTTTATTCTCTTACATCACACGAGCATACACCGTACTATATACTGCCATAGATAAACCCAACATTAAATTATATACTGTATTGCTATAAACCACCTTATACATTGTAATATTGCACTATGTATTATTCTACTCACCCTAATGTGTATCACACTGCTATATGTTTACTATACAATTACGATACTATATATTACTTTGAACATTGTATTAAGCATATAAATGTTATACTATTTGTTATTATACACTGTACCATTGACCGTCGTGTCAATGGGTGAGTCGTGGGGGGAAAACTTGCAGCGGAGCAAAGAATCCATTCCCTGCGGAGAATACAATGCCAGTGAGTGGAACGCGGTCTGAAAGTCATCGTAAACGTGAACACAATCAGTTAAGATCCGAAATGGTTTATTACGTCCTTCCAATGATTGCTAAGCCAGAATCCATCTTCTCGGTTAAAATTGTCTCTGTGTTTGTATATGTGGATCGCCTCATGAACGAATCTCTCATGATAGCCAGATGGCTTGCAGAGAACTTCTGTCTTGGAGAAGTCAATGTCATGTGAGCCCACTGAGTTGTAACAGTGATCTGCCACGGCTGAGGTGTTTGTCCTACCGTGTTTCAGGTCTGCTGTATGTTCACGGATGCGGTCCGAGACATGTCGTTTGGTTTCCCCAATGTAACTGCTACCACAGAGGCAACTTAGTTTGTAGACGCCAGGGTATTGTATGTCTGGAACCACATCTTTTACAGACGGTACCAGATCACGGATTTTATGTACTGTGTTGAATCGGACCTGGATCTTGTGTTTAATCAGGATTTTGGAGATCTTTTTTGTGACCCCAGCAATGTAGGGTAAGGTGATGGTCTTGAAAGGCTCCTCAACAGGATCCTTCTTGATGGTTGGAGTGATGGCTTTGCGGATTGTGTAGTCGGAGTAACCATTAGCCTTAAGAGCTTGGCGTACGTGTTTGAGTTCACTGGCAATGTGTTCCTGGTCGGAGATGCATTGGGCTCTATGATATAGAGTCTTGATGAGGGAATTCTTCTGGGATGGATGGTGGTGGGAATCCGGTTTTAGGTAAGCATCCGTATGGGTGGCTTTCCTGTAGACAGAGTGGCTCATTGAACCATCAGGTCTCCTTTTGATTAGGACATCCAAAAAGGGTAGCTTGCCATCTTTTTCGACTTCCATGGTGAATCTGATGGCTTCCTACTATCGGAAGTGAAAGGATTCCGGGCGGTTGCAGAAGTGCATCTGAAAGCGTTGCCATGTAGTGACTATCTTTATTCGATGGTTAGCCAAAAACCGCTGCAAGGATGATCGTAGTTCGCGTGATGGTCTATGCTCCATGGCGAGCTCAGCAAGGTGTTGTGGGTCATTTGTGGCAAGCACTTTGTGTGCAATTAGTGTGACCGTTTAACGCATTCGTTCGGCAGCCAGAAGCCAATGCAGTGGCATGGCTCGGCTTCTGCAGTTGAAAAACAAACTGTCTCCTCCTGAGCCGTGCTGGGCTAGCTTGGCTAGGCTACACGCCTTGATCTTGCAGTGAAAAAGAAAAAACCTTTCAGTTTAACACGTAGGCTTTCGCGACCAATATTGTTCATAATCAACGATTTTTGGGTTTAACGCGATCTAAACCCAAAAATCGTTGATTATGAAAAAAACCTTTATAATGAATAATATTGGTCGCGAAAGCCTACGTGTTAAACTAAGTGTAAAAGATGCCGAACGAATGCGTTAAACGGTCGCACTAATTGCACACACACAGTGCTTGCCACAAATGACCCACAATACCTTGCTGATCTCGTCAAGGAAAATAACCCATCACGCGAACTCAGATCATCCTCGCAGCGGTTTTTGGCAAACCATCAAATAAAGACAGTCAGTACATGGCAACGCTTTCAGATGTGCTTCTGCGGCCGTCTGGAACGCTCTTCCTCTCGATATTAGGAAGCCACTGGAGCTATGAACTTTTAAATTAAGTTTGAAAACTCATTTATTTAGAACTGCGTTTTGTGTTTAGTTTGTTGTTCTTCCCCCACACATCCAATGAGCGTGATTGACTACGTATGGTGCAAAATAATTTCAACATACATACATACGAAATCTGTATGATATTCTTCTGATAATATTTGTTTAGTTTATTTATATTCATGAATTAAATTGAGATAAAAAAAATAGTTTGTTCCAAAATTTTGATCTTTTTGTCATCTTGGTAAATATGCTAATTGTATTCCATTAATAAGCTTGTAATTTTAAATCGGTTTCTTCTCACACACGAATACGTGTTCTTCTGGTCAGCATAGATCGGTTCCAGGACATTGTTTGGACGTGTCAGTGGGTGCTTAAGTGTGAAAGGTAATGGAACATATTACCTCCAGTGCTACTGAATAGAATCCGTGATTAAATTGTGATGTTGAAGAAAAGGTGCTTGTTTTTTTACGTCAGATTCTCTGCCCAATTCCATTTAAGTCTCGTTATCTGTGAGGCCAATTATTGCATCAGAGTAATTACTTTCGAGTTTTATACCGGAGCTTTTTACAAGGTAATGTTCTTAACATGGAAGATATCTTATGCAGACCCACGCAACCACACATGTCAAATCCCAATAATTAAAATAGCACATTCAGTGTTGAAACCAAACGCGTCAAACACTTATCGTGTTCAAAAAGCACTGGAAAGATGACGTTGGTGAAAGTGCAGTCATGCAAAGAACTCCAAGGAGAGCCTCTAAATGGTATTTTAGCCTCATCTTCCACTCTGATCAAAAGTCTTTAGAAGCGATGTGAGTATTTAGATTTGAAGTTTTCGTGACTGAAGGTATCTTTGGTTCTTTCGGTAAAGTTACGTAGGTAGAGTGAGGGAAAAAAGTATTTGATCCCCTGATGATGTTGTACGTTTACCCACTGACAAAGAAATGATCAGTCTATAATTTTAATGGTAGGTTTATTTGAACAGTGAGAGACAGAATAACAACAACAAAATCCAGAAAAACGCATGTCAAAAATGTTATAAATTGATTTGCATTTTAATGAGGGAAATAAGTATTTGACCCCCTCTCAATCAGAGAGATTTCTGGCTCTCAGGTGTCTATTATACAGGTAACGAGCTGAGATTAGGAGCACACTCTTAAAGGGAGTGCTCCTAATCTCAGCTTGTTACCTGTATAAAAGATACCAGTTCACAGAATAAATCAATCAATCAGATGCCAAACTCTCCACCATGGCCAAGACAAAAGAGCTCTCCAAGGATGTCAGGGACAAGATTGTAGACCTACACAAGGCTGGAATGGGCTACAAGACCATCGCCAAGCAGCTTGGTTAGAAGGTGACAACAGTTGGTGCGATTATTTGCAAATGGAAGAAACACAAAAGAACTGTCAATCTCCCACGGCCTGGGGCTCCATGCAAGATCTCACCTCGTGGAGTTGCAATGAACGGTGAGGAACTACACGGGAGGATCTTGTCAATGATCTCAAGGCAGCTGGGACCATAGTCACCAAGAAAACAGTTGGTAACACACTATGCCGTGAAGGACTGAAATCCTGCAGTGCCCGCAATGTCCCCCTGCTCAAGAAAGCACATATACATGCCTGTCTAAAGTTTGCCAATAAACATCTGAATGATTCAGAGGACAACTGGGTGAAAGTGTTGTGGTCAGTTGAGACCAAAATGGAGCTCTTTGGCATCAACTCAACTCGCCGTGTTAGGAGGATGAGGAATGCTGCCTATAACCTCAAGAACAACACCCCCACCGTCAAACATGGAGGTGGAAACATTATGCTTTGGGGGTGTTTTTCTGCTAAGGGGACAGGACAACTTCACCGCATCAAAGAGACAATGGACGGGGCCATGTACCGTCAAATCTTGGGTGAGAACCTCCTTCCCTCAGCCAGGGCATTGAAAATGGGTCGTGGATTGGTATTCCAGCATGACAATGACCCAAAACACACGGCCAAGGCAACAAAGGAGTGGCTCAAGAAGAAGCACATTAAGGTCCTGGAGTGGCCTAGCCAGGCTCCAGACCTTAATCCCATAGAAAATCTGTGGAGGGAGCTGAAGGTTCGAGTTGCCAAACGTCAGCCTCGAAACCTTAATGACTTGGAAAAGATCTGCAAAGAGGAGTGGGACAAAATCCCTCCTGAGATGTGTGCAAACCTGGTGACCAACTACAAGAAACGTCTGACCTCTGTGATTGCCAACAATGGTTTTGCCACCAAGTACTAAGTCATGTTTTGCAGAGGGGTCAAATACTTATTTCCCTCATTAAAATGCAAATCAATTTATAACATTTTTGACATGCGTTTTTCTGGATTTTGTTGTTGTTATTTTGTCTCTCACTGTTCAAATAAACCTACCATTAAAATTATAGACTGATCATTTCTTTGTCAGTGGGCAAACGTACAAAATCAGCAGGGGATCAAATACTTTTTTCCCTCACTGTATAACATTTAAGACACGTGCCCATCGTTTTAAATGCAACAGTGTAGCATTTATATTTAATTCAGAATACAATTCGAATATGTATACGTTTAAAATGTATATTTATATAAGAATATGTATTAATATTATTATAATTATGAGACCCCTTTTAGCGCCGCATTCTGCCCGGCAAATACTTTTTTCTGGCGAGGGGTTGGGGGAATGGTTGCTGAAAAAGACATGAAAATTAATATTCTTGGTTCTTTCGGTAAAGTCACGTAGATAGAAAAAAAAATTAAAATATTAAATTAAAATAAAAGCAAAAAACCCACGACATTTTGATTGCAACACAATGATGAAGACTGCTTGTGTTTTGATCGAAACGTCGTGGATTTTTCCTTTGTTTTTATAAAAAAAATTATCCTAATTTTATCATTTTTATTTTCTATCTACTTGACTTTACCGAAGGAACCAAGAATATAAATTTTGATGTCCTTTTCAGCAACCATTTCCCCCCCCCTCCCTCGCCCGAATAAAGTATTTGCCGGGCAGAATGCACCACTAAAAGGAGTCTCATAATTCTAATAATTTAAATAAAAGTTGTAAGTCCACATTATAATTCATAATAATCATTACACTTGAAACAAAGGCTTAGCTACTCACAGCACATGTCGGCCCCAAAAACAAAACATTCATTAATGTTTGCTCCGATGAAATTGTAAAGGGGAAAAAAATATTAATTAAGCTGCAACAGATTGAAGTTGCAATTATAATTGTGCCAATGGTAACGTGGCACCTTCATTTGGCTTGTGGGAAATATATATATATATCTTCTAAATTCATCCAAAGGGATTCATATACTCTTGTACATAGTTATTTTAATTAAATATACATGTGCACGTTAACTCGTATGAAGAGCAAGATAGCGGTTTTTCGCATACAGTGTATGAATGCACATTTACACGTTTAATCGTTGTATGCACTCCCTGCGATACATATACGCAGGTCCACGTACGTCATATACTTTATGCATCAGTGCAGCTCTGCTCATTCTGCTGCAGTGCAGAAGTGTTCCTTTTAGAGTGAGCTATAGACAGCCACTCTGGAGGTATTTTGGCCTACTCTTCCATGCTGTCGCCACAGTCGTGAGATGTTAACTCCCTCCCCTGGTATACATGAGGTTGTGGGTCTGATCCAGACCCTGACGCCTGCTGTATATTTGGAGTTTGCGGTGTCTTCCTCCCTGTGGTCGCATGGATTTTTTCTCCGTGTCCTCTGGTTTTTCCCTCCATATTTAGAAACATGTCTTTAGCGTACTTGCCCGCTTTAAATGTCCTCGTGATAAGCCACTTAGTTGAGCTATCATTTGTGGTCAGGTCGCTTCAGTGGGCCTTACCTGGTAAAATTAAACAAATAGCTTAGTGTGAATGCCTTTGAAGAGGTGAGATTACTGACACATTACCCTCTGTCATACTTCAGTTTAACACGTAGGCTTTCGTGACCAATAGTATTCATAATAAAGGTTTTTTTGGTTAGATCGTGTCAGTATAAATGTGTCGTAACCCTCCACCACCCGACACAGCCAGTAAGGTTTTTCACATAAACAACGCGCCAATTAGTTACTACTTTAGCCCACTGGTGTGTTGGAGAGTGAATCCACAACATTTACAATTTGAATATGACATTTTGCTGGTAATTACATCCAGCATCATCGGGCGATTTGCCATTGATTTTGTCATTTGGGAGACTCGGGTTACTCTTGCAAATGAGACTATATTGGTCTCCGAGCCTGGTTAAACTAATTAAACTTGGAACGATTAAATACAATTGAAAGATGGTAACTTAAAACGTAGGTAAAGCTCAAAGTAATTTTGAGTTCAATGTCATCGTATGTTGAATTGAATTCGGTCATTAAAAAGTCAGAATTAGATGAATTCATTGGCACGGACAATCTCATCGGGTGGTGGAGGGTTGATGAAAATATTTTTGGTGTAAATCTACCACGTGGCCCAACCCAAAAAAATGTTATGATCATCAAAATAAATTTTTATACATTCTGCTTATACCTCGAGATCCAATCCGCGCGAAGATGCACATTATCTAGGAAGAAGTTCCAAGAATAGTCTACAGAAACCTTATTGAAGTGACACAACATTCAAGCTTTAGCTGTTGCTTGGATTGCCAGGTGTGATTGGATGCATTTGTGTCATGTACTTAAAAAATGGCCATGCGAATTGCTATTGTGTAGCATTGTTGCAGAAGCAGATGTTTTCACGCTCAAACGCAAAACATACAAAACCGAACCTTGGCTTAGATTGTGAAATCACTGAAAGGTACTATTTACCAAAGCCTGGGTAGAAAAACTAGAGAGTAAATTTCGTGGACGAAGCGCTCTTCTTTTGGCTATATCTAAAAGAAAAGGGGTCTTTAAAAAATGATGGGAATTAAAACATCTTAAAATATTTATCAGCATGGTAATTTTCCAAGAGTAAGCTTTTGACGTGTGATCCAGCTATAGGCAAGAGTTTGCATGTGTAGTGGTGGTGTTGACGCGCGCCGACAGTGAGAGATCACAGGGCGGCGCGGGGTTGAAGAGGTAGGGCCCTGAGACCCCTAGTCCCGCTGTCCTTGTAAGGGCCGGGACCCTGTGTGGCTCGGAGGCGAGACTGTGGGACCCGTGGTCTGACGTCCATGTGGGACGAGGCTGTGGGACCCAGAGTCGAGACGGACACCCCAGCCGGGTGGGTTCCGAGAAGCTACGGGGCGTAAGAGCCCGTGTGGGTGTAGCCAGGGGAACCCCGTGGGTTAGGCTGCAGTTAGCCACCCGTGTAATATAAGTTGGTGTTAATAAAGAGTGTGCTACCCGTGAGGTCGTCTCCCGTCAAGTTACTACATTACACATGCATGCACCTTCTTCCTGCCTATACATCTGTGGCACGGAATTGGTTCTTTAATTGAAGGTCATAATTCACGTGGGACATATGAACGTCAGAAACCACTTTACACTGCGACCTCTTTGAGAAATTCTGCCATCGTTGGATGGCAGGATGGCGGTGCAGTGGTTAATACCTGTGCTTTTGCAGCAAGGAAGCCATCGGTGGAATAATATCTCACAAAACCAGGAAGGGGCGGGGGGGCAACTACATGTGAATGCCTTGTCTTGAGTGGTGCATTATCATTACACAAATGAAAAAAAAACTGGATTTGAATTCCCCAGGACAGCAAATACCCCCACTAGAAGATGAACCTCTAGGAAACTAGGACAGGTGGTAACCCAAGTCTCGATGCGTGCACCGATGCACACACACACACTCTGAAGACTGTTATAGTAATCAACACACGACTCAATCGTACATGCACATTCTCTGACGCATAGCTTTTGGCACATTTTTTTTACAACAAATTCATGAATATATATTTCCCATTTGTATTTAATTTAAGAGAGACCCCCGCCGAGGTGCAATGGTTAGCACACTGAGCAATCTGGAGGTCACTGGCTCAATATCCCGGTGTGACATTTGAAACAATGGGACGAGTTTAGAAAATGCCACCCCTTCCCCGGCTTCTGTCCATCCACCAGTATAAATGGGTACACCACAGTCGATTGCCAGGTGCCGTCTGGTGGGGTAAAGCGTGGGCGCTTCCACCCATTTCAAGACGTCTGGCCATTGTGGAACAGTAGCCCAAGCATCCTCCAGAGGGGCTCTGTAGAGCAGTGACGTAACCAAGCCATTACAGGGCTGCATCTTTTCCTTTTATAATTACAGTTGCCTTTTCTGTTGCGATGGCTCGGGGAGATATACACAGTATATACCATATGTATATATATATTCACAACGTGTATATATTAACGATTCATCTTGAACTATCGCAATGATGAACTATGATATCTTCTAACAGGGCTGAAGATTGATTTTAAAATTTCCACGTTCATTTTGATTTCACTCAGTGTGACATTTCCAGCAGAGCCCATAATCCTCCGATGTATATTTGAAATATAATGCACATCATGCTGCACAGACATAGGATGACCCTTGCTTCATATTCATCGCACTCCAGACCTTTTTCGCTCGGCAAGTGGGTCCATGTGTAATTAAAATGATCAAAATTCAGAAGTGGAATTAAAAACAGGGCTTTGCTGCCGAATCCAATGGGGTTACCCATATATTAACCTTTTTGATGAAATATTCCACCCATCAAAGAGATACAAAAAAAATTAAACAATGTTTGCACTTCATTGTAGAATAGTCAGTTTGTGAAATGTAATATCGTATTGTAATTATAACAAACTACGGTGTGCTTCACATCCTATTAAAAACGAAACTATCAAACTATTACAATTTGTATTAAACTTTAAACTATTTTTTATTTTACCAGGTAAGTCCCACTGAGCTATATAGCTTTTTTCAGAAGCGACCAGGCCACAAATGATAGCTCACCTAAATGAATTATCAGGTGGAAAAATTTCGCAAACAAAAACTCTACATGCATGTTTGTAAATGTATAGAGACAAAATGAATCTGCGTGACCACGGGAAGTAGATCCAAACTCCAAATATACAGGCATCAAGTTTGGGATCAAACCGATGCACTCCTGTATACCAGGCGAGGTAGTTAACATCTCGCCACCGTGGCAACCCAATACATCCAGTGGCGTCCTGTGGGATGTACTCACCACCTGTCAATAGCCCTACACCAGTGGTGTAAGCAGTGCCGGATTAAGATAGTGCAGGGCCTGTACCATATGTTATAAAGGGGCCCTAAATAAAAAGAAAACACACGTAAATATTAAAACTCAATTTTTTTTACCTGCAAAGTAAAGCAATTGCATTTTTTTTATTTGCTATACAGCCAGATAACACTACGTAACACATACTCTTTGGTAGGTATAAAATAAAGGTATAAAATAAAATCAATTAAATCACAACGTTTCGATTGCAACGCAAGCAATCATCATCAGGTCGGAAAACCACAGCAATAAAATTTGTTGCTGAAGTGGGAGAGAGAGTTGCCATGATAAGAGGTTATACAGGCAAAAAAGGGGGAGGAGCAAGGGGGGAGAGGGAGGGGTGAGAGTGTGGGGTAGGGGAAGCGCTGCGTGGACGCCAGGAGAGGGACGCGAGGCTGGGGTGGGGGGGAAGTTGGCGGGGCTGGGAGTGGGAGGCCGAGAGAGCTGGGGATGCAGAGGGGAACAAAATAGAGCTGTAGTACCCGGCAGATATGATAGACGACAACCACTACAAAGCAGTTAGGCTTTTACCTGGTTAATAACAGCCTTCCAATGATTGCTCAATTTGTATCCATCTTCTCGGTTGAAGCTATGTCTATATTTATATATCTAGATGGCTTCATGAACAAACCTTTGATAGTAGCCCGAAGGTTTGCAGAGTACCTTGGTCTCGGAAAAAAAACAATATCATGAGAGCCCACAGCGTTATAACAATGGTCAGCTACGGCAGAGGTATTGGTTTCAGATCGGCCTTGTGTTCGCGAACATGGTCCGAGATGTGTCGTTTCGTTTCCCCAATGCAACAGCCACCACAGGTGCAACTTAGTTTGTAGACTCCAGGATATTGCATGTCAGGAATGACATCCTTCACAGATAGGATTATATCACGGATTCTGTGTCCACTTCTGATTGGGACCATGTAGATAACATGACAGTCTCCTCTGCTATGGTCTTCCTAAAATCCATAAAGAAGGTACTCCACTTCGGCCCATCGTTTCCACTATCAGCTCACCTACAAGCTAGCCCGTTTCCTGTCTGATACCTTGCTTCCATCCACTGGCAAGACAACCTCAGCAGAACGTAACTCAGCTCACTTGGTCTCTCTAATCAAGGGCATTTCACTGTCACCAGATGATTTTCTCGTCAGCTTTGATGTAGTTTCTCTGTTCACCAAGGTTCCTGTGCCTGATACCTTAGCAATAATTGAAGATTTAGTCCAACAGGACTGAATCCTGATGTTCCTACTCTGGTTAGGCACTGCCTTACCAACAAACAAAATAAAGGTACTCCATGGGTTTCCCTTTATCACCAGTGATAGCGAATGTTTTCATGGAGAAATTTTAAACAGATGCTATCCAGACATCCACCATACAGCAGAGGTGTGGACTCGAGTCAGACTCGAGTCATGAATTTGATGACTTGCGACTCGACTTGGACTTGCATAACAATGACTTTGTCCCACCTCTGCCATACAGTACCTACGTGACTTTGCCAAAAGAACCAAAAAGTATGGATCCCTGCAGTCACGAAAACTTCAAATCTACTATGTAACACAATTTATGTTCCTGGGTAGTGAATGTTAGTTCGTAATTGCTTATGCCTAAACAGTATAGAAAATGTTGATGTTAAGCGTTTGTGACTGCAGGGATTCATCTTCTTGGTTCTTTCGGTAAAGTTACGTAGAAGGGAAGTAATAAAATAATATTACTTCCCTTCTACGGGACTTTACCGAAAGAACCAAGAAGGAGTATAGAAAATGGCTATTATTCCTCAAAAACGTGGCTTTTGTGACCAGGACAATATAATTTAGAAATGTACCTATTTTCAATGAGAAAACGGGCAAATTTGTTCATTTTCGTTCACGTAAAGTCAGAACAAAACCAACATATGAATTAAAATTAACATGTATTTATACTAAAGTAATACAACTCATGAGTAGGCAACTCATATCTTGTTATTTTAAATAACAACCCGCTATCTGATGTCCTCCTGCAAATACATCTGTGTGTGCATATTGTACACATAAGATGCGAATGAGTGCCGTTTAAATAACAAATCTGAACATGTACAGGCTGTTCAGTAGATTCGCGAGAGAAAAAAACTAATTTTCAAACACGCTGAGTGTTAAAATTTAACGTCACAGGAAGAAACTCAGTCGACTATTGAAATAAAATATATCCTTTTTTATGCTTTATTTTGTTTCAGATAATAATAAAAAAAATCGAACATCTTGCAAGGGCACAAAGCAACACTAAGCATCAGATCAAATAAGAGATCCTTTAAATAAAGCATGGACTCTATTAAAGAACGCTGTGTAGAAGTGAAACCAGCCCCGTAAGTTCCTCTTAGATTTGGCTGGAATGGGAAATCTGCAGCAGCATTATAACATGTCTTTTCAAAGATTAAACTTCATTTTCTTTCAAAAATCGCGTTTGAGACATTGCACTTTCGTCAAAGAAAGATATGGCATGTTGCTGTCAAAGTGGGTGAGCGCACTTTACTAAGAACCACTTCAGTATGATTTCCGAAAATATCCCACGTGGGTGGCTGGTGAACTGGCCCCATTTCAGTCGTCTATTGGCATTTAGTGAGAGTGTGTACCAACAAAATCGGCACTGGGGAGACAAAGGCGGTGATGTGTTCTCGAGATTATTTACTGCCTGGCCTTTGTAATACCTTAAGAGATTGTCCTACATCCATCATGGGGCGGGTCACAGCACAATTATCTCCCAACGCATGCACAAGACCTCTTCCGCCGATTCGATTATTCCTAGATCTCTAGTTAAGAAGGCCACTCCAGTTGACGACTGCTCTTTGCGACCTACCCAAGCAGTCCCTTTAAAGGCACCTGCAAGCATATCTACCCGACTAGCACTGCTTAATGTCTGCACACTTTTTGGTAAAGCGAGTGTTGACATGCCCAGCATTTAACAGTACTGCTTTAATTCTAGATTTGAAGCTTTCGTGACTGCAAGGATTCATATTCTTAGGTTTTTTGGTAAAGTCACGTAGGTAAAACATCAAAATTAATGAAAATAAAATAAAACAAAAATCACGACGTTTCGGAGGCAACACAAGTCTCCGTCATCAGGTGGGACCGTCACAGCCAGATTAGCTGCATCAAGTGAGGCAATGATTCAAGATGTAATCCCTTAAAAGCAAGTTGAGGGGGGAGGAGAGGAGGGGGAGCTCATCAGAATGTGATAGCCAATGAATGGAACGTATCGGGAGGGAGGGGGGCGGGGCTCAAAGACGGCACGGAGTGCCAAGCACAACGCATCGGGAGGGGGAGGGGGGGCAGGGCCAAAAGGATGGACGACGGTTGGACGCGGTTGCTGCTGCACACGCCAACGCATTGGACAGAGAGGGGGAGGGGAGGCCTGATACACATGATAGAAAAAAGAACGAAAATGCCCATGTTTATACCAATGCTGGCTGAACAATGCAGAGAGTACTGTTAAACACTGGGGATGTTAGCACTCGGTAAAGTAAAGTAAAATAGTGCCTGTCAGATAAGATGGTCCAAAAAAGTGTAATTAAGTCTTTTTTGCGTGGTTGATAACATCTTTCCAATGATTACTAAGTTTGTACCCATCATCACGGTTGAAATTATGTCTGTGTTTGTATATTTGTATGGCTTCGTGTACAAACCTTTGATGGTAGCCGGGAGGTTTGCAGAGAACCTTGTTCTCGGAAAAGACAATTTCATGAGAGCCCACCGAGTTGTAGCAATGATCGGCAACGGCAGAAGAATCAGTTCTGCCGTGTTTCAGATCTGACTTGTGCTCGCGGACACGATCAGAAACATGACGTTTCGTTTCTCCAATGTAGCAATCACCACAAATGCAACTCAATTTATAGACTCCAGAATACTGTAAGTCAGGAACGACATCCTTTACAGATGGAATCAGATCACGGATTTTATGCACTGTACTGAATCAGACTTGGATCTTATGTTTGTTTAGAATTTTGGAGATCTTTTTGGTCACGCCTGCTATGTATGGTAACGTGATAGTTTTGGTCGGAGTTAAGACATGTACATCGGGCCCTCAGGATGAACGGATACTCTGACCGTACTATCCGCCAAGCTGTCTCTCCCACCACACAGAAACAGCCACATGAAACTCCGACCAAAACTATCACGTTACCATACATAGCAGGCGTGACCAAAAAGATCTCCAAAATTCTAAACAAACATAAGATCCAAGTCCGATTCAGTACAGTGCATAAAATCCGTGATCTGATTCCATCTGTGAAGGATGTCGTTCCTGACTTACAGTATCCTGGAGTCTACAAATTGAGTTGCATTGGTGGTGATTGCTACATTGGAGAAACGAAACGTCATGTTTCTGATCGTGTCCGCGAGCACAAGTCAGATCTGAAACACGGCAGAACTGATTCTTCTGCCGTTGCCGATCATTGCTACAACTCGGTGGGCTCTCATGAAATTGTCTTTTCCGAGACCAAGGTTCTCTGCAAACCTCCCGGCTACCATCAAAGGTTTGTACACGAAGCCATACAAATATACAAACACAGACATAATTTCAACCGTGATGATGGGTACAAACTTAGTAATCATTGGAAAGATGTTATCAACCACGCAAAAAAGACTTAATTACACTTTTTTGGACCATCTTATCTGACAGGCACTATTTTACTTTACTTTACCGAGTGCTAACATCCCCAGTGTTTAAAAGTTCTCTCTGCATTGTTCAGCCAGCATTGGTATAAACATGGGCATTTTCGTTCTTTTTTCTATCATGTGTATCAGGCCTCCCCTCCCCCTCACTGTCCAATGCGTTGGCGTGTGCAGCAGCAACCGCGTCCAACCGTCGTCCATCCTTTTGGCCCCGCCCCCCCTCCCCCTCCCGATGCGTTGTACTTGGCACTCCGTGCTGTCTTTGAGCCCCGCCCCCCTCCCTCCCGATACGTTCCATTCATTGGCTATCACATTTTGATGAGCCCCCCCTCTCCTCCCCCCTCAACTTGCTTTTAAGGGATTACATCTTGAATCATTGCCTCACTTGATGCAGCTAATCCGGCTGTGACGGTCCCACCTGATGACGGAGACTTGTGTTGCCTCCGAAACGTCGTGATTTTTGTTTTATTTTATTTTCATTAATTTTGATGTTTTACCTACGTGACTTTACCGAAAAACCTAAGAATATAGTATTGCTTTATTGTATTTTAATTGTCAGCCAACACCGGTTACAACCCCAGGTCGAAGTGCACCGATTGTTCTCTTTTAGCCCCGCCCCCTCCCCCCAACACGTTCCATTCCCTGGCTACCACATTCAGATAAGCCCCCCTCTCCCCCTTAACTTGTATTTAAGAGCTTGTCTCTTGGAATTTTGCCTCACTTAATACAGTAAATTTAGCTGTGACGGTCCCACTTGATGACGGAGACTTGTGTTGCCTCCGAAACGTCGTGATTTATTATTTTATTTCTATTATTATTTATATAATTTGTATTATTTATTTTTACCTACGTGACTTTACCGAAAAAACCTAAGAGAGTGAATGAACTCATTAGCACGGGTTTTTTTCCCAGTGCAGCTCCAAGACCATGGAACGCGTTCGCCTACGATAAAAAGACAATAGGAATAGTTAGTGCTATTTAAATCTGCCCTGAAAACTCACCTCTTTATAATGGTCTTTCCCCCACTGTTTTGGTCGTTTACCGCTGGCTCTGTCTCATTTCCTGCTTTCCATACACGGTGCATTGGGATCCTTGGATAAAATGCGCCTTAAAATGTAAATTACTATCATTGGTCACATCAAGTTCTTACATTAATGAGCAGTACTTGCGGGTACATCCATTGCGGGTGTCGCAGGTGTCGAGACACCCCCAAAGTGTTTAGATATCAGAATCAGAACATTTATTTATACTGGAGGAATTCCGATGAGATATAAGCCTCTTTTGCACAGATCTCCAGGAGGAACATGTGGGGTAAGAACGTTACAACAACAAACAATACAAGAACATGAGAGTATTGCAAGGTACAAGAAGAGTAAACAAATCACCCAAGAACATTCAAAACAAACTAAACCATCCCCATTCGACGAGGCGAAGCCCACTGAAGTATTACGTTTCAAGTGTATTTTTGTTCAAACAACACGAGCACTCAATAAATCAGCACAGTCTCATTGTCAACAGTGACCTGGGTCTCCAGCATGACAACAAACTCAAGAAACAGAAAAACAAAACAAAGTACTGAACAACATTAAATGTCGATTTAAAGCTTTCGTGACTGCAGGGATTCATCTTCTTGGTTCTTTCGGTAAAGTCACGTAGAAGGGAAATAATAAAATAATGAAAATTAAACATAATAAAATAATTCTCACGACGTTTTGGCCACAACGCAAGCAGCCGTCCTCAGGTGACATGTTCTTCACCTGAGGACGGCTGCTTGCGTTGTAGCCGAAATGTCGTGATAATTATTTTATTATGTTTTATTTTTATTATTTCTCTTCTACGTGACTTTACTGAACAACACTTGCCCCAAAAGTCTATGTAAGGCTACAGGGGGGGGGGGGGGGGGCGGGGGTGGATCTTGGTCTTTATGTGTGCGTGTATGCACAGATTCACGTGTTGCTCAATGCATTATCGTCTCCATACTTGAATTGGTGTGATTACCAGCAATGCAGTTTTGATTCCTGGTCAGGCAACAACATTTCTGTGGCAAACGGTACCTGAACGTGGTTTGGAACTATGTTAGGTCACCCTAGCCTAAAATGAGCATTGTACCTGGCCGTGGAGACATATGCGGTCCTGCGTAATGCTGACCACATGCACTCTCATCGAGCCGCGCTGCCTTCATAGCTGCTCGCCAACAACTTAACAATACTGAAGGGAAGCTCATTGTGCTTTTTGAAATTAGACTTGGTAATTTCTGTGGACGTCTAAATAAAATAAAAAATTACTAACAGTTCAAATGAGGTCCATGGTGATTGCCGTTATTGCGTATATATGTATAGTCTCTGCTTTATTCTATATGGCCGATGAAGATGTGGTATTTGGTACGGACGCTCTTGCCAGCACTTCAGAAATGAGAATTGGAGCTGGCCAATTATTTATAACAAGTAGCACTGTTATCTCTCCGCATGCGTGGTCTAAAGTGCACAATTAAATTGACCCATCATGCATCACGACCTACCCTGTTGCCGGACATGTTAACACAGCAAGTTAGCCCAATAATGATTACATGTTTATGGAGGTATTGCCATGTTCATTGTGCACAACAAATCCCGAAACCTTAAAGGTGTACGTAACGAAATACTGTATGTGTAAAAGGGCTGCAGCAAAGCATTTGAGAGAAAATAAAAAATGCACATACAATGCAAGTTGCATCGCAAAACACTCAGTAAACAGAACTTGTCAAACTTGCTGATTCAAATCCCTCCTGAAAACTAGATAATCGAGAATTGTCTTCGGCAAAGTAAGCGAATTATGTATTGAAGTACGTATTTAATCTCATTACAAAATTAGACCCTTTGTATTTTTTTTAACATATTTGGTCAGTGGTTCTTGATGAATGGGGGAGGAGTGGGACTGGCTCAATTGCCACTGATGTTCATTGTCGCCAGGAACCGGGAATCTGACTGATCCCTGGGCTCATGTGACAAGGGATTATCACTCGCTTAATTATCCCTTCCACACAACAAATCCAGACAACAAATAGTGCAACGACAACCATTTGTTTCGTTGTAATCACTTGCTGCTTTGATAATTATGAAATACATGTTAATGAATGCAAAGGCTTAAAGGTTATTGAATACATCAAAGAAACAAATGATAATCTAACATTATCTTCAGCGTTGCCGTGTGCTATGTATTATTTAGTGTTGTGTCGAATTAGAACCCATATATAAACGAAAGATCTTTGCCTATGCACATTTAGCATTTCGACTGCATTGGTTCAAGCATATTTGACTGCTGATGAGACAATGAATGTGCTAACCGGTCCAGGGATTGATTGTGCTGAACCAACGCTGCTGAAATGATTAGCTGACAGAAGACCGTGGTGGCTGATGGGTAATGTATGAAAACAATCGATTATCAAAAAAGACCATGATATTAAACGAAATTCGAAGCTTTAATGACTGCAGGAATTGCTGTTTGGTTCTGTCGGTGAAGTCACGTAGAAAGAAATTGGCATGCTATTGTTTTCCAAGGAGTTACAAATAAAATTAATAAAATAAAAATAAAGGTCACATTGTTACCAGTACAGATTGGACAAAAGAGCAGTAACCATGGTTTCTGCAACTACAGGACTGGTGGTTGCCAGAGATGGGTTTCTTTTTCTGGCGTATGGCTTTCTACTGAAATGTATAAGTCCACGTTCAGATCAGAGAGGCACAGCGTGTCTTCCTCATGGGAAGCCGAGTTGATGTCTCCACTGCCTCCACTGCATTTCCGAAGTTTTCAGTGGTTCACAATGTGGTCTACGGTCGGGTTCGTATTCTCTACATTGCCATGCCACTGGGTTTTCTCTGATTTTCCCCTTGAATGCGCAGCGGTGGCATCTGACATGGTTGGTTAACCATTTCCCATTCCAAAGACAACTGTGTACTTTATCGGTGCGTCTTCGGATTGGAAGATGTACCGAGGCTCTCACAAGGGGCGTATGGGAGGGCGTGTGGCACAGTTTGGTGCCAGCTATAGTAGCGTGCGGTCGTGTCGCTACAGTTCTCTGCATTGAGAACAATGCTTTTAAAAACAACGGTGCCACTATGCCTCTCCAAATTAAATTAACGCTAACTGCTTGCACGTTCCGAGATTCAGCGGTGAACGAGACCCCCACCCTACAACTTGCAGTCGTCTCAGAGCTGGAAAGGTTTAAGATTAAATCTGTCAAATATCAGCGTGAAAGTATGAGATTGCTGACAGGCTTTCACTATCACCACCAATGCTGAATTGGCATCACCATTAGTTCACCACATTTTTTTGGGGCGACAAATCTCATTGTCATATTTATGGCAATCAATGTCATTTACCATTTCAATTTATCATCGCCATTGTAACCTATCTCGACTGTCATAATGCGTGCAGCAACACAGCCGAGCGGTAGCACAAAAAAAACACTTGTTCAGAGGGTCATGGGTCAAATCCAGCGGCAGGCCTGAAAAAAAACACCTTGAGGTGTATTAACCTTAAAAATTCGCGCCGCCTGCTTCACAGTTGAATTCGAAGATCCGGTGGTGTCATTTTCAAGGGTAGGCAATTGTTGCGCCAGCGTCATAGTGCCAATTTTGATCAAATTTGAACAATGACCCAACAAAATTACTCCACGTAGCAAATTTTCAACGCCCCCCCCCCCACCAACAAATACCTTGCCCTCCCGAGTCACGTGGCTCAGTGAGTCTTTCCTGAGTAAGTGATCATCATAAAATAATTAGCAGCATCATCATCGTCGTCATCATCGATTACCATCAGCTTTGTTTGGGCCTTGATTCTAGAATTTTTATTTAAGCAAAAATAGCAACTCTCAATATTCTTTAGAAATGCAGAAATACATATTATCTGCGTAAGAATAAGTATACTGTATTCATATTTCTTCACCTTGAATTTGAAGCATGACATATATACAGAGCAGTGAGGAAAGATGCAGTTCAATATTGCAAATAAAAGTGGAATTTTTTTCAAGGTGAGAAATGTAACAACGTTGTAATATGGCCTTCATTTTAGAAGTGTGGGAATTTATTGGCTGCCAAATGCAATTACTCAATGTGTGAGATTAAGATACGGTGCGGTTCTTTCGTAGAGTCACTGGAAGACCCATTATAGAGCACGATAACCGTGAAAAGAACAGCCTCACATCCGTGTGCAAAGAAAGCACATGCCTGGTAACCACATGGCATGGATTATTTCAATGAACCGTGTACTGTGAAGACTTCTGCGTAGTACTCTGGCTCGACAAGGGGTTTACTTGCCTTACGGTGTAATTGGCACGATTGCTTTACCGCGTGATGATTTGTTACGTGAAATGTATTACCATTGAGTAGCTTACACGGAAGTGCTTCTCTGTTAACTTGCTCAGAATTGTCCGGATGTTTAAAAACCGCACGCTTTAAAAAAACGTTATTGGTGGATTGCGTTTTAACGGAAAGAAAAATTATCAACATTTGTCGATGATAATAGGGTTTCCCCTTTTTTGTGGCAAAACAGGTGTTATGATTTCGATTTAAACCTTTTCGGACTGCAAGGAATCATCTTCTTGGTTTTTTCGGTAAAGTCACGTAGACGGGAAGTAATATAATAATAAAAATAAAACATAATACAATAATTCTCACGACGTTTCGGCCACAACACAAGCAGCCGCTCTCAGGCGATGACTTTACAGAAGAGGTGTTATGATGTTAAAACACCGAACTGAAACCTTTTACAAGTGTAATGCGGGCGAAAGCGACCTTCCGGATGTGACGTCACGAGGAGGCGGAGCCAGGTGACGTGGGTGAAAGGTAGGGGGTCCTTAAGCGGGTAAACCGGAAGGAGAAGGCAGTCGGGGTGTGAATGGAAAGGTGTGGGGCCACGCGGGCGTACGAGCCGAGGGGGCACCGTCAGAAGCGGGAGCCAACCCTGGGAACAGTAGGGAGCTACTGGGAGGTGTAAAGCTGAAGACAGAGTTAGGCAGTAAGGCTGTGTGTGAGGGGCAGCGAGGTGGCTGCCAAGAGTCGCAGGAGCAACGAGAAGGCGAGACAGCACGAGGCTGTCAGAGCTGCAGCAGGAACAGCCAAGGGAGCTGTGTGAGAGTACAGCAGCGGAGCTGCTGTGGGGCTGCAAGAGCGACAAGAACAGCAGCGGGGCTGCTGATGTGGACTGGAGTGACATCGGAACCAGCACAGAGAGAATAAGAGAGACAGCCGTGTGGGAACGCAGTACGGACCGAATAAAGGACACTGAGCCAGAGATCGTGGTCAAGTCTTTTATTACACTGGGGTCAGAAGTGAAACGGCATGTCTAAGCAAGTAAGGAAGAAAATTCCCCCGCCGCCAGCATCGGCTTCTTCGTCCGACGACGACGAATTCCCTCCGACCACGGATTCTGCTGGGGTGGTGGAGGAGAGCACTGCTGAGGCGAGCACGGGGACGGGCGTGGAAGATGTCGGCGCGATGGCGGGTCCGTCAACAACATCGGACGCTGACCAAAGATGGCAACAGGTGGCAGAACAACTGAAGACACTCAAGGACGTCCTGGCGCATCTATGTCACCTCGTTACGCCAAGGACGACGATGGAACGAGAAGGTGCTCCACGGGCCGCCACGTTGCCTGCCCTGCCGCCGCCATTGGCCACGCGGCAAGAAGACGCCATCTTGCGCGCTCCGGGGCGCCAAACCGCCATCTTGGCCACGCCGCGGGCCGACGCCATTTTGAATTTGCCTCCAGAACAACCATCATTGGAAGACGGCGTAAAGAGGAGGGGCGATTGGAGATTGGAGCGCTTTCGCCTGCCGATTTTTGGCGGCGGTTCGTTCAGCAAGATGGACCGATGCGGAGGCCTTGGAAGTGTTGCCGACTCTACTGGACGACGAATCTGTTCGATTTTTCCGTTCCATAATGGCCGATAAGAAGAAGACTTTATGTGGAGTTTTTGAGGAAATGGCCGACGCCTATGAGCCACCTGACGACGCGCATCGGCGATTCGCTCAACGACAACGAGCACCCGAAGAATCGCCCGTGGCGTTCAGGGGTGCGGTGTTGGAGCTGGCCATGGCAGCATATCCTGACACGCCACAGGATCTGCTCGAGCCTCTCATATTGGGAAAAATGCTGGAGCTGTCTCGGGATCTGGGGATCCCCATGCCTGTGTGTGGGCATGAGAAGCTCACGTCCCGGGCGGCAGCAAAGTGTATGGATGCGCAGTTTAATCTCCGTCGCTGGAAGCAAGTGGCGGCATGGACGGGTGGGCCCGTCAAGGAAGGAGGCGCGATGGGGTGGGACCCCACAAGGGCGATCTATGTGCCGGATGAGCGGGGTCCACAGGAGCTGACGGCTGCCTCCTCTCCATGGTCGGGACGCGGAAGGCCGGGGCCGCGCGCTACGCCATCGGGACGAGGCCGCCGGGATGCAAGACCTGCGCTTCGGCGCAACGAGGCCGATTGCTTCCGCTGCGGCCGTAGGGGCCATTACGCCAAAGATTGCTGGGCCCGCTTCCCGGGTCCGCCGCAACAGGAGCCCACAACACCGGACAAGCCGGCCAAGGAACCTCCGAAACAGGCATGTCGGCACGCACCAGACACTCGGCAAGGCTTTACACCTCACCCACCACCTGTGTTGCGCGATCCTATTGTTGTTGTTAAAGAAAGGCCATCGACGGGGCCTTGTCATTCAGTTACGCAGTGGCGCAAATTGGCACGGAGAGTTGTCGCGGCCGCTATGGGTTCGTCCACTGTACCGGGCTCCATACAAGGTGTGGACGTGCGCATTTTGGTCGACTCGGGAGCGTCTGCGACTATTATATCGGATGTCATTTTCCATCTGTTGGGCATTCCGCCGGGGGCTGTGCGTCCGGTTTATGGGTCTTGCGTCGCTGCGAACGGGGGTAGTATGGGTATCGTGGGCCAGGTGGATGCTAAGATATCTATAGGGGATGTGTCGGCTTCGGGCGTTGTGTTAATATCGAGATCTTTGGCGGTTCCTTGCTTACTAGGCACGGATTTTTTGGCTAAGATGCCCATTTTGATTAAAATCAATGAGAATTGTATTGAATTGCCGGGGGGCCGTCGAATCTCGTTTCTGCCGTCGCCCTGGGGGCGACCTGCTTCGGCCGTACAGGTGCAGGCGCTGTCCGTCGCATCTGTGGACATCCCACCTGGTTCACAGATGCTTATGCCCTTGCAGTATCGGAAGCCCCTGCCCAATCGGCTAGGAGCATTAGGGGTCTTGTTGTCACCATCCGCCACGATAACAACGGGATTGGCGTTAGTTGGGGCACAGACCATCGTCCGGCCGGATCAATTACCGGTTTTACAGGTGCTTAATGCGGGGGTGGAAAACATCCGTGTTCCGGCCGGTACGGTTGTGGCACATGCCACTACGGCGTTTGCGACGCACGATTGTCCGCATCGCCGGGGAGTGGTCGCTGGTGTTTCCGAGCCAAGGGGTTCGGATAATCGTTGGATCGCTACCTTATGTGACGAAAATTCTTCCCTGTCCGTGGGGCAACGTGATGCGCTGCGTAAATTGTTGCTGACGTATTCGGATGTGTTCAGCTCCGAAGATTTGGATTTGGGACGCACATCGTTGCTTTCCCATCACATTGAGACGGGCGACGCTGCCCCTATTCGGTTAAATTCGCATCGGATGAGTCCAGCGGAGCGAGAACACGTTCGGGGGGCGGTGGAAGACATGTTGGCTGCGGACATTATATCGCCATCTAACAGCCCATGGGGCGCTCCTGTGGTCTTGGTTAAGAAAAAGGATGGCAACTTGCGATTTTGTGTCGATTTCCGGAAATTGAATAAGATATCGGTGGCAGATGCGTACCCCCTGCCGCGTATGGACGACTCCCTTGACGCATTGTCGGGGGCTAAGTTCTTTTCCACACTGGACCTCTCTTCGGGATTTTGGCAGCTTCCCCTTGACGAGTCCTCACGGGAGAAAACCGCATTCCGTACGCCACAGGGGTTATTTCAATTCAACTGCCTCCCGATGGGATTGAATGCGGCCCCTGCTACATTTCAAAGATTGATGGAGCTCGTTTTGACGGGGTTGCAGTGGGAGACGTGTCTTATATATTTGGACGAAATTATTGTGTTCAGCCGCACATTTGAGGAACATTTAACACGGCTGGAGACAGTGTTCACGAGGATGCGCTCTGCCAATTTGAAATTCAAACCAAAGAAATGCCACCTACTGCAACGGTCCGTCCGTTATTTGGGGCACATTGTGAGTGCAGAGGGGGTGTCCACGGATCCGGAAAAGACGGCGTGTGTCCGGGATTGGCCGACTCCGGCCTCTGTGGGGGATGTTCGGCGGTTTTTGGGATTTGCCTCGTATTACCGAAGATTTGTGCCGGGGTTTGCGACGATTGCAAGGCCCTTGCATCTCCTTACGGGTAAAGGACGGAAATTTGTTTGGGGAGAGCCGGAAGAGGCGGCCTTTCGGAGTCTGCGTGATCTATTGGCTACGGCCCCGACATTGGATTATCCCGATTTTGATCGCCCTTTCATTCTTGATACGGACGCGAGTGACACAGGTATTGGGGCGGTATTATCACAGTCTAAAGGGGGCGTAGAGCGCGTCGTGGCGTATGGTAGCCGAGTCTTGTCGCCTGCGGAAACACGCTACTGTGTCACTCGTAGAGAACTTTTGGCGGTTGTTTTTTTCCTACGGCAATTTCGACCGTACCTTTACGGTCGTTCTTTTATTGTGCGTACGGATCATGCGGCCTTGCAATATGCACTTAAAATGGACCAGCCATCGGGACAGTGGGCACGTTGGTTGGACACGCTGCAGGAATTTTCCTTCCAAATTCAACATCGGAAGGGAGTGCGCCATGCGAACGCTGACGCACTTTCCAGATTACCAGGGCGCGCCCCTTGTAAATGTGCGTCGGGGACGCATAGGTGTTCGCCGATTCTGAACCCCCCTCAGCCGCTTTCGTTGGCCGTCGGGAAGTCGGATACTCCGATGGAACCGGGACCGACTGATGGGGTTTTGAATCTGCCACGGTCTGTCTGGATTCGGGAACAGATGATGGACGAGTCGTTGTTGTCCATGCGGAAGCGGTCTATGAGGGACAATGGGAGTCCGAGTTCGGCTGTGGGGCCGCGAACCGCTCTCCGAGATGGTCTGCTTATGTGGCAAGAAAGGTTCCAGGAAAGCTGGCGTGTGGTGGTACCAACGTCCTTGCGATTTGAGTTGATTAGAACTCTCCATTGTGACACGCTATTGCATTTAGGGGTGCAGAAGACCTTGTTGACGTTGCAACGTCATTATTTTTGGCACGGCATGGCGACAGATGTCGTAGGGCACGTGCGCGCGTGCCCTGAATGCGCCCGGCGTAAGCCGCCTAAACATCCTTACGTGCCGCCTCTCCAGTCGATTCAGGTGTCTCGAGTCAATGAATTGGTGGCACTGGACATATTGGGACCCTTCCCACCATCGGCGAGGGGAAATAAATATTTGCTGGTAGGGGTCGAGTATCTCTCCCGTTGGCCGATGGCCTGGCCATTGCCCGATCAGTCGGCCGCGGCCATCACCGACGCCTTTTTGTTTGGGTACATTATGGACAAGGGGGCGCCGGAGAGACTCCTCACGGACCAGGGCCGAAATTTCTCTTCTAAATTATTGGCTGAAGTGTGCGCAGGCCTTGGGACTAAGAAGATACGGACATCTCCATACCATCCGCAGACGGATGGTATGGTTGAGCGGCTGAACAGGACATTGTCTGCCATGCTTTGCCATACTGTGAGTGAACAGCAATCGGATTGGGATCTGCACATCCCCGGAGTGCTTTCGGCGTACAGGATGACGCCCCATGCGGCTACAGGGTATTCGCCGTTTTACTTTATGTATGGTCGGGAAAAAGTGCCTCCGGTGGATGTGCAATTGGGTACTGGGGTGAAGGGACCTCGTAAACCACTCCCTGAATACATTCAGGACACGGTTCGCCGGGTTACGGAGGCGCGGGAAAACGCCCGCGTGGCTACGGCCAAAGCCCAGGCCCGGAACGAGCGGTATGCTCGGCGGTCTGAGGGGGAGTGCCCCTGGAAGGTGGGAGACCTGGCCTGGCTCCATTGCCCGCAGGTGCGGCCGGGGACCTCTCCTAAATTGCACAAACCTTGGCATGGTCCTGTGCGCCTCATTGAGGTTCCCAATCCACAGTCAGCGCGCGTTCAGTTTGGTTCTCGCCGTTGGTTTGTTCATACGTCGCGGTTGAAACCATATGTTGCTCCCCTACGTGATGCGTCATCTCCCAATGTTGCCTTGCCGGGGTCTGTTGCTGCCGACTCTCCCCTGCCTGCGTCCACTGATCTTGCTCGAGCGCCTGTCGTACCTGTTCCAGACAGGCCGACCGTGACACCGCGGGGGAGGAGTGGGCCTGTTCGGAGGGCACCTGCCAGGGCTGCGGGACCTTCAAGCCCGGCGACCCTTCCGACCCCGCTGCAGGCGCATTCGCGGAATACGACCAAGACTGATTCGTCAGGGACACGAGATGTCGGTGGACTTCCAATCGCAGCAGGGGAATTACCCCCTGTCATTTCTCGTGTTCCATCGCGTCCCCGTTCTACAAGTGGGCCGCCGACCGTCCGGGACGGGCCGGCGACCCGCACTCGTTCCAAATCGCTTACGTTTCGTTAATTGTATGTTGTTATTGTTCTTGTTCTTGCCATCGTATTTATCGCATGCTTTCGTACGTTCGTCGATGTTACTTGTGTGTTGTTCTTGTTGTTATATTGCATGCTTAGTGTCCTTTAAGGGGGAAGGTCGGTTCACCGCATTACGCTTTGGTGTTGTTCAGCCGAGGTCGGCTGGGTTTTTTCTATGGGGGAGGGTGGTGTAATGCGGGCGAAAGCGACCTTCCGGATGTGACGTCACGAGGAGGCGGAGCCAGGTGACGTGGGTGAAAGGTAGGGGGTCCTTAAGCGGGTAAACCGGAAGGAGAAGGCAGTCGGGGTGTGAATGGAAAGGTGTGGGGCCACGCGGGCGTACGAGCCGAGGGGGCACCGTCAGAAGCGGGAGCCAACCCTGGGAACAGTAGGGAGCTACTGGGAGGTGTAAAGCTGAAGACAGAGTTAGGCAGTAAGGCTGTGTGTGAGGGGCAGCGAGGTGGCTGCCAAGAGTCGCAGGAGCAACGAGAAGGCGAGACAGCACGAGGCTGTCAGAGCTGCAGCAGGAACAGCCAAGGGAGCTGTGTGAGAGTACAGCAGCGGAGCTGCTGTGGGGCTGCAAGAGCGACAAGAACAGCAGCGGGGCTGCTGATGTGGACTGGAGTGACATCGGAACCAGCACAGAGAGAATAAGAGAGACAGCCGTGTGGGAACGCAGTACGGACCGAATAAAGGACACTGAGCCAGAGATCGTGGTCAAGTCTTTTATTACACAAGGAATCATCTCTGCATTAACCACAATTCTTGTGGTCAGAGTGCAAACAAAAACATACTCTGATAATATATGCATTGTCCTTGAAACTGATTGGTCCACACCAGAGACAGCTTTCTTTTGAGCCTCGTCACAAACGGTGTGAGACCAGAGGACGCCAAAAGGCGTACAGCCCAAAGCCAGAGTAATGAGAGCTCGGGGTGAGCATCTACATCATGGGACATCCTTTGCCACTACCAACATACAGTATGAGAATAGGTTGTTGCCAGAAAAACGGGGAAAACCCTATTATCATGTTTTGGTACTGTCAAAGGAGGTCCAATGATGTAAACATTTGTCAATGTTTTTGGCAACTGCACTTTAACACTTTGTGCCATCAAAAAACACAAAAATGGTTGAGAAAAAGTGGCTAGGTGGCTAAAAAGGTCAGAGCAATGAGTACACTGCTCTGATTAAGCTGCGTTCTCAAACCTAGCCAATCGGTTCTAGATTTGAAGCTTTCGTGACTGCAAGGATTCATACTCTTAATTCTTTCGGTAAAGTCACGTAGGTAAAAAATTAAATTAATAAAATAAAAATAACAAAAAAACACGACGTTTCGGAGGCATGACGGAGACTTGTGTTGCCTCCGAAACGTCGTGATTTTTATTTTATTTTTATTAATTTTAATTTCATTTTTTACCTACGTGATTTTACCGAAAGAACTAAGAGTATGTAGCCAATCGGTGGTCTCAGTCCTGTCACTAATGACTGTAAACGATTAAATCATGACATTATAATTGGTTCCGTGTGAGTTGCCTAAAATGCCCGCTCAGAACATTTGACTGTTAAGTTTTGTTACGTGAAAAAAATTACCCTAGTACGCATCGCAAGTGGGAAAGTGGTTCTGCTCTTCGAGAGATACAAATGGATTCTACATCTCATGACAAGATGCCGACCGCAGAATGTGGAGAGAGAAAAATATAAAGCTACATGTATTCACGTTAGTATTCACCTGTATGTTTTGTGATTCCAATAGGGATACTATTGGAATTCATATTTGACTGCCTTTACAGGAAATATGACTGGAAACGAGTTAATATGCGCATTAAAATGAAACAGATTGTAATTTAATCTTCTGTAAAACCTCTGTGGCTGGATAAAAAAAACAATTACACTGTAGTATACGTTCATCTTTGGCGAAGAATCATACAGCAGATATATTCTAATTTTGTATTTTGTTTGTGTTCGGGTTTTATCTGCGTGTATGTATTGTCAGGTCTTGTTAAAAGGCCATACACATGGAGATAGAAATATCATTACTCGATTCATTTCAGACTGCAATATAAGACACATTACTATTTCATAAAAAAAGATCAACTTGCAAATGCTGAAGTTGTTTAATGTCAACTTGACACTTCAAATAAAACCACGTAGTTAAATAGTGCAGTGAAATCCGTCAGTGCAGTTACAGAACTCTGTATACCTATAACTGTTCAACAAATGTACCTGTGTGCCCAACAGGACCTGCCACGGTGGTGAGATGGTTACTACCGTTCATGGTATACAGGAGGTCGTGGGGTTAATCCCCACCTTGACACCTGTATATTTAGAGTTTCCACGTCTCTCTCCCCATGGTCGTGTGGAATTTTCTTTGGGCCCTCCGTTTTTTCCCTCCACATTTAGAAACATGCGTTTTGAGTATTTGGCTGCGATAAATGTCCACGTGACAAGCCACTTCGTTTAACTATCATTTGTGGCCAGGTCGCTTCTGAAAAAAGAGCTGTACAGTCCAGCAGGCCTTACCTGTTAAAATAAAACAATATTTTAGTGTAATAGTTTTAGACCTGGGATATTACAGGATTATGGACAGCATCGCCATGGTGCTCCAGCATCGCCTACGAGAACCACCGCACCATTTGCTGAAATCCACGGAATATTTTCTGGTAGCGCCTCGGCACTAGCAGCTGAAAAAAAAAAAATCGGCATTCCCTGGACAGAATCGTGGGTGGCTATGGACATGGCAATCAACAAGAACATCGTTGAGGAGCAGGCTGTGGATGCTCGGGGCTTCTCTCCCCACGACAACCATGGACCGCGCCACGCCGCGCTCGAACACAGCGTGGGAGACGCGCGTCCGTCCACCTTCCACAAATGGAAGATCAAATAATCATTCAGCTGCGAGTGTGGTGTACATGAAAATAAACTATTGTGCACATCGCTGACGAATGCGGGATCGATGTTACATCTTGGCGGTGTTGCTGCGATCCATGCAACATCTACTGCTGCCTTCTCGGATCAGTTGAAACAAAAAAATAGCGTTCATACATGACTCGTTTCAAAACTGTTGTTTTTCACTCCTGCAATACAAAAGAAGAAGACGGATACTCTTTTGTTCTTTCGGTAAAGTCACGAAGGTAGAACAAATAATAGATCACGACGTTTTGATCGCCACACAAGCAATCGTCCTCAGGTGGGAGAGAGAAGACGGATGTTATTCTCAGGAACCCAATTTGGCAAGTACTTTTAGGATGACATGATGCAATATTTTATATGAAGTGGCAAAATTTGCGACCAGTTACTAGTGTTATAGAGGCTTTGTAGAGTAGTGTGAATTCTACTTATTGCGTAACATCACTTTTTCCAAAACAAAAGTTGTATCCACTTCTGCCCACTCGATGCCTAACTTTGATTGTAAGTAATTGATTGTGAGAATAAAAAGAAAAGGCTGCGGCCTCCCCACTCAATCGAGTATGTTGGCTCGTCATATTTGAAGTCCTGAGTATGTGGTTGTATGAGGCTGTCGAGTGATAATGTAGAGTCCAAGGTGATTCCGAGGACTTTCAAATGATTTTGAGAGAACGAAGGGGGAGGCAGCGATGAGTACGTTTCCTGAGAACTTCACTACCTGGGACGTTATCTAAATATGCTGATAATATTTAACGTATGAAAATGTTTACATTGATTGAATAAACAATTAAACGTATACATTTAATCGGGAAAATATTAAATAACGACTGAAATTGGGGAAAGAATACAAAAAAATCCACATATTTTTTGGCTAAAAATATGAAGGCACTGAATTAAACGTTTATTAAATACCTTCAAAGGTTAGCCTGCATAGCCACGCATAATTCCTTAATGATAAAACAAACCCCTAATGGACCACCGAATGCGATTTCTGCACTGAGATTTGGTTAGGTGACAGTTTGCGATATGCATGACAAAAAAATCTGGGGGGGGGGGGGTGGGGGGGAAACAACCTAACGTTGATTGGCAAAGGCGTTGCGTGTAAAATGAAATGAGATTTGGCCCCTTTTATCAGTCTGCATTGCATGATGGTGGGGGGGGGGTAATACACATGTAGAGATTGTATCACGACAAACGACACTCACCTGACGCGGTAGATACCACGTGACACGGATAATCATGAAGTAAAAACAAGCGCTCTGATTGGTACTTTATAACGGGCCTCAAGGGGGACTGATTGGAGGCAGGGAAATTGAAGGATTTTGGAGGAAAAATATAAAATGGAAAGAGCGGGAAACGGAGGATGATTGACAGGAAGGGCGGTTGGGATCCGTTAGAGAAAGTGGAAGGTGATTGGCTGGAGGGAAAGTGGGTCAAGAAACTTTCTGGAAGGGGACTTGAGGGGTATACAAAGGAGAAATGAGAGAGTTCGGGACACTTGGATTGAAGAGAATCATCGAAGACCGTGTCTCGTGCTGTAAGAAATAAAGACTCATATTATTGAGGGCTACTTTTTTGGGTGTCACTTCGCACATATGAAAAGTCCCTCATTAAATGCCATACATATTAATTTTGGCAAGTGGTGCAGCGGAGGATCTCCTCACCATGTTGCGATCCCCATCCTTGATTTCTGCTGGTGGCATTGGCTGGTACAGGTGGCTGGGGCTATGTATTCAGGCATCACCGTCTCGAGCGAGCACAGGATTTTAATGTTTCGATTGCCACGACAGCTGCCTGGCGATTTCCTTGAGGATTTAACCTTAGTGTTGCTGCAATAACATATTTCATGATATATGACGAGGTCACAATATCAGTTATTATGGCAGGGTGATTATTGTGATTAGACTAAAGTGGTAGGACTATTTGAGTAATTGATCTAATGATAAGTAATTACTCTAACTAGTGTTGGGGAAGGACAACAAACTAATCAAACCATAAGCAGATCTAAAGAAATTAGATTTCAATCTATATTTGAAATTGTATAGCTCTAGTGGCTTCCTAATACCGGAAGGGAGAGAGCGTTCCAGATCGCAGGAGAAGCGCATCTAAAAGCGCGCGAAGCGGTGACCGTCTTTGTTCGATGGCTAGCCAAACGCCACTGCAATGATGACCAGAGTCCGCGTGATGGTCTACGCTCCTTGACGAGATCAGCAAGGTATTGTGGTTCATTTGTGGCAAGCACTTTTTGTGTCAATGAGGGCGACCTTGTATTGTTGATGACTATACACAGACTATGTTCAGCGGAGGGTTACGAGAACGACACGTGGCCAACGATGACGTCATTGGATCGCTTGGCAATTGCACATTCGCTAAATGAATATGAAAGGAGTTTTAGGTTATTCAAAAGCTATCCAATGTAAAAACTAATCATCAGAAAAAAATTATCATCAGGCCTCATGGTGTCAAGTGTAGCCTCCAACTAATATTGATGGTGAAATGTTAACTACCTCGCCTGGTATGCAGGAGGTAGTGGGTTTGATCTCGACCCTTACCCTTGCATATTTGGAGTTTGCATTTCTCTCTCCCCGTGGTCGCGTGGATTTTTCTCCGGGTCCTCCGGTGTTTCCTTCCACATTTAGAGGCATGTGTTTAGAGCATTTGCCTGCTATGCATTTCCACATGATGAACCACTTCGTTGAGCTATCTTTTATGGGCAGGTCGCTTCTGAAAAATAACTATACCGCTCACTGGGCCTTACCTGCAATTTTTTTTTTATAATTATTATTTACTGTATTGCTCTGGTCTCTCTGTTTATATATATTGTTTCCTTTTTAAGCAGGGTTATTGATTAATGTTTGGAGTTTTTTGCGATTTGTTTGTTCACCAACAAGATGTTATTTGGTATAGTTTTCTATGCTGTTCAGATGTCTTTAAAAATTATGAGTACCCACCATTGCCTCACTATACACAACCTGTCAATCTAATCGATATGGTGTACCCATTTTGTACTGCTGGAAGCACACAGGTGCAGGATTTAAGAATCTTGCACCATTGTTTCAAAGTGCCACGTCACGAAATTCAACTGCATCGGTGACCTCTGGGTTGCAAGTTCAGTGTGCCAACCATTACACCATGGCATCACCTCTTCAATTGCATGGAAAATTACGTGTTTTGTTATTGATTTGGTTCTCTGATTGTTATCATCAATACGTTGTGTTGTTATAACGACTGGCATCATGACTGGCATCTGCCTCAAATCCCTGTGGGACTATTGTTACTTTTTTCAGCTGTTCAATGATCGCGGCTGCCTGGAGTTTTCACTCATTGTATCAGTCATTAGCGCTACATAATGGCAGTGGGGCTGTCAACCCTTAGTCGCCAGGCTATTATTGAAACAATGAGTTGACCTTTTTCTGAATTTTAACGACAGTGCTTTTCAGTGAAGCTCTCCTTATATATATGCATGTACAGTGCGCGTAACTTTACATTCCTGTCTATACAAGATACAGATTGTTTATCATGACAATTATTCAATTCTTAACAGGTTATGTTTTACATGCTGTCACGAGCAGGGACAATTCGCCAATGAAGTCCATTTATCGATTATATTTTCTGTGACCGATAATAATATTTCAGGCTCCTTAAAATTGGGAGGTGACCTGGTATCACGTGGTACTTGTGTCTCTCTCTCTGATTGGCCAATAAAACATTTAACATGACAGTCAGTGGATTTTGCATGAACCTAAGGACCAAAGTATGCAACTGCTTTCTGGCAATCGAAACATTTTGGGAAAAAAATAACGTCCGTCTGGCCATCTTGGAAGATTAAGCCAAACACTTTTGAGAGGCCTGAAAGCAAAGGCCGTTCTGTCAGCATAGGCATTGGCAAACAATTGCAAGGCTGCACTCTTAGCCTTTACCCTTGAATGTCAAAGGTGGAACAATCTGCCGTTTTGCATTCAGCATTGCGTACTTCATATGAGTTTACAGCCACCGGATCTGGAATCGTTCTCCATCATTCGTTTGCTTTCACCAACTTTGCCGTCCCTTTTAAGCACTTACTGCAGACATGGCAATACATCACCTCAGGTGTCTGACTTATAGATACGAAACAACATTCTTTCCCCTGCAACTCAGTGGAAGAAGCACTCTACCCCCAAAACATTGCATTATTCGAGTACTTTCATTTTCTCCCATATGCATTGTATGTGTGTGTGGTGTTTTAACGTAGGGGGAAAAGAAAACTGCTGTTCAATTTCTTTTTTTTATCTACGTGACTTTACCGAAAAAAAACAAGAATATGTTGTTAATTGTCTTTGTTTATGCTGCTGCATGATCCGTCTCAGTACAGGAAAGTGATAATTCGAGAATTACAAAAAAAATTGTGTTTGCAGAGGAAGAGAGATGGGGTGTACCCATTCCATACACCTAATTTTCACTTTGTAACATTACTCATATTGTTACAGTTCCCGTGAACTTCAATCGCATGCGACATGCCAATCGAATATGTTAGGAACTGCCCCATATAGAAATCTACAAATGTCAAAAAACCAGTCTCAAGATGTCTCAGTTAGTGCATTCATGGCTTCTGCTATCATGGCGTTGGTGTATTTTACATTTTTGTTCACATGGCATCACATGAATGTATGTTGAACTTATTTCGCACTGTACGTAGCCAACCGTGCAACAAACACCCTCGACGAAAATAACTTTTTAAAGCGAAAACAAGTTGCATTTTTTGTTGTTTCCTTGCCAGATTCGTACGAAATATTTTCTTGTCAGCTGCACATTATGTGCAATCCAATAGAGCATATTCATGTAGACAGGTTAAAATTAAAGAATTTTTTTTTCAAAAACTACGACGTTTCGATCACAACACAAACGGTCGTCTTCAGGAAAAAGGGGGTTAGCTTCCAAGGCAAACTGTTTATAAGGGTGTGAAATGGGCGTAGCCCAAAAGTCAGCAGCCAATGATAATGTAAGTGGTGGACAGCCAACCCGACGGTGGTTGGTTTTCCACCAATCAAAGGGCTGCCAAGGGAAAACTAGCTGTAGCTAATTTCTCTTAAACATGCTGAAGACGACTGCTTCCTGAAGATGACTGCTTGTGTTGCGATCGAAACGTCTTAGTTTTTTTTTGTTTTTGTTATTTTCTTTGAAGCTATATATGTGACTTTACCGAAAGACCCAATAATATGAATTCCTGCAGTCACGAAAGCTTTAAGTCAAGATCCAATAGTGCACTCCAAACTATTGAACTCTGCATGCCACACTAACTGGTTTAAACTTAACAAGAGCATTAATCAGGTGTATTAAATAATGTCTCCACGCACATAAACTGCAATTGACTCCAACTGGTGATGCTGGAAGAAAAACTACGATGGCTGGGAGATATTAACTACCTCGCCTGGTATACAGGAGGTTGTGGGTTTGATCCCCACCCTGACATCTATATATTTCGAGTTTGTTCGACGCGGTCACGTGGATTTTTCTCCAGGTCCTCCGGTTTTTCTCTCCACATTTAGAATCAACATGCATTTAGAGTATTTGGCTGCTATATATGTCCACCCGATGAGCCACTTCGTTGAGCTATCATTTGTATATATTGTAAGATATGTAGTTTTCAATTTAGTGTTTTTTTAAGCTGGAAGTAACACCGTTGTCACATCTGAGGTGGAGCATCTAATTCTTACCTCACTGCACTTGCTGTCTTTGCAACGTGAAACAGCCAAGGTAGATTGATCCTCCAGCACTCACTGATTCACGACAGTAACCTGCTCGCCATCGACCAGTCGGATCCTTATCACTCCTCGACGACCGTGGCTGCTGCTACCATGAGTTGTACTCATTCATTCCTCCTTCTGTCTTGAGAATTTGGTCTACCAGCGACGTGAATTTCCCCCGTCTAATTTGTTTGCAAATGTGCATCCGTGCATTCATTTTATATGAGTGCGAGTGCTACTTAACACGGAAAGGCATGTTGTTATTATGGTTAGTTACACCTGTTATTTATCTTTCTACTTCTTCCCTCTCACTGCTCGAATTTGAAATTCGAATTGGAATCTTTAGTTAATGTTTATAAATCATTTTATTATTTCGACTGTTGTGTGTAATCTTCCGTAGTTGTGGTAGGGTGGGCAGTGGAGTGTTAATAGGTGTGCGTTGTGACCCCCACCCTTCCTTGAGGCTTCCCATGCTGGCAGGAGATGTGCAGGATCCCTAAACAGGGAGAGAACCTTCGACACCGGCATTTGGCGAGGACCCTCAGCGTTTCCCTCTTGTCGTAGGCAATGTTCCTGTCAAGGGTACCACCTTACCCCTTAGACCTTTGTCAAGGCAGGGGGGCCGGGAGCTGGTATCCCTAAGAATGGGACCCATCGACACAGGTTTCTACCAGCCGGGTCAGCTGAACCAAGACCCATTGGAGGTAGAGGGCAGCTACTCCTCACTTGACAGCCCAATTAGGGAGGTCACCCAAGACCAATTTGGTCGCCAAGCCATTAAGCGAAGAAAGTCAATACCGTGATGCTACGTGGTGGGTAGCAGGAAGGAAGTGCGGGAAAACCTTTTGTCACATTGAACTTCTAACCCTCCTGCACCGCCTGCTTTTCATAGCCACTGACCCGCGCTGAGCAGCACGGTGAGATTTGACCGAATGACCGCCCGGCACCGCCCACGACGATGTGGGGATCCTCACATCCAGCAGTGCGTTGACAGAATTGCCCTAAGCGTACACGTCGTTGTTCTCCCTGTGCGTGTGACATACCATGTTTCTGAATGGACTCAAAACAGCCGCAATTACAATATGAGTTACTGCTGACCTATGACCTTTAAGACCTAGATGTTATCGTTTTTTTTTACCCAGAATATTGATTTTCACTTTTCTTGGAAGCTTCTGACCTTTGGACCTAAGAAGCTAAAGGTGCTATGCTTTAAGCTGTCTCGGGATGTATACGAATGCTATCTAGCTGGGCTAAATAGAGATGAAGGCAGCAGTAGCAGCATCACCACCAACAGCATCATCATCTTCACTCATGTTACGATACAATGTTTGGAGTGAATTGTCCCAACCAGTGTAGCATGTAAAGATGATGCGAAGCACGTTCACAAGCAACGTGCATCCCACACTTCATCTAACCCGGAGGTTACATTATATATATATTATTTTTTTTCCCCGGAACGTACTGCGAGCCATTTGGTTCTTGCAATAAAAAGAGCCTGTTTCATTTTTACGGCGTGAATAAACGAAAAGGTCGCTTAGGAAAAAGCAATATGGATGGAGTCTCTTTGGACGCAGAGGGGTAAAATAAATATATATATAAAACACACACAAAAAATTTGTCATGAGGGGTTTCCTCTTTTAAAAGGCCATGCTATTGACAGATGGACCTCCACCACCAAGCAAACGTTAGAGTAAATTTGCTTGAAGTGCCATAAATACTGCATGCGGTTCACGTTGGAATTCTATCATTGTCTTGCCAATTGCTGTGGGTTAAATGCCACGTATTTAGCGTGAAATCGGAATGAAATCGGGGCATAATGTGTCTCGAGCACCGTGGCTCATTCTTTTGATCCCACCTATTTTATTCGCTCAAGATGCACGGTGCTAATTCCTCATAGCTTTCGGCCGCCGCTTGCTTGTTTGATCGGCTGCACGTGAGAAATAATACATTTATATATATATAAATTGGCTTTTTATTTAAAGACTGGAGAATATTTTCGAATGGGATTATAAAATAGGATAGTGTTTTTTTTCCTGAGTTTTCTTTTTGTAACGCGCTCACATCAAAATTATCGCTGAAGGGCATGAGGGTTGTTCTTAAACGTGACAGTTTTAACAGATTAAAATTCCTGGAAATAAAAAAAGCAAGATTTACTATTTTTGGGCATTTAGAAACGGAATCAATCAAATTTGAAGTGAATATACGTTTACTTTGAACTCCTATGGCTTTTAATTAACACGGATGAGAGAAACATTGTGTTTTTTCTAGTTGTGCCCTGCAAAAAAATGCTATAATAGCTTGTGAATTATTTTACAGTTACTAAGTGTGGAAATCTCCTTGTTCCATGTGTGCCACAGGTGGGGTATATTGACCAGACGTACGCAGGAAATCCTCATGGTGCCATGTTGCTCAAAGCCTCTGCTCCGCGTGATAAAGAAACTCATCAATTGACCATAGAGCCCCTGCATACTGAAAAGAGCACTCCTCTTACCCTGATATCCAATCATCTGCGACTTCTGAAATGGAAAAAAAAACTACGTTTCATTTCACCAGGTAAGGTCCACTGAGCTATATAGCTCTTTTTCAGAATCAAAGTGGACGCAAATGATAGCTCAACGAAGTGAATTATCGCGTGGGAATTTATAGCAGCCAAATGCTCTAAACGCACGTGGATTCTAAGTGTGGAGGGAAAAGTCGGAGGACCCAGAGAAAAATCCACGCGAACGTGCAAACTCCAAAAACACAGGCGTCAGGGTCGGGATAGAACTCACAACCTCCTGCATACCAGGCGAGTTAGTTAACATTTCATCACCGTGCAAATAACCATCAGGTCCGCAATGTCTCCTACTGATAATTCGCCATTTTGCCCTCAGTAAATTGCGGACCTGCTTCCTATTTTATGCAGTTATTTGTGTGGATAAGCGGAATTGAATGAACAATCAATCATATTTTCTGTGATCATCCATACATTATTTTCCCCCCATTAATAAGTAGATTAGTATCCAGGATAATCCCGCAGATCATGGGCTATATAATAATTTCGGACATAATTAAAAAACTGGAGGAATTGTATTGATATTAAATATAACAATTTTTATTTAACTTAGCGTTTCTTCGATAATGGATAATTCACCTACATCCACTTTGTTGTAGCCTGAATGTACACTATCTTTTGTCAGATCGCGGAAAGCTGTGTCAGGTCCTGTGAACTTGCCCACGTAATGATGGTCCTTTATCACAAGACGGGCTCGGAACATTATTTCTGTCACTGCGTGGATTTTGTGCGTTGCGCTGTGTAGATCTGCTGTGTGTTTTCCCAAGAGCTATACTGTACGCACCGCGAAATACATCGACATGATTCCCCACGCTCCACGTGCTGGGAGCTTCTTCAGTTGACCTCCTCAAGAAGCTACCAACATATCGAGCGCAACGTCGGATATCATGGCTAACACGTCACGCAATCCAATTGCTCTATAATTTCGAAACATATGTCGCAAAACGCCGGACATCGTTTCAAACATGCAGCACAACAACAACAACCGCCATTTGCCACTAAGTGGTGGTGACGTCACCACGGCGCGTGTGCTATGCTATGTGCACTTTAAGGCCACGTGAAGTGTGGAACACCCGCTGGCACGACCCCATACACATTTGGAGAGCCATTATTTCCACCAGCCCTTCTCAATTCCAGCACAGGAGTGACATTTGAATGATACACAGCGCAGTGTTTTGTCCGGTGCACATTTCCCCCTCCCTTAACAAGGCTGTAATGAGCGGGCTCGCGCTCAACGGCAAGCCCCAATAGTGCCATGCGATTCCCTCCGCAAGGATTGAATCCCGGTTCTGCCACTAACAATCCTTCCCAAGCGTGGCCTTGTGCCGGCGTGCCGGCCTGCCAAATAAGGCGTCCTTGAGACGAGCTCGCATTGGGCCCTTCGTTGACCCTTCTCCGTGACCCCGCAGTCAACTGCCAGGAGGCGTGGGGTGGGGTGTCATGCCGAAAGATTGAATGTGAAGCCACTTTGTTACGTTAAAACTTAGCAAAAGTAGAGCATTATTCAGGCCACTTGCACGGATGGGCACGGTCGGGGGCCAGACTTGTGGCTCGTCGCAGACTTATAGCTCTGTCCCGACCGTATAAACACAATCGATCAAAAACTTTACTGAAAACCATTGGAGGGCCTGTTTCGGGCAACAAGTCTATTTTTCATTGGAGACTTGGGGAAAATACGCAATTGGAAGATAAATGAATGTATAACAAAGGCGTGTGAGTTTTCCTAAGCAAAATTCACGCTTTTCTTTTAAGAGCTGGCAGAATACAGGATGATATTGTATGGATTTAATAGCAGCTTTTTACAACGTGATGTGACATTGTTTCCTATAATAATGTTGGTTAATTAATGCCGTTACCTGTTAAATTAGTGTTTTAAACGGATCAAGAGCTTTGGCAGGTGCAGAGTGAGTGTCGGAGGTGTTACAATGGAATCAGTTCAATGCACAGTTGTTCACTAGACGTTCTAGATATTCTACTATACCAAGCTGTTTCACCACATTAGCAGTGATGAGCATTCTTGAGTCAATACAAATGGCATGTAAAAGTAAAGGTCGTTTGTCCACGATCCATCGGTTCCACGGCCTTCTGGGAGCGTATCAACTGAATAATTTCAGCACCATGGATTCTATGCAAAGCAAACCCTGGACTGATTTTTGACATACAGTGTCTCATCAGCAGAGTTCAGGGCTCAACAAAGTGACATATCACGTGGAAATGTTTTTGAACCAATGCTGGTGAACTATTAATTGGTTATAGGCAAGGACCGTGTTTTAAGTACACAAAGATTAAATGCATGTAGATGATTGTTGACACAGGTATCGAACCAAATGTAACAATCGGCTGGTTTAGAATTCCCTATATATGTCATTTGTTTGAAGAAAAGTTAATTTCAAACTCAACATGGTGAGTAACCAGAAGACTATGGTAAAATTAAGGTGTACGTAACATTACAGGATGTCAGTAAAGGTGTAGAGGAGTAAAATGGGGACGTGACGTCAGGTGTGCCGTTCAGTGCGATGACGTCACGTCTCCTAGGTTACTTAAGGGATACCCCGTGACTTAAGCGGGGTCACTGTGGGAACGGGTAGAGTAAGCAGGGTGAAGAGGGAACCAGGGGTAGAGAGAGGGATCGAATAGGGCGTCTGGGGAGAAGCCGGTGGTAGCCGTAGAGGTGCTTCTCTCTCCGGTCGGTGGAGTCGGCAGAGTCCACGATCCGACACGAGAGAGAGAGACCGGAGCTAGCCGGCAGGGACCCGGACTCAGAGTAGGAGCCCTAGCCACTGGGAGGTGTGTACCCTGCTGTGTAATATTGATAAGCTTTAATAAACCCTGGCGAAAGCCCTTAACTTACCTCCGTCTCCGAGTACGTCCGTCGGAACTTCTCTACAAAGGTAAAGGTGCAGCCCTGCAATCGCTTGCTCATGCTAATGATGGTGGAAGGACCTCAACTAAAGGGATCCCGAGCGTGGTCTTTCCGGCCCACTCTTTCTACAATTACTCCACTGCACAAAACCGACTCACCGTGGTGTACACACTCATACAGCTGGTTGGAGATATTTGGGGAGCGGTGTTGTTGCGGTTTAGCGCGCTGCGCTATGAGCCAGGCGACCCGAGTTTGAATCCCGCTCACGGCCAACACCATTGACGATTATCTGAAACGGTCCTGGCCTCCCCTAGGTCGACACAGCCTCAAATAAGTACCTGGTGTGGCGTGTAAATATCAACACTGGAGAGACAAAGGCGGCCGGGGGTGCTGTTGGACACCCAACCCCCTCGAGTGCCGTGCCGGTCTTCATAGGTGCTCGCTAACAGCACTTGCCCGAACAGTCTGTTACAGATTTCGATTTAAAGCTTTCGTGACTGCAGGGATTCATCTTCTTGGTTCTTTCGGTAAAGTCACGTAGAAGGGAAGTAATAAAATAATAAAAATAATATATTATGTTTTATTTTTATTATTTTATTACTTCCCTTCTACGTGACTTTACCGAAAGTCTGTTACAGGCTAGACGGGAGAGCTTTGTCTCTTTGGGGGTATTAAAGAAACGTCATTGTATAAACTGGCACGCCAGGAAATGTAATTGAACTCGTGACCCCTGGATTGCGAGTCCAGTGTGAAAACGTAACAGTGGTGGTTGCTAAAGAGAAACAATCCCATTTTGTAAAAATGGCAAAGTTGCTCAACTTTTCTAGAACAAAAAGCAAGGCAATTGCTATTTGAAATAAGTTATTTTCTCCCTACATCTTAATGGAAACCCAGTGTGTATTAGGTCGGCGCAAATCGAAAGTGGTGAAAATGTTTTTTTTTTTACGAAAAACACTGGGCAACCTTTTGTGTTTCAGTAGAGAAATCTAACTGGCCACAATAGGTTGAGAGAACACATTCATTTGACAGTGTTTTGCAATCACAGGCCTCTTGGGTTTCTATGACAAGCACAGCACTTCTGGAGCAGGTTTCTGCTCTCTGTTCGGTGATCAGCCACAACGGTAGAGCACGCTCGTGGGCGCTCCACGTCAATTCTGACTCTACTTTATCCTCAAATGAATGCACAGCAGGGTCCACTTTTTTTTCAAATGCCAGGGCAAATTCACACGGAACAACAAAAGATGTGTTATCAGTACGGTCAATTAGTCAAGTTTATTGTTATTTTTTGTTCTCTTTTTATCGCACTCCTCCGCTTTGGAATTCCCTCCCAGTCGTGCCTTTTACCCAAGTTTTGAAGACGTTGATCGATTCAACAAACGTATTAACTCGTGACTGTGAAAGCCTTCAATCACACTATCTGTTTCTGGCAACTTGACACTATGAGCATTTGGACCTGTGTTCAGTAACTGTGAAAAATTCTGAATCCTGTAATCTGAGAATGGCATGATATTTGTTGCCATATTTGATTTCTTCGCAACACAACGTTTTCATTATCTTTGCATTTCTGCTAGATGCCAACTCTAATGTGCTCGCTCTCGGCCAAATGTTACAATCACGACAGGGCCTAGGGGTAGCGCATTCGCTGCTTGTTGAATATCTTCACAGTTCGAATCTAGCGGACGCCCTGGTCACTACTCTGAGTGTATTTATCAAAAACTATGTGCCGTCTGTTTCAAAGTGGATGTAAAAAGATCCCATGATGTAATTCACATCAGGATGCCATTGCACTCTTGGGGCGCTGTGATTGCGAGATGTTAACTGCCTTACTCTTTGGTTATTTTGATGACTTTTCTGAAAGAACCAAAGAGTATGGATCCTTGCAGTCACGAAAACCTCAAATTTAGAAAGTTAACTGCCTTGCCTGGTATGCAGAAGGTCGTGGGTTTGATCGCGACCATAACGCCTGTATATTTGGAGTGTGCACGTTCTCCCAGTGGTCGCGTAGAATTTTCTCCACGTACTCCGGTTTTTCCCTCGAAAATTTAGAACCAAAGTGCGTTTAGAGTATTTGACTGCGAAATATGTTCCCATAATAAGCCAGTTCGTTGAGCTACCATTTGTGACAACCAGGTCGTTCCTGAAAAAGAGCTTCCTATGTAGCTCAGTGGACCTTGCATGGTAAAATAAAACATTGTTCATAGTTTAGTATATTTCAAGATACCTGGTTAACGTGGAAGAATTATCCACATTCTCTCTCGAGCTACGTTTTAGCCGAGGCCATTCTGCCGCAGTGGCGTGGGCAACAGAAAAAAAATTAACCCGTAAAAACAAAGTTTTTCACTATAAATCTTTTATATGCGTGGCGGCTAGAGTCCTCTCGTCCTCTGGCTTGAGATGGCTGCCACCTATTGGTCAGATGATTGCCTGCCATCATTAAGCAATTGGTAATTAAATATAATTTATTTTTTCCTAAAAAGTGTAAAATTTTGGAGAAAAAAAATTCACGAAAAATAAATTGTCACGCACAACGAGTCTGTGTGCAAAATGTCAGCTCGATTGGATCACGGGAAGTGGGTTAAAAAACGACCGAAAGATTTGCACGGTCGTAAGCGCGCAAGCAAGCAAGCAAGTGAACTTAATATAAAGGATTTAAAAAAAGATGTGCACGGCTACGCCTTTACCTTCGTTCAACTTATCCTATCATCTCTCGTTGCCCTCACTCACGTGGACTCACTCCGGTACGGAATGTGATGTGGCGTGCCGCTGTTGTGCTGTGGTTTTTACTTCCGCAGAGGGCAGAATGTGATTTCAAGGCTCCGCTATCTGTTGGGAAGCCAAAAATTGGCTTCACCTGGCAAATTCCAGCTACTGTATCTCGTACAAGTGCTCGAAACATCTACGTCATCTGTAAAATATACCAATGTGTACAGGAATTAATGTCAAGTATACGCCGATGATGAAATCACCCTGAATGTGACCAGTTTTTTTCAGATCTCGGAAGCTGAGCGAGTTTGAACCCAGTTAGGAAGGGCAATATTATTTTAAAATATATATATTAGTCATAATATACTGTGATCAGGCATTTCAAATGCATTTATTTTTCAGAACAGGACTTTAGAAAAATTGAGTGCACAAGTAATATATTTTTTTCTAACGTGAGACAATAACAGCTGACAACCCCGGTTAAATCACAAGCTTTAACCCTGGATCTCAGTGGCCCCCAGTTCAGCACTCTGATCTCTTAAGCTGCCCAGCCACCTCCTAAATTCACCCTTTTAAGGAACCTTTGAGTGCCTGAGTATGATTTAATATTGCGTCGGAGTTTCTGATGTCATTTTTGTAGTTGTACAAGGTGACTTGATGTATTATTTATCATTCATTATTATATTTTTTAAATTAAATTATTGACGCAATGTGCGGGCTCGATACATCACGTCGTGATGCAACGTATACACCATCAACATAGGACTCATCGGTTATGAAAAGCAGGGGATAGAAAGATGGGGGACGGGCTCGCTGCCCCAAGACTTGGCTCCCCTTTTATGCTCAGTTGTGCAGAGTTGTTCGTGATCAATAGTTCCGGACAGCTCGCTTTTGTAAAAGGTTCTTTTCCACTTTTTGTTTTCCTCTGGCTCTCCTCCCGAGTCAGAATTAGTCGGGGTTGTTACAAGTTCACATTTCTCGAACCCTATTCCACTCCATTCAACCAGCCTGGCAGTGTGTAATTTGAAATCGCATGCTGGAAAATTGCACGCAAGTATTAATTAGCCTCTGTCTACATTACTTTGTACAGGCAGACCTTGCTTAGCGCTGAATATGTGTTCCTGGAGAAGTGAGCAGCGCTAAACGAATCAGCGCTTACAGGGCTCGTTTATAATGATTCTTCTTATTTCTCATGGATTAATAGCCACAGATTATAGATGCAATTTAAGATTTATTATCCACTCAATTGTATGTTCAGAAGCAGCGTGGATCTGGTCCACTTCCTCCTTTAAAGGAGTGGAGACAGCAGCAGCGGCGGAGTGTTTGCGATGCGGTCGATGGTTTGCGATTTGTGGCCACACAACTCGCAGGCTGCCGAATCTTTGATGGCGCAATTTTGTGCATCGGGTGCCCGCATCGGTCACATGGGCCGGTCCTGATTCGGTTGATGGCCAACCATTGGCGGCGTGGAAGGTTGTAACATCAGGAAGTATTTTTCACTGTACTGCCGTTCACTCGCCTCGACCCGCCTCGTCACTTCTATTTTAACATCCAAAGTGATGCTCTTCCTTGACAACCTTCGTCACATTTCCAGGAATAACATTTGCAGGCCATTTTCCAGACATTATTGGTCGAAAATGCTCACGAAAAAAACCCACGAAATTCAGGCAGAGTGTGACCTAGCTGGAGTAAACAGACGTCGGCAGGCTCGTGTGTTTTTTGAAAGCGACCGCCGCATGGCTCAGAGCGCTGTAATAACATTGAAAAACGTCGTTTTAAAAGGTAATCGTCACCATGAATCTTGACAATCGGATCACTGCGGGTGGGGTGCTGGTTTGCTCAGAGAATTCGCCGCTCTCATTTGCTGAACGAATTTAAACAGAGTGGTGGGTCCTTTTCTTTGGCTATCGCTGAGTATTCTGACCCCCCCACTACTGGAGGTCATAGCTCATCAGATTCATCCAGGATACGTAAAGATGCTGAAAGATTCTGATTGTGATCTTGTTAGAGATTTGGGGATTTTTTAAATATTTGTTGTAACATTTTTCTCCAGGACGAAGAGCGCTATAACGAATCAGCATTTTTCAGCGTGGTCTGACTGTATTTTAACATTGCTTCTCGACCATAGCTCCTCATACTCCACACAGATCCCCAATGCGATAGGCGACCGATGTGCTTTCAGCTCCATGTGCTGGTTGCTTCATGAGGCAACTACATTGTAAAAAAAAAAAATTGCAAGAAGCTCTGAGCCCTTCAAGTGACGCGCCCCACATTCTGCCGAACAATGTGCAGTGCAGCCCAGCAAAGAAGCACATTGGAGAGCTATGCAGCACCTACGCACCAATAATACCAAATGCAGTGTTTCCCTGGCTTGGTCACGAGGCTGCAAGGGGTGACGGAAGGGAGCAACAGGAGTAGGAAGAGAGAGAGAGACATGAGTATGCAGGGTTACGCAGTTGGGAGTGGCGGTGGCAATTGAGCCTCATTTGCATATTGAACCAAGGGTTCGTGGGTTGGACCGTGGGCCCTTCCCGGGGGCAGGCAAAGTCCGGTTCTAATTGGCCGTGGAAACCAGGCGTTTGCAAATGCGCTCGTTTGGCGCTGCGTGTGACGCCTGATCGAGGCGAGGTATCGCACTTGCTGTCATCCGAGTAGCGCATCAGCCCTAATTTGGGGACTTGCTGAGGGCATGGCATTGCACGAAATAAATGAATAAGTAAATAAAGAAATATATTCATGGACGCATTTTTCCGATTAGGAAGCATCTGCATGAGGCCGGAGCGCCATCGGAAATTGTTTGCTGTGCGCGGGGTTTCCGCACGGACACCTTAATGCATGTAACCTTTGATTTCAGAGCAACATAAAATGGGATCATCTATTATACCTGGCAAACAACCTTGATGTGGATCCTTGAGCGCCGACGAGTGCCCGCGGAGGCGTGAGGTGTGACTGCATTCGTACGAGGGGAAAATATTTAGATGGACCTCCGGAGAACATGAATAACAACGTTCCACGCACGGTGAAATGCTTAAGCGGACGTCACGAAACAGCGGCAAGACAGCGAAGGGGCGTTTGTGTGCGCGCGCGTTTGTATCCCATTTTCCACTCGCCGCTCCAATAATTGCATTTTTTATTTAATATTACGAATGTGTACAACATACATGAAAGGGCACGGTGAGGTTGCACTCCACTCTGATTTTAATATAAATGCGACTGTTGCACAATACGCGACTCATTTCAATGCATTTATTCCACTTTTTGTATGTTGCGTAAGACAGACACGGCGAGTTTATTTACATTTCCGGCCGTAGATCAAGAACAGGCGACGCCTATATGTTTTTGTTCATACTAATTCTGTCGTGTTTTCAGGAAAACACCTGAGGAGTATCACGGCTGTTCTCAGGACGGCCTCCACTTTGGGATATTTTGGCAAAGCAATCCGCTTTGGGATATTGTTAATTGAAGGGGTGGGGGGGGGAGGGACTTAAGGAAGATTATTTTCCAACAGAAGATTGCAAATAGCTGATGGCAGAGTTAGAAAGCATTTCAAATTAGTTCGTGAGAAAAAGATGTACTGAGGTTTGGCTAACATCCTATTTCACGAGCCGCCACAGTTAAAAGCATGAGTGCCAATTCTAACGGTTCAAAAATGTGACGATTTCTACAGTACGTTAATTATCTAAATATATATTTAAATCAGTGAAAGAATCTTGTAAATCACGTGGCTTCTCTTTCCACCTTTTCTCCACTCTGAATCTCTCCCCTTTTCCCACCGACTGTGGAAACAGAAGCTGCTCTTTGCAGGGTCAAGGCCCTCATGGAGCCTCTTCCTAACCACATCTTTCTCGACCCTTTCCTCCAATACTTTCATTCCTTTTCCATCCTTTTCCATTCATCATCTTCTCTCTTCTCTTTCCCATTGTTTTGTTTCTTGTACCATACGTTATATCCGTGACCATGCCTCTTTCCATAAGTGTGCTACGGGTAAAAAAATGCTATTTAAAGCATTTTACAAGTGCGTGTTCATTTACTATTATTTCTAGTTGCAGTATTTGTCAATATATTGTTAGAACAGAACTAAACTGAAACGCATTATACTTATTTTACCAGGTAAGGCCCACTGAGCTATATAGCTTTTTTTTAGAAGTGACCTGACCACATTTATAGCAGCCAAATATTCTAAACGCATGTTTTTATACGTGGAGGGAAAAAAAACCAGAGGACCCAGAGAAAGATCCACACGATCACGGAGAAAACATGGCAGCTCCAAATATACAGGCGTCAGGGTTGCGGTGGAACCCACGACCTCCTGTATACCAGGGGAGGTAGTTAACATCTCGCCTCTGCTGCACCCCTGTTGGATGGAAGCCCCCTCGTGCTGTGTGGGTCGTAGGAATTGTTTGACCATAGTACGTTGCAATGTGCTGTAACTGCCACAACTGCCGACGGTCTTGGGATGTGGTCGTCCTTGCAGCAGAGCTGTATATCCCAGTGGGGGCCTTAGCTGCTGAAATAATAAAGTGCGAGTCTAACCGAACTCTGGTGTTAACTGTTACACAGTGACAGCATCAGGGTAAGGAGGGGGGAAAACCCCTCACGAGGAAAATAGTACAAAATCAAAAAATGTTAAACTAAAATAATAATGCTAATCTACCTAGCCTGACATTCAAACACATTAAAATACATGTGACATAATAAACCCAAGTAACTGAATGTGAAAATATGTCAGATTCATCCACGCATAGATTTGATTTCTTTGTGGAGTTTTTAAAGGATACAGTAAAATAATTGCATCATTTAAGACAACCACCTGGATCCCATTTGTACACTTCAAATTAAATCACATTTTGCAAATAAATAATTAGGTGTATGGTGTATTAGCATACACTCCAGGTTCTGGCAACCTAGTGAGAATGACATTTATATTCACAACTTCGTTTTTATTTTACGTAACACTTTAGGGGTTTGCGTTTCATCTTGATCCTTTATTTATCATAAAATGTTCTGCTCGCAAGGCCTGCCAAGAATTTTAATCATGCCACGCGTCAGAAAGTGCCGATTAAAAACATTGTAACGAATGCAGCACTAACTCACTAACTCACTGTACATTACAGATGTGACCCCGTAATTCCCGATATATTTTCAGTAGCCCCCCCCCCCCCTTTGTATTTGCTGTGGGAGTAAGCACCTAATTAAGTGACTCATATGAAAAAATATATTTTTCGTTTAAACAATATTGTTCTTGCAGCAACGCATTGATGATAAACGACAAAAAGGTGAAGTATGGTCAATTCCTCACCACCCCCCCCCCCCCTGGATGCACCTAAACCATGGCCCCTAGTCCCGAGCAGCTATTGATCCACTGGATAAGGTATCAACTGGTTGCGTGCCCAGTCGATTCAACTTTACGAATCAGCGGTGCCTTATTTGGCATACATCGAACACAAAATAATAGAGTTTTGCCCTCGTCATTCGCGAGTGACACGTTCCGGAGATGCTGTGTGAATAGCACATTTCGCGGATAAAGATATTGCCCTACGAATATCGTACGCGCAAACGTCTGTGGATGCTTATAAAGCTTCGAGAAATGATCTCTGTCTATCTCACTCATCTCTTTATCGCATAATTTTCTGGCATCGAACCACTAGCCACTGAAACGATTGGCAGAATGCCACCCCTGACGTGTTTGGTGGTAGCTCAGGATAACGCTGCATGGTCGGCAGTCAAAACCACTGCATGTGCACATGGGCATGCAACAGGGATGCCGGCTGGATTATGACTGCCTTCCATGGCTGCTCCAGTGGGATTTTTACATTTGTCGGTGGCCAAGAGATGCCTCCATGCTGGTTAATTGCGTGACGGATGCTGATGCCCTGGCGATTGCTGCTCATGCTGAGAGGTTGGGAAGACCGATGCAGGAGCTTACCACGAATAGATGGAGCATCACCATCAGTTCTACCAAAACAAAACTGCTGTACGGGTACCTTGCATCATCACCGTTGCTTTATTCGTCCGCCCAGGTAGCGGACTGGTCTCTGGAGAAGATGGATGCTCATGGCCGCCTCCGGTTTTGGCAGCAAAGCTTTCGCTGCTAAACGAGGCACAATTTCCGTATGTGCGCTACGCTTTGTGGAAGCTGCTTGGCCTGTCACCCCACATACATATCGAGGTCATCTGAGCCATGATAATAATGTGGTTATGCTTGAAAAAAAAACAACGGGCTTCTTCGCAACGAACGTCTGACCCGTCTACAAATCGTCCTGACTTCATGTTTGGTGGATTGTGTTGAGAAACTCGCACACCCTTGACAGATCCGAAGATAATTCCATAAATTAGCTTCTTCGGCTGCTTGGGATGTATTGGCTCTGGTGATGTACTGCACATGCCCAGCCACCGCATGCCATGCCAGCTTCTGTTTGGCCATAAATAGGTGGCTAAATTGGTGCAGAATGGGCTATTAGAAGATTTGGCTGATTCGGTGCAAGAGGATTTGGAACTGAGTGGACCTGCCGACAACTGGTGCCATTGGTATCGAGATTGGCCTCTGCGTGTACATGGAACTCGTGAAGGGTGCTATTGGATGGCTGGTCGTGGCCACCGTCCAGCAACAACAACACGTGGCTGAGGGGCGACGCTCATGGCATACCAGCAGAGTTGGCACAGTAAGGAGTGAAATCACTGTTTTTGCCAGTCACTGCAGCCAATTAACCCGCAACATGTAGGCATTTCCTGCAACCTGCCTAGTGGGTCTTTGCCATGTCTAGCCACAGCCCCACAGCGCCAAAGGGGTCCTGTTGGGGTCTGAGTCCCCCACCCTGTTAAAGACACAACCGCTTCTAAAAAATACAAATGTCGATTAAAATAATTGAACCCAAGTGGCGTTTTTTCTTTCTTCAAATTGCACCAGTTCGGCGAACGCACGTAACTGTGATTTTTGTTTTATTAATGTGTCAGTGCGTGTGTGCCTCAGTTCAGAGAATCGGCCCACACACACGCGACGGCTCCGTGTACATTGTAAGCAATGCGCATCCCATCCCTTTTGTCGTACCCACAGTGGGTGGTGATAGCTACGGCAGAATTCACGAAAGACAATAGTAGGTGATATATCATTACCCATTCCACTTATTGTTTAGCACGTACCCAGCTGATACCTCAGTCAATGGACAAATAGCTGCTGGGGAAAGGAGCCATGGTTTAGGTCAGGGGTCGGCAACCAAAATAACAAGAAGAGCCATTTCTTTCCAATTCGGTACAAAATTCAGTATTTCAAGAGCCGCAATGCATCTGAGTACATACTGTACATACGTACATATCGTCAAGAAGCAAGCCCGTAAAGAGCCGCATGCGGCTCCGGAGCCGTAGTTTGCCGACCCCTGGTTTAGGTGCATCCATTTGGGGGAGGAGGGGGGGAGGAATTGACCATACTTCACCATTTGGGGGCGCCACGGTAGCGAGTCGTTGACTAGCTCGCCTGGTATACAGGAGGTCGTGGGTTCCACCCCGACCCTGACGCCTGTATATTTTGAGTTTGGACATTTTCCCCGTCATCGTGTGGATTTTTCTCCGGGTCCTCCGGTTTTCCCTCCACATTTAGAATCGGCATCACGCGTTTCGAGTCATCCCATCTGCTGCTATAAGTTTCCACGTGATGATAAACCCACTTCGTTGGGCCACCATTTGTGATAGCCAGCTCGCTTCTGAACAACAACTATATATGTCTCAGTGGGCCTTACCTAGTTGAATTAGAACCCAAGAGTTAAGAGTTTAGTTTTAAGTTGTTGATCATTAATATTGACTCTGTTGTGCGCAAGTTTATGTATGACCCCCCCCCTCCCTTTTACAAGGTCATGCTCCAGGGTTTTATAGTCATGACGATATCGCGTCTACCTAGTGGATAATTGCGTTTTTTATTATAATCGCTGCTGTTATTATTAATGTATACATTTGGCACACTGCGCTGCTGCGCCAGCAGCTGCATGGGTTCAATTCCCAGCAGAGGTCGCAACCGGGTACCCGATACCCGTACCCTACCCGATACCCGGCTACCCGTACCCGGCCGGGTACGGGTACCCGTTTGCGACCTTGGTGCGGCCGGGTACGGGTAAGGAATCAAAACCCGTTTGCTACCTCTGATTCCCAGCGATGTGCTCCGTCCGTGGTCACGTTCACTCTTAAAGACGATTTCGTGTTGTCTCCCTTTGGTCAATGTGACCTTAAGACGACATCACGGCGCGCGTTTGCGTGAACACGAACACCGTGCACTCAGAATTGGCTCTATGCAGTACCAGCCGTAATATGTCCGTGTGTGTGCGTGTGTGTTTATTGGTGGTGGATGATGGGGAGCGATTATGTAGCGATAGTGTAGCGGTTAGCGCGCTGCGCTATGAACCTAGCGACCCGGGTTCGATTCCCGCTCACGGCCAACACCAGTGACGATTATTTGAACCGGTCCTGGGCCTCCCCTAGGTCGACTCAGCCTGAAGTGAGTACCTGGTGTGGTGTGTAAACATCGCCACTTGGGAGACAAAGGCGGTCGGGCGTGGTGCTGGCCACCCACCCCCTCGTGTACCGTTGCGGCCTTCATAGGTGCTCGCTAACAGCACTTGCCCCTACAGTCTGTTAAGGCTATATGGGGGGATCTTTGTCTTTTGTTTATTGGTGGGAGCGGTGGTGTAGTGTTTTAGCGCGCTGCGCTACGGGGCCGTCCATAAATGACGTCACGCGATTTTGGACGATTTTTGACCCCCACACCTCCGTCGTCATCACACGGCGTCACAAAAGTCTGAGCCCCCCTCAAATCGCTTTAAACTATTGTCATTGTAGTGCGTAGGAGAAAACATGCATTAAAAAGTATATTTAATTAAGTAGCACGTGTTGTCTATATTTATTAAGTTGCGCATTTTTATGTGACGTCACATTTCTCAACCCACCCCCCCCCCTTGTCACACATCGTCACAAATGTCTGACCCCCCCCCCAAAGTGTGTGACGTCATTTATGGACGGCCCCTACGAATCGGACGACCCGAGTTCGATTTCCGTTCGCGGCCAACACCAGTGACGATTATCTGAAACAGGTCTCCCCTAGGCCGCCTCAGCTTTAAATGAGTACCTGGTACTGTGTGTAAAATCCACACTGGGGAGACAAAGGCGGTCGGGCGTGGTGCTGGCCATCCACCCCCTCGTGTGCTGTGCCCGCATTTATTGGTGCTACTCACTAACAGCACTTGCCCCAACAGTCTGTTTAGCCTATACGGAGGGTTTATTGTAAATCATTTTACAGTTATTGCTCCAGCTATGATTACTAAAATGAGACAAGTTTTCAGTGACTCGCAGCTCTTTAAAATTCAGTGCCTTGGGCAATGACTACAAAACATTCTTAATTTGTTTTCCAAAATTGCCGAAAGCTGCTTAGCGCTTAGGAATCCGTAAAGTAGCTGGAGGTGAAATATTGTGCACCTGGTGTGCTGGAAGTAAAACAAAGGAAAACAAACATTCTTCGTATAATGTTCACTTACCCTGTGCCTATATTCTGTTTAACATATGCAAATATATATGTCAACGGTAAGAGCCATATATATAAGAAGTCGGAGCCTGGCTAAGACATTTTGATGTATATATGTTGAACTTCTTTCGCACCGTACATAGCCAACAAACTAAACACACATGAGGAGGTCACACACCTCTGCCCCTTTTTTTTATAACTCAAAGGCCAAGCACGTCAAGTGGGTCACACCTTAACAGTACACACACAATCATGTGTCTGCGGAAATATTTTTTTAATGTCTTAAATTCAGCAAGATTATTAGATGTTAGGAAAAAGGACAGCGATAGGGAGGAAATTCCAAAGCGAAGCAGCATCGAGGTGAAGAAGCAGTCAGATAAATGTTTGGACCTGCAGCGTAGTAGCGGTTGAACGCTGTGTGGAGGAGACAAAACAGTCCATCAGATAGGGCCGAGTTATCAATACCGTTGGACGAGATCAATTCGTAAAGTTCACAGGATCATTAAACATGGTAGTAGTGGTGGAAGAGTGATGGACAGGTGACTTCCTGCCGATAAGTGAGCGAGCGAATTGAGTCAATGAGTGAATGTTGGATGAATATTCCGTCCGACTTGTGTACGTTGAGTTCTGCCGAGTGCACTGAGTGCTTCACAGGATTCCCAAAGTCAGCCGAATTTGCGCTTTGTATAGCGGTCGTAGTTTCCCAGTGTTCAAGACTACGTTGGCACGGAAAAGATAACCAAGCGTCTTCGATGCCTTCTTAATCAGATTAGTCATACGGACAATCCATGACAGGTCAGGTCGAGAGACAAAGAATGTGCAGGGAACCCAGGTAAACCTCATCAAGCACACGTGGCTCCACAGTTGCCTGGTCCATCCTCATTACGCACCCATTACACACGATGTGCTGGCCACGAATGAACCACAATACCTTGCTGATATCATCAAGGAGAAAAAGCCATCACGCGAACTGCGGTCATCCTCGCAGCAGCGACGTTTGGCTAATAATCAAACAAAGATGGTCAGCACATCACGTGCTTTCAGATGCGCTTCTTCAGCCATCTGGAATGCTCTTCCTTCCAATATTAGGAAACCACTGGAGCTATGCACTTTTAGATCTCGATTGAAAACTCATTCCTTTAGAACTACTTGTTGTATTTAGTTTGTTGTCCTTCGCCCGCACCTCCGGTTAGGACAGCTGGCTGCATAAGACGCGAAAGAAGTTCAAAATACATACATCCTGTGCATTGGTCTCAACCACGAGGCACCTTACCGACGGCACACATCTCGCCGGTGCCACCCGCCGCACCGACGCCACGTTCGCAGGTTGCCCACGAATCGAAGCGGCGTCGAGACCGAGAGCGACTTGTGCCGTGGTGCCCTGAATGAGTGGAAGCTTTGGGCAAGGTTCATGGTGCAGCGTTTGTCTCCGTCAACAGCAGCAGAAGCAACAGCGGAAGAAGACGAGGAGGAAGAAGTGCCCTGGCTAATAAAGTTTTTTTTTGGGGTTAGATCGCGTAAATATATAAATGTGTCGTTAAAGACGCCACCACCCGACACAGCCAATTAGAGCCAAAGCCACAAATGTTGTGGCTTCGCTCTTCAACACACCGGCGAGTTGTACTAGTGATGAATTGGCATGTTCTGTTTACGTGACAACCCTTACTAATCGGCTGTATCGGGTGGTGGCGGGTTTAACGACACATGTATATATTTAAACGATCTAACCATAAAAACTCCTATTGTGGATTATTTTGGCGTGAAAGCTTCCTACGTGAGAATAGGTTTCCCCTTTTATTTGGCAACAAAACAGGTGTTGAGATGTTAAAACACCAAACTGAAACATTTTACAAGGAATCATGTCGGCATTAACCACACTACTTGTGGTCAAAATTCAAACAAAAAACACACTCTGATAATATATGCATCGTATTTAAAACTGATTGGACCACACCAGAGACAGTTTTCTTTTGAGCCTAGTCCCAAACGGTGTTCGACCAGAGGACACCAAAAGGCATACAGCCAAAAGACAATGTACTATCAGAGTAATGAAAGCTCGGGGTAGAGCAGCTACATCATGGGACCTCCTATGCCAGTACCAAACTATGAAAATAGGTTTTCCCCTTTTTTCCGGCAACAAAACAGGTGTTGAGATGTTAAAACACCAAACTGACAAAGGAGGTCCCATGATGTCGCTTCCTACGTGTTAAAAAAATGCCCTGGCTGCTCGTTTCAACACATGATCGATTACAAGCAGCGCACGCTCAGCTACAAAGTGTTTACACCCACATATCACCGTCCAATCTGGCTGATATGTGTGTATGGTGCCCGTCTATGCCTGCGTCGGTCATCATCAACTCAAAGTGGGCAGCAGGCGACGATGACTTCATCGTCCCACTCACCGATACAGTGGCTGCTAAATCCACGTGTCACTGTCCGAGAAAGGTCACGAACTCTGAACCAGCTCTGTGTTAAACTCATGACAGAATTGGTTCGTAATGTTTATAAAGCAATTCTAAGAATGCCACTAAGTAGCTAATGTCCTAGTTTATTTGAGCTGTAAACTAAACCATGTTTTTATTATTTTACCAGGTGATACACACTGAGCTATATCGCTCTTTTTCAAAAACGATCTGGCCGTGAATGACAACTCAACAAAGTGACTTATCAAGTGGACATTTGTAGCAGCCAAATATTCTAAACACACGTGTCTAAATGTGGAGGGAAATACCGGAGGATCAAGAGAAAAATCCACGTGACCACGGGGAGAACATGCAGACTCCAAATATACAGGCGTCAGTCAGGGTTGGGATCGCACCCACAACCTCCCGCATACCAGGCGAGGTAGTTAACATCACGCTACCGAGATGTTAGCGAGGAGCAACATACAGCAAAAGCGGCATGTTTGTCATCGACAGCAGCTGAAGGTGCAAGCGTGCAGAGTTTCGAGACTATCATCATGGCCAGGTGGTCGGCGCAGAGTAGCACGTTGAGCCGTACTCTGCATGGAGCGCAGGTCCCATTGTGCTCCGTCACTCGGCAATATCTGCTGGCAATGAATCGTTTCGCGAAGCATTAGGGGGTCAAAATGCGCAGTCCAGTAACATCTACGTGTGGGTCATTGTGCACTGGTGACGAAACAGCAATGCCGATCGTTACCCGCAAATTAAATTGTACGGGTGGAAAAATAATAACAATTGTCCCGACGTAAATTATACAGCAATACCAGACGTCGCATTTGACGAGAGAGGAGGATTCTGTTGGGCAGGAACCTGCATATTAAATATAGCGATGGGATGCAATGTTTAATTATAAAAAAAAGACTGGCAAAGCAGTGCACATAGTGTAAACACTGCGCATTGCATTGCTAACTGTACTTTATTTTCCCTCTGTCACAAACATAATCTTTAACGTTCAAGTGGTCCACAAAACGTTCGCTTTGGCGAAGCAGACACGATCCGTAGCCAGGACACTTTCGGTGCCATCACAGCTCCACCAAGAATGTAAAACCAGCAGCCACGACCGCTTCCCTGCGTTACCAAAAACTCAGTTCCACAATGTTTGCCAATGAAAGAAAACTGTTAGAAGTTGTAAAATTAAGAAAGTTAGCCTACTCTGGTCAAGCCATGAGAAAACATTTAACTTGTCACAACACCCGGTTCATGTGCGTGAGGAAGCCCAAGGATGAGATGGATAGGTATCATCACAAGCATGGACGAGGCTCACGCTGGAACTGACAATGCGGATAGCAGAATACAGAAGTCAGTGGCGAAGGATTGCCCATGGTACGGCCAACCCTCGGATCGAGGATGGCTGAAGATAAGACAAGCCCCCCCGCCACCCCACCCCACCCCTTCCATGAGGAATGTATAAGGTGGGGGGGGCGCTGTTGCAGTGGTTCCGGCGCTACACTACGAGCCATAGGTGGGACAAAGTCATTGTTATGCAAGTCCAAGTCGAGTCGCAAGTCATCAAATTCATGACTCGAGTCTGACTCGAGTCCAAGTCACATGACTCGAGTCCACATCTCATAGGTGGGACAAAGTCATTGTTATGCAAGTCCAAGTCGAGTCGCAAGTCATCAAATTCATGACTCGAGTCTGACTCGAGTCCAAGTCACATGACTCGAGTCCACATCTCATAGGTGGGACAAAGTCATTGTTATGCAAGTCCAAGTCGAGTCGCAAGTCATCAAATTCATGACTCGAGTCTGACTCGAGTCCAAGTCACATGACTCGAGTCCACATCTCATAGGTGGGACAAAGTCATTGTTATGCAAGTCCAAGTCGAGTCGCAAGTCATCAAATTCATGACTCGAGTCTGACTCGAGTCCAAGTCACATGACTCGAGTCCACACCTCTGCTACGAGCCCAGTTTGACGTGAGTTTGAGTCTCAGGCGCAGCTAACGGCAGAGGCGAGTGATATCCGAACTGGGTGTGGACCAACCTGCACTGACCAGCTTGTTGAAGTATAGTCAAACGACCCCCATGCACGACACAGCATAAGGGAGACGTCATCCTGCAGTGGAATGGCAATTAGTTTGTATATATATATTGTTCCATTGTATTGCTTGCTTAACTGCTTAGCATTTACATGAACTGCTTAATTGAATGATTTGTCTCTTATTGAGAGGTACATATATATTGAACAATGGCTATATATGCGTGCCCTTTTCGCAATGTCTTAATGAGTGCAGGGAGCCCAATTGACCTTTCCAATGTTGCTGTTTGGTTGTTTGTCAAAGACGCAATGCCTAGTTGAACAATATGTATCTTGAATACTGAAGTGGGCATATTTTAATATTATCTATAGGCCTATGGGCTTTCCAGACCAGTTTAGAAAAATATCACGAAAACATAATTATTTGCCCATTGTAAATCCACTGCCTGATGAAAGCGTGTCCATGTCATGTCAGTCATAGAGGTTGTTTGTCTATCCTTCACCTTGCTGGTAAATGCAAGGGTAGGCCCAGGATCAGTTCAGGTATCACTTCCCAATGATACTAACCATAGCAGGGACTCAAATTTGGGTTGCTGGGTTTGTAGAACAGTGCACTACCGACCACACCACCAATCCTGCAGACCGATATTACCTAGCAGGACTATTCTAAATAAGCAAACATTGGACCAGTTTTGACCTTCAGGCTCTCATGAATAGAGTCAGGCTAGTTAACCAATTACATACTGGATTTAAAGCGGTAAAAACAATCACTGCGTGTATTTACTCAAATAAATAGACTTTCTGCATCCCAGAAGTAGTTTTTCATCATGAAAAACAAAACAAAAGTCACCCTGTAAATTATCCCGTATTATAAGTTTGTACATTGATCTAAAAGTTCGGTGACAACGAGTTCAAAAAGTAATTGTTTGTGATAATCCTGCTTTTTTCAGTAAATACGAACAATGATTTTAAAAAAACACACACACAAACGCGCCTCAACCGGCACGAGGAACTCGTGTGACACTAACATGACATCGGCTCAACAATGCCTGTGGGTGAAGAAACTAAAGAATATATTTTTACACCATCATCGTTTCCAAAAGCATTTCTTTCAAGTCAATCAAACACGAGGGGTCACTGAAAACCAGCCTCTGGGCCTGTCGTGCTTTGAGGTTCATCGTGCTTTGACATTCATCCAGAACATGCAGGGAAAATAATAATTGGCTGGGGTTAAAACGAACGTTGGTTGATATTTATTCATGTGTGTGTGTGTGCTATTGGATGTGTAATATGTGGGGAGCCGAAGTGTGGCTGTTAGCGCTATGCTGCTCTACGAACCCGGCGACCCGAGTTTGATTCCCGTTCACGGACCAACACCGGTGACGATTATCTGAACCGGTCCTGGGCCTCCCCTAGGTCGACTCAGCCTCAAAGTAGTACCTAGTGCGGCGTGTAAACATCGCCACTGGGGAGACAAAGGCGGCCGGGCATGGTGCTGGCCACCCACCCCATTGTGTGTCGTTGCCGGCCTTCATAGGTGCTGGTCGCTAACAGCACTTGCCCCAAAAGTCTGTCCAGGATATACGGTGGCTCTTTGTCTTTGTAATGCAATGCTAATGCATTGATTAGAACAGTTAATTGAGCCTAATAAAGTTTAATTCTATATGTATTCATGTATTTGCTTAAGGATAAATAATGAGCGTGCTCACCGCACACCAGTGCGTATGTGAACGGACAGAAGTACAATTTTTTTCTTCATATTATTAAGTTACTTAATAAGCTTCTTTAGTTATATATTAACGACTTATTCAATAAGATTGAAATATATGAATCTTGGTATTTGTGTTCTTTGGTGTGCATATACGTTTTAAGGAAAGAATTAGGCTCATGAAAGTATTAGTCAGAGTAAGGATTAGCATTATATTCATATAGATGTGTGCCTTTGAAAATCTCAAATAAGAGCACTTTAGCTGTATTGATTTACGACTACAACTGCCGTCCACCTTATGCCATTGGATAGTAACTCACGCCCGTTTATATTCATGATCAGAAAATTAACAGTTTTATGATTTGGAAGAGTGCAACGCTTCCTTTATTTTGTTTAGCTCCATTATCGGAGTCTCAGTAGCACCGCTGCGATGTTGGGTGATAATAATAATTTACAATTGTAAGGCGCATTTTATCCGGACATCCCAATGCACCATTGTGATTATATAATGTGTCACATTATGACGACACTACGATATTCCGTATCGTACGCGATAGGATCCCAATAATCATATCGTCCGTTTTTGCGAGATATTGTTAAGTCGTGATTATAGTTGGTCATTTTTTTCCCCACAATATTTTATTTCCTGATGAAATAGTTACGGGATAACAATAATTCACCATTAAGTCAGTGCACTGCTAAAATAATTTAAATGTAAATTGACAGCACGGTGCTCGAAAGATGTCATATATTTCTGACGGCATGTGCACATTATAAGCGTTAGTGATTGTTAAAGTTGAAGAGATGACAAGACGCGTAGCAGGCTTGTGTGGCGTGAACTGCAAGTCGAAGACATATTCGGGCAATCTTTGTTCATACCCGAAGCGAATGAAATAACATCGACAAGACAATGGAATTGTGAAAAACATTTGCAACATTGTGGGAGAATCTGACACCTTCATAATTATCACACGATGAATTATAATAATTATTATTATTGTTTAATAACGTGTCAATCAGGCAGATAGGATCTCAAACTGCATAACGTTGTGAACCGCGTTTGAATGTCGATACAAGGACGAGCACACCCCAGCGAAAGCGCAACAAACATGATCAAGGGTACGGAGAATAAACACAACATAACGTGACCTCGCAAGCGACGGACGAGACCAGGGTACAGGGCTAAACGTAACAAACGCTACCAACGTAACGGGATCGAGGCTGGTCGACAGGAAAAAACTTCAGTGGCCGATTTCAGAGAAAGTCCAGGTATATCATATCGCAGTAACCCCAAATACAATGTACAGAGTGCACATCCACACCAAAACATCCCTTTCATTTGGTAGAAAGTAACTTTGGCTTTCTTATTTATTTATTGTTCCTTTCACCTTCCCGGGATATAAATAAAACAACCATCACAGTACACCACACTTTTTTGTTTCTTGCGGGTACAGTTCATTAAAGTCACCTCAAGCTAAGTTGGCAAAACCCTCTTAGTTTCATCGGAGCGATGAAACTGCTGATGCGCCCAAGGTCACCGTGCGATTTCACACTTTGCACAGGACGCCAGCGTTGGAAACTTTCCAAATATTTCCAACCAGACCGCATCCAACCAGGCGTGAGAAAAGTACAGCTCAGCCGAGACAGCATAGTCCTCTGACAAGATTCCAGATTGTTTTTTTCTTTCCCCAGCCCGGTGTGGCTAATTGAATTAAATTAAAAGGGCACGGGGCACGAGGTGACCTGATGGCTCATGGGTAAAGAGTGCTGAGCTGGCATTCGCGGTTTGAATCGCAGGCAGCAGCTGCTGATTAAAGCAAGGTTATCGATTGTAGTGACAGTCTATTGGCAAGTTCTGTGCTGTGGTGGAGGGTGGGGGAGGTGTCACCTCTTCCAAGACATCTGGCCAGCGTGAAAGAGTAGGCCAAAAAACCCTCACCATCAGCCGTCTTGAACTCCTTCCTGTGTAAGTAGTTTCCCGGCGGCAGTGGCTCGAGCAAGTCATGGCAGAGCTGTGCATTTAATTGTTATCAAGTGTAGTGTGAGATGATATGTTCTCTGCACAGTCACAAACCATCACGTGAAATTTTGGTGCTGTCCAAAGTTTTTATGCAATAAACACACACACTCTCTCTCTCTTTTTCTGTAGCTGCCTCCTCTTGCGGATAAGAAGTAACTTGATACGATTTTTTAAAAAGCAGTTCCGTAACGTCTTCTTCCGCAGACAGTGCCCTGGCATGGGGCGATGAAATAGATTATCTCCATCTCGTGACGTGAAACTCGAAGCAAAATTGGGATGAAATTGGCAGAAAAGGCGAAATAAAAAGTACACAGGTACAGGGGGAGATTAATATCTCCCCTGCTAACAGATATCTTTCCCCCCATGTGTCAGTGATGAAGGAAACATGTTCAAGGCTTTAAATGGACGTCCTCCTCACGACATTCATGACCTCCTTCAGTCGTATGTTCCATCTAGATCATTAAAATCCCCAGAATGCGCATGTCTCACTGCCCCAAGGTCTAGGCTACACACTTGGGGTGATGACTATGCCCTTGTAATTTCGGCAACTACACTCTGGAACTCGTTTCTCTTCGAGGCGTGGACTTCTGAGGCACCACAAATCTTCACATCTCGACTGAAAACTTGTCTGTTTGAAATAGCTTTCTCTCTTCAGTTATTTTCAAAAGTCTTTCTCACTCACTTCTTTCCTCGGTTGATGTTAAACGATTTCCGCCTATCCATGCATCGCGCCCTGAGAACGATTGTTTAAGGACGCTTCATAAACTTAAATTATTATTCTTGGGAAACGTGTAATGGATTCCAACGAGTAACTGGACTGAGCTCTCGTCTGCCACGGCCCATTTGGCTGCTGCAACAACAGCAACAACAAAAAAGGGCGAATTGAATTGGTTGAATAATTTATATATATAAACAAATTATTCAGAGTTTAGTTTCGTAATACATTTTCTATTGCTTCTACGTATACTCAGCACTCTGAAATTTAGAGATGACCTTTTGGCCTTGTGTTAAACTATGCATTTTATTTTTTACCAGGTAAGACCCACTGAGATATATCGCTCTGGTTTAAAAGCGACGTGGCTATCACAAATGAGAGCCCAAATGAAGTGGCTCATCATGTTGACATTCATAGCACCCAGAAAATTCTAGACGCATGTTTCTAAATGTGAAAGGGTAAAAACCGGAGAACCTGCAGAAAAATCCACACAACCACGGGGAGAACATGCAAACTTCAAATATACAGCTGTCAGGGTCGGGATCGCGCCCACGACATCCTTCAAACAAGGCGAGGTAGTTAACATCTCGCCACGGCGGTAAAACATTCCAGCGCAGCCTTGCATGCATATTCCACTTGCTAGGACTGAGGCAGATACACGAAAAATCTCGGATATGTGAACACCTTTGGACCATGACGGTTACACCACGCACACAGAGGTCTCCACGATCTGCAACCCACAGTGATTCGCTGTACCCGCCGCGTGTGAACCTCGTGTGTCCATACGGTGGCCAGAGCAGTTTGTCGGGGATCTCCGGCCCGAAGGCCTGGAACGAGTCACTGGCTCACATCGGGGATCCATCCCTGACCCTGATCTAGGTTTTGCAAGAGACTTAAAGCGTTGTGTTGTTCCAAAGAGCCTACGACGGAGCGAGTCGTGATGGTCTGGACTCGTAAGTGTGCGCGATTTTAAACGCTCAGACTTGCCTACTTGCTCTGGGCAAATATGAAATGCGTATCGCTTAAAAACAAATGTGGGAAAATGCTTCGCTGCGCTTTATAGAAGTGAGCGAACGTAGGTGAGACGAAAATCGCGCACGACTGCGTGTGAAAGGGTAGGAGATGCAAACATTTTTAGAAAATTATAGTTACGCGACAAAGACAAAGATCCCCCGTATAGCCTTAACAAACCGTAGGGCCAAGTGCTGCTAGCGATCACCTATGACGGCTGGAACGGTACACGAGGGGGTGGGTGGGCCAGCACCATGCCCGACCGCCTTTGTCTCCCCAATGACGATGTTAACACACTGCACCAGGTACTCATTTGAGGCTGAGTCGACCTAGGGAAGGCCCAGTACCGGTTCAGATAATCGTCACTGATGTTGACCGTGAGCAGGAATCGAACCCGGGTGGCCAGGTTCATAGTGCAGCATGCTAACCACTACACTATCGCTCCCCACAGTTACGCCATGCACACACACACTGCACTGGGTATGGGCGGTTAAGTGGTCACGACGGTTAGCACGCACATCGTCAGACCTGCCATCGTTGTCCCTCCGCACGGAGCAACCCGCACTGAAAATTTGGCCGCAGTTGCTCCGTATGTGTATATTTATGTCGAACTTCTTTTGCACCGTACGTATCCTCCCTTGCTAATCGGAAATGTGGGTGGAAGGACAACAAACTAAACCAGTGGTTCTAAACCTGGGATGCACGCTACCCTCTGGAGGTGCGAGATGCCCTTTCTGGGGGTGCGAGACGTGTCCAGATTTTGTTTAGAAGGTAAATTCATCGAAAGCACACATTAAGCACGGGCCCGTCAGTACACCATCTACCTGTGTGTTTATTAAGGTTACATGTTTTTTTTTCACGATTGAGAACCAAAGGGGCGCAGGCTGCAGTAAAAGGTTAAGAAGAAGCACTGAACTAAACAAATGATCGCTTCCCGCTCCGGACAGCACGGCACAACGATCCCTGCTCGACAAGCTACCGCAGAGCAAGCGGACAGGGGGCCAGCGAGCTGTAACGTGACCTCTGTGGGGTGGCACACTCGCTGATGATGCTCATGCAGCACATTATCATCGGCGCTGAGTGAGAGGTTGGGGGGGGGGTAGATTTTAATAGGGCCCAGAGGAAATGTCGGCTATCGCTAGACCTTCCCATCCACTAGACGCGCATGCATTGTAAACATGATTAGACCGGTGTGGCGGGTGCTTCAGCGATGCGGTTAACGGGCACACAGCCTTATTTTATTTTTTATTTTTACACAAGAGGTAGATGCACGCCAACGGAATTGCATTCCCTAATGCATCCCACGGTGATTGTAATCCCCTAATTGTCCTTGTGATAACATTGCCCTCCTTTAAGCAGCTGCTGCCATACGTAAGCGCACACTGTTCATTCGCACAGCCAACCGGCGGTGCCGTTCTGCTGTGAGTGGCATCTGCAGTGGTGTTGGTGCTGCTCGACCATTCGGGATGGGGCGGGGGGGGGGTTATTTAAAATACAATCCCAGTTACATGCCAAAAGAGATATAGCCAAAATGTATAGATGAGGTGCGTCAATAGGTGTACTTACCTGGGGATGAGCTTCAACGGTAATAATGGGCGTATCAAACGAATGCTAGTCACACGCGACAGCTCTGATGTGCGTCAAGGTGTTGGCTGGTGGAGGGTGCAACGACACACCTTTGGTCAGATAATTACGAGGCCCATCCCAGAAATGTAATTATGAACCAAATAAGAGAAACGTCGATGAAACGGGATGATAGAGTGTGAGGTTCATGCAAGACGGAGATGAGGTCGATTTTCTCCAGGTCCTTATCGTTCTGTTTATTATTTTATGAATCTGAGATGATATTTCGTGCAGCTTTAGGGGTTTTATTTTACAAGTCCGAGGCTCCCCGGAGCTGCTGTGGGGCTCTGATATGTCCGTGGGTTCGCTCAGCGTCCCCACTGCTCATGCGGCAGCAAGGAAGTGAAATAAACAAATCTGTGTTTACTCCCCTGACACTCTGTGGACATTGCTTGACAATCTGCTCATGATAATTGAAATAAATTAAAATGTTTTTGATACGGAAGGTTTCGTTTTTATATAGAGCACTAGCGGAAGTACCCGGCTTTGCCCGGGTGAAAAATATATTTCTTAAAAACCTTACATATATATACACAGATACTAAGGTATTGTCAAAGCCCGGTGGGCTGTTTGTACATTTCTCCACCAACAAATATATAAGAGGCTTTCACAAGTCCAAAAAGTTGTAAATAGTTGATGTCAAAAGGTTTCCGAAAATTGCGGTCTCCCCCCCCCTCAAAAAATATCTTTACCCCTCGTAGGTATATATACTAACAACACCTTACATACAACAGAGGAAGTGTTATCTATTGACTCTGTAGTAGTATCTACTGACTGTACCGTAGTATCTACTGAGCCAGTAGTAGCTACTGACTGTGTAGTAGTATTTAGTGACTGTAATAACTACTGACCATAGTAGTATTTACTGGGCCTACAGTAGTATCTACCGACTATATACTCGTAACGACTAACTGTATAGTATCTGCTGACTCTATAGTTGTATCCACTGACTATAGTAGTAACTACAAAATCTATAGCAGTATCTACTCACTCTATAATAGTATCTACTTACTCTAGTAGCTACTCACCGTGGTAGTATGTACTGACTGTATAGTAGTATATACTGATTGTAGCAGTATTGACTGACTGTAGCGGTATATACTGACTGTTTTAGTATTTACTATAGCGGTATCTACCAACTCGATAGCAGTATCTACTATCGCTACAGCAGTGTATACCGACTGAGGTCGTACCTGCTATCACTACAGCAGTGCATACTGCTGTGTTGGTACCTGCTATGATGACAGCAGTGCATATTGTGGTGGAACCTGCTATGATTACAGCAGTGCATACTGCTGTGGTGGTATCTGCTATGATGAGAGTACATATTGTGGTGGTGGTACCTGGTATGATAACAGCAGTGCATATTGACTGTACTCATCATTCACCCTCACCATTCACCACTCACAACTCACCCTTACCACTCATCCTCACCACTCACCACTCCCACTCACTATTCACCATTCACCCTCACAACTCACCACTCACCAACCTCCCTCACCAATCTCCCTCACCACTCACCCTCACCACTCACCCTCACCACTCACCCTCACCACTCACCCTCACCACTCACTCTCACCACTAACCCTCACCACTCTCACCCACCACTCTCCCTCACCACTCACCACTCACTCTCACCATTCACCCTCACCATTCAGCCTCACCACTCACCCTCACCACTCACCCTCACCACTCACCGTCACAACCACCACTCACCCTCACCACTCAACTTCACCCTCACTACTCACCATTCATCCTCACCAATCACCACTGACCAATCACCACTCACCACTCTCCACTAACCCTCACCACTCACCCTCAAAACTAACCACTCTCTCACCACTCACCCTCACCACTCAGCACTCACCACTCACCCTCACCACTCACCCTCACCACTCACCCCTCACCGCTCACCACTCACCCATCACCACTCACAACCGCCACTCACCCTCACCACTCATCCTCACCACTCACCCTCACAACAACCACTCACCCTCACCACTTACCCTGACCACTCACCACTCATCCTCACCAATCACACCCTCACCAATCACCACTCACCCGCACTGCTCACCCTCACCACTCACGCTCACCCTCACCACTCACCCCTCACTAATCACCACTCATAACCGCCACTCACCCTCACCACTCACCCTCACCACTCACCGTCACCACTCACCCTCACTACTCACCACTCATCCTCACCAATCACACCCTCAACAATCACCACTCACCCTCACAACTCACCCTCACCACTCACTCTCACCACTCACCACTCACCCTCACAACAACCACTCACCCTCACCGCTCAGCACTCACCCTCACTACTCACCCTCACCACTCACCACTAATCCTCACCAATCACACCCTCACCAATCACCACTCACCCTCAACACTTGCCACTCACCCTCACCACTCACCACTCACCCTCACCATTCACCCTCACCACTCTCCCTCACCACTCTCCCTCACCACTCACCAGTCACGCTCACCACTCACCCTCACTACTCACCACTCACCCTCAACACTCACCCTCACCTCTCACCACTCACCCTCACCACTCACCCTCACCACTCACCCTGACCACTCACCACTCATCCTCACCAATCACACCCTCAACAATCACCACTCACCCTCACCACTCACGCTCAACACTCACCCTCACCACTCATGCTCACCACTAACCCTCACCACTCACCCTCACCACTCACTAATCACCTCTCACAACCGTCACTCACCCTCACCACTCACTCTTACCACTCACCCTCATCACTCACCCTCACCACTCACCCTCACAACAACCACTCACCCTCACTACTCATCCTCACCAATCGCACCCTCACCAATCACCACTCACCCTCACTGCTCACCCTCACCGCTCACCACTCAACCTCACCCTCACCACTCACGCTCACCCTCACCATTCACCCTCACCACTCACCCTCACCATTCACCCTCACCACTTTCCCTCACCACTCTCCCACACCACTCACCCTCACCACTCACCAGTCACGCTCACCACTCACCCTCACTACTCACCACTCACCCTCAACACTCACCCTCACCGCTCACCACTCACCCTCAACACTCACCCTCACTGCTCACCACTCACCCTGACCACTCACCACTCATCCTCACCAATCACATCCTCACCAATCACCACTCACCCTCACTGCTCACCCTCACCGCTCACCCTCACCACTCACCCTCACCACTCACGCTCACCCTCACCACTCACCCCTCACTAATCACCACTCACAACCGCCACTCACCCTCACCACTAACCCTCACCACTCACCCTCACCACTCACTAATCACCTCTCACAACCGTCACTCACCCTCACCACTCACTCTTACCACTCACCCTCACCACGCACCCTCACAACAACCACTCACCCTCATTACTCACCCTCACCACTCATCCTCACCAATCACACCCTCACCAATCACTACTCACCCTCACTGCTCACCACTCAACCTCACCACTCACGCTCACCCTCACCACTCACCCCTCACTAATCACCACTAACAACCGCCACTCACCCTCCCCACTCACCCTCACCACTCACCCTCACCAATCACCACTCACCCTCACCACTCACTACTCACCCTCACCACTCTCCCTCACCACTCTCCCTCACCACTCTCCCTCACCACTCTCCCTCACCACTCTCCCTCACCACTCTCCCTCACCAGTCACGCTCACCACTCACCACTCACGCTCACCACTCACCCTCACTACTCACCCTAACCACTCACCACTCACCCTCAACACTCACCCTCACCGCTCACCACTCACCCTCACCACTCACCCCGACCACTCACCACTCATCCTCACCAATCACACCCTCACCAATCACCACTCACCCTCACTGCTCACCCTCACTGCTCACCCTCACCACTCACCCTAACCACTCACGCTCACCCTCACCACTCACCCCTCACTAATCACCACTCACAACCGCCACTCACCCTCACCACTCACTACTCACCCTCACCACTCACCCTCACTACTCACCACTCATCCTCACCAATCACACCCTCAATAATCATCACTCACCCTCACCACTCACGCTCAACACTCACCCTCACCACTCATGCTCACCACTAACCCTCACCACTAACCCCTCACCACTCACCCCTCACTAATCACCACTAACAACCGCCACTCACCCTCCCCACTCACCCTCACCCTCCCCCTCGCCACCCTCCCCCTCGCCACTCTCCCCCAAGGGCGATCCTAAAGGAATCTACAACCTTCGATGATTCCTATGTGCGATTCAAAGAATCGATTCCTGGCGCATAGGAGGTTTCCATTTTTAATTACAGAGTTTTATTTTCATTGTTATGTTATGTTTTAAAGTTTTTAATTATATTTTAGCCCCGGTCAACGCCGGATATTTCCCATTCGTAGCAGTTTATATCAACTCTATAACCAACTAATATTAAACGGAAATAAGGCGATTCTAAATGAATCTACAACCTTCGATTCCTTTTAGCGATTCAGAGAATCGATTATTGGCGCGGTCGGGTTTAGAGTTTTTATTACACAGTTGTATTTTCATTGGGATGTTATGTTTTAAAGTTTTCAGAAGATTTTAAATGTATTTTTCCCCCGGGCAACGCTGGCTATATCGAGTTTATACCACAAAGTCGACGCCTGACAGACTTGCGTGTCGAGGCCTAGTACCGTGCAGAGCCTCCGGCCTCGCCTAGATTGCCCACCCGGCTGAGGCTGGGTACTGGGGCCGTTAACCCCCCCCCCCCCCACGCTACAATAATACTGTCTATTTCGATTTAAAGCTTTCGTGACTGCAGGGATTCATCTTCTTGGTTTTTTTCGGTAAAGTCATGTAGAAGGGAAGTAATAAAATAATAAAAATAAAACATAATAAAATTAAACAATTCTCACGACGTTTCGGCCACAACGCAAGCAGCCGTCCTCAGGTGAAGAATGAGACACTTCAAGCTAGGAACTTACATATAAGCTGGGTTGGGGGTGGTAGAAGAGCGCCTTAACAAAAAGAATGTGCATATCAAGATGAGTTTAGCATATACATGGGAAATGCGCAGGGGAGCAGGGGGGGCTTCAAAGTCATACCATGCCCACGCACTATGCAGGATCAAGAGCACCAAGGGGGGGTGCAGGGATTAGCATTAACAAAGGAAAGGAATGCCAATGATATGTAGCTGCAGTAACTAAACAACACCGTAGAAAACTAAGGTATAAACTACAAACAAAGACTAAAATATAAACTGCATAGCACCATCAGTATACTTACTATACTCTACAATAAGCTGAGTTACTAACAGCAAGTAATGCATTACAATACTACGTCGTAAAGTATGACATTGACTTCTCCAAGACAGAGGTTCTCTGCAAGCCACCTGGCTATCATGAGAGATTCGTTCATGAGGCGATCCACATATACAAACACAGAGACAATTTTAATCGAGAAGATGGATTCTGGCTTAGCAATCATTGGAAGGACGTAATAAACCATTTTGATACACATTAGGGTAGGTAGAATAATACATAGTGTTATGTTGAAATGTGGTTTATTGCAATACAGTATATAATTTAATGTTGGGTTTATCTATGGCAGTATATAGTACGGTATATGCTCGGTTGATGTAAGAGAATAAAGTTTAGATGGAAGCATATTATATAACTTTTACGACGTAGTATTGTAATGTATTACTTGCTGTTAGTAACTCAGCTTATTGTAGAGTATAGTAAGTATACTGATGGTGCTATGCAGTTTATATTTTAGTCTTTGTATGTAGTTTATACCTTAGTTTTCTACGGTGTTGTTTAGTTACTGCAGCTACATATCATTGGCATTCCTTTCCTTTGTTAATGCTACTCCCTGCACCCCCCCTTGGTGCTCTTGATCCTGCATAGTGCGTGGGCATGGTGTGACTTTGAAGCCCCCCCCGCCCCCCTGCGCATTTCCCATGTATATGCTAAACTCATCTTGATATGCACATTTTTTTTTGTTAAGGCGCTCTTCTACCACCCCCAACCCAGTTTATATGTAAGTTCCTAGCTTGAAGTGTCTCATTCTTCACCTGAGGACGGCTGCTTGCGTTGTGGCCGAAACGTCGTGAGAATTGTTTAATTTTATTATGTTTTATTTTTATTATTTTATTACTTCCCTTCTACGTGACTTTACCGAAAAAAAACCATGAAGATAATACTGTCTAATCACTATAATTGTATTATCTACCGACCCTATAATAGTAATTGCACACATTGGGGTGGGGGGGGAGTGAAGAGGACATGAAACTTTGATGAATTTACCTCAGAGTCGCGTGTTAATGCGTGCGCATATTTTTTACGCGAATTAAAAATGGCGTCCACCCCGCAGCAAAGTTGTTGCTACCCGTTGCCAGGGGCAACCGCCGTGGTCCGCACCGGTCGGCGATATTAAATAAATAAATAAAGATTTAAATAAAAAATTAAAGAGAAATCGCACTAAATCGATAATCGGTCCGATTTAAAGTTTAGAGACGATAAATCAGAAATGCCTAAGTTTACCGCGGGGCCGGGGGCGTGCCCACCTGCAAAATTTAATCTCGGCGAACCCCACGGTCCGAGAGCTACATCCCCCGCAAGGGAGCGTACGCAGACGGACGGACGGACAGACAGATAGACAGACAGATAGACAGACAGACAAAAAATTAATTATATAGGTTAGATATATAATAGGAAAGTATTTAAAACATGTTTCTGGAAGATTCTATTTTTTGTATACAGTAGGAAAGTATTGTGGCTGTGTTGTTACTGCCTCATTGTTTTTCGTGCTCTGAGTGAAACCTCTCCCTCGTAGCATTCTTTAGAATTGAGACACCACACACAATGTGACAAACAATTACACACTGCATTTGTATGAAAGGCTGTCATCATGATCATTATCATCAACAGTTATAGGCAGCCTGAGAGGTTGCATCATTACATGCCTAGAACAAAGGCTCTGAAAATCACCATTATCATCAACAGCAGGAGCCATGACCAATCCACGGTTGGATCAAGGCACCTCCAAGATGTAATCTCTCATGGTCCTGCGCTGGAGCAATCCGTCTATGGTGTGGGTGGCCATTCTGTAACAGACCAAGAGCCAAACAAGTGCCCATGGATTCTGAATGGAGCAAAGTGTATCCAGGGACTCCTCTACTTACGAACGAGTTAGGTCCCAGAGGTCTGTTCGTTAGTCGGTTTGTTCGTAAGTCCAATTTACTCCTGTCGGTTCCAAGCACGTTGTACGGCATATACACTAAACACGGGAAATGGCTTTAAAGTGGTATCATCTCCTGTAGATGCCACTGGTTCTTCATGTTCTGCAGATGTAGATACCACCACCGAAATTCATTGCACGGCAGCTGAACTTAAACCAATCGGTGCGAAAAAGGTAACTGGAAATACGGACAGGTGTGTTCGTATCTGTGAAAGTTCGTAAGTCGAGTGTTCATAAGTAGAGAAGTTTATAAACATCAAATTACATCATACAACTTATTATCTAACTTTACTTAATTATTCTTTGCTCCTGTGGATAGTACGTTCTACGTTATGCCCCATCGATAGAGCCGCGGGTGGTGAACTAAACAGCCGGACGCGGCTCAGGAGAGACACCAGTTGGCCACCGTTGATTTATGGCATCCACACACAAGCGGATTGATTTTGTTGCTACGTCTCCACAGTGGACATCGTCTTGGGTACGTTCCCTCGTTTTACCTGCCACTCCTCCGACCCTAACCTTGACAACAGGCCATCACCATCCCTTACAGCGACTACGCCTGCTATCCTCCAAGCCCACTCTGCTTTTCTTAATGGTTGAACGATGCCGTTAACCTGCGTACGTTCTCCAGTCCGCCTGTTCCTCTTCTTGTCTCTCAATGTAAGTCCAAGCATGAATCTCTCCATGAGTCTTTGCACACTTTTCAGTGGATATAATGCATGCCATAGCAGGTAATACGCATTTATATATTTTAAAAAATGCGATGTTGGTTTTAATTATCAAATTCACATTTCTATCGGCACTACAACCTGCTATTATCTGCCTCTTTCGTCATGTTGATGTATAATTTGTAAACAAAGAGTAACGCTATTTCATCGACTGAAACCCCATTTATTTACAACTGCTTTTTTGTGCTTGGCTTGTTGTTCTTCCCCCGCAACCTCCAATTATCACGGTTGGCGACGTACGGTACAAAAGAAGTTCAGCATACATATGTAGTGGCATGGAATGGGTCACTACGTAGCATAGCGCGGGTTGCTGGCAGAGAAGGGGATCTTCAGCTGCCCTGTCTGTCAGCAGGTCACGTGATAAGCCAGAGGGAGGGATGTGAAAGGTGATAGAGGGGGCATGTGAAGAAGGGGGGCATGGCCGGGGCGGAGCGAGGCCTCGCCGGGAGGATAAAAGAGGAACCCGAGCGAAGACTCGGGGCTGTCGCTGTGAGTGGGATCCCGTCGTGCTGCTGGAAGTCTTCGTCTGCGTCTTCACCTTCTCGGCGTCGTCAGCCAGGCAGTCTGCCAGCTGTCCTGACTGGGAGCTGTAGTTACCTTTGTCACCTGTGTAGGCTGTTAATCAATAGAGTGCCTCCTCCTCCTAGTGTCTCTGAGTCAGTCACTACACATGTATACATAGAACTCCTTCCGTCTTTGCACCCCTACATTTAACAAGGCTGCACAGAACAACTTGACCCTTAATTTGTTTGCAAAATCTTTTTGCTGAAACTGAGATACATCTCTGCTGTGATAATTACTGACACTGTGAGTTACAGGAGAACACGGTCGGTCGTTCAAGTCTGTGCATATAAAGGGGGGGGGGGGGGGCGGGGGTGTGGTGAAATGCTATAGCAATCATACATATACGATGCACTGAGTGTCAATGCTATCTTAAAATTGCAGTGTAATGGGTTAGCGCCCTGGACTCGCAATGGTCGTTGGTTCATAATAATTGGGCGCCCTGCACTACGAACCCCGCGACACGAGTTCCTTTCCTCGTCGAAGGCCAACATCCATGGCGATTATCTGAACCCAGTCTGCTCCTAGTTCATTATCGGTCTTAAATTAGTACTAGGTGCAGTTGTGTAAACATCAGCATGAGGAGGACAAGGCGACGAGGAATTGCTCTGGCGACATCAGCCCTTTGTGCGCCATGATTTGCCTTCACGGGTGCTCGCTAACAGCGCTTGCCTCAACAGTCTGATAGAGGATAAAGGGAAATCGTGGTCTTCGTATGACATGGTGCATTGTTGAGGGCAGTGGAAGGGTGAAATGGTTGCAACCATGATCCTAAACCCCCCTGTCCCCCTGGGCTGTATCCATCTAACAGCATGGATGGGTAGAGCCACAGTGAAGAAGTCGATGGGAAGGTCGTGTGCGATGGGGTAAAGTGTGGGTGCTCCCACCTCTTCCATGTTGTCCGACCAACGTGAAAGAGTAGGCCAAGTACCCTCGAGGGTGGCTCTCTCCAGAGCAGGGATCAGCAGCCAAAAGAATAAGACAGGGCATTTTTTTAATATTTATTCCGTTAAAAAAAAACACAACTCACTATCGATTTAAAGCTTTCGTGACTGCAGGGATTCATCTTCTTGGTTCTTTCGGTAAAGTCATGTAGAAGGGAAATAATAAAAAATACAAAAAAAACAAAAAACATAATAAGATAATTAAATAACATTTTTTTGCTTTATTTTTTTTATTTCATTATTTCCCTTCTACGTGACTTTACCGAAAGAACCAAGAAGACAACTCACTATTTCAAGAGCCCGCAATGCACGTGGTGAATCCTAGTCGGCGGTCCTTAATAAATCACGGTCACGAAGCAGCAGTCCTTACAGAGCCGCAGGTTGCCGATGTCTGCTCGAGAGCTACTTCTCAGAGCGAGGCCTTCCCGCCAGCAGTGGTGCGAGCAGCAATTTTCAGAATTTCGTTGCACCAACTTGCACTGCACAATTCAATGTTTTATGTATGGATTTGTAGATAATTGTTCTATATGGAGAGTTAGGACACTTCGGGGGGGCATAATGTCTTTATTTTACATTAGCTCTCATTATAAGGGACACTGAGAACGTCCCGTGTCATTGACGGTGAAAATAATAGTCGTGTAGATGCAGCAGCTTTGAATTATTTACCAGCAATTTCCTAAAGAGCTTCTGAAATGCTGAGCAAGAGAAGCGAGGCGTGGGAGTAGATGCCCTCAACTTATATGCGTTGTAAAAGCCTTAATGGAACTTTGAGCAATCATTGGGTGGAAACTTCGATTTCTGCAATATAATTTGTCCACGACATGATGATTATCGCGAGAGATAACCTTGCAGTTGTATTTCACAATGTTGTTATTGTAGCGCTTTCGAGCGCTCCTCTGTGATTTTGCAGCACAGAGACTATCCAAATGGTATCAGTCTCTGGTTCACTCAATTGAAGCCTGCCCTAGACGTTCTAGCCATTGTACCATTCCGAGTGTGACTCGAAAATAATGCGCACTGATGTTACTTCCACGATAAATACGTATTTTAATTTAACGAGCCATGAAAATAATGAGGTCATATAATCCCCATGCAAAAAAACCACGACTAAACGTTTCGATATTTATTGAGAAGTTGAATTATTGTGTTTGTAATTTCATTAATGATTTTGTGAGGAGCAGACACATTCCGCAAGAATTAACACGAGCTTTGCAAAACTATATTTTCCAAAGCAGACTCTGCAATTATCATTGGCCTTATATCATACGATTTATCGTAGTATCGCCGTATCACAGCAATCTTATTGGTAACCAATAGTTGCATCACAGGGGGTGAGTAAATACATTGCCCCTGTTGATGAATCAACATGGGCTACATTTGCCGAATTAGTTTGGCAAACAAAATCCATTCTCTCAAGATGCCTAAACTTATTTTTGGGAAGATTGTTGCAACGATTGAGTCTCTGCGGTTTGAGGTATTGTGTATGGAGTGATTTTTGATCGAGATAGGTCATTGAAATTTTGGCCAAGATTATTCTTCTTCTTAGGCTGCTGCCTCTGGAAAGGTTCCACCCGTCTTGGCATGAATTGCAATGTGGCAACAAATTAGTTTTTTTATTCCCCCTACAACATTGCAGTCGTATGTTCCTTGCTTTGTATAACCAGTTTTTGTTTTTACTTTGCTGAATATAACTATACCTTGCCAAACTGCTCCAGTGAACCTAAGTACAACATTAGCTTTGCATGATTCACTTGAATTGCTTTGCTGAGATGAGCTGAAGATAAAAATGATTATTTAATATATATAAAAAAAACGATTCCTTCCAGCCAACATTTTAAAAAATATGTGCGTGTGTGTAAAATGCCACCGTGATAAAAAAGACATCCTCCATCACGGCTCCATTAGGCTCGTCATCATTGCCGCCTTCAGTGTGCAGCCCATAATTCCTGATAGATATTGTATTGTTTTCTGGTTTCATTTTATTGTATTCTCACGGTTTTTGTTGTTGTTGTTTTGGTTTTCGATGGCACCTGGGAACGAAGGCAACAAATAAATATATAACGATATTAATTTTCCGCTAGATTCCTCTCCCAACAGGATTGACTGCACCAAGCGTGGGTGCCACAGTTTCACCGCCTCTCCGTCTAATCAGCAAGCACCGGCATCTCTCCTGTCACACGTCAGACACATGTCTCACTTTCTCTTCGACTCTTATACTCTCTCTATGCATGGCGACAACGCCAACGAGTGGGGCGCAACTAATGGCTGGTGTGGCCAGCGACACAATCACAAAGGATCCCCAATGCAGCCTGCACACGATGCTGTGGCAAGTGATGTTTGCGAGTCAGTGGCGGATCCTGAGAGGGAAATGGAATTATTATTTGGTTCTTTCGGTTACGTCACGTCTAAAGATAAAATAATAAATTAAATTAAATAATAGAATACGACGTTTCGATTGCAACATAAGCAATCATCATCAGGTATAATGAAATAGCGACATAATATCTAACCAGAAAACTATAGACAGACATATTAGCAGAAAGATATCACCAAGATACATACATAGCGAGAGCAACACAGGTAACAGAGAGGGGTGATCGTCTCTGTGGGGTGGCCTTAAATAGACAGAGGGGGGGGCGGAGGCAGAGAGAGGGAGGGGGTTAGAGAAAAAATTAGCATATCAATGAGTGGTCAACAAAACGTGGTGCTGCAAGTACGATGGCACGGCAAGCAAGCCTGAAAATCAGGAGAAAGACACACTAAAATTAAATAACCTAGTAAAATATCGAAATGTAATGTAATACAACACAGAGGGTCGGTCAACACACAATTAACGCATAGCCTGGTTGATTACGTATTTCAAAGATTGCTAAGTTAGAATTTAAGTGTGAACATTCTAAAGAGGACACAGGCAGAGAAAACAAGTCGCCAGAGAGAGAGAAAAAAGATAAGCTTAAAACTTCCCCGTAGAAGTGGTTCAATCTTAATTTTAGAACTTTCGTGACTGCAGGAATTATTATTTGGTTCTTTCGGTTAAGTCACGTCTAAAGATAAAATAATAAATTAAATTAAATAATAGAATACGACGTTTCGATTGCAACACAAGCAATCATCATCAGGTATAATGAAATAGCGACATAATATCTAACCAGAAAACTATAGACAGACATATTAGCAGAAAGATATCACCAAAATACATACATAGCGAGAGCAACACAGGTAACAGAGAGGGGTGATCGTCTCTGTGGGGTGGCCTTAAATAGACAGAGGGGGGGGCGGAGGCAGAGAGAGGGAGGGGGGTTAGAGAAAAAAATTCGCATATCAATGAGTGGTCAACAAAACGTGGTGCTGCAAGTACGATGGCACGGCAAGCAAGCCTGAAAATCAGGAGAAAGACACACTAAAATTAAATAACCAAGTAAAATATCGAAATGTAATGTAATACAACACAGAGGGTCGGTCAACACACAATTAACGCATAGCCTGGTTGATTACGTATTTCAAAGATTGCTAAGTTAGAATTTAAGTGTGAACATTCTAAAGAGGACACAGGCAGAGAAAACAAGTCGCCAGAGAGAGAGAAAAAAGATAAGCTTAAAACTTCCCCGTAGAAGTGGTTCAATCTTAATTTTAGAACTTTCGTGACTGCAGGAATTATTATTTGGTTATTTCGGTTAAGTCACGTCTAAAGATAAAATAATAAATTAAATTAAATAATAGAATACGACGTTTCGATTGCAACACAAGCAATCATCATCAGGTATAATGAAATAGCGACATAATATCTAACCAGAAAACTATAGACAGACATAATAGCAGAAAGATATCACCAAGATACATACATAGCGAGAGCAACACAGGTAACAGAGAGGGGTGATCGTCTCTTTGGGGTGGCCTTAAATAGACAGAGGGGGGGGCGGAGGCAGAGAGAGGGAGGGGGGTTAGAGAAAAAATTAGCATATCAATGAGTGGTCAACAAAACGTGGTGCTGCAAGTACGATGGCACGGCAAGCAAGCCTGAAAATCAGGAGAAAGACAGACTAAAATTAAATAACCTAGTAAAATATCGAAATGTAATGTAATACAACACAGAGGGTCGGTCAACACACAATTAACGCATAGCCTGGTTGATTACGTATTTCAAAGATTGCTAAGTTAGAATTTAAGTGTGAACATTCTAAAGAGGACACAGGCAGAGAAAACAAGTCGCCAGAGAGAGAGAAAAAAGATAAGCTTAAAACTTCCCCGTAGAAGTGGTTCAATCTTAATTTTAGAACTTTCGTGACTGCAGGAATTATTATTTGGTTCTTTCGGTTAATTCACGTCTAAAGATAAAATAATAAATTAAATTAAATAATAGAATACGACGTTTCGATTGCAACACAAGCAATCATCATCAGGTATAATGAAATAGCGACATAATATCTAACCAGAAAACTATAGACAGACATTAGCAGAAAGATATCACCAAGATACATACATAGCGAGAGCATTGAGATCCTGAACAATTTGATTTTTTTTTACCAAATCTTAAAATGTCGGGACACCCCCCCCCCCCGCTGCCAACCCACCCCCCAGGAATTTTGTTTATCGGCATTTATAGCGAGCATCTAATAAGGCAGGTGGGTGTTGTGATCAGCACCACACCCGGCAGCCATTGTCTCCGCAGTGCTATGGTGTTGTCTTGCTGCCTTGCCCTAGCTTCGAGCTTGCATTGAATGTTCAAAAATCGTCAGGAATGCATGTACTTATGCAATTTGTACTCATATGCGTTGTGTGCCTTATTTATTTATGTTTTGTGGCTTGCTTACTTGTACTTTATTTTGCACTCCAATCGTTTTTTGTATATCGTTTGTTGTTGTTGTAACGTGCTGATCCCGTGCCCGTTACTGGACATCTGTAAAAAAATAACTTCATAGCTCATCGAATTTCTCCAATCTTGATGAAGATTCTAATGAAACACCGTAACCAGGTACCCATTTAAGGCCAACTTGACCTATGAGAGGCCCAGGACGGGTGAAGATATTAGTCACCGATGTTGGCCGTCAGAAGAAATCGAACTCAGGTCGCAGGGTTCACAGTGCAGTGCACCAACCAACTGCACTCTTTCTTCCACCCACACAAGCACAATGACGCACACTTAAGAGGTAGAGTCTGGCCACCATTATCTCCCCAGCGCTAATGTGACCGCAGTACTAATACCAGGATCTGGTTACAGGTTGAGTTGACCCAGCGGAGGTTCAGGTCAGGGTCGGATTGATTGCCCCAAGTTTGTATGCCCAGGGATTGATCTCTATTTGGCTGCATTGCGGTGCAATGCACGAATCATGGTTACAACCATTTAACCCTTCCACTGCCCTCAACAATGCACCATGCCATACGAAGACGACGATTTCCCTTTAGCCTCGATCAGACTGTTGAGGCAAGTGCTGTTAGTGAGCACCCGTGAAGGACAATCAGGGCGCACAAAGGGCTGATGTGGCCAGAGAAATTCCTCGTTGCCTTGTCCTCCTCATGCTGATGTTTACACAACTGCACCAAGTACTAACTTAAGACCGAGAATTACCTAGGAGCAGGCTGGGTTCAGATCATCGCGATGGATGTTGGCATTCGGCGAGGAATAGAACTCGTGTCGCGGGGTTCCTAGTGCAGGGCACCCAACCGCTGCACCACCACTCACAATAAATCAGCTTCTCTACTTGGGCCTGTCCCTGATTGTATTCACTTGCCATGATAGGGCGGTGAGCCGGAGTGCTCTCGTCCATTCACTCATCACGAGGGTGTAGTAACGCGTCACATGTAGACAGTTCGTTTGCAGTATGATGTCTCGGCCCTTCCTCTGTTATTCCTGCCGTACCCTTTAGCTTTTGAACTATAAAATAAAAATCGGCCTCTGCACTACACAGGACATAATTTAACAGTCAACACTGGAAATTGACATTCACTCAAGCCACAGGTAGCATTAAGAGAAGCGACACAAAAAAACATGGGTTATCCTCTATAAAAATACGGATAAAATTTTTGATATATAAATTATTAATGTTGTCATATTTCAACATCACTTCATGAGCACTTGTATAGATTCGTCAACTGATTTAGGGTAGTTAGTCTGCTTATTTCAACCTCAAACTAATTTTAATGAATTCACTATTCACAGTGTAATCCACGGTGTCGGTAACAATTCAACTAATTCCTGGACCAACATTTGGTTTATTATATAAGTGTGCAACAATGCACAGTTCAAGAAGAGATGCATGCACATAGCAATCTGAGAGTTGTGATCCACTTCCGTTTCTACCCTTGAGAGTTAACTTCATTAACTTAAGCCGATGAAATCAGGTAAATGTCCAGCTGCTAGATGACTTAAAGTGTCGCAGGACCACGAGAGATGACGATAGCTTGGAGAGATAATTTCATTCAGCGGTGGATTGATCATGGCCAATGATGATGATAATAACGATGATAATTGATTAAATGTGTCTTTCTTCTTGGTTCTTTCGGTAAAGTCACATAGAAGGGAAGTAATAAAATAATAAAAATAAAACATAATAAAATAATTCTCACGACGTTTCGGCAACAACGTAAGCAGACGTCCTCAGTTGAAGTACGTCGTGAGAATTATTTTATTATGTTGTATTTTTATTATTTTATTACTTCCCTTCTACGTGACTTTACCGAAAGAACCAAGAAGATGAATCCCTACAGTCACAAAAGCTTTTAATCGAAATTAAAATGTGTTTTATTTACATTGTTGTTATTTTTCTATTTTACCTATTTGGATTTAAATTGTATCATTTTTACCTGCATTGCAGCTTGTCCTTCAACAAAGGTAACGTGTCAGGCGAATGTATTGAAGGTGGATCGAGAATAATATGATAGGGTAATGAGGCGAATTGGAGCTGGATCCGGTGCTTTTGGAAATCTGAATTTGAAAATGGAAAGCAAATGCCAACGTGCCAAGAGAAGTTTAACACGAAGGCTTTCGCGACCAACATCATCCATAATAGCGGGGTTTTTTAGGGTTAGATCGTGTAAATATATAAATGTGTCGTTAAAACCCACCACCACCCGACACAGCCAACTAGTAAGGCTTGTCACGTAAACAGAACATGCCAATAATCTGGCTGTCGCCTGATGAAGCTAGTTGTAATTACTGGTGAAGCGTCGTACTCAGATTTTAAATGTTGTGGCTTGGTTCTCCAACAAAACGGTGTGCTGTACTGGTGACGAATTGGCATGTTCTGTTTACATGACAGCCCTTACTAGTTGGCTGTGTTGGGTGGTGGCGGGTTTTAACGACACATTTATATATTTACGCGATCTAACCCCAAAAAAATCTCTATTATGCGTGCCATGAGAAGAAAAAAAAATGTTGCAAATGTTGGATTAGAAACATAGGCCACAGTGGAGATGGAACCATGAGGTCAGCTGATATGAAGAAGGCCTTGATCAAGCAGTGGATGGATCATGACTAATGGTGATTATGATTTCAATGAAAGAATGGCTTGTGTGTTGGGATAAAGCGTTGTCAAAAACTTTGCAGATTAATTTTTTTAGGAATGACTGAATGGCCATTCAGTGAGTTTAACATATCTCAATTATTCTTCTTAAAACCAGGTGAGAACTCTGAAGGCAATTACCTTTAAAAATGGAAAGTTTATGCGTATGCTGGGTTTTTGTTATATAATTCGATTGATGTTAAGCATTTTTTCTTGTTATAATTGCTTTCGAATCTGAAAGCAGATACTCTTATGTTGTCAAAGCGTCATCCTTTCAACGACGCTAAGAAGTGTTTAATCTCAAAGAGAATAAATGAAGCAATTGAATCATCATATTTAACGAAATATGAAATATGATATGGTGTTTTTTTTTCAACTGAACTTGAGAATGAAAGGTAACAAAACAATGTTCAAACATCAAGACGTGTTTCTTTTTCTTTCCATCAACGTGTACTTTGCCTGCTGTGGCATGCATTATAAACACACCGCTCATTAAAATAAAACAAAGACTGAAAAGCTCACAAATGAAGAGTAGGGAGATGTGTGCTAGGATTTGCATTTGTGATACAAAGAGAGGAACGCACTGGTTCTAGAAGGTTCCTTCGTTCCGATTTAAAGCTTTCGTGACTGCAGGGATTCATCTTCTTGGTTCTTTCGGTAAAGTCACGTAGAAGGGAAATAATAAAAATAAAACATAATAACATAATTCTCACGACGTTTCGGCCACAACGCAAGCAGCCGTCCTCAGGTGAATAACAGGTCTGTCGGAAAGACAGCGTCTGAACCACCAGGCTTGGCAGCGTATATTTAAGCTGGGTTGAAGGGGGAAGAGCGCCTTGACAAAGGAATTTGCATATCAAGAGGAATTTAGCATATTTATGGGAAATGCAGATATGGGATTAGTCACTACTTCGTTCGTTTCTTAATCCCCTTCTCCTGGTGAGAGTTGCGGCGGCAACGTGCTGAGTGGTGGCGGTCCAGACCTCCCTTTCCCTGGCGACAAACTCGAGCTCTTCCTGGGGAATTCCCAGGCGTCCGTTCCCGAGCCAGCTGAGCGACGCAGTCCCGCCAGCGTGTTCTGGGCCGGCACGGGGGTCTTGGCCCAGTGGGACGTTGCTGCCCGCTCGAGTTCTAGGGGGGGTCTGTCGGGGGGCATCTTGATGCTCCTGCTGTTGTGGAGTGACTCATGCGGCCAGCTGTGGCTGTAGAGTTTGGTAGTACATGTTGTTAACGTCGTTTATTGTGAAAATTCGGTCACAGTTCCTATGACCACTGTTTCATTGCTTTTATGGCTTTATTTTGGTGATTTTCGAAAAGTGTTTTGGTTTGGCCATGTTTGTTTGTTGTAGTACAGAGTTAGACTGATGGCCTTAATCTAAGTTGGCTTGTGGTTGTTGTTGTTGTTTGACTTGCATCCCACTGGGATTTTTGCACACAGTGTTGGTGTACAGTGCTTTTTCTGCAATATTTTGCTGTCTTTTCTTGGATTTTCTGCTTGCATATAGTCACTTTAAGATGTTTTCTTGTTTTTGTTTTTTGTTTGTTGCGGTTGCACCCGATTCAAGAGCCGAATGACTCACAGGGCTATACCTAATAAATTAACTTGAACTTGCCTTGAACTTGATACAAGGTGCCTGAACCACCTCGATTGGCTGCTCATTCGAGAACAGACACAGGTTAAAGACACAATTCAATCTGTTTAGAAAAGTAAAACACATTATTTGGTGATACCGCTGTATGCGTCAAGGTGCACAAGCACAAATAACAAAATAATATAAAAAAAAATTCACCAATACGTTGAGTTTCTTTTTCTGTTAACAAAAGTAAGCGGGTTCTGGGCAGGATGTTTTACGTTAAGTGATGAAGGCCACAACTCCGATTGGTACGGTTTGGCTATGTATGGTGCGAAAGAAGTTCAACATACATACAAGGCAGATGATCAAGAAAAACGATGGAGTGGCAGTCGAATTGGATGATCTGAGGGATGATCCCTACGTTCAGTAAGGTGACGATTATTCTTACATTCTAGGATCGTGAGAAGGCGACTCTGGGAGACTTTCATCCAGCAATCGATTGACCAAGGCTAATTCTGACGATGAATATAAGTTTGGAGTAATGCTGTGCAAATGATATACGTAAATGATACAGAATTTTTCTTATTTTTTCAGCATTTTTTTTTCGTAGTTCAAATACCCTGAATAGAGGGGGAATTTCAAAAGGAGGCACAAACAACAATAAAACGTGCAACGAGCCAACCGTTATGCGCTCTCAAAATTAGGGAACGAACGAGGGTATTCAAGCTCGCCGCCCTATCTATGTGGAGGTGAGGGTAACGATTGAGGAGCGGTGCATTTAAGGGGGAAGGGGTGAACATCGGAGAAAGAGAATGGTGGGGGAGCAATAATGGAACCAGATAGAACCAGAAATAAAATTACATAATTGCCGATGTCCATTTTTGCCGACCCATTTATCTCCCCGGAGCAACGGTTACCTTGTGTTAAGGATGGTGGCATTATATCCAGAGTCCACTTTATCTCCCTAGCCCCCACTTTACCGGCTATTCATTCTGGGTTTCGCAAGATACGGGGACATAATTTGCGTATTATTATTTAATGAGCATGTTTTATAAAAAAAAAATCACTATAAACTCATTGTGTAATGAAATGCCTATTAATCTGAAGCCCTGAATAAGCGTCTTAATCAATTAATCATTTTGTGCAAACGTGTAGTCAAAAATCCTCTTTTAAATATTCCTCACGAGTTTATTAAAGGGATACTAACGATTGCTGAATAATGTAAGCATGAGTTGAGCTTCATGACAAATTGAGAGAGGCCATTTTTTTAATAAGAGGGCCACCTACTTTTCTTGAGAAATAGATTTTTGTTGAAATCCGCTTCAGCACTCTGCTTGACGAGAAGCATAAACCATGACTCCGGTCATCCTCACAGCGGCGTTTGGCTGGCAATCAAACAAAGACGGGCACCGCATCGCTTGCATTAAGATGGGCTTCTGCGGCCGTCTGCAACTCTCATCCTTCCGATGTTAGGAAGCTATGCACTTTTAAATCTAGATTGAAAACTGGTTACGTTCGACCTGCGTATTGTGCTTAGTTTGTTGTCCTTCTCCCGCGCCTCAGATTAGCACGGTTGGCTACGTATAGCGCAAAATAACCTCAACTTACATACAGTACATACAGAGCATACGAAAGGCTCTTTCCATTGTTTTGCTTCATGCGCTGGCAGTTTCATGAAATTCCCGAACAAGCTCCCAGCATGTGAAGCGGAACGTCAGACAACACATCGAAACAACGCGGGGTAACAACCCGAGAGAAAATGCCATCGAAAAGCCGTGACTGTGGCGGTGATCTGCGTGAACACTGCTCCTCTATCAGTTTAGACTCGCAAGTCCCGTGCATAAATTGCCACATGTTTTGTTGACGCGTGTCAAGGCGCGCATTGTCAGTAAATGTCCACTTTCTTTCCCCCCAAAACAGCTTCGGTCAGGCAATTTCTCAAAGCCTTCTATTGCACGTGAAATTTGAATGGTAGATGCGCCGGGATTTGAAACATTTCCTTTATTGGTGCAATTTGATGCTGTCACACAGATCGTTTTTCAAACTTATGCTGCAACTTTACATATATCAAGGAGGTGCTTAAAGAGATTTGGTGAACATTTCAATGTATTACATAACCCAACAGTTGGAACAGCAAATGCCTTTTGCAGGTTACGTGACAGCTCTATTCTTTGCTGCAGGCATGTGAATGGGTTTTATTTCTCGGACACAGTTTTTATGTACGCACACAGTTTTGTGCGCGCATTTTTTCTTGTCATGTGACTTTGTGTCAAAGGGTACACAGGTGCGATTTGCTCCAATGAATCATAAGATCACACTGTTTAACGGATGGCCATTGTGAGCTTTATTTTGGTAATGTCCGTGCAGGTTAGGTGCCAAGGACACAGATCGTGGGTGTGTGTTGTGTAACGTATGTGTGTTGTGTAACTTGTGTGTTGTGTAACTTGTGTGTGTTGTGTAACTTGCGTGTGTTGTGTAACTTGTGTGTGTTGTGTAACTTGTGTGTGTTGTGTAACTTGTGTGTGTTGTGTAACTTGTGTGTTGTGTAACTTGTGTGTGTTGTGTAACGTGTGTGTGTTGTGTAACTTGCGTGTGTTGTGTAACTTGTGTGTGTTGTGTAACTTGCGTGTGTTGTGTAACGTGTGTGTGTTGTGTAACGTGTGTGTGTTGTGTAACGTGTGTGTGTTGTGTAACGTGTGTGTGTTGTGTAACTTGCGTGTGTTGTGTAACGTATGTGTGTTGTGTAACTTGTGTGTTGTGTAACTTGTGTGTGTTGTGTAACTTGCGTGTGTTGTGTAACTTGTGTGTGTTGTGTAACTTGTGTGTGTTGTGTAACTTGTGTGTGTTGTGTAACTTGTGTGTTGTGTAACTTGTGTGTGTTGTGTAACGTGTGTGTGTTGTGTAACTTGCGTGTGTTGTGTAACTTGTGTGTGTTGTGTAACTTGCGTGTGTTGTGTAACTTGTGTGTGTTGTGTAACGTGTGTGTGTTGTGTAACTTGTGTGTGTTGTGTAACTTGTGTGTTGTGTAACTTGTGTGTGTTGTGTAACGTGTGTGTGTTGTGTAACGTGTGTGTGTTGTGTAACGTGTGTGTGTTGTGTAACTTGTGTGTGTTGTGTAACGTGTGTGTGTTGTGTATCTTGTGTGTGTTGTGTAACTTGTGTGTGTTGTGTAACTTGTGTGTGTTGTGTAACTTGTGTGTGTTGTGTAACGTGTGTGTTGTGTAACGTGCGTGTGTTGTGTAACTTGTGTGTGTTGTGTAACTTGTGTGTGTTGTGTAACGTGTGTGTGTTGTGTATCTTGTGTGTGTTGTGTAACGTGTGTGTGTTGTGTAACTTGTGTGTGTTGTGTAACTTGTGTGTGTTGTGTAACGTGTGTGTGTTGTGTATCTTGTGTGTGTTGTGTAACTTGTGTGTGTTGTGTAACGTGTGTGTGTTGTGTATCTTGTGTGTGTTGTGTAACTTGTGTGTGTTGTGTAACTTGTGTGTGTTGTGTAACTTGTGTGTGTTGTGTAACGTGTGTGTGTTGTGTAACTTGTGTGTGTTGTGTAACTTGTGTGTGTTGTGTAACGTGTGTGTGTTGTGTATCTTGTGTGTGTTGTGTAACGTGTGTGTGTTGTGTAACTTGTGTGTGTTGTGTAACTTGTGTGTAACTTGCGTGTGTTGTGTAACTTGTGTGTGTTGTGTAACGTGTGTGTGTTGTGTAACGTGTGTGTGTTGTGTATCTTGTGTGTGTTGTGTAACGTGTGTGTGTTGTGTAACTTGTGTGTGTTGTGTAACGTGTGTGTGTTGTGTAACGTGTGTGTGTTGTGTATCTTGTGTGTGTTGTGTAACGTGTGTGTGGGGAGCGCTAGTGCAGCGGTTAGCGCGCTGCACTAGGAACCTGGCTACCCGGGATCGATTCCCACTCACGGCCAACACCAATCATAGCGATTATCTGAACCACTCATGGGCTTCCCCTAGGTAGATTCAGCCTCAAATGAGTACCTGGTGCAATGTGTAAACATCGTCACTTGGGGAGACAAAGGCGGCCGGGCATGGTGCCGGCCTTCATAGGTGCTCGCTAACAGCATTGCCCCAACAGTCTGTCAAGGCTATACGGGGGATCTTTGCCGTTGTAACTTTAAATCAGCTGGCTTTAAAACCAACAACATTACACCAATGTATGAAGAAATAGTGTTTAGAGATGCTGCTGTGGCGTAATAGTCACCATACTGGGCTTGATGGACACCCTCTCTCCCAGACGTGTTCCCTTCTACTGGCTGTCACTGTCAGTCGTATTGCCATTTGGGCAATAATTACGCTTTATTATAATTTGCAGTTATTGTTTAGGTTTGCAGACGTCGAATTGGTCTGATTGACTCCACTCATGACAAATATTTCCCCGCTGCCTCTATATGCAAGTTGTATCCTTGCCATGGCTTTCAAACTGGCTAGCTAATGCTTGTGCATGTTTTATTACAAATATAAAAAAATAAAACTCAACGCAAACTCAAGTTGAATACAATTCGCATGCGGGCAGAAATTGATTGCTTTCATTTAACTGTTAAGGGCTTGAGATTGGGACCGATTCGTGAAGGAGTGGGATGCTGCTGTGGGGTACGGTGGAAAGATGTTAACTACCTCGCCTGGTATGCATGCAATAGGTCGTGGGTTCAATCCAGACCCTGACGCCTATATATTTGTAGAGTGCAATGTTTTCCCAGTTTTCGCCTGAATTTTTTTCCGGGTCCTCCTGTATTTCCCTACACATATAGAATCAACGTGAGGTCGGAGTGTTTGGCTGCAATAAATTTCCATGTGATGATGATACGCTATTTCATTTGTCCTCCGAACAACAAAGGAGGGCAGGGGAATGTCACTCACAACAACGAGCAAAGCACCGGGTGGCACTGGCAGTGCATCTGACAGTCATCTCAGTCAATTAATCTTAATACCTGAGTCTGTCTGTCCCGTGACCTCCTGCCAGGAAGCGAGCCTTCGACACTTCACGTGACGGCCACAAAGTGAATCTAGCCTGGCACAAGCGCTCTGATTAGCCTCTCATCACACCACTGCCTAGTTGGCATGGTTCTGACATTACGTGCCCATTCTGCCACAGGGAACTCTGATGCGGGGAGCTGTTGTGTGGTGGTGTGAAACGTTGTGGCACGCTTTTCTGGCGTCTTTTTTGCTTATTTTACGTCTTCGTAATTCCCAACGCAGAGCTGCATTTGAGTGCATAACTGGTGAGAAGTGGAGGTCGTCACTTCGCCCGCCCTGCACTTCCCTGTGTGGCATTGCAACCAGGGGGGGTGGGTGTGGAGGAAGGGATGGGGAAGCGGGTGGGGGTGCCTCATTACACTGGTCAACACACTTTTTCTGGCATAAGGTTTTCCAACGGTTTTAAGGTAAATTTGGGGTTCTGATTCCAAATCTGGCATCAGTTTTTGTCTATCACATCAGGTTTTTGAGAAATCAAATATTGCATTTTCAATAAAAACTGCATTAGAAAAATATTAAATAAATGTGGATATCTACATAAAATGATATTATAAACACACTATCCTAAAAATATAGCACCATATTTTAACACTGAAGCAGTCACTGACTCGCAACAACTTGCAATCATAAGTGACAGAGTTAATTTCGGGTGAAATCAATGAAAATGGGGTATGCCGATAGCATAAAAATGAGATGTGATAGAACAAATCTAAGAGCAGATTTGGAATCATTAGTCTAAAACAGCTGCAAAAGTCCAGGCCAGAAAAAAAATGTTTTTTTTTTTGCTGACCAGTGAATTATCGAGAGCGAAATAACGGCTCGTGAATTGCGAGGAAATTCCCACAATGCCGTGCGCTCTGCCCCAGTGTCACCCTAACGGCCGCCCAACCGTCACCCGGCTCCGCCTCGTTGGTTGCGACGTTCAAGCGGAACGCAGGTCTACATTTGAAGGGACATCCCCACCGCCCCCACCTACTAAGTGAATGGTACATTTTGGATTTCGGGCCAATGTCTCCCTCAACAATAACAACAACAGCAACAACAAAAAGGGAATCCTTTTATTCGGTGGCTGGGTAGGGGGCCGTCCATAAATGACGTCACACACCTGGGGGGGGGGGGGTTAGAAATTTGTGACGATGTGTGACGAGGAGTGGGGGGTTGAGAAATGTGACGTCACATCAAAATGCGCAACTTTAAATAAAAATAGACAACACGTTCTACTTAGTTAAAGAGACTTTTCAATAAATGTGTTCTCCTACAACATCAGATTGCAGCGCCACATTAAATATGCACTACAATTACAATAGTTTAAAGCGATTTGAAGCATGTTTTATTTTCAAAATGGAAATAGGGTTTTGGGGAGGGGGGGGGGGCAGAGCTTTGTGACGTCATATTTGAGGGGGGGTCTGACTTTTTGCGACGCCGTGTGATGAGAGGGGGGGTAAAAAATCGTCCAAAATCGCGTGACGTCATTTATGGACGGCCCCTAGAATGATCCCCAAAAATAGCGAAACACGGATCGGTCCCTTGATTTGTTCTACTACTTTTGTTTGATTGCAAAAGTATCGGTCTTTACTCAGAGTGATGCCCTCATGAGAGCATGAAACTGTTTGTCTTTGCGGTGATGTCTGCCTTTGTTCTGTGATGATGTGCTTCATTGGGTGCTTTCGGAGATCGATGTCTATCTAAAGGTACGCCTCGTGAGCACGTGCGTGTTGCGTGTGTTTAATTCTTCCAATATTAATGGAAATCACCAAAGATTCCTCAGGGGTGTGATGGACATATTGCAGCACTTAACCAGTCCTAATGAGATCCTGGCATGAAACGCAGGCAACCAACCTAAAATTTCACCAGGTTCTCAATTTTAGCAACTTTGGTCTCAGACTGGTCACAATTGACAGCAAACAACTATAAAGTATATTTTTGCTTTCTACGCTGCGCTTAATTTTACAGTAGAACCCCTCTTAATGACCACCTGTGTTAACGACTAATCGCTGAACGACGGGCCTCCATAGAGGCCAATGTGAGGTGTATAGTGTCGTGTATAGTAGTGTCGTGTATAGAAATGTATAATAGTGTATAGGCGTGTAGTGTACAGTAGTGTATAGTGTAGTCCACAGGAGTGTAGTGTATAGTGTAGTGTATAGTGGTCTAGTGTATTGTAGTATAGAGGAAAACCCCACTTAACGACCACCTTTGTTAACGACTAATCGCATAACAAGGGGCCTCCACAGGGCTCCTGTTAACGACATGCTATTGTAGAAACAGTAAATATTAATTCATGCATTGATTCACCATGTTTATCTTAATACTATGTGTTTAAATGTTAGTTTCTCTATGTATTAATATCCATTGTTTTAATATTATAAAGTATGTTTAACACGAAGGCTTTCGTGACCAATATCATCCATAATGGAGTTTTTTGGGTTAGATCGCGTAAACGTATAAATGTGTCGTTAAAACCCACCACCACTCAACGCAGCCAACTCGTAAGGGTTGTCACGTTAACAGAACGTGCCAATTCGTCCCTAGTACAGCATACCGGTGTGTGCGTGCCAACAAGGACACTCGATTGATTTTGATAATGTTGAAGTTATGTGCCAAACTAGCTACTACTGGCCACGACTAACTGGAGAATCTATCGAAATTTAAAGAAATAAAAATATTTTTTTACCGTTTCAATAGCTACCGACTTAGTGCTGCTTGGAAAAGAATCATCAAATAATACAATGTTTAAATGTATGCATATACAGGCCACCATACTTCAGTAGGGATTACCGTTGGTACAGCTATTTTAATACACACAATGGACAGGAAGGACACGATCAAAGGGATCGCATAATGCACATGCATAATGTACATTGGCTCATTAATCCCAGCCCCCCCACACTTTGTGCAAAAGCGCAGAAGCGTGGTCACAACATTTGCGCCTCTATATAAGGAACGAAACAGGTGGACTTCTCCACAAATCTGTCTGTCGCCTGATGAAGCTCGTTGGAATTGCTCGCGAAACGTCGTACTCAGTTTGTAAATGTTGTTGCTTGGCTCTCCAACACACCGGTGTGCTGTACTGGTGACGAATTGGACACGTTCTCTTTACGTGACAACCCTTACTAGCTGGCTGTGTCAGGTGGTAGCGGGTTTTAACGACGCATAACTATTTACGCGATCTTACCTAAAAAAAACTCTATTATGGTTTGAAAAGTACGTTTTTTTGGTGAAAAATTGTAATTTTCGATGCTATCGGAACGAATTAAGCCTTTAACGTGTATTCCCAATACTCGCTTAACGACCAAATCACATAACGACCATGTTTCATGGAAACAACTACCGTCGTTAAGAGGGGGTTCTAGTGTCTGCCATTGTTGTGTTTGCTGTTGTCATGTTAGTGGACCGAGGTCGGTCACGTGGGTTAAACGAAATGAACTTGAAAAGTAAAATGTGAAAACCGTTCAAAATGTGCGACCATTGGGGAACAAAATTCTTTCGCATTCATCATGCCTAAACACGACATGTCGTTTACACCAAATAACAAGCGCGTTATTAAGTGGCGTCTCCCCCTACACAGCATTTCATTAAACCTTTTTCTAATTAGCAAAACCTCAGACCATAACCTGAAAACATTTAATTAATCACCATTTACTCCAATGCCGTAATGCAAACCAAAACCGCATTGGATCCTGTACACTTTCCGTTGCTTTGCATCAAAATACTACTACGTTTAATTAAAAGCTGCTCCTGGTAATTGCCATTAATGAAACTTAATCTTAATAGTAAACGTAAGCAAGACATACGCGTGCCTTTCCATATGGAAATTTGCAATTTGCAGTGACACAGTCAAAATCAGTCAGGACATTTATATCCAATATTGTTGGTTCTTTCGGTAAAGTCACGTAGATAGCTTGTGTTGTGATCGAAACATCGTGGGTTTTTTGCTTTTATTTTTAATTTATTTTTAATTTATTTTTATTTTCTATCTACGTGAATTTACCGAAACAATCAAGAATATTAATTCCTGCAGTCACGAAAGTTTAAAGTCAAAATGTATTTCCAATGCTTGTAAATACCATCAATGGGTCATTAAATGTCTATGAAGATTGGCAGAGGAGGAAAAAATAAATTTTGTGAAATCAGTAGCAATGTTAAAATTATTATTAGACTGAAAAATGAAACGTTAAAAATGTTAGCAGCTGTTCATCTCCATTGGCACTCCTGCTTCAAATCTGTACAGTCAATATTTGAGTGTCAGAAACAAGTACCAGACCGGGAAATTTGTAATTTGTGCTTTTACTACTCAGTAAATCGGAGCTCATCAAGCAGTACTCGTTGCATCAACCCCGGAGAAATGGATGTGCCACATCGGCCCTGCCTGGGATTTGTAAAACTGGCAATGGGTAAGGGGGCCGCGCTGCACGTGCTTGCTCACCCCACTGCTGACACAAAGACCTCCACTAGAGCAAGTTCTAGAGAACCCTTCTGTGACACTGGCCTGACGCCTTGGAAGAGTAAGTACATTTCTAAACGCCAACTCCTATAACCTACGTTATCAAGAGCGTGCAATATTCATACATTGTGAGCTCTATTAAATAGCTCCGTCTTGCATTTGCTACTGAACTGGATAAATGTCTGTGAGGACACGTAGAAGGGAAGTAATAAAATAATAAAAATAAAACATAATAAAACAATTCTCACGACGTTTCGGCCACAACGCAAGCAGCCGTCATCAGGTGAAAACCAGGTCTGTCGAGGCGACAGCGTCTGGATGAAACAGCACACGTGCTTGGATCATATATATAAGCTGGGTTGGAAGGGGGGAAAAGGGCGCCTTGACAAAAGAATATGCATATCAAGAGGAATTTAGCATATTTATGGGAAATGCAGGTATGTGATTAGTACTACATATGCATGTGCATTATGCAGGATTAGCAGCATCAAAGGGAGGGGGTATGGGAAATGCAGGTATGTGAATAGTACTACTTATGCCCGTGCATTATGCAGGATTAGCAGCATCAAAGGGAGGGGATAGGGGTAGCATTTATACTTAGGGGCCGTCCATAAATGACGTCACGTGATTTTGGACGAGTTTTGACCCCCCCCCCTCCTTCGTCACATGACGTCACAAAAAGTCAGACCCCCCCTCCCCTCAAATATGACGTCACAAAGCTCTGCCCCCCCAAAAAAAATAAAACATGCTTCAAATCGCTTTAAACTATTGTCATTGTATTGCGTATTTAATGTGGCGCTGCACTCTGATGTTATAGGAGAAAAATCTATTAAAAAGTATATTATATTAAGTAGAACGTGCTGTCTCTATTTATTTAAAGTTGCGCATTTTGATGAGACGTCACATTTCTCAAACACCCCCCCCCCCCTCGTCACACATCGCTACAAATATATGACTCCCGCCCCCTCCTAGGTGTGTGACGTCATTTATGGACGGCCCCAGACGCACAAAACCCATTTTTTGCTGTGGCCCAACTGCCTTGTTGTTGGGAATCTTGCGTTACCTCTTCGGGGCAGAAACGAAAGCCTTCGTAACAGCTGCCAAGTTGAGCGGAAGAGTGAGTGGACCTGTGCAATCGAAGGCTGACTGATCCGTGACGTCCGTGGAAGGGTTTTTGAATGGCCAGTGGGAGTTGGAGTTGTTTAATTCTCAGCTAAATTGCCGTAGGTTAATTGTGCGCACCCGAACCGGCACAAAACGCGTGTCTCTCCAACAGAAACGGCGTCCTTGGCGTTTTGGGAGGGAATTTGGTGGGGGAATGAATAGAGTTTCAATGCGGTATTTATTGCAAGGGGTGCTTGCAGCGAATTTTTTTTTGGCTCATTTTTAAATTCCGTTTGAATTTGTGGCTCGCAGCATGAGGCTTAAACTTTAATTACGGGCGGGGCAGTGGCTTACATTTATTTAATATGCTTTCATCCGTCGCAGCCGCTTACTTGCTCTTACGATTCGCAAACCCCGCGAAATTAATTCGTCTGAAAATAAAGTGATGTCCTGCATCATTTATTGGTTTATTCATACGTTCTGTTTGTTTTTATTAGGATGGTGATTATTTTCATTTTTATTGTCCCTTTCGTGATATGCGTGCATACGCATCCGCACCTGGATGCTCAACGATCAATTGAATAGTTTGATAACAACCGGCTTCCCCATGGCACAATATTGGAAGGGGAGTAGAGTCAAGGACATAATGCGTGGAAAATACCAAAAAAAATAAAGCGGTAAGGGATCACCAAGACGAAAGTCCCCAAGACAGACGGAGAAGACACGGCTTCAAGATGGGCAGCGCGCATTACCTGTCGAGCCTGCAAAATTAAATAACGGAGAGCATGACGTGACACGTGACGTCGCAGGGAAGACGTCACAGGTAATGATATCACTGAGAGGGGTGGCACGTGCGTCTCCACAACCAGGGGGTAGATGTAAAGTGAACCATTTTATCACTGTGGTTCATTTTTCATTAGCTCCACATCTACAGCACCACCCTTTCATCAATTTGGCTAGTATTCCATTGAACTTGTTCCTGATAGCTACACAACTTCATACGAAGGTTTTGTTCATATTGGGCTCGAGTTATCGTGACCGCCCTACACCCACCCCCACCCACGCGTCACAGACAATCAGACAAGCCTACGTGTTAAACAGAGCAAGTGCATTAAAGCTGTCACCCATAGTTGTAAAACATTGCCTGTCACAGGGATTGAACTCAGATTGCCGGGGTCACGGTGCAGTGCAACTATAACCACCGCACCACTGCTTGTTGTTTTTGCAGAGAACTAAAATAGCAACCGGTGTTTATTTATTTATTTTTGCGGAAAGCGGCTAATGTAGAGCATCAATATTACAGCTGCGGTGAGGCTATGTTAGGCACACGGTGTTGCACTCTGAGCACGGTTGGGGCCATAGGATTTTTTTTTTTATAATTCCTGCCTCCATTAGCCTCTGAACGTTCCAAACTCATGGAAGAAGAAAACAAAAGCCGAGCGAGGACGAATAATCCCTGCGCTACTCTTTGACACGTGGTGGGTCCTGGGTTGTGGTGCTAAAGTGATACTACGGTGCGCACAACTTTCCTAAAATACAGTGCAATTCATATTATTTGGGTCTTTCAGTAAAGTCACGTAGATAAGTTCAAAGAAAATAACAAAAAATAACAAAAAACTACGAAGTTTCGATCACAACTCAAGCGTTCGTCATCCTATGGGTGACAGCTTTAATGCACATCCTGATTAGGAATGCTTGTGTTGCGATCGAAACGTTGTAGTTTTTTTGTTATTTATTTTTATTTTCTATGAACTTATTTACGTGACTTTACCGAAATACCCAAACAATATTTATTCCTGCAGTCACGAAAGCTTTAAGTGAAGATTTTACATTCTAATTGCCATGCAGGTGTTTGCTTTTCCGGCCCCGCTAGGTCCACAGAGGCCTCTTGTCTTCTAGTCCAGGATCAAGTCGGCTTGGGACGTGGTTTAAAGCTCCCTTAGTTGAATTTTCCACCGATATGGGTCAGCGTTAAGCAATTTTGTGTGTATGGAAGTTGGACTTCTTTCGCATCGCACATAGCAACCGTGCTAATCGGAGGTGTGATGAGCATTGCAATGAGCCTCAAGAAAAAAAATATCTTCATATTATTTTAATCGGGTCGTATACTACTGGCTATGGTTTTGGAAACGCGGTCATTTTTGGCAACAAAAACGATGCAAAATGTGTGCAGTGGTTAGAAAAGGAAAGCATCAACATAGGGGTTCTTGTATCCAACGGTGAATTGAGAACGGGTGATAGTGATCGTAATTAGTTGTAATTGGGTCAGTGAGGTTGTGGAAGAGATGTATCACGTTATTGCTTAGGTTATATCGGAAATTAATTATAAGCAAACGTGTGGTCGATTACATAATTGCATTGCTTGTCTAATTAGGCAGGCAGAATCAGGCTATTGTATTTAGTTGGTAATATATTCCGTTTGTCTTCTGCAAAAGGCTGCCAAAGGCCTTGGGGACATTATAAAAAAAATCATCCTGCCCATTAGAGGGACAATTTTTGGCTCCTTTCCTGTAAGACAAATATGATGAGGGCAAGCATTATTCATACGCGCTGGACCAGCCAATGCATGTTGGTTTCAAATCCACAATTGGTCAGGAGCTTATTTGTTTTTGTATTTTTACTGAAATTTTTTAAGAGGAAATTATTGTTATGGATAATGCCCTTTGTGTTTTTTTTTTATCAAGAAATCCATCACTGAAGTCTCAAGGCTTTGTGTTTTTCTTTTCAGACGAGTCCTGTGACAGGATGGATGACCAATTCCAGGAATTAGTCTTCGACTTGTGGCCAGATAGCTCAGAGCTCTTTAAAAGTGTGTAAAACTTAAATCCCTGCATGGCAAAATATACTGTACTGCCTGGCCACCTCACAAGCTCATTAAAGAATAGACAAAGCTCGTCCCTAACGAGCCAATTGCAACCCAATGGAACTTCCAGGAAACTTATGGACAAAAGGAAAACAAAACTATACAAAAAGCAAACAATCAGTAGGAGAAATATGCGGAATTTCATTACCTGTTGCGATGCAACCAAGGGGGTAGACAAATCCCCCCTGGTAATGTCTCAAGAATAAAATGTACCACATCAAATTGAATGCCTATATACAATTTCGGGAAGAAAAAAACGCTCTTGAGAAAAGTGTTTTTTTGTGCGTGTGTTTTTGTTGTTCTTCAGTGAGTGTTTACAGCATGCCGATGATAGCAGTGTACAGTGATAAGCGAATTCCGTGAGGAGCACGTGGCTCAATGGACAAAGTGGATGAGGAGTGTATAAGCGAGGAGTCACTGCGCAGACTGAAATCCTCTGTCGCGGTGTCTTTGGCATTGAGATTATCTTCAAGATAAAGGGTGTCAGTGACAGATATCTAGAGTTGTTCGCCTTCTTATGGAGTCAACCGTTTATTGAGTTTGTTATTTCACGTCCATTTTGTTCGAGTTAAAGAATGTTTTCAAACAAAATAAAATGACAAAACAACAATCACAATATAATGATAATTTGAAAAGCGGACAATACTTTTATTCTGGACCTTAAATCGTATTATATAGCTGGGCACTGGTGCTGAATGGAGACAAGGGTTGGTGGTTCAGGCACATTTATGAAAGTCCCTCCATACTCATGGGCGTCGAAGTCACCAGGGTATGATTTTAGTACAGCAAGTGGGTTATGTTCCATCGATATGGGGTTCAGCATTATCGTCCCCTTGGACGTGTGGGCTTCATCCAGCTAGTCAAGTTTCCTCCTCATTAACGAAGTTGGCCAAAACATCCCAATATAGGACACAGAGCTTGGCCAATTGCTGGCGCCAGTTCTGGCTCCCTCGCCCGCTCGTCTGTGATTTTGCGTGCGTCTGAATAATTTTATCTGAGAGTAAAATAAAACTGTGCACCTTACAAATATATTATTATTACTACCAGACCGTTGTATCCCAATATCTGGCCAACCCTAATTGCGATGCATGACTCCACTTGCCCCCTCAGCACTCTCCTGGTTGCTGATTGGCTGCCAATTCTGGTGCAAAATGCTGCCCCACCCATTTCTGCCCGAGAGAATTGTGGGACAAATTTCCGGTCGTGAACTTGGAAGAATTACTTTTTGGACTTTTCACCATGTGGTCCGATTCTGGAGGAGCTTCAAACTAAATTGTACGTAGATTCTTCTGAGAGAATTGTGGGCGAAATTTTATGGTCAAGAATTTGGAGTGATTACTCCATCTCGATTCTGGAGGAGGGTCACACCAAAGTGTACGTGGCTTTGAGCACAGATACTTTTTCGGTTTTGTTTGTGCCATTTTACAAAACTGCAAATTGAGTCAGGGAAAAGACATTGAGCCATTCGTCTGCATGGAAGTTGTCCTACAAAAGGCTATTTCGATGCACTTTAAAATGGACAGTTATGCCGTCTGTGAATCGCAGCGATACATACCGGCGCTACTCAATCTTGTCAAGAATGGTGGTAGAGTTGCCGTCTGCCATGTGACGTTTCCGCAACTCGACAGCCTGGCAATCACCGCATTGAATTACAGTGGAGCATAGTCTAAGGCGGCCGTTTGAGCGCTGCCAGATATCATTCACCATCCCTGAAACTTTAAAGTGTGTGTAGAGGCTGTGAGTGATATTTGTCTGTGGGGCATATAATGGTAACCTTGGATGTTATGAAACGTTTCAAACCACTTTCACATTCTTTAACGATGGTAGGTCTGACACAAGTCACGCAACTCAAAACTTTGTAAACCGCTTTCTCATTTATAAGCAGACTGATTTTATTCTGCCGCTTTTTATAAGCATATTTTATCATCCACGAACAAGAGTGTTCCACCATGCTGCAACTTGTGAGTAGATGGGTTGAATTTTACAACGTAGCCATGTTGCAATGAATGTTGAGCCTAATATGCGTGATTAACATGACAGTAAGAATTTAAACAAAAGAATGTGCCACTTAATCGAGAATTAATGTTTACCAACACCTACATGTACGCTGCCTAGAGTACATATATATGTTATGCTGCCACAGTGTAATGGTTGGCACAATCAGACTTGCAATGCAGAGGTTGGCATTCCGATATGTTGACGCAGCATCTATATGTGTCCACCCAGCTGTATGAATGGGTAACCCACCGGCAGTCGATCAGCAGCTCGGTGTGTGGTGGGGTAAATTGTGGGGTAGAGCCATTCAGACGCTGTCGCCTCGACAGACCTGGTTTTCACCTGAGGACGGCTACTTGCGTTGTGGCTGAAACGTCGTGAGAATAATTTTATTATGTTTTTGTATTTTTATTATTTTATTATTTCCCTTCTACGTGACTTTACCGAAAGAACCAAGAAGATGAATCCCTGCAGTCACGAAAGTTTTAAATCAAAATTCAGTGCCACATTGTTCCAAGTCGTCCGGGCCAGCATTGACGAGGAGGCTTAACAGTGAAGAGGGGATTTTTAGAGTTTCCTCTAGTTGAGTATTTTCAACCAACAGTGGCGTGAAAAAGCAATTTAAGAGACGTAATTTTTCCCACCTTTGGATAACATGCGTTAATTGTGTGTTAACCGACTCTCTGTGTTGCATTGCATTGCCCTTCCTAATTTTACCAAATTTGATTTCTCAAACTTACGATTTTCTTGCTCTAAAATATTGCAGTGCTGGTTTGTTTATAGTCCATTGTCTCTCCTCCGGCCACTATGGTCTGGAATTCTACGCAACTATTCTTTGGAGGAGCGTGGTCAGCCTCCGGCCACTATGGTGCAGAATTCCACACAACTCTCTCATTGTCCTCTGCCCGCCCCCCCTCTCTCTCTGCCCCAACCCCTCCCCTCTCTCTATATTTAAGGCCTCGACACAGTGGCGATGTCTTTCTGTTTGTCATTCTTTGGAGGAGCGTGGGCAGCCAGGTGGGGTGTTGGCTGTTGTGTTGTCCGGCTCTCTGTGTTGTGTTGCATTGTGATTCTAAGTTTACTATTTTTGTTTTTTCTTATTCATTCTTACCTGATGATGGTTGCTTATGTTGCAATCGACACGTCGTATTCTATTATTATTTGATTTGATTTTCTACGTGACTTTACCAAAAGAACCAAAGAGTAATTCCTGCAGTCACGAACGCTTCGAATCTAGTTTGAACATTTCTATTGTCTTAATATATTTTACATATGCCGGTTTCATTTCCGTCTTTGGGCAAAAGCTGAAACCTTAAATTGCGTTAGTGTGCGATGGCTAGGTGACAGCGGATCGGTTGCCCAACACCCGTGGCTCCCTCTCATTCTCCATTCATGCTCACGCCTTTGCCGCTTTGTGGCGGCGATCAAACGCTCGAGTGGGGAGAAGAGGCACGGATCCTGAATCATAACCACACACGAGCGAGATATGAATGTGATAATACACTGCAGACTCATTAAACAATAACACTTGATGAGAATAAACAATGAAGCGTGCCGAATTATTGAATCATCCGTGGCCTTTAGGAAAGCGGTGACCTTGATGAACCTGTGCGATTTCTATGCGTGGTCACATTGTTTGGGTCATCTAACCAGCACGTCGACGTACATGAGCCGTTTTCATCACTCCATCTCTTTGGTGGACGCCGTTCTCGGATTAGTTTTCCTTATCCTTGACCAGGTCGCGTGCGGTGGGGGTAAAATGTGGGTGCTTCCATCTCTTTTAAGACATCTGTCCAACATGGAACAGAAGGTCAAATACCTTCTGGAGGAGCTCTCCTGAGGAGCACCAACTAGTGGAGGCCCTTCTGCCACCAGTGCCGTGAGCGAGAATTTGCAGGGGCTGCATCTTTATCTCTGACTTCGATAAGCACGGTCGGCTACGTATGGTGCAAAGAATTTCGACATACGTGCATACGTTACTTTGTTGGGAATACAACCACACGGACTGTCGGATGAGTGAAAGCAGATGGAAATCATTGTGGAATAGAGACGCAACTGTTGGAAAAGGTAGAATATCGTGGAGCCATGATAGGAAAGTCTTCACGTATGACAATTGTATTATTTGATTATTTTTGGTGAAGTCACGTAGATAAAAAAAAATAATTATAAAGTGAATAAAAATACTGAAAACGAAAATAAAATAAAATATATAAAAACCACGAGGTTTCGATCGCAACACAAGCGATCAAAACGTTGTGGTTTTTGTTTAAATGTTATTATTGTTTTATTATTTTGTTATTCACTCTATTATGATTACTATCTACGTGACTTTACCGAACGAACCAACGAATATGAATAACTGCAGTCACGAAAGTTTTAAGTCAAAGTATGACATTTGTTTAAGAAACTTTGCTAATGGCAATGAAAATGGATTTAAATATTTTTTAAAGTCCAGATGCACAGTTGAAATTACCACCAAGACAGCGCGAGGAAGGAATGGGTCTGAAGATAGACGAGTTTATAGGGACTGCCGTTGTCCACAGTTTCAGAAAGGGTAGACTTCTGTGTCGGCCGCTTGTTATCTGCAGACTTCCCCAGAGACATTCACAAGAGAAGGGGGCAATTTTCGGGCCACACAGGACCAATGTCAAGTACACAGCTTGCAAATTATAGGCACTGGCTCTTCCATAAATGTTCCCTTTGAGCTCATACTTGCATGCAGCATTTATGTAACATGTGACTTTAGCACCGCTCTGTGCACCTTGGCTTGCAATAAAAATACAGCCATGGAAGAGGCAACGACATCGACGGTGATATATATATATGTATCACCTATATATATGACATAAATGACATTCCTTCAGAGCTCAAATAAAATCTCTAAATACTGCGCACCTTAAAAGTTAACCAGAAAAAAAGTTGATAAATAAATCATTTCGTGAAATTTTCTTTAAATGTGAATTCAACACAGATTATTATGTAAATGTAAGAGCTGCAGCACTGTAATTCCTTGATCACGCCACTGCTGACGGAAGAGGACCCTCCACTCGAGAGGATATTTGGTCTACTCTTCCACGCTGGCATATATCTTGAAAGCGGTGGGAGCAGCAACTCGCTTTACCCCGCCGAACTCTGGGGCACGGTAGGGGCGATTTAAGGAACTTTCCCCGTTGTTTCAACCGCCGTGCCAGGAGATCGAAATCAAACCGGCGACCTCAGGATTGCAAGTCCAGCGTGCTAACCATGACACCACAGCAGCACGTGTGTTAAATACAGTACGTACAAATATACCGCATTCCAAAAAAGGGCTTGCTAGCAAAAAAAAAACACAATAAAGCTGTCTGAAACGATAAATGAAATATTCATGAAAAGCAACTGGCCGACTCTCTTCCATGCAGAGAAATGAAAAAGAAATCACACGTATCCACCAATTATGAGCGAACCCTGCTGCTTTTTTGCAACAGAGACCCTCAGAATGTGTGGCTCATCACATCCTTACCAAGCGCAGACCGTACGGTAGTGTGAGGGGCTGGTGGTAAAGGGTCTTTCTGGCGCTGCTAGATAAACCCCAAAACAGGGTTCCTTGTGTACGTGTTATGCATAACTCAGAGGTTTCCAACGGCATCACCATCATCATTGTAATATTCATAAAATATGTTGTTTGTTAAGCCACAAAGCCTGTGTGCATTTTCAACATGTTTTCGTGTATTCTTGGTTATTTCGGTAAAGTCACGTAGAAGAGAAATAATAAAATAATAAAAATAAAACAATAAAATTATCACGAAGTTTTGATTGCAACACAAGCAATCATCATCAGGTGTGAAACCCACGGCAAGAAAAATTGAAAAAGTGGCGGTTTTTTCTTAACTTTAGCACCACGGACAGCAACTGGCGGTTGTTCGTGTCTTTGTTTTACTTTCGCTTTTGTCCGGGCATGCACTGTGATCGTGGATTTTTCTCGTCAATTTACAGATGCAATTATTGTTGGTATTAGTCAAGGTGATGGGCCCTTTGGTGTGGAAGTGGGGACTTTGCAGCAAGTGGGCATCGATGACTATACTTGTGCTGATGAGTCCGTGTCAAGATGTAACCCGTCCACAGTCGTCTATCACTCTATCAAATGTGTTGATGGTGGCCCAAGTCGAGAGGACCACAATGTACTTCTTCAGAAAAAAAATCATCGTTTGTTGGAGATGCACAAAAGGTGTGCGATTTCTACACATTTTTTTATTGTTGTTTGAAACTGATCATTATAGCACCTCTGATTGGCGCGGTTGGCCTACGTACGGTGCGAAATAAGTTGAACACACATAATACGTAGCCATCAGCAGCAGAAGTGGCATCAGAAGTAACAGCAGCAGAAACAGCAGCAGCATCAGTCGCCACAATATGCAGCCACAGCTTGCTGCCTTCATCTGTCTTCGACACAAAGCAGGAGCCGAGCCAATTCCCCCGGCACACACACACGCGGGTAATGAGTGCCCTCTCCCGCCAAGCAAGTAAGGTTTGTTATTATTTCATCACTCCCCCCCCCCCCCCCCCCCCCGGGCACGATTGGAGGCACCTGTACGTTTACGGAGTCAATCCCTTTCGTGGACTCGACAAAAGCAAACGCCTTTCATTTCTTAACGATAGAAACCGGTGATGCTGACCAGCTGACTCCCGTGAAACCGGTGCCCCCCCCCCCCCACCTTGTTGGATTAACTTAGACGGGGACTCCACCGCTGCCGCAAACACACAACCTGTGTGGTGACACGTGCTACGGAGAAGGGACATTGCACCGAAATGTCGCCTGTGAAAACAAGTGCATTACCTTTTAAGGCAGCGTTGTCGATGATTGTGCATTGCTGTTATAGTTGTTGTTGTTTTTGCTGCGCCCCTCTCACTCCCGCCTCCGCAGCCCCCCTTTGAATTAAATTCCTTCCCCGCCAGCCGCATTCAACTCCTCGCTATTCCAACCTCCATGGCCACCGCAGCAAACCGTCCACTGCCGTTTGCCTCGGCTGTCGGTTCCTAAAATGTAGCATGTGCATTGTAAAGCTAAAGAAGATTTAACAATGACCGAGACGTTATAATTTCAGCACGTAGCTGGTGGTATGAATGCGCATAGGACAGCGTCGTGGTCTGAAGTTGTCACATTTGAAGATGTGCTCAATTGACATTAGACGAGACAAGATCGCCCCCATACCGTGAAACCACAGCACACCGGTATCTGAAACATAGCGCATTCGCGATAGCCTTGCTTTGCACTATAAGAACAGTGCCAATGTAATGTACACGTGATTTGTATGTATGCATGTTGTAGGCTTACTTGCGATGAACCGCTTGTACAATTGCGCACTCTGTCGCATTCGGGAACCTAGCAAGCCATTTTGTATAGCTACGGAGAGACGGGTGCGTTGTTTTATGGTTGTTTAAGTGAATGCAACGGTGATCAGGGATTTGACTCCAAGCCCGCACGCGTGCACAGTCGAGTACGAGGCACGTCCCGAATTTAGATGTTGGGCGGACTTGGTGCCGTTAAGCTGAATTGCTACACGAGCTCCAATAATATATCACTGTTGAATTGGTATTACTTGAACGTCAATCGACTGACAGGAACTCGGCAATGTAAATGTACTGTTGATCGAGTTGTTGGTGGTAATGAAGATATACGCACAAGAAAGACTTTGATATTAAAGTTGACTTCAATGTCTAAAATACGTATAATAATTGGGTCCTGAATTTGAACACTGGCGCTCAATCCCATTAACAGAAGAATTGAGCTGTGGTGTTGTGACGTGGATGGTGTTTCTGATCGCTATTGCAGATACTCAATTTGCCCTTCTGGCGAGGCCTCTTGAAGTTCGAGTTTAGCCTTTTCACGAGCCCCTGCTGTTCAGCTGCTGTCGAGTGGCCCACTTCTCCGGAGGACAGGCCACAACGCAGAGCCTCTACTCATCGTCTCCGAACTTTATGAGTGTCTAAGAGGAAAGAATTTTCAATCTATATTTGAAAGTGCATAGCTTCCAGTGGCTTCCTAATATCGGAAGGAAGAACGTTCCAGACGGCCGGAGAAGCGCATCTGAACGCGTGCGCGATGCAGTGACAGTCCTTGCGTGATGATTCCATGCTACGCCTCGCGGTACAAAATTACCCACAGTATTTGTTGCAATGCTGGAGGATTGCATTTTAACGCTTATAAAGCACCAGCAATTTATTTATTTGTTGTTGTTCATCCCCAAAATCCGAGGCCCCTAGCTGCGCCCGCCTAAAGCCACCCCCCCCCTCCCCACAGCAGCATGTGTGGGGCCTGACTGAGGGCAGCTCACGTCAAACTCCTCTCGTATTGACATCGTGCCACGATATTGTGGCAAAGGCATGAAGTGCTGTGAGCTGCTCCATTGGCTGTCGTTCCATATTGTTCATACTTTTGTTGTACAAAAGTGCGAACAATATTGTACATCATTGTGCATTATGATGAGTATGTCTTACCAACAGCTGCCCACACCCAGTCAATACCCACATCCAGTCTCTCGTCAAGGAGCATACAACATCATGCAAACGTTGATCATGCTCGCAGGGGCTTTTGGCTAACCATCGAACAAATACGGTCACTGCGTCGCGCGCTTTCAGAAAGCCACTTGAGGTATGCACTTTTAAATCTAGATTGAAAGCTCATTTCTTGAGAACTGCTTTTTGTGGTTTGCTTGTTGTCCTTCCCCCGCACATCCGATTCGCATGGTTGGCTACGTACAGTGACGAGAAAGGAGTCCAACATACATACACACATGCATACCTTTAAGCAAAACAATATACAACACGATTTTAAAATGTCTTTTTGTCAAGGCTATCGAAACCATTTAGAACCATGGGACAGCTACCCAAACGTTACATGTAGGAATGAACAAAATACGGAATGGAGGAGGCATTAGGCAAGGATGTATCCTCAAAGGCATGCAAGTAAATTACGAATTAAGATCTCAGATATGATGATGACATGACAATCATGACAACAAATTGTAAATGGTATGGATTTACTCTCCAACACACCGGTGGGCTGAAGTCGTAAACTAATCGGCGCGTTGTTTACGTGGCGAACCTTTCTAGCTGTGTCGGGTGGTGGAGGGTTACAAAATATGTAAACTTACCCGATCGAGCCCAATTATGAATAATATTGGTCGCAAAAGCCTACGTATATCATAACAACAAATTGACATAAACTACAGGAAATAACCGAGGAATTTAAAGAACATGAAGTCAGGCGGAAGGACAAGAAATATTGTTGAAGGGACGCTGCTGAAAAAAACACCGCAGAATAATTACACTGTACCATTGTAAATTGTTGAAGGTGGAAAGGGATCAAATAATAAAACAAATAGGTAATCGACGTCATGTTAGATAGCTTTTTGGAAAATGTAATCATATTAATTATAAAAGGTCACGTAAGAAATGTGGCTAATTAGGAAAACAACAAGTCAGTCTGTTATAGCCTGCTCTAACTTTACGGACCAGAAACATGGAAACTGACAAAGGAAATGGAACAAACCCTGATGAGCGTGCAAAGAAGCGTGGAGAGCGAGGTGCGTGTTTGTAATTACACCTAGTGACTCCATCAATCTGCGAACAAGTGCAAATCAGAGACGTGATTTTGATCGTGAAGAAAGGTCAACTTGGGCAGGACAGATCCCTCGCAAAAGGATGATCACCAATATGCCGTGACGACTGGTGATGGATGGCAATCGGGGAGATGAAGCCATGTGATTAGCTCATGTGCAGGACTGAAAAGATGGATTCTAGCATCGCAATATCGTGATGGATGGCCCTGACATTGGGACGCCTTCATCCAGCAGTGGATCAATCACGGCTGTGTTGACGATGACAGTTTATATCACGAGGTGTAGAATCAAAACAATTATTCACATTCCATTACAAAACGTGTTTTCAACGCAGTAGTATTAATATTTTAACGCATTTTTCTATGCTTATTATTCTGGCTGTGTTTATGCCGGCGCTTTCGCACGAAGCAAATTATTTAATGTCGGATTCATGAAATCCCTTGGCCACGTGCAGCTTGCAAATATGATGCCGTGCAGTTTGCGCGCGTGTAAGTTTAAGGATTTATCACCGGTGCGATTTGTGTTTGGCTGAGGTGCGACACGCCGTGCACGTGTGCGTGGGTACGCTTTGTGTGCGTGCAGCATGCATCTAATATGCATGCACGCCTTTGCGAATTGAATTTGGCAAATTGAAATTCGCAGGAGTGAAGGAGTGGTGAAGGGGGCTGGCCGGTGGGTGAAGCTCACCCGATGATGTAGGGCGATTCCAGCGAGATGCCTTCACCGTACGTTACAAAGCATCCGAACGCATCTAAATTAATTCCCATTGAAGCTGCCCGATTGTTGCTTCTTTCAATTTACGTTTCTCGCATTCGAGTCGCATTGCGTATTACGTCCACGCGTGAGTAGCCCACATTAAAGTGCTTTATGTTCAATGCCTCCTTCACAGCCGTGCAGAACACGTAGGAAATGCCACTCCCGCTACCTTTATTCCACGCGAAATCAAAATGCCTGCACGGCACTGCTTGACGCACGCTGAATCAATAGGATGTAAGGCCCGTGTTGCTTGTGTGTAACATGCATCCCTGACCCTGACAGGCAGTTCATTGTGCCTTCTCAAGAATCCGTTTTTTTTCTCCCTCCTATTCAGCCGTCTCCCGCAATATCTCGCCCCGCAAGAGGTGTCCTGTGCAATCATGCCCAAGGTTTGCAGCGCAGTCTCAAAGCCCGGGTTAAGTGTCCCCTAGTACTGCACCCACAGCAAGGGAAGAGACGCTACTTGCCGCGGTTACTCTGATTTATGCAAGCATACAAAAACATGTGTGACAGATGATGGGGGGGGGGGGGTGCGTTATCGGATGTTCAATAAGTGCACGGGACAGATGCGCGGGTGGAGAAATGAAACGGAGGCAGCTGCGGATAACATTGGACTGGCGACGAAAAAGCATCGCGAGGGGAATGGGAAGCATGTTGGTTTGCGTGCAGTCATTTGTTTAGCATGTCGCGGGAATTTTCACACAAGATTGGACGAATGCGGGCGGCGATGCCGTTTTGCTCTATATATGGTCATTGTGCTTTGCTCTGAGAGGCAAAAACTCAGGTTAAGGAATCTCATGCAAACAGCATCACGTTTATGCTTGTGTTGTGGTACATATGTATGCAATTAAAAAATCACGAACCTACAGTACAATAAGCTAAAATAACAACATTTCTAGCCATTCTCGATGTACCGATGGAGGAATGTCGCCTGACACCATGTCAGGTGAGGCCCAATGAGCTGCGTCGTTCTTTGTCAGAAGCGACCTGGCCACAAATGATAGCCCAATTAAGTGGCGTATCGTGTGGAAATGTATAGCAGCCAATTGCTCTAAACGCATGTCGATTCAAAATGTGTAGGGGAAAACAGGAGGACTCAGAAAAAAATCCACGTTTACCATGCGGAGAGCTTACTTGATACAGCTATCGTGCTGTGATGGTTCCACCTGAAGACGGAAGCTTGTGTTGCCTCCGAAACGTCGTGATTTTTATTTTATTTTTATTTTACTTTTATTTTTTTACCTACGTGACTTTACCGAAAAAACCTAAGAACATGCGGAGAGCATTTAAACTCGAAATATGCAATTGTCAGGGTCGGGATCGAACCACAATCTCCTGCATAGCAGGGGAGGTAGTTAACATCACGCCATTGAACACCCCGTACTAAACTGTCAACATATGAACTGTCCCTGCCTCACTGCCCACTTATGGCTGTTGGCTGGCCTACAAGATTAAATTGTGACTCATTCTACTGTACTTTGTGTACTTGCCAATGTCCTAAAAAATAAACTGTCATATAATTTTTGACCATTGTCCACTGGAGGGGAACTCATGCGTAGATCTATATCGGGAGCTGTGTGTTCTCAGAAGGGCCATTGCCCGAAACGTCATTTGTTATATACTTCTCTTTTATAAGGCAGTGTTATTGACGAATGTGTTGAGTTTTATATATGAGCTGCGCTACTTCACATGTAGCAGCTGATGAAGAATAAAAAGAGAAACTTGATGATTGCACATCAACCGGAATTTAAGACCAAAACAGGAGGAGGTCTCCACCACTCTGGCTGTCGCCTGATGAGGCTGGTTGTAATTACTGGCAAAACGTCGTACTCGAATTATAAATCTTGTGGGTTTACTCTCCAACACACCGGTGTGCTGAGCTTGTAACGAACTGGCATTTTTTTGTTCACGTGACAAACCTTATTCATTGGCTGTGTCGGGTGGTGGTGGGTTTGACGGCACATTTATATTCACGCGATCTGACCCAAAAAAACCTCATATGGTTTCCACATCAGTCAGTCTGGTGCTTTGTTTACAACCATATACGTGTCGGGGACTAAATAGAGAAAGGGTAAAGATGTATAAAATAGAACAGGTTGCAATAATTAAGAACACAGGTGGCCACATGAGAATTAGAAAGGGTTGTGATAATTAAGAGCAGGTTGCCGAATGTCTGACATGCGGAGAGGAGAGCACTGTCTAATTCAGGGCCGGGAGAGAAAGAGATGAAAGGGGAGCGAGGCCACCAGTTGGGGCGCTTGCCTGGGACGAAGACAACAGATATGGGTGGCCAGCAGTGGTGGTGGCCACGGCGGTGGTGTACTCCTTGCAGAGCTGTGAACATGTAAATAAAGAATTACCACTACGCAAATAAAGACTTGCCCTCATTTTTATGGACGTCTCCAATGATCTTCTTTAGATATGTATACATTTAGATCCCTTTTAACACGTAGGCTTTCGCGACCAAAATTATTCATAATATAGGTTTTTTTGGGTCAGATCGCGTTATTTATAAATGTGTCGTAACCCTCCACCACCCGACACGGCCAAACAGTAAAACATGTGTCACGTTTTCACAGGACAAATTGACTTCTTTAGTTTTCCTTTGAAAACGTGACACATTTTTTACTGTTTGGCCGTGTCGGGTGGTGGAGGGTTACGACACATTTATAAATAACGCGATCTGACCCAAAAAACCTACATTATCATTTAGATCCCTGTTGTCAATCCACTGCTGGTTAAGGGCCTCTCCACACCACGTGGCTCATGGGGGTTGTTTGAGCATGCTTCGTTGTGTGGTCTGTGAGGGTGGCTGAAGCCATGGAGCATAGCTATGGGAGCATAGAAGTACACTCGTACAATGGATTTTGCCTCACTGACCTCTGCTGCCCGCAACATAGTCACACAGACATTAACACCTGTCACGCATGGTGGTCATCCATCCAAGCACTATCCGGGGGCTCAAGCATGCCTGCCTGCTTGCCTGCTTTGCTTCCGAGACGTGGCCGGTGGAGTGGCGGCACGGCGTTTGACGCAACACGCGATGAGCTCGGTGACCTCCGCTCGATTCGCGACCGTGGTGGTGGGTGGTGCATCGTCAGCGGGCGAGCGATGTCGAAGCTGGTCCACCTCCTCTTCGGACCCACTTCACCAACCCACGCTGACCAGCGCCGTAAGAGGTGGGGGTCAAGCAATCGACGTGATTGACACGGAATGGGGCGACCTTCATCCGGCAGTCACTGCATTGCGCGCGTATCAGCTGCGGTTTTTGCAGCCGTCTGGAGCACTCTTCCTTCCAATTTGTTGAATCCATTGGAGGAGCTATGCCACTTTTAAATCTAGATTGAAAGGTGATTTTTTTTAATAACTACTTTTTTGTTTAGTTGGGTGTCCTTCCTTCTCACCTCCGATTAGTACCGTTGGCTGCATACGGCGCGAAAGAAGCTCAAGCTATATACAACAGTGGATTGACAAAGGTCCGTAAATTATTATCATTATTAATGTTATACTCCGGCGAACATCTTCATGCGGTAGTTCAAAGGAATCACCATGCAGCATATATCTTCGTGCACACCTGAATCGTAAGTTTAAACATTTTGAGGCCATAGCACTACCAATAGGATAAAATAATGCGCAGCGCTGGGCATTCAACTCGAAAGCCTCTACATTTTCAGATTTGCATTCTCTCGGTCTGTCAGACACACACACAGGATGCGTGTGTGCTTGAGAGAGAGAGAGAGCGAGCGTGGCTGCGTGCCATACAAAGGAATAAAAAAATATAAGCGTATATAAATAAGCATGTTCATGATACACGCTTGACAACACCCTATTACCGTCGTGCAGAGACGAATGTATTTTTGCGACATTGCAATACAACCATGCAAAAGGCGTGGATAATGTAATTCACACGAGATGTGTGTCAGAAAACAAAGTTTAGATTTACCGCAGAACAAAACTGCAAACTGAAAAATGCTTGCGTCTGAGCCGAACGAGTTGCAGCTAAGCGTCCGTTGGGATAAACATGTCTCCGGTTTTGGAAACATGCGGGAAGAGCGGAGGAAAGGTTACACAAAACATTTGGCACGCAATCTTTTTTCGTATTAAAAAAAAAATACTTAAGGAGTGAGAATCTCATGGGTTGGTAACATATATTTCAAATTGTCCGATGTTGAACGTTGACGTTTAATTGTTGTACGCTACATTCGATATCTATGCTCTCGTGTTGCAATTCAAATGCTTCTCAAGACGACACACCAAAAGCGTGTGAGCTGCACATCGTGTAAACAGTAATTTCTACATATATTGTACGTGTCTTGAGAAGATATAGTCATTTACAGGCATAACAATGAATGCGAAAACTCGAGCACTTTAATGCCATCTCACCATAAATCAGAGATCAAAGGTACGTCTAAATCAGGATTACGTAAAAAGAGACGTCATTTTTCCGCACTATGGAAATCAACTCCGTATCTAATTAAACAAATGACATTTGATAACGCTGTAATATTGGGCTTAACGTTTGAAAAAAAGCCATAATTGAGCTTCGTCAGCATGACTTAATTGCAAGGTTGCTTTCATTCTCAAGTATAACTCTTGCGACACATTACATATCATAATTGTCTGCCTCCTGTGACACTAATGGCGAATATTGTCAAATTACATCCTAAATACAATGTGCATTGCAGTGATGTAATTTAATATTTCGTGCCTTGATTTTTTCTTTTGGAGGTCGGTGCTGTGGTGCCGGGGTTAGCGGACTGCGCTACGAACTCGGGCCACTCCATTTCAGCTTTGGGTCATGGTTTACATCAGCGGTGAGTGATAGCCACATTTTTTCTCACGTCATTTACGTCTTCATTTTTTTGTTTGTTTTTTACTTGCTAAGTAGTGGGGTTTTGTTTTTGTGTAATCTGTGTAAGGGACTGGCTAATTGATGTGCAGCGTTGTTGGATGCAATTACAATAATGACGCTATATGAAACTAGATTCGAAGCTTTTGTGACCGCAGGAATTACTCTTTGGTTCTTTCGGTAAAGTCACGTAGAAAATAAATGAAATAATAATAGAATCATCATCAGGCCTCGGCACAGATTCGTTGTCCTTCTGTTTGTCTTGGTGTGTGTCTCGCTCATTGTGTCTCTGCATGTGTGTCTGCCTATGTTGTTTCCGTGTCTGTGTTTTATCATTCATTCTTACCTGATCATGGCTGCTTGTGTTGCAACCGAAACGTCGTATTCTATTATTATTTGATTTTATTTTCTATGTGACTTTACCGAAAGAACCAAAGAGACGCTATATGAGCTTAAATGATGATATCTGATCCAGTCCTGGACCTGCCCTGCCTTCACAAACTCACACTGATCTGCGTGGTGAAGTATGGTCAAACAAAGACACATCCTATGAGAAGGCACTCCTCGAACAGTGCATCGACAAAGTGGCTGTACATTTATTTAGTCATTATCATGACTGCCCGTTAAATGGCCCGATATTAAAGTACACTCTTTATTTAGCAGTCATCATTAATCATAGCTGTTCCTGAGCCAAAGTTGTGTGGTTTGTTTAGCTTTGATAACAAATGTTTTCTTGAATAATGTGCATTAGAATGCAGGCGTAAGTATTACATGACTATCACAAATAAAAGTAAAATCAAATAATGTGTAGGTTTTAGCTGCATTATTACGTCGCAGGATCATACAAAATGACTGCGTCCTGGGGAGGCTTCCATCCATCAGTGGATTGGTCATGGATGATGATGATAACAAAGAAATATGAATCCATATTATTCACTTATTGCAGTGAATTTCTGTATAGTATTGCGTATTGCAAAAAAGTAGGTTGAGCGAGTCAAATTAAATAGCAAGGGGCTGCATTGGCAGTGGTGCGCAGGTACACAAAAACTACTCGCCACATTTGTCAATAACACCGCCCTAGAATGGACACGTATTCCTGTGCAATGGCCCCCATGAAGATTCATCGTTGGACAAACTTACAGTGAAATACAATGCTGTATTGGAGATGTGCAAAAAGTATAGTCAAGGTCAAGAGATTATCACCGCCTGAGGCTGTTGATGCCACCACAGCTTGAGAGATATATATTAGATGAGTTGTAAGCAAAATTGTAAGTATGATCTGCTACAAATAGTGACAACAATCAAACGTTGCGTGTTTTATGCTTTCCAGCTAAGGTTGAAATTGTGAAGGCTTTGGATTTATGTGTGTGTCTTTAGGGGGAAGATCACGACAACTCGCGTAAGAAAGGATCCTATGCAAACAAAAACCTAACAAAACTTTTGTAGCCATCAGGCACTCACTCTCGAGAAAACCAGTCAACGGGGATCAAAGGAGGGATTTCCCCCCCCCCCGAAACTTTGCAATTAAATTCAACGCTCAAGCCGATGGCACCGTATGCCATGCTCAGGCATCATCTCCTTGTGTGGCTGGGAAGGTGCCGTTTGTATCGCTCGTAAAATATCTCCGAGGACAAAGGCGTGCGTGAAAGCCCGCAGATTCCATACGCAAATGCGTTATTTGTCTTTCTTATCGCTCCCTTTGGCGACAAAGTGTTTAATTTAAAATAAGCACTTTGGTTTAGGGATAGTGACCCTTGTATAATGAAGAATGAGGCCAGTACTCTGGGGACTGTGCATCACGTGATCATTTACTCCGAAGTCTAATTCATATTGCCTTTGTTTTCACACGTTTTGCAGAAGTCCAACCAATTGTGCTGTCAGTCTCATTTAATTGAGGCAAATATTCACCTGTGACGACGACCAACACACGTTCTTTGCTTTTCTAAGAGCCTGTTTTGTTGGACACGGACACTCTTCTTATGATTATTATTTGGTTCTTTCGGTTAAGTCACGTCTAAAGATAAAATAATAAATTAAATTAAATAATAGAATACGACGTTTCGATTGCAACACAAGCAATCATCATCAGGTATAATGAAATAGCGACGTAAAATCTAACCAGAAAACTATAGACAGACATATTAGCAGACAGATATTACCAAGATACATAGCGAGAGTAACACAGGTAACAGAGAGGGGTGATCGTCTCTGTGTGGTGCTTATCCCCTTAAATATCCCTCGAGCCCCCCTTTCTCGAAGGTTCGCTCACCCATTTTTCCCTTAGCCAATCCCCGTCCTCCTTCTCCAACGGTCGTCAACCGTTCTCAACCCTCGCTTCCCGGCCTTTTGCATTTGAATTTCTCCTCCAATCAGTTTAATTCTCTGACCCCCCCTCTGCACCAATCAGAGGCCTTGACACGCGACACGAACTGTCTGTTTGCATGCACACCAAGTCAAGTAAGTGGTCTGTTGTTTTCAGTCTTATATAATGGGAACTATTGCTAGAAAATTGCATAACCCTATGAATTGAGGACAGCCCGTGGAAGACCATATCACACAACCAATCGTGAGATTTCTTCATGTGGTATTTCTTCTTCGTACTATAGGTAAGGGGCCGTCCATAAATAACGTCACGCACCTGGGGGGGGGGGGGGCTAAGACATTTGTGACGATGTGTGACGAGGGGGGGGGGGGGTTAAGAAATGTGACGTCACATCAAAATGCCCAACTTTCAATAAATATAGACACGTTCTACTTAATTAAGTAGACTTTTTAATACATGTTTTCTCCTACAACATCAGAGTGTAGCGGCACATTAAATACGCACTACAATCACAATAGTTTAAAGCGATTGGAAGCATGTTTTTTTTTTTGGGGGGGGGGGCAGAGTTTTGTGACGTCATATTTGAGGGGGGGTTTGACTTTTTGTGACGTCGTGGGATGATGGGGGGAGGGGGGGGGTCAAAAATCATCCAAAATCGCGTGACGTCATTTATGGACGGCCACTAAACATGTTAACTACCTAAAACTAAACTAAACAATTTAAAAATGTGTTTTCACCAGGTAAGGCCCATTCGGCTATGAAGCTCTTTTTCAGAAGCGACATGGCCACACTTGATACCTCAACGAAGTGGCTTATCACGTCAATATTTATAGCAGCCAAAAACTATAAACACATGTTTATTGCAAATGTGGAGGGAAACGCCAGATGACCTGGAGAAAAAGTCCACACGACCACGGGAAGAACATGCAAACTCCAAATATACAGGCATCAGGGTCGGAATCGAACCGACGACGTCCTGTATACCTGGCGAGGTCGTTAACATCTCGCTGCCATGAGAGTCATCGCACCCCATAGCACCCTTTCCATCGCGGGGGTAAGAGAATTACTGGGATTTTTCGCATATTAGACAGACACACCTCTACCGTCACTGAAAATTCTGAGCACAAATTAACATGTGCTCCGGTCCCTTTCCCCCCCCCCCCCCCGATCCCTGTAAGCCATTTCAACGCCGCAAATTGGATGTAAAGTGGAATGTGAAATCAGGTCGGACGCGCTTTTATAATTACGTTAGCTGGTTAATGTCCAATTAATGGCAGATGGGTTTTGAAGGTAACTGAAGAAATGGAGTCGACGCACATTTCACCTAGAATATGAAAGCACCTCCAAGAACATGAAGGCTGGAATGCATTGCATAGCTGAAACCATGAAGAAAGTGTATTTTGCTTATTCTTATATTTTCCATATTTGCACCACTGCAAAGGCAGTCTCGTGATAAGCAGACTCCGAAGCGTGTTGCTTTCATGTCTAAGTGATTCATGAGCCATACACACACATGCCTCTGTCAAAGGCCCTTCAGCTTTTCAGATCCGTTGGAAGAAGCAGTGCTTACAAAGAAGTATCACATACAGGGACTCCTCTACTTACGAACATTCGACTTACGGACTTTCAGAGATAAGGACAAACCTGCCCATATATCCCATTGTCTTCTTGGTTCTTTCGGTAAAGTCACGTAGAAGGGAAATAATAAAATAATGAAAATAAAACATAATAAAATCATTCTCACGACGTTTCGGCCGAATTATTTTATTATGTTTTATTTTTATTATTTTATTATTTCCCTTCTACGTGACTTTACCGAAAGAACCAAGAAGATGAATCCCTGCAGTCACGAAAGCTTTAAATCGAAATCCCATTGTCTGTTTGGACCGAAAGTCGTAAGTTCAGCAATAGATGGCGGTGGTGGCATCTACATATACAGAACGTGAAGAACCAGTGGCACCCACATCTATAGGAGATTAAAACAACGTTGGAATGCATTAGTGTACATGCGGTACACCATGCTTGGAATCGACAGGAGTAAAGTTGGACTTACGAACAAATTTACTGACGAACAAACCTCTGGACCTAACTCGTTCATAAGTAGAGGAGTCACTGTATTGCCTATTGCAGCCGAATTCGCTCCACCCACGCCAGATGCGGTTGCCACTTCATTCGAGCGGAGCATCGGATAAATCCCAGTGGCATGGGACTGTAGAGGAAGTTCCTGACCACTAATCTGACAACTTTGTGAACTCATGTGAAGCTCGGAAGGTCAGCTTACCCCTGAGACTGTGCTGTGGCTATTAGACAAGGAGGTGAGTTGCTTTAAAAAAATCCAAAAGCAACAAGAATACGTTACATCATCTTGCATGCTCCGTATCTCAAAACTTACACAGAGTTGATAGAACCTGATAAATATTAGATGATTCTACCTGGGGAACCCAAGTATTGTAGGTTTGAGCTAGGACGTAGAATTCTCAAATCCACGAGTACAGGACTTTAGGTGTTATCCTCTTGTATGCGTGTGTTTTTTTTTCGGGTACTTATTCCAGTTTCCTATCAAGTGCCAACCACTTATTAAATGGAGTTATCCGATGAGTTTCTGGGTGGGGCTGCTCAATGTTTGCCATGATATCTAATGTTTTCTCTGCGATCTGGGAACTCTGAATTGAGCAGCTCACTCCTGTCCCTCGATTATTTAGCATTGGCGGCGGCTGCTGCTGGTCTCTTCATTTCGTATGACTGCTGATGCAGATGCAGAGCAACAACTACACTTTCATATTCAGGTGGTCAAGCCAGATAACTGCGTCAGGAGCAGTGGAGTGTATCACGGCAATGTCTCCTTCGTATTTGTGGATCGGGGCATTGCATCGTGATACGGTCTGTTCTGGATGACCACAGTCACATAATGGAGCGTTATTAATTGTCTCTTTGTGCATTGAAAGTGTACGTGGTCCACCAACCCTTTGCCTTCAAAATGCTGCGTGAATTTCGCTTCAGCGCTGCTTTCCAGATGCCGCGTAAGTGATCACCGTCTTCTCTGTCAAAACTACGAGGAGTCCTGGTGATTTCGACTGCTTATTTGAAAATTGAGGTGAGGGTCACACTCTACGTGCCAGAATGTTTCTGGCATTACTTTGTAAAGTCTCTGGCCTTTTCGCGTGCAATGTCTACCGTTGCCCGTAATGTTTTCAGATTTCCATGAAGTCTGCAGCGAAAGTAATTTAAGGCAGAGTCAACATAGGGGATGGCTTAACAGGCGCCACATCATAAGGGTCACACACATTGGACAATTCTCCCATTTCTCATAATCTGCAGATCAATTTACCACTGATTTGTAAAACACAGCAATAGCCAACACTATATAGGTACATATCCATACATACTCTGCAGTACTGTGTGTATGGGTTTGATTGCTGTGAAAATGAACCGTAAGATATCCTTTGACCTAGTAAGAACAGGATTTTTTGTGAGAGAGAATTATTTTTATCAAAACGTTAACTTGGAAAATCCCTTGAGATGAAACATCTCATTTGCAAGGGTGTGCTTGGGTATCAATTGGCACATACACAGCAAACACGTCACGACATAAACAGACGTTTGTTTTAATTTATTAATAGACTCTCATTTGCCTTTGGTGATACCTATTGAGGCCACTCATAAAACGCAATGTCATTCTACAAATATGTCATTAAGATATTTTAGATTGCGTGAAACTGCTTATAATAGAGAAGTTTTTCTTGGCATGTTTGCAGGTATTCGATTTTTCAGGCCATATTTCGGATTTTATTTAATATTTTAGGATTCAAATGTAATGACATTTTAATAACTTTCTTTGTTCAAACTCTAAATATAGCCATCATAATAGTTGTAAATGTGAACTAATTAAATATAGTGTTTTAACGTGATGTTCAATAAGTAAGAGAGTCATTTTAACATGGATGTTTTTTTTCTATTTCAGTAATTTTATCAAAATCTACATCACGGATCTTCTGAATGGCCTTCCATGACGACACTTTCAGCGTAAAATTCGCAGAAGTGACAACGTGGGAGCGACGTCACTTCTTATGACGTCATTTTACGATTCAACAGGAAAGTATTTTTATCTCTGATATAAAATGTTACATGTAAGGTCCAGCAGCAATAAAAAAAAAAGTATAAATCCCAAAATCTGGAACACGTACATAATAGATGCCATTGATCCAGTGTTTTTGTAGTTGTTATTGCTGATTTTCATTTATTGCACCATGTGTATAAATGCTAATAATTAGCAATAATGTATAATGTAGCCAATGGTACATTGTTAATTATTGCGTATGGACGTAATAAACAGACAACGTACAATTAACATATTTCAGTAAAATATGGTGAATTTGAGGGCAATATTTCTAAAGTGCTATTGTGCTTGCACATCTAACAATGCTGAAGCACATGCATACATAATTCCCCCGTATGTAGTATATCAAATGCATTATTTTATGCGTACGTATTATCTTTAACCGTTAAAAAAACGACTGATGAATCAAATGGAATGCACAGCCTAAAGCCCCATGGCTTTTAATAGCTGAGTGGCGGCCTGATCAGGCAAGCGGAGCAGTGGATAATTACATTTCAGATTATTTAAATATTAATGCGACACTTCCCGAAAATGAATTGCAACTTTTGCGTTGTGTTCCGCCGCAACGCAAATGGAAGATGAAATGTCACCGCCGAGGAGATGGCGAGGGACCTTTATGGCAACCGTGATGTTGGGATTGGGATTTGCACTCGCACACGAACGTGTGAGTGTATGTGTGGATGAGTGGCAGTGTGGTGGTGAGCGCGCTACGCTACTAACCCAGGCACACGAGTTCGATTCCAGCTCATTTAGGATTATCTGAACCGCTTCCGGGCCTAGGCCTCCCGTAGGTCCAATCAGCCTCAAATGAGCACATCGGACGGTGTGTAAACATCACCACTGGGGAGACAAAGGCGGCCTGGCGTGGTGCTGGCCACCCACCCCCTCGCGTGCCGTGCCGGCCTTAATATTTGCTCGTAAATAACACTTGCCCCAAGAGACTGTTCAGGCTATATGGGGGATCTTTGTCTTCGTGGAGGCAGAGAGTCTGTAAATAATTAACTGTACAAGGTTTCGTCACAAGTCAAGATTTATTCAAGTCTCACACACACACACTTGGTGGATGTTTGGTCTATTTACGTATAATTTCAACAAATAATTTGATTTGGACGATCGAGGATAGAAATATAATTGCATCATCGTTATTGTCCTCATCAGTGGTCAATGCCAAATCCACAGCTGTTTCTCACAGTTCTTCGATGTGGCAGTCCACCAAACATCTGCACACGAGCTGATAAATTATAAACAAAAAAATAGAATCACATACGAAGACAATGGTGCCCCCGTGGTGAGCCACACGATGCTCTGAACCAAGCAACCTGTGTTCTACTACTGGCCACGGCTAACACCAGTGGCTCGTGATGTTAGATCCAACAGTTGGTGCTGCTTCGATGATGTCAACGGTTATTCCAGCTGTCAATGCTTTCATGCTGTGAAGGGCAATTTTTACCCTTTGAAGTGTGACATCTGGAACCTCTTTGTCGCCTGAACAATGACAGTTTTTTTCATTTTCCTGGGATATATCGTATGATGTTTTTGGCTATAAAAAACTGCGTAAGATGTCTCTCCTATTTGTATGTCTGGATCGTCCTATAGGGTTCAATCTTTACACACGGTGCAAAATAAGTTCTACATACGATCTAAGAACTGATATTTTGTGATCTTAACAATCAACTTCTCTCTGCTGGTATCATGCTTATTCTCAGCTTCAATCACGTTGGTGATTGAAGCTGTTTTGTAATGTATGCACTCTTTTATTTTATTATGGCTTCGCAGACTTCAGGGCAATCTTTGTTTTACCTGCCAACTCACACGCGTAGTTCTGTCCTTTCGTGGTGTGGGATAACTTGTCTTATTCGCTTTTTGAAAAAAATGTATCCTACTGTCAGCTTACGATAAATGACGAAAGTATGTGTTTTTTTATTGTTTGATATTTGTAAAAAAAAAATCCTGGCAAAGAAAGCACTTTGAGATGAACACCACTTGTTGCAAGGGTTGTCAAATGTGGTGGCATCCATTCCGTCATTGCGCTTCTCGACGGATTTGAATCTTTTAGAAACAATCTCATCCCCACTCCCCTCCCCAAGCTATGTTTGCGGTGTTTACTGTCACGTTCTCATTGCTAATTAGCCGCGTCCTTCCTTTGACGACGTGGAAGTGTAAACCTGCATCGCAACCGTCTATGATCACATCTTCGCCGTGAATTTTGCTTGGGGGACAAAAGGCACTTTGTCCTCGAGTGTGTCCTTGAGAATCAAGTCAAGTTCTTTCCTACTTTCTATGACTGGACTCATTCTTGACAAGCTAGTTCGTTACTTTCATGGTACATGCTGGCTCGGAACACTAATTGACACTTTTTCCCATCGTTCTTTACTCCTACGTCAAGTTTCCCCATTGTCGTCCTTTCATCTCTCATTTTAATTCCTCTTTGCTTTGAAGAAGTACCCTGTTACGATGCCGCAGTGTGTGTTTTACGTGGATTTGTTTATTCACCCAATTCGTCTACCTTTATAAGGAATATATTAGAATCACATTTTAAGTTGTCCTGGCTGGAGAGTCATCATGTAAGTGGGCCATATTCCATCCTCAGTCCTCTTGAACTCTAAAATTTGAGATTGATTGCCGGAGACATTAAGTAGCCCAATCTTCCATAGTAATGTTCAACTTCATCTCTTTGTCTGTGTGATGCAAAAAAAATGCCAATATTTAAATATCGAGTTCTCTCCTATTCTCCTTTCCGAAACGAATGCCCCAGTTCACGTCTCCAACTGCTGTCTCCAGTTCGACCAGGTTGAATCGTGAATACCTGTGCGGTGAATCCAGCAACGGCATAGTCCAGAAGGAACTCTGTTCATACCCCAAAAAAACTCACTCACATTCGTCAAAAACACTGTGGGTTTTTACCTTATAGCCAAATGCCCTCCTTCTTAGATTAATGTGTTACGTGTTGAGGGTTTTGTTTGTTTGCTATTTGTGCTTGTGCACCACTGTCAATGCAGCATCATCAACTAATACCCAGTTCATCTCAGCACCCTCTGCCTTCACCCCCTCAGCTCATGCCATGGTTGGTGGGTCCATCGCTGATGGCGACTGAGGGGCTTTGTGCACTACAGTTGTTGCACATACTCTATACATCACCACGCTGGTCTGCGCTGGTTGGTGAAGGGGGTGAGATGTTAACTACCTCGCCTGGTATACTGGAGGTCGTGGGTACGATCTCGATACTGACGGCGCTCTGTTTGGAGTTTGCAGGTCTCTCTTACCGTGGTCGCATAGATTTTTCTCAAGGCCGTCCAGTTTTTTCTCCCTTCACATTTAGAATCAACATCACGCGTTTAGTGGTGTTTGCCTGCTATACATTTCCACGCAATGATAAGCCACTTCGTTGAGCTATCATTTGTGACAGCTAGGTTACTTCTGAAAAAGAGCTATATAGCTCAGTGGGGCCTGATCTGGTAAAAAAGAAATAGTTTAGTATTTTTTTTTAGCGGTGTGTATTGTTGGGAGGGGGGTGTTTGGGTGAATGGTAGAACCAAGTTCAGATGTCACTAATGTTAGCATAGGTCAGAAATAGAACTCAAGTTGCTGGCTTCAGTATCTGAACAAAGTATTACTGCTGCTGCTCTCCGTGATATCTACTCAGTTGTATACTAGACTCAAGCTTCTTATTGGTTCTTTCGGTAAAGTCACGTAGAAGGGAAATAATAAAATAATAAAAATAAAACATAATAAAATAATTCTCACGACGTTTCGGCCACAACGCAAGCAGCCGTCCTCAGGTGACAGGTCTGTCGGAAAGACAGCGTCTTTTCGACAGACCTGTTCTTCACCTGAAGACAGCGTCTTTCCGACAGACCTGTTCTTCTCCTGAAGACAGCGTCTTTCCGACAGACCTGTTCTTCACCTGAAGACAGCGTCTTTCCGACAGACCTGTTCTTCACCTGAAGACAGCGTCTTTCCGACAGACCTGTTCTTTACCTGAAGACAGCGTCTTTCCTACAGACCTGTTCTTCACCTGAAGACAACGTCTTTCTGACAGACCTGTTCTTCACCTGAGGACGACTGCTTGCGTTGTGGCCGAAACGTCGTGAGAATTATTTTATTATGTTTTTATTATTTTATTATTTCCCTTCTACGTGACTTTACCGAAAGGACCAAGAAGATGAATCCCTGCAGTCACGAAAGCTTTAAATCGAGACTCAAGCTTCTTATTTTTTTTCACACAAAAGGCAGTGATCCATTTGAAAAGCCCAAGATGAGGTTAATATGTTATTTTTAGTTTCATATATATACCAAAAAACATACGATGAAACTTTTTTTTTCCTCCGAGCGTGGTGTGTTATAAAGTAGTATTAATACCCCATAATTATCGCACCATTGCTGCATAATTTAATTCCCGGGGGTAATGCCGGCGAGCGTTAAACCCGATCCAGAGCTACGGCGGCAGATTGAACACGGGGGCGCTCTCGGCCCCACAGAATATTAACTGAAATAATGCCGTGGAAATTGGAGCCGTGGCAAAAATGCAAAACAACTTATATGTATTTTTTCACAGTTTCATACAGTACGACAGAATACGCACTTATAATCCGGATAGATGTTTGCACCACAGTCGATTGCTTTTCTCGCAATCAGGTGAGGAGGTTGTGAGTTTAGACTCCACTGAAAGGTCAAACTCAGGTATTCACTTGTTTGCTTTTTTTTCATTAAGCCATTAGGTGAAATCGCAGCCCTGCAATTTACTGGCTCGTGTCACTGCTGGCAGAAGGGCCTCCGCAAGAATGAGCTTTAAAAAAGTCCCTGTGGAGGATATTTGATTGGACATTCTTTGAATCAGCATTGCCTTTCGCCAACAAAGTAACCGTGAAAAAAAAAAAACATCCCGGGACATATAACAAATAGGTAGGTAAAAAAAACAATTTATCTCACCAAACACATGCGGTGTATATCCTGTACACACTGTGTCAGTGTCAAAAGGCCAAGTCTAAGGGGTCAAGACGGCAGTCAAATCTCGTCCGTCATGAGTGATCTCCAATTGCCTGCAAACATAAACATCAGTCACCGTGAAATCAACCTTGTACAGCATAGACAGGCGTTTTTGGTTGCGTAAACCAATGCCGCTGAATGATATTTTGGAAAGCCAATAGACTCTAAAAAGCATTATTATTATTATTTATACGTGGAGATGCAGAACCGAGTTTCAATAATCCTGTTTATAGTTTTATCCATAATACTCCACAACTCACAAGGAGCTTGCACACAATGTATGTGCGTGTGTATGTTGAACTTCTTTCGCACCGTACATAGCCAAACGCGCTAATTGGAGGTGCGGGGGAAGGATAAAAATCTATAGGTCTCTGTGTGAATCATTGGGTCTTTGTGTGAGTCATTGGCTCTCTGTGTGAGTCATTGGGTCTCTATGTGAGTCTTTGTATGTAGGTATGTTGAAGTTCTTTCGCACCGTCTGTAGCCAACCCGTGTTAATTGGAGGTGCGGGAGGAGGACAACAAGCTATAAGTCTCCGTGTGAGTCTCTGGGTGTCCGTGTGAGTCTATGCATGTATGTTGAATTGATTTCGCACCGTACGTAGTCAATCCGTGCTAATAGGAGGTGGGGGCAATTTGGCAAATTGTGTTGAGCATGCCTCCCTTAGTTTCGATGGAGTTCTTTCTGCCAATAACTTATGGCAAACCACCTCCATACGAAAGAGGCCATGCCACCCGATTATGCCCAACCCTGCCAAGCCACACCCTTGCCCCCCCCCCCCCCCATTTGCCAGAACATGCTTCCTGCACCGAAGCTCCATTCAATCTGCAGTTCCTTATATGGAACCGCCTCCCTGAACACATTGTCGGCAGAATCAGCGATTCTGCTCTTCATGCCGAGCAGTACATGGGACATCTCCTAACTTCACTACACGCCTTGTAGGGACTGAGTCTTTGAGCTGCGGTGAACCCAATGCTCATGCCGATCAGATGCACTCATGTCTGATATGGCTATCGTTTTCACAGTTGCACCCAATAAAAAAAACTATCCTGATGAAAAACTTGATTTGAAGCTTTCGTGACTGCAGGAATTACTCTTTGGTTCTTTCGGTAAAAGTCACGTAGAAAGAAAATAAATTAAATAATAGAATACGACGTTTCGATTGCAACACAAGCAATCGTCAGCAGGTAGAAAACAAACCTAGTGAACTTAGAAATGCAATGCAATCGAACACAGAGAGTCGGCTAACACAACAGTCAGCACCTTACCTGGTGGATTACGTTCTTCCAAATATTGCAAAATTTGAGAGAGAGACAAAACACAGACACGGGGACACACAGACAGACACACAAGCAGAGAGAGACAACAGAGAGACACACAACATAGACGCACAGAGAGAGAGAGACACACAACATATCCTGATGACCCTATGCCTTCAACCCCCCAATAACTTCACCGCTAACACCTCCACCCCCACCCACCGTTTTTTTTTTTGCCTCAAAATTTTTACTTGCTCCAATCTTATTTCTCTCCCTCCTCTCTACCTCAAATTTATTGCAATTTTTAATTTTTAAGTTACCCTCACACAAGCACACATATTTTAAAGTTTCCCTTGTAAAATTCTGGCCTGGAACGCGACCTCCGTATTTCTTGCGGAGAAATTGATTTGGGCTTAACGCGTTTTCGTGTCAAACATGGCACGTTTCGGGAACGCTTCTCAACCACGTTCAAAGAGGGATCGCCGTGATGAAAAGACAAGAGACTGAACATGAATAAGCTTTTGGCTGGGGAAAACTGCAGGCGCAAGAAGCTGTGGAAGAGAGAAAATGTAAGCACATCAGCAATGTTGATGAATTTGAGGCATCTGGGAGTGTCCATTGCAACGTTCTTGAGCAATGTCATGGACTGAGCCAAATTGAAAGACGCTCACGATCGCCGGTAACTTTAAGAAAGGGCATGGCACGTAGAGAGATAATTTTATTTTTGTATACAGTGAGGGAAAAAAGTATTTGATCCCCTGCTGATTTTGTACGTTTGCCCACTGACAGTCTATAATTTTAATGGTAGGTTTATTTGAACAGTGAGAGACAGAATAACAACAACAAAATCCAGAAAAACGCATGTCAAAAATGTTATAAAAATATTTGCATTTTAATTAGGGAAATAAGTATTTGACCCCCTCTCAATCAGAAAGATTTCTGGCTCCCAGGTGTCTTTTATACAGGTAACGAGCTGAGATTAGGAGAACACTCTTAAAGGGAGTGCTCCTAATCTCAGCTTGTTACCTGTATAAAAGACACCTGTTCACAGAAGGAATTAATCAATCAGATTCCAAACTCTCCACCATGGCCAAGACCAAAGAGCTCTCCAAGGATGTTAGGGACAAGATTGTAGACCTACACAAGGCTGGAATGGGCTACAAGACCATCGCCACGCAGCTAGGTGAGAAGGTGACAACAGTTGGTGCGATTATTCGCAAATGGAAGAAACACAAAAGAACTGTCAATCTCCCTCGGCCTGGGGCTCCATGCAAGATCTCACCTCGTGGAGTTGCAATGATCATGAGAACGGTGAGGAATCAGCCCAGAACTACACGGGAAGATCTTGTCAATGATCTCAAGGCAGCTGGGACCATAGTCACCAAGAAAACAGTTGGTAACACACTACGCCGTGAAGGACTGAAATCCTGCAGCGCCCGCAAGGTCCCCCTGCTCAAGAAAGCACATATACATGCCCGTTTGAAGTTTGCCAATGAACATCTGAATGATTCAGAGGACAACTGTGTGAAAGTGTTGTGGTCAGATGAGACCAAAATGGAGCTCTTTGGCATCAACTCAACTCGCTGTGTTTGGAGGAGAAGGAATGCTGCCCATGACCCCAAGAACACCATCCCCACCGTCAAACATGGAGGTGGAAACATTATGCTTTGGGGGTGTTTTTCTGCTAAGGGGACAGGACAACTTCACCGCATCAAAGGGACGATGGACGGGGCCATGTACCATCAAATCTTGGGTGGTAACCTCCTTCCCTCAGCAAGGGCATTGGAAATGGGTCGTGGATGGGTATTCCAGCATGACAATGACCCAAAACACACGGCCAAGGCAACAAAGGAGTTGCTCAAGAAGAAGTACATTAAGGTCCTGGAGTGGCCTAGCCAGTCTCCAGAACTTAATCCCAAAGAAAATATGTGGAGGGAGCTGAAGGTTCGAGTTGCCAAACGTCAGCCTCGAAACCTTAATGACTTGGAGAAGATCTGCAAAGAGGAGTGGGACAAAATCCCTCCTGAGATGTGTGCAAACCTGGTGGCCAACTACAAGAAACGTCTGACCTCTGTGATTGCCAACATGGGTTTTGCCACCAAGTACTAAGTCATGTTTTGCAGAGGGGTCAAATACTTATTTCCCTCATTAAAATGCAAATCAATTTATAACATTTTTGACATGCGTTTTTCAGGATTGTTGTGTTGTTATTCTGTCTCTCACTGTTCAAATAAACCTACCATTAAAATTATAGACTGATCATTTCTTTGTGAGTGGGCAAACGTACAAAATCAGCAGGGGAAAAAATACTTTTTTCTCTCACTGTATGTATATACGCACATAATGTATATAGTACATACATTTATATATGCACATACATTTTTACATAGGGGCCGTCCATAAATGACATCACGCACCTAGGGGGGGGGGTGGGGTCAGATATTTGTGACGATGTGTGGCGAGGGGGGGTTGAGAAATGTGACGTCACATCAAAATGCGCAACTTTAAATACATATAAACAACACGTTCTACTTAATTAAATATACTTTTTTTTTTATAAATGTTCTCTCCTACAACATCAGAGTGCTGCGCCACATTAAATACGCACTACAATAGCAATTGTTTAAAGCGATTTGAAGCATATTTTATTTTCAAAATGGAAATATGGTTTTGGGGGGGGGGGCAGAGCTTTGTGACGTCATTTTTAAGGGGGGGTCTGACTTTTTGTGACGCCGTGTGACGGGGGGGGGGGGGGGGGGTAAAAATTCGTCCAAAATTGCGTGACGTCATTTATGGACGGCCCCATATATTTGTTTTTATATTCAAGAAAACCTCACTGAGACAAGATTTTTTTTTTTCGGAGGATTTGACCAAGGCCGTGAATGTTTGACATTTGAGAAGCGAGACAACTGCCATCACCTATCCACACCTCGCAAAAACCCACACCTTCAAAACATGTCAAATACAAAGATCCCCTACATATGGCCTTAGAATGTTTGGGGGAAATGCTGTGAGAGTGTCCAACAACACATCCCGCCACATCTGTCTCCCCAGTGCTGATGTTAACACACCGTACCAGGTGCTAACTTAAGGCCGAGTCGACCTAAGAGATGCCACTGCGAAGGTTCAGATATTCACTCTCATTGGTCGTAAGCACTCACACATCCAGGCCCATTGCCACTGAGCTTTGGTGCATTGAAGGCCGTCTGATCAAAGGCCATTGTCGACCGCGTCATGGTAAACAATGAATATGCGTAACTTTACCACCAATCACACAGAACGCTACTTTGAGTGAGAGGAACTAAATACACAAAGGACAACATTTTATCACAGCTCCTCCTGATGCATTTCACACTGTCAGTGGTGCACATTAATTTACATATTTGTGGCTGCACAATTTAATTACGTGTAAATTAGTATTCTCAGAGGGTGATTTCATTGATTTTGGTTCATCAGGGACTTGTCTATGAGGCACTCCGTGCCTACGGAGCTGTGAACTCGTGTCTTGATGTAAAATTCATGCAAATTAGTGATTTTGAAAAATATTGATATTCATTACCTTTGAAACTTAAATCAATGCTATTGATTAAACGTGCTTAAACATTTAAATTTGGAAAAGCATTTTCGACTTGATATTATTTGCCGTTATGGATAAGGTTGCTGCCATAGCGCAATTTGCACTACAATGTATTGTACAATGGTATCGTCCGAATTGCGAAATTGTAATATCATTATCGACACACATTTTTGTTTTAATTTTTTTCCATGAAAAAATGCGCGATAAAATAAAAATGAGGTTTTAAAAAAATTACCTTTTTCTCGTAAAGTTATCGCGTAAAAAAAAAAATATCCTTGAATAAATTGACTGTGTGGCGGTTTTTAGTGCCATTTGTCTAATGATTTGACAATTAATTGCATGACTGACAAAATTTGCATTTGAAGCATTTTAGGTTGTAAAAGTTACAATAATTAAGACTTGTGACAGGCTGGCACAGCATAAGCTGCGTTGGAAAATTAAAATCAGTAATAGTTTACTCTTAATGGAAATCTGGTAAAGCGCATCAACAGGACAATATAATGCAAAACGTTATTACAAAGTTGTTGGCAGCTAATAGACGAATAACACTATATAACACGATTTTTGTCCCTGGGTAGTAAGTGTTATTTTTAATTGTTTATGCCTAAAAAGTATAGAAAATGGCTATTATTCCCAACAAACTTTGCTTTTGTGGCTAGGACTGTGATATTTTGAAATGTATCGATTTTCAATGAGAAAACAGGCGAATTTGTGTCTTTTCGTTCACATAAAGTCAGAAAAAAACAACATATGAATCGAAATTAACATAAAGCAATACAAAAAATTACTACAAAAGATTTAGAAGTGAGTAGGTTTTCGAGATTTACGATTATACTGTAAATCCCTTTCACGAATCAGTCCCCAAATGTAGTTCTCGTCATACTGTCCTTGGTAGCGACTTTGAGGGACATCCTACAGCCCATTGTGCCGTAGTCCTTCACCAGAGTCTCAACCAGCTCCACGTAGTTTTCGGCCTTGTGATTGCCCAGGAAATCACGAACCACTGCGACAACGCTGTTCCAAGCCACTTTCTCCTTACTAGTGAGCTTCTTGGGGAATTCATTGCACTCCAGGATCTTCTATATCTGTGGTTTATGAAGACACCGGCTTTGACCTTTGCCTCAGACAGCATAGGGAAGAAATCTTGAAGGTACTTGAACGCTGCCGACTCCTTATCTACAGCTCTGACAAATTGTTTCACAAGGCGTCCAGCAAGGTCTTGATGATGTTGTAATCCTGTTTGAAGTGCACTGAGTGAGCCAGGGGAAGAGACAGGTACTTGTTACCATTATGAAGCAGCATGGCTTTGAGGCTCCTGGATGAGCTGTCAATGAAGAAGAGCCACTAATTCTGGTTCCAGGCTATTCCAATTGCCTCGAACAGACTGTCACATTGTGGCAGAAGCAGAGCCCATCTTGACGGGTGAAGAAGCCGTAAAATATTGTTGGTGACGCTTCCTCTGATCTGCGGCTTGCACACTTTCATCCAACAAGTTCCACTGCTTGAGCCTAGACGTTAAAAGCTCAGCATTGGACTTGGTAAGACCAAGATCTCTGATCAAGTCGTTGAGGTCTTTTGGTTGGGGCAGTATGGGTTTCTGGCCTCAGCGCCACCTCTGAAATTGTCATCTGGATCTACAACGTCTTCCTCGCTCTCTGACTTGCTGCTCTCTTCTAAAGACGGCTGTTCTCTCTCCAGAGGAGTGGGTATGGGGAGCTCATGGCAGTGTGGCACCGGGGCGATGGATGAAGGAAGGTCTGGATACGTGATAGCAGGTGCATTCTTGCCAGTCCGACGTTTGGAAGGTTCCACCATGCAAAGTAGCAATTGCTTGAGTGGTCAGTGGGTTCCCACCAATTTCTTGGGTTAGCGAACTTCATGGCTCTCTTTTCCCCTCTGTACCATCCTACAACAATACATTTATTTCACCCATGACTAATGTGTAAGAGATTCTCGCAACATTTTTCATAGATGATATATTTTTAATAACATTGAACATTGTGAAACATTTTAAAATAAAAAAAACGTTTTGAATTGCAAATGTTTTAACAAATTTTATAACATAAAATTCAGAGCAACAATTGTCCATTCTACCTTCCAGAGTTTTTGTTGTATTGCTCGGAGGTGAAATCAGGTGCCCAGGGTTTGTCTTGATCCCCGACTGGCATGCCGAAATATGCCTTGTAGGCCTCACACATCTTAGCATATAATACCACAGAGTACGTTTTCGCTCTTGTTTTGATACATTGGCCGCAGACATCGCAAAATGCGTCTTCCGGATGCTTGCAGCCTCTTGATGCCATCTCAGAAAAATGCAGATATGTCTCCACTTAGGCAGCTGGAACTAAACTGAACTGGTGGGCTTAAGGCCCCTGTATTTATACTACTATTTATATTACTGGAAAGTTATAGAATGTTCTAGAAGTTACTCCAAGTTTACTCAGCACTGAATCTATCTGGAATTGTCATTGCAAATAGGTAAATTTCAAAATATCACTGCCCTGGTCACAAAAGCAAAGTTTGTGGGGAATAATAGCCATTTGCTGTACTTTTGAGGCATAAGCAATTCGAAAATAACACTTACTGCCCAGGGACAACATTAGTATTTATTTTTTGTTACACAGAGTAATCCTCATATGGTGAAAAGTTATTTGTATAATATCTTACGCTTTATGTTCTGCCCCATGCTCCATGAAATACCTTTTCTGTGGTTACCGCTCACTAAGTGTAATCACCTAAAACTCTTCTCTGCTACCTTTTAACGTGTACATCAGCAACATCCTGGTGCTAATATCATCATCCTTGGTAACTCTAATTTCCACAACAGCACAGCACACGCCTGCAAGGAGGCCACGTACAAATGAAGCTGTCTCTGAAGCAGATGTTTTTGCAATCGGTCAACCGTGAGCTACTCACGCTATTCTGTCTTCAGATCTGCCCGGTGACTTAGCCTGTATTCCCGACTTTTCACCCAACTATATTCACAGTTCATGTTTCTGCACCAAGTAGTGCATCTGTCCCACTATATAATCACCCTTACACACTTACACGTACAATTAAATAAAGCTAAACGCATTATTTGGCTCTACAACAATGCTATTTTGGGAATGTGTCCGTGACTTTTATTCATCCTTCCCTGAGTGTACAACGTGTTTTGTCACAAATGATGCATCATCAATGTGTGACGGTGTGCATGTCAACTTTCATCCTTAATTTTTTTAAATTTTTGGGAGGAAAAAAAACCCTGTAACCTTAACTGTCAAACAGGGGGCTCCCATAAGGTGGGAGAATATAATGAGATTGTGTCACTGTTGGTGTCTCCAATCTCTTGACAAATACAAAGCTGCGAGGAACAATTGGCAATTGTGTCATTATGAAAGCAAAAGCTCAACTTTGTAAATCGCAAATGGAAGATAAGGGCAGCATCCTGTGCCCCGTATCCATTCCGGCCAATTGCCACAAGTTATTTCAATTAAGTTCTGCAACAAACTTCATTTCCACCAATAAGGGATTTTAGCTGGGTCTGTAATTTTTTATACGATAGACGAGACCAATTTCTAATAATTGACAATTATATTATCTCCACATGTGCTTGGGTTTCCTCTGAGCAATCCAGTCTCCTTGAACATGCAAGATACATAGCATCTAATAAATGGCCAAGTATCCCAATTCAAAGCCCTCCTGAACAATACTTGAGACTTAGCATGGAGAAGCACAATATAAAACATAGCAAGGAGTAGCACAATATAAAATGTTGTTATTAATGATGGTATGGAGGAACCTGACGTACATACGTACATGGTTCATGTTGCATTTTTCATCTCTTGCTCGTTGTTAAAGTTCGTGTGTAACACTTTTGCATTCAGCAACTTAATTTTATCACCTTCTTTAAAATTGAGATGGCTTTTAAGACCGGTGCCGCGCGTTGTCATATAAATTAGCTTACTGTCCATCATGTATACAACGTGTATTTAAACATAGATTTAGGTAGTAATTTGAAAGTAGTAGTAGAAATTGACTGTTTTTGTCACACGTATTGAATGCAATTCATGATTAATCATATCCTGCTAGGGTAGCCCAGTGTCTTATAATTGATGATTTCATTCCACACGGTCGTTGGTGTTTCAAAAAAAGCCATCCGTGAAGAATAACGCTTCGGTTTTAGCTCAATGTTTTCAGAAACACAAATTCAATCTTCTTCTTCAATATGCGACTACATTTCCACTACTTTACATTCCCACCAGGTACAGTAAGGGCTGGCACCAGTTGTCTTAGTTTAACATGTCAAATAAAAAAAAACGTGGAGTCACCGTAGCAATGGCTTCACGATGGATGCATTCAGCGATTGCACTTACCCCAGCAAATCATCGGATTGTCATAATTTTGGTTTGAGCAATGTTTCAAGAAGTGACATTTTTTGTAAATTTTTTCACTGTCTCAATTGTATCTCATTGTATTTATTGTACCATCTCTACGGTTATTTTTTTCTAATAGCATGAAATTCACATACGATAACATAATTATCAACGAGTCAATTCTTGCGTAAATTTTATTAAAAAGTTGCACAAGAAACGTTAATTCTTTATTTTACCCATGAACCTTATAAATGAGGCGTATCATACATCAGCAAACTCTACGAAACAAACACTTTGCACAACAAGGGACAAACTTTATCTTTATTTTCAAAATAAAATATCGTACAGCTTTGGACTGCAATGTTAGAACACTTCATAGGATGGCCACGTAGCTGGCACGAATACAATCTTGCGTTTTAATCTGGCCAGCCTCCTGTGATTAAAAATCAGTTCTAAAGTGCGGCGAGCTCCATCACCAATGACTGAACAAAAAAATAAATTTTAAATTAGTGTCTCACTTTGGAATATTCCAGCTCTAATCATCATTTTTTTTGCAAAAACTCAACAGTTTTATTGACCAATATTGTTGAGCTTGTTTTTGTTATTTGTGCTTGAGAAACCACTAACAATGCAGCAGAATCACCAACATTTTTAATAAAAAAATGAAATTGATTGATGTGCGACCAATACTTTTTTTACAGGGACTTATAAACGGAGTGTGTCGGTGGTGTGGTTTAAGAGGTCGGTTGAAGTGTATTCAGCAGTTCTGGAATGTCATATTCCCAGGGTCATTCTCTGACACAAGGTGGTGCACTACTGGCTGCAAGAGCACTAACTATACATGCGTTTATATCATACATATGTACTGTAAACAGTGAATGAAATGTAATTGTAAGGACCTGTTGGTTTGAAAACGGCAGTTTATAAACCCTGGCATTGTTTGGACAAAAAATATACTCGTGCACTGCACTCCCAATGTGACTCTTGCATATGTATCGCAAATCACGGCTTTACGGGCCAGCTAAAGGTGCAGCACTCAACTGTCAAAGGAGCAGCCAGGTTCAATTGAAGCTCTTCGTCACATTGATGGGTGCAAGCGCGGCCCCTCTCAATGGCATTAAAGACATAATCACTTCTGACATATGGAACCCACCGTAGTGTTTGACGTGACCTGGCATTTAAATTTGAAGTTTTCGTGACTGCAGGGATCCATACTCTTGGTTCTTTCGGTAAAGTCACGTAGGTATGAAATTAAATAAATAAAATCACGACGTTTCGGGCGTAACACAAGCGTCCTATCTATCCCTCTTCCCTGGCTCCTCCCCCCTCTCGTACCTATATGGCCTCTTGTTACAGCAGCCCTTTTTCCCACTTCAGCAATTGTTTCTTGCTGTGGTTGTCCCACCTGATGACGGACGCTTGTGTTGCACCCGAAATGTCGTGATTAAATTAATTTTATTTTTCATACCTACGTGACTTTACCGAATGAACCAAAGAGTTTGACATGGCATGTAAACAACCATCTAGTTACTGCAGGTTGCACGTTCACAAAAAAGTTTATTATGCACAACCTCCTCGGTTTCTGAGAATTTGGATGACTGGCTTAATTTTCCTCCAAGTCAAATGCCATGTCGTAGTTCACAAAGGCACAGGCATTGAGGCACAGGCATAAAGGCATTGGATGTGCATTAGTCTATTTCAGCATCGGATTGATAGTGCATGATGTGATTGTTGGTAGATAAACCTTTCCTAAACCTGGATTACGTGTGTGGTCGGCTGGCCTCTGAAGTTTGTTATTCTGTTTGCAATGTACATTTTTTTGTTACAATGTAAGTACGCGCAATAAGATGGGCAGGAATTTTTTACTTGTTGACCTCATGGTAGTGTCTTATTAACTGTCCACGGAATGGTACCCAGACTAGTAAATAGGTCTAAGAGTCTTGGCTTAGAGTTTGATCATATAATTCACCGCCGTTTCTGCCCCAAGAAGCGACAGTGAAGTAAAAAAAAAACGTGTGTTCCACTTCTGGACGATCAGAAAGATCCAACCATTCCTCTCTGACAGAGATTGTCCTCCGGTCCTGAAAGTCCTTATGACATGCCGTCTCGACTATGGCAATGCCCTGTGCGTGCGTCTTCCGTGGTGTCGAGTTGAACTACTCCAGGCCATTCAGAACGCCTCCTCCACGCGACGTTAGACTGGACGTTTTGGTCGGGACCCAATCTCCCAAACTTTCCTGGACCTACAACTGGCTTCCGATTGTACTCCGTGCACCATTGACATTAACTGTGCTTCAGTTCACAAAGCACACTTTCAGCAATTTGCCTCGATATTTCACCGACAAAATGTACAGCTCTACAATTCATCGAAAAGCGTGAGGTCCTCACACGCCGTGCCCGTGTTTCTCTGTCAGTCACTCGTTCGGCAAAAGAAAAACGTTTCGGAGCTCGGCTTTTTCATTTCTAGGGCCTCGGATGTGGAAAAAAAGCTCTGCCTCAAGAGTTATGCGTGGCCTCTGATATTCTGCCATTTAGAAAGAAAAAAAAATATTTGAGATTTTTTTTTTCTTCTGCACGGTGCTCTAAAACCATATGTTGGGTCTGCTGATCCTTTACATAAAAAAGTGAAATCATAATAACGGATCTGACATTCTTCAACCGAGTTTTTAATTTTTCCTGCACCTCCGATTAGCACAGTTGGCGACGTACGGTGCGAAATAATTTCAACACACATACGTATACGTACATCATGCGTTTTAAATAGATAAGCAAAGGGAGAGAAAAAAAAACGTTGATTGATTGGAACAGCCACGCTGAGATCGTGTGATGATAGCCACGGAGTCAGACAAAGAAGCACCGTCACCAACGTTATCAAACGCGACGTGAGAATATTTTATTGGGTTTTTTCAAATTTGGATTGCAGAAAAAACGGGGGCATGAAGATAAATTGAAAAAAAAATCCATTTTTTTTTACGACACGGTCAAACGTTGGGCTCGGAATAAATACGATCACGGCCACGTAACAGAACGTTCTCGAAATGATTGAAAATGTGTCGCAGGGATATAACTGGGAAACACATTGGAGTTATGAGTATGCACATTGAATAACTACCCAGGTTATTGAAGTTGGACCGGGACGAAGGGGTTTAAAGAGATGAGAGCAGGTTGGAGGGTTTTTGGAAACCCCAACTTAAAACTTAAAAATCAATTGTACTTTCGGAGGCTCTGTCCCTCTTCCGGAAACGGATGGCAGTGGATCACTGCTCGGTCGGACCTTAGCTCACGATAGGCACATTTGTCGCGGTCAAATTATTTTATTTGCAGTGGTTTTATTTTCGCATGCTTTCTTCCCATTCCCTTCTCTCCCCCTTTCCTGCCCCCTCATTCCTCCCCACTCTTTCCCAGCACCCTCTTTCGACCCCCCACAATGTTAGGGGCCGTCCATAAATGACGTCACGCACCTAGGGGGGGGGTCAGACAGCTGTTACGATGTGTGATGAGGGGGGCGGGGTTGAGAAATGTGACGTCACATCAAAATGCGCAACTTGAAATAAATATAGACAACACGTTCTACTTAATGAAATAGACGTTTTAATAAATGTTTTCTCCTACAACATCAGAGTGCAGCGGCACATTAAATACGCACTGCAATGACAATGGTTTAAAGCGATTTGAAGGATGTTTTTTTTTGGGAGGGGGGGGGCAGAGCTTTGTGACGTCATATTTGAGGGAGGGGGGGGTCTGACTTTTTGTGACGCCGTGTGACGAGGGGAGGGGGGTCAAAAATAGTCCAAAATCGCGTGACGTCAATTATGGACGGACCCTAGGGTTAGCTTGTGGGCTTACCAAAACTGCGACTAACAGGCCACGGACTGGTGCCGGCCTGTGGCCCGGGGGTTAGGGACCGCTGCTATAACACGTGGATCAGACAGATGGACATTGATAAGGGAAAATGTAACAGGAGCTGAAAAGTGTGCAAAGAAGCTTGGGAAAGGTGTACGCTTGGAATCGCACAGAGGCACAGAAAGAGGAGCACACGAGTCAAACGACAAGCAAAGTTAGACGTCCTAATAACTGTTAATAACAAATGGATGTTGGCAGGATACATCGCTAGAAGGAGCAACGGCCAGTGGTAGAGGACAATGATGGAGTGACAGCCAAAGGAGGGAATGTGCACAAGAGGATTTCCACTAGGGATGGAGAAATTAAATCAGCTTGAGTGCGGTAGCTAGATGTACAGCAACAGCTTGTGGAGGCCTTCATCCCGCAGTGGATTGATAATGGCTAATGATGATAAGGGTGATCCATCCTGCGGTTTTCTAATAAACTTGGAGAGAGAAAACAACTGGTCCCATTATTTCAACGGTTTCACAGACGATGGAACCAACAAGCTCTGCATTGCAAGTCCCGCGTGCTAACCATTATACCATCGCAGCATGTGTAAGGAAACCAGGGCGCCCAGACAAAATCCACGCACTCTAAGGTGCATGAGTTCAGGAACCTATCTGCTGTTCTACAGTCTCCAGGCTCCCTCTCAGCTCACGAGACTCGGATGCTTTGCAAATGCACGTGGCCCACAAACCCACCGCCTCCAAAACGCTGAATCTAAAGGCTTGCCCCGCCGCCCACAATTGTAGAGAATTAAGCGACACACGCAAACTGAGGATGGATGGGTAAGACGGGCTCTGCTCTACCACTAAGTGAGAAGATTAATTCGAGAGCGAGTCTGACTCAGTGCTGTAAACCGTAAGCCATTAAGTATTAAACTGTGAGCGGAATCCTTCTGACGTGACACAGAGGCTCAGTGAAAGCTGCGGAGCTAGCGGAGTGCAAAACCGTTGAGTGTGCCCCACGGGACGAGGCTTGCGGAGTCGGGGCCGTCATTCACTTGGGATTTTTCATTAAGGGGAAGGTGATTAACTATTGTCCATCTCTTTAACTAACTATTAACGAACTTTTTTCTTCAGGTAAGGCCCACAAAGGAATATAGCGTCTCTATTTCAGAAGCGACCTGGCTGGCTAAAAATGGTAGCTCAACGAAGTGGCTTATCACGTGGACATTTATATTAGCCAAAATACTCTAAACCTGGGATCTGCAACTTTTCGAAGAATAAATGTGATTTATTTTGTATTTTTTTGTCTTTAACGAAAATAGTTTGAGGGCTGCATTGCACGCAGGGAGAGCTACTTGTACACACTCATCAGGTAGACAGCAGATGACAAACACATTCTGACTTAAGTAAACAAATTAGGTGATGGAATAAACTGCGTCAATTTTCCCCCCCTTCGTTATTCTTTAACAATGCAGTTTGACAGTTGTATATTTTGTTATCACTAATACATTCCATAGTGACCCATTCCTTGCCATATTGAATAATTCATCTTTATTTTAAATTATGTTTTAAGATTATAGTTTTATTTTTTTAATGGCTGACCGCAAAGTGGCAGCCAAAAAGCCATAAGGAAGATGTACAAAACGGGAGGACCCAGAGAAAAATCAATGTAACCACGAAGAGAACATGCAAACTCCAAATATGCAACAGGCGTTAGGGCCTGGATCGACAACACGACCTCCTGCATACCAGGCAAGATAGTGAACATGTTTTTATCAATCCACTGCTGACAGAAGGGCCCTCTTTCACAAGAAGTTCAAGATGGTGTTTTGGGCTACTGATCCACACAGATTAGACATCTTGGAAGAGGTAGGTCTACCCACACTTTACTCCCCCACCCAACCCTATTGCATTCTAATAATGCTATTTTAGTGTCAACAATTCAGAGAAAGAGTTTCTGGGAGGCACCTTCTTTATTAACACCTTTTACGGTCTCGTCCACACACTATCCACAGTAGCTCAGCCTAGCCTGTACACAACACTAGCCGTCTGACACTGACGGCGCTGACTGAGATCGCCAACTACTATCCTTCGTAGCGCAATATCTAGTGGAGACGTTGAGCGACGATGGCGACGAGACGACAGTGACGATGAGACAAGTCCATTCCCAGAACCGGCAGCCACTCTCGGCTCCTTTTCTGCTCCCAGCGCGGCCTGTCTCCGCCCTGACCGCGCCTCCCTTCTCGAACCCGCTAGCAGGTTCCAGAGGCCTCCAGAGGGTGTCCTCCGTGACCCTTACCTTTGTTCCTCCACTCTGCCAACACACACAGTGCTCTCGCTCACCGGCGTGTGCGCTGTCTGTCCACCGCAGCTGCCGCTGCTGTCCACCAGCCAGCGTTATTACACTACACTATTACAATGATTACTACTCGACCAGAATATTTCGTTTGATCACCATATGCAAAACATTTTCACATCTTGCAATTTTTACTTCTTTCGCACCCTACGTAGCCAACCATGCTAATCGGAGGTGCCGGGAGAAGGACAACAAACTAAACACAAAAAGCAGTTCTAAAAAAATAGGTTTTCAGTCTACATTTAAAAGTGCATAGCTCCAGCGGCTTCCTAATTTCGGAAGGAAGAGCGTTCCAGACGGCTGCAGAAGCGCATCTGAAAGTGAACAATGTGGTGACCGTCTTTGTTCGATGGCCAGCCAAAAGCCGCTTTGAGGATGACTAGATTTCACGTGATGGATGTATGCTTCTTGACGAGATCTGCAAGGCATTGTTTCATTTGTGGCAAGCACTGTGTGTGTGTAATTAGTGCGGCCTTATAATCTAAATTGTTCGGCAACCAGAAGCCAATGCAGCTCAGCGAGCACCAGACAGACACAGTTGGATCTTGCAGTACCCGTCACGACATGTGCCAGAGAACGTTGAACACGCTGCAGCTTGGTAATGTTTTTTTTTTACCAGTCGTCCCATAAAATAGTTAGTTGCAATAATATTTAATGATTGTTTATTGTTTCATAACAGTCACGTGCATCACGTGCGGTCAGGGGAGGCAGGGGAGGCACAGCCTCACCTGTCATACTCCAATGAAAATAGCTGTTACGAAAAGTAAAATAATAATATGAAATGAATATAAAGATTTTACCACTGATCTGTATTATAAATGTAATTTCTGTATGATTACAATCATTTTGATATAAAAAATCGCCAAATTTGCGGACCTCCGTTGCAAACACAGGGAGAGATGAGAGGTGAGGCAGCGAAGAGCTCAGCCTCCCCTCTGATTGCGCAACCCCTCAGACACTGGATAGAGAGCGGGCAATAAGCGTGTGCCCGTCACTCTCTGTATGTCACCAATGTAATGTTTGTAGACCCCTTCATTACATGTCCTCGCCTTCCATGGCCCAGATAACTTATTTCACGTATGTGTATAAATATATTTAGGCTCGCTGGTCTCGTTATAAAACTGCAATGAAAAAGCACCAGGGGAGACACTGCCTAAGACACGCCCCCCTCAGGGAGGTGTAATAGCTGCCTCCCCAGCCATTGACCTCACAGCACATCACTGTGCTATAACTGTGTAGTGAGTTCAACTGAGTCACAGACGTATACTTGGAGGCAACACATTTATTTAACTCCAACACAAAAGGGGTAACTTTCCCTGAACAGAATAACAACCTATGGTGGTGACCACCAGGCTAACTACACTAGTTACAACGTAACTGCTACTACGGACCGGGTCAACAGCTCGGGTCCAGGTCCACGTGTTGGAGACTCGTTGATCGGAGAACGTAAAACGTATACGAAGGTTTCTTCAGGATGAACAACAACGCCGGTTCCTCTGGGGACCCGTCTTATATTCTCTGCGGCGTGGCTGGCTCTGCCCTTGGCCACGACCACCTTCCAGAATCCTCGGGAAGGATCTGAATGCTAACCACGTGACCACCCCTAGCCCCCACTTGGGCCCCTTTGTAGACTTAACAGGTCACGTGTCCTATCGGGTCAATCAGAGTGCCATGGCCTTTAGTAACCTCATTCCTACAGCCAGCACTCCCACACCCTGTCCTGTAGGGGCTGGCACTGCACGTCAAGCGTCGTGCCATTGAGCACTATCAATCAGCACTCACTGGGCTCCTCTAGGGCCAGTACTACACCCACACCATTGTGGTGTCCGCGATGTCGTTACACTGCACGCCGTGCCTCTCTAGGGCCGGCACTGCACAGTGACACCCCGCGATCTTCTTGGTTCTTTCGGTAAAGTCACGTAGAAGGGAAATCATAAAATAATAAAAATAAAACACAATAAAATAATTCTCACGACGTTTCGGCCACAACGCAAGCAGCCGTCCTCAGGTGAAAACCAGGTCTGTCGAGGCGACAGAGTCTGAATGAAACAGCACACGAGCTTGGAGCATATATATATAAGCTGGGCGCCTTGACAAAGGAATTTGCATATCAAGAGGAATTTAGCATATTTATGGGACGGCTGCTTGCGTTGTGGCCGAAACGTCGTGAGAATTATTTTATTGTGTTTCATTTTTATTATTTTATTACTTCCCTTCTACGTGACTTTACCGAAAGAACCAAGAAGATGAATCCCTGCAGTCACGAAAGCTTTAAATCGAAACACCCCGCGATGTCACTAAAACTGACACGTTTGTTTTTGCAGTTGCACTGCACGGTGTCCCAGATTTCGCTCCATATTTTGGGAGCTTCTCCATAAATTCAAAGATAATTTTACTTGTATATTCATGTCAGGCAGTCAGAGATTAACCCCCGTACACACTTACACACAATTCATTGCATACATCTTGAGCGCAGAAAATAAATTTTTAATATATGAATTGACGCACGATCACATGCCGAATTGATAAGCACACTTTCCGCCAACGATACTTTTGAAGTAATTTCAACAATCAATTTAAAATTCTGTACTTGTCACTAAAAAAAAAGTTTCGGAGCTCGGGATTTTTCAGATCCAGTCCCTCAGTCTCACCAGGCATTCGCCTTTTGGCATTCTCTGGTCTGACACTGGTGAGACTAGGCTACAAAGAAGGCTGTCTCTGGTGTAGGCCAATCAGTTTCAAAGACAATGCATATATTAACAGTATTTGTGGTGAATGCAGACTTGATTCCTTGCAAAAGGTATCTATTTGGTGTTTGAACATCTTAACACATTTTTATTGCCAGAAAGGGTAAATCCTATTCTTATTTTGCACATTCTGTACGTGCTTAAATTGTTTTTTTGTCCGCCCGCCCCTTCGGGACTACCTTGCTTGAAGCAAAAAAAAAACCTCCAATGAATCAACTTTTTTCGGCTTCTTACACAGAAAAATAAGGGACAATTAATTGACCCGACAGCTGACTCAGAAAACCTGCTTGAAACCTCGGCCCTCAACCCGAAGGGCTGACGTGCTCGTACGACAGAGAGAGAGAGAGCGGCACAAACGTACACAGACATTCCCTCGCTGTTCCAAAGCGACCGCCGTACCACGTGGGAGTTGAGACACCATTATATATAAAAAAAAAAATAGATTCCCTCCCGGCCCGTAAGTGCGCCACTGTTCCCCATCGCTGCCCCCTACCATGGTAGGGGGGCTAGACAGGATGGCCTCGGTCATTCCATAATGGTGAGGGTGTGCGTGTAACGCCTGGCCTGTTTTATACGTTGCACGTCGTTCCGCCACCATCTTCTTTCTTGTTTACATTCCCACCGTAATCTGGGTTATTATTTGGTTCTTTCGGTTAAGTCACGTCTAAAGATAAAATAATAAATTAAATTAAATAATAGAATACGACGTTTCGATTGCAACACTGCTAATATGTCTGTCTATAGTTTTCTGGTTACATTTTATGTCGCTATTTCATTATACCTGATGATGATTGCTTGTGTTGCAATCGAAACGTCGTATTCTATTATTTAATTTAATTTATTATTTTATCTTTAGACGTGACTTAACCGAAAGAACCAAATAATAATTCCTGCAGTCACGAAAGTTCTAAAATTAAGATTGAACCACTTCTACGGGGAAGTTTTAAGCTTATCTTTTTTTCTCTCTCTCTGGCGACTTGTTTTATCTGCCTGTGTCCTCTTTAGAATGTTCACACTCAAATTCTAACTTAGCAATCTTTGAAATACGTAATCAACCAGGCTATGCGTTAATTGTGTGTTGACCGACCCTCTGTGTTGTATTACATTACATTTCGATATTTTACTAGGTTATTTAATTTTAGTGTGTCTTTCTCCTGATTTTCAGGCTTGCTTGCCGTGTAATCGTTCTTGCAGCACCAATTGATATGCTAATTTTTTTATTTAACCCCCCTCCCTCTCTGCCTCCGCCCCCCCTCTGTCTATTTAAGGCCACCACTCAGAGACGATCACCCCTCTCTGTTACTTGTGTTGCTCTCGCTATGTATCTTGGTAATATCTGTCTGCTAATATGTATGTCTATAGTTTTCTGGTTAAATTTTTTTTCGCTATTTCATTATACCTGATGATGATTGCTTGTGTTGCAATCGAAACGTCGTATTCTATTATTTAATTTAATTTATTATTTCATCTTTAGACGTGACTTAACCGAAAGAACCAAATAATAATTCCTGCAGTCACGAAAGTTATGAAATTAAGATTGTAATCTGGGTTCTTGAGAGACAACAACATAAAATCGCCTACAAACAAAAAAGAGAGAAAGAGAGAGGAGATTGATGATGATGTTAAGTAAATGATTGACTCGGTCACAGCATGCCGGTCGCGAGCGAGAGATGTGACAACGCATGGACGAGGTTCCTGCCTCCAAAAACACATTTGCTTCTGCGGTGCTGGTGGACTTATTCTAATTAATTATCAGTTGTTAATTGTCTGGCATGCTTACAAAAATGTTGTTAATCTTAGCTCGATAAATTGTTTCATATCATTAAAATGTCATTGATTGGTATTAGCAACAATTACTGTCGTTAATTATTTTATTTCCTCCCCCCCTCCATTATACATTACAGTAATATTATCAGCAATTGACACCTGTAAATTTACGTCACCGTCTTTTGTTAATTAAAAAATGAACCACAATCCATGCAAATGCTGCGCTCGACTATGTATTCACAAACGCCGTGGTCAGAGTTAGCACAGCAAACTACCCAGGTATTAATGCAGCTGAGAGGAATGTGTGAGACTTGGAGTACGTACGTAGATGATTCAGGTTTGTTGACGTATGATGTTGACCGGAGGCTGGACATTGCAGTCTTCAGATGTGGGCATTCCTCAGACAACTTTGCTGGCAGTGGTTATAAATAGAGCTCCTGTTGTCGGATCGCATGTCCCAGTCGGAGGATAAAAGGTTGGGTTGAGGCGCTAGAAAACGTTGTGTACTTTGGAAGCGGTGTCCATAGTTCAGGGTCTGGTGAGGTGGTCTGGAGGTGCATTGCTTCAACAGAGAGAACTAAATCTCAGTATTATAGAAATGGGAATTTAGAGACGGGAGTGCTCTACGTTTTTATTGTATGGTGAAGACAGCTAGACACCGACTAGGCTGCTCAAAAAGAAGTTGTCCTTCGAGCACAGGTGTCTGAAACGGATGCAACACATGCGGTGGCCAGACAGGATAGGCAATTTAGAAGTTATAGATATGACGAGGGGGGAAAAAATGGCTGCACTTGATGGCGATATGTGTGCCGGATGGTGAAGGCCCAATTGCTGAGACAGACATCGGGATAGACTCAACGAGTCGCATGATCAAGGGTAAGAAAAGGACAAAGAGCAGGTGGTTGGTGACTGTTGGGCCAGACCTTGGGGGTTGCGCCCTCTATTGTGTCAAGAGATCTGGCAGAGGAGAGAAAGTGTTTGGCGAGGCGCAGTGACGTAGTAACCACATTATCAGTGGCGTAGTAACTACAATATCAGTGGTGTTGTAACGACATCATAAGTAGCGTAGTATCCACATTATCAGTGGTGTAGAAACGACATTATCATTGGCGTAGCAACTACATTATCAATGGCGTAGTATCTACATTATCAGTGGCATAGTAACGACATTATCATTGGCGTAGTAACCTCATTATCAGTGGGGTAGTAACGACATTATCAGTGGCGTAGTAACTATATTATCAGTGGTGTAGTGACTACATTATCAGTGGTGTAATGACTACATTATCAGTGGTGTAGTGACTACATTATCAGTAGGGTAGTAACGACATTATCAGTGTCGTAGTATCTACATTATCAGTGGCATAGTAACGACATTATTATTGGCGTAGTAACCTTATTATCAGTGGGGTAGTAACGACATTATCAGTGGTGTAGTAACTAAATTATCAGTGGCGTAGTAACTACATTATCAGTGGTGTAGTAACTAAATTATCAGTGGCGTAGTAACTACATTATCAGTGGGCAAAGTATGTACATTATCAGTGGCGTAGTAACTACATTATCAGTGGCAAAGTATGTACATTATCAGTGGCGTAGTAACGACATTAGCAGCTCAGGGGGTGGGATAATCGGTCAGGTGGGTCCCCAATACTGTATTTGTCTCGCACGGTCGCACCTCGGCTGTTATATTTCGCGGCTCCTCCTGACTAACCACATCATTACATATCTTTTGTTCTTTTACACTGTTGTTGAAAAAATATCTCACGGTGGTTGTCAAGCCCCCCCCCACCCCCTTGACAGGGCACCCCCTGCCCCCACACTCGTCACGCGGCTTGCGATGTTGGTTCTGGTGGTGGCAGCAACGACTTTTGCCACGGTAACTGCTGCATTGAAACGGTGGCAGATTACATTGCTCACTGATGATTGGGATCACATATATTTAAGTGTTCATCAAGATTCTTAAATCAACTTAGAACTTGAGGTTAACACTGCCCATTGAGTAAAACCAATCAAGTTCCAGGATATATTATTGGGGACCAATTTAGAAACGTTGGATTTTTTGATTTTCAAGCCATGCCCCAAAATGTAATTATACATTTTTTTCTAAATTCAGCTGTACAAACCTTCAAGAATATTAGAATTCACATCAGTTACTCGGTCATGATTATTCATTTTCTAAAATGTAAATACATTTTTGTTTACACCCATATTTTTTGCAATGACAAACATATGTTTACGGATAGTTGTTAAATTTATGTTTACCGCAGTATAATTAGATAATAAAACTGCATGTGTCTTCAGTGCTACAGCCAACATTTGTCAAGATTTTATGCAAATTGTGCAAACCACAGTTTTATAAAAACCCATTGTTATTGTGATAAAAAAAGAGGACCGGGAAATTACAGTTTTTCCATATTTTATATTGTGCTTTGGAATCTATTTCTTTATAAACCTGCTCAAAGTTTTTTTTAATAATTTCCCTGGCTTGCGTGTGTCTGTATGTATGTGGGCGTGGTGCTGGCCACCCACCCTCTCGTGTACTGCGCGGGGTAGGTGCTCACCAGAGGTGGGACAAAGTCATTGTTATGCAAGTCCAAGTCGAGTCGCAAGTCATCAAATTCATGACTCGAGTCTGACTCGAGTCCAAGTCACATGACTCGAGTCCACATCTCAGAGGTGGGACAAAGTCATTGTTATGCAAGTCCAAGTCGAGTCGCAAGTCATCAAATTCATGACTCGAGTCTGACTCGAGTCCAAGTCACATGACTCGAGTCCACACCTCTGGTGCTCACTAACAGCACTTGCCCCAATAGTCTGCTAAGGGTATATGGGGGATATGTATTTGTAGGGAACGGTAGTGTAGCAGTTGGCACGCTAAGCTATGAACCCGGTGACCCAAGTTCGCTTTCCGCTCACGACCACCAAGACCAGTGATCAGTATCTGAACAGGTCTTGGGCCTCCCCTCTAGGTCGACTTAGCCTTAAATGAGTACCTGGTCTGACGTGTAAATATCAGCATTGGAGAACCAACTGCAGCCATACATAGTGCTGGCCACCCACCCCCTCATGTGCCGTGCCTGCATTAATAGGTGCTCGCTAACAGCACTGCCCCAAACATGTATGCGGTTTTGTGTTCTGTGTGTGCTGTGTGCTTGCTGTATGCTGTCTGCAATGCATGAACGCGTGTTGAAAGCTACACGTGGAGCGGTATTAAGCTTTAACAGCCAGCTGACCACGCACACGACAACATTAATTCACGTAATGGTTTGAATCCTCGCCTGAAAACGAAAGCAAAATCCTGCACGTGGAGAATTGAATTTCAAAGAAGCCAACGGTATTGGCGTTGCACAATACGACTGTGCATGGTTCCGCAATTTCCCGTGAGGTGCGTTTCTCGCATTGTACCACGTGTTGTTCGGTACGATGTCCGACGTTTTGCCCCACCTTTTCTCCGGCAAACTGTGCTTCCCAGAGCACTTGGAGCGAAACGTTGGACATCGTGCTAACCAACGCGTGGTGCAACTCGGATTGCCGTCTATGACGTTGCAATCAAACAGCCACGGTGGATATGGTGAGTGGAGGACTGTATCTCATAAAAGCAGTAGATCGCATACATCTCATGAAAGTTTAATATATTTTACGCGATCTAAGGGGCCGTCCATAAATGACGTCACGCACAATGGGGGGGGGCGGTCAGACATTTGTGACGATTTGTGAAGATGGAGGGGAGGTTTGAGAAATGTGACGTCGCATTAAAATGCGAAACTTTAAATAAATATAGACAACACGTTCTACTTAATTAACTAGACTTTTTAATAAATGTTTTCTCCTACAACATCAGAGTGCAGCGCCATATTAAATACGCGCTACAATGACAATAGTTTAAAGCGATTTGAAGCATGTTTTATTTTGGGGGGGGGGAGCAGAGCTTTGTGACGTCATAGTTGAGGGGGGGGGTCTGACTTTTTGTGACGCCGTGTGACGAAGAGGGGGGGTCAAAAATCGTAAAAAATCGCGTGACGTCATTTATGGACGGCCCCTAACCCAAAATAACCTCTATTATGAATGTAGTTTCTACGCCACTGATTATGTAGTCACTTTAACACGTAGGCTTTCGCGAACAATATCATCCATAATAGAGGGTTTTTTTGGGTTAGATCGCGTAATTAAGATAGGAGAGTCTAATATACAACGCATTGACTAGAGTTGTGTATTATTACGCAAATTATACCCACTGGGACTTTTAAGATTTTTTTCCTGGCCAACTACCTCGAAAGAAAAAGAGCACGTTCTTGCGAAAACCAGGACTGATGGGCAAACTGTAGGTACAACCCAAACACCACAGCAATGTGCAATATGTTGCTTATTGGTGTAATGCACTGAACCTGTGCCGATGCGCATATTGAAACACATTCTGGGGAGTGTATGTGTTCACGGAGGCTCACGATGGCATTTGCACCACGCTGAGCCTTTGCCAGTGGCCTTGTTGCATTCCCAATTTTCTTTAACTCGGACCCGCCAGAGCTGCAGACCACATGCGGGCTATTGTCTCTGGCACGTCTCACGTACATTTTTGCAAGAGAGTGAATTGTGGCTTGACAGAGATGTCTCATTTCTAAATAGTAATAATAATAATAATGCCTGGCACTACGTTTCCCCTCCTCATCACCACTTGCCATTTTTGATTCAGTCCCCAGAGAGTTAGAATGCCCTAAGCGCATTTTAATAATTAACAAAAAAACATTATATTCTGCCGCTCATAGAGTCATTTAAGGGGTATTTTGCTGAATAATAGAACAGGACAGTGACTCCTAGGGGGTGATTTATAGTCTCATATGCCTTAATTAATATTTAGTTTAATGTTGCTTGCAGGCTTCTAATGAATTCCCTGCTTAACCCTATTGCCTACCAGTCCCTGCCGATTACGATTGTATTTAAGTTATAACTGCAGATGCGACTGCACTTGCTTTTCCTGAACACATTTATTTTTCTGGGAAGGGCCGATGCAATACATGGGCACTTTTTCCTTGATATCCGCATAGTATGTGTAGGCTGTATTAAAACAACGCAAACACATTGCCGGTAATGGCTGCGAATGCATTCGCAGTACCTAATAGTGCTCTGAATAATTAAAATAACAATTCAAACGTACAAACTGATTGTTAAAATAATGTCGTTAAATCTTGAACATGTGTGCGCAGCACTTCTTGGCTACCTGGGTGTGCAATAAGATCGGTGAGCATACAGTGGGCTCATGCTCATGGAGACAGATTGATGCCTTGTTTAGCACGGCAAGTAGGAAGCGTGCCGGTTAGGTTATGACATCTGACTGAACCCAAAGAGCCCTCGTTCCCATGGGGGTTGAAATTAACATTAACATGAGGCGTCACGGTGGCGAGATGTTAACTACCTCGCCTGGTATACAGGAAGTGGTGGGTTCGAGCCCGACCTTAGCACCTGCTGTATATTTGGAGTTTGCGTGTGGCGAGATGTTAACTACCTCGCCAGGTATACAGGAGGTGGTGGGTTCGAGCCCGACCTTAGCGCCTGCTATATATTTGGAGTTTGCGGTGTCTTTCTCACCCGTGGTGTTGAGGAGACTCATGGGGATAATTGATGAAACACAAATGGCAAAAATAATTACCTGATTCTGGTCACCACCCAGAACAGACCTGTGTAACATATAACATATGATGTATGTTGAACTTCTTTTGCACCGTACGTAGCCAAACTTGCTAATTTGGAGGTGGCAGGAACATATGAAGGAGGCATCACAGCGATACTCTCCGCTACTGCTGATGCAATTATCTGCAACCCGATGCCTGGTATTCTGAGATGACATAAAAAATATACATTCAACGTTTTAATGGTTGCATCACAATAATCTGTTGAATTCGGTCATTTAAAGCCATACCATCACTGCGTATTACTACTGCCGAAATTCATTTTTTTAAATTTCATTTTATCATCGATTTAGCTCAACATTTTGAAAGTCACATAAAATAAACTGGCAGAATAAAGGTAAATAACGATTGAACGTTTAGCACCGGGCATGGGTGGTAGTAAAACAGTCAAGGGGAGGAAATAAGTAAACAAAGAGGGGCCTTCTAAACTACAACAGCCACGGGCCCCAATCGAACGTAATCTGGCCGAGCTCCCATTACAAGAACTGACATACCAGCACGTGGAGCAAAACATCGGACATCACGCTGAACAACTCGCGGTGCAACCCTATCACCGACTGGACATCTGTGAGAAAGAGCTTTATAGCTCATCGGATCCCTCCAGTATAAATACATTTTATGATTCTGACATCACAGAGCTGGAAGGCTTCACCACAATATATACATTTTGAATGCAGCATCTGACGATATTTCTATGAATGTATAAAAATAAAATGTTAACATTTTACTTGCTTGTTTCTTGTCTATGTTGGGGCAGGTTCCCATAAGCACTAATTTCATAATATTATAAATGGTAAAGGTGCAGCACTGCAATTTCTTTGTTAAAGCCACTGCTGGCAGAAAAAGGCCCTCTCCTAGAGGGAAGCTCAAGGATATTTGGCCTAGTCTTCCATTCTGGCCAGTAGTCTTGGATGAGATGCGAGTACCCACACTTTACCCCAACACACACACAATATGACTATCGACTGTGGTGCACCCATTGATACTGTTCGGTGGAGAGAAACTGAACTCACAACCTCTGTCTTGCAAGTCACGTGTGCTAACCATCACACCACGGCAGCATCCCCGTAGTCACGTGCTGTGGAGTACTATGCCATGAACATTGCATTTTAGAGTAAGGGTGGTAATGAACGAAGCATCAATTTACGAACTGCCAGCAAGGATAGCTGTGGCGTATCGCTGTCAATGTGTAAGGACAGTACGGGGTGATGTAGGGACAGTACGACTCCCCGTGGCCATGGTTACTAATTAACATACCAGGAACAGACAGGGTCACGTTAGGGTAATGTGGGACCTAAATTCGACATGTGAGGGGAAACACGGGACCTAACGGTCGTAAGTTGTAATAAGGGCAGAGACAGACAGGGCCAGGTGCGGTGTGAGAGGGTTCGCGAATCGGAGCGTGGCTGAGTCGTGAGGGGGATAAAAGCCGGCGTGAACCGGGGCTCTGGGCTGCTGTTGTGGGGGAACTGCCATCGCCATTGTCATCTTGGAGCGGGTCGTCTTCATCATTCTGGAGTGGGCACCTTGTAGTCTTGGAAGGCTTAGAGTTATGTTATCTCAGAATATAGTTATATAAGTTTTCCCAAGTGTATATAGTCACTTGCGGTTACTCGTTAAGTTATCAGTGAGTCGGCCGACTTTATTCATAATAAATAAACATATAACTGAGCAATACGGTGTCTCTGAGAGCTACATTACAAATGTATTACAATGAGTGTTACAGAGGGGGGGGGGGTGGTTTAGGTGGAGGCTTTGGGCCTTTCGGGGAATGTGTCACTTCGGTGCATTTTCACACTTCCCAGCCAAAAACATCTCATCATACCGAGGGGAGTGGAATGGGTGGGGGGGGTGAATAGTTTGGGGGGGGGGGGTGGAAGTGTGGCAGCTTGAACAGAAAAATCCTTCAAATTCTCATAGGTTGCGGCATTAATTATTTTCCCACGCGGTGCACAGTTTGTGTTGGACAGCGACGTGACACGTATCGTGCTCTCTCCCGCGCTGTGATTGTTTCCACAACACTCCCGCTCGGTTCGCTCGCTCGCTCGCACGCCGCGTATCACCGCGTGCGTGCCCCAGCTTGTTGCAGGTGCAATAGTCGCACTAACACTTCACGGCGCGCCGGTCCAATTTACGTTGCACAGTGTGGGCTTCAGTGTCAACAAACGCCGCATCCGCCGCCCGTCCGATCCTCCCCCACCGCCATCAGGGTTCTTCCTAATGAATGCAGATTCCCACAGGAAGACCGCAGGGTTTTTATACCAAACTGTTCTATAGTGATGTTGGAACAGAAGGCAATGGGTTTTTTCTTTTTTCTTCTTTCGTCTCCTCGTTATAGCCCAGTCGGAGAACCTTGTAAAAAGGTTATTAGAATTTAAATGGGATATTTTTCAGCCTTGGATATTTGTTGTAGGTGAAATGTTCCCACCTGCATTTGTGCTGTGTGTGTGTTTTGTCTATTGGAACAATGCCAAATGGTCAATAGATTTCTTTTTCTTTTTGAATATTTGGAGGAAAACAAGAAATAAATCTAAAGCAATGTTTTTTTCGGTATTCTCCCTACAAACAAACAAAAAATCCACCTTCACATTGCAAGTTTCGAATTCTATAAATAAATGAGATGAACTCACCGAGGCAAATTGATATGCTCGTTGTACTCCTACTTTGCATTCAATTATCCGACCTTTGTTATGCTACTAAGAAATTGAAAATAGTTATTAAGTGAGACAAAGGTGTTCCTTGAAAATTTTCCAACTTAACACGGATTTATTTAATGTATTAGTCATTCTCACGTGGTTCTGTACACCTGTTCAGGGCCTCCCTTTGTGTGTAGAAATCCAGTTGCAGCACAGACTTGTAATGGGATTATATTACCTTCAATTGTGACAACCATGTAAAGGTGCAGCAGTGCAATATCTTGCAGAAGTCACTGCTGGCAGAAGGTCCTCGGCTAAAAGGGAGCTCAGGAGGAATAATATAATTAACCCGTCACCACCACCCGACACAGCCAATTAGTAATGTTTCTCATGTCAATACAACGTGCCAAAAAGTTACTGCTTCAGCACACTGGTGTGTTGGAGAGTAAACCCATAACATTTATAATTTGAGTTAATGGCGTTTCGCTGGTGATTACTAAAACCAGCTTCATCAGGCGATTTGCCAGAGTAGCAACTAATTGGCGCATTTTGCTTACTTTACAAAAGTTACAAATTAGCTGTGCCATGTGGTGGTGAATTAAGCGATCCAACGCCAAAAACAACCTTTGTTGTGTAGCCAATTGTACTGCTGGGTGGACAGAAGCAAGAGGTGGTGGAGTGGTTTGAAAATGTCGCACCACTGTTTACAACTGTCACGCTGAGAGATCGAACAGGTGACACTCTGGATTGCAAGTCCAGTGTGCTAACCATTAAACGATGACATCATCCCTGAAGTGAGGAAGCATGATCTGAATCAGATAATACAGACCAGTTGTACAGATTATGTACGTGAAACTTTTTTTCCCACCGTATGTACATGGCAGCATGATAATAAAAAAACGTCATACCAAACCCACACTCTGCAACAAAATGATGCATGGACCTATACTTTTGATACATGGAATATTCTTATTTCCTTCCAAGATTTTATCTCAAATTAAAGCATCACATTATCATGAATAATGTAAAGCCTCTGACAGGTCTGTTAAATCGGTAATGTTCCACACAATGAATTATTTGTGCGTATTATCAGTTACGTTACAAGGTGCGCGCATTAGCTCTTGTGTCCCCCCCCCACGATGCTTTTCAGCCCTGATTCATATTGCGCAATGACCAATCGCCATCCACGACGTGACTGATGAAGGACGGTACCATTTTCTGATGCTAGATTTCGATACTTTTCAGACGATAAATAACCGCCCGTGTAATTTGCGCTTCGCTAATGTGAACCCGCACATTGAGCGCCGAAGTTGTGCCGCGGTGAGCGACGATAGAAATCCGTTACGTTTTATTGCGCGTCGCTCGTCATTGAGATCGTGTGCGCGAGCGCATATTTAATGGGAAAAATGTACCCGTCAGAATGTGTAATGCTCGAGATTGTATAGGTATTGATGTGCGGGTGTGCGCGGATTTGCGCGCGTGTGTGGGCGACCGGCACTTGCACGCATATTTAAAAAAATCGCGTATGTACTCTGCACATCTGCACTCTGTTTTTCTCTGCTCCTACTGGACATGTGTTAAAAAGAGCTTTGTGGCTCATCGGATTCCTCCAGTATAAATAAATATTCGGATTCTCTGTTGTTTGTCAAATTATATATTAAGGTAAAGGTGCAGTTAATGGGATAAAGCCATTTCTGGGCGAAGGGGTTTCCTAGCTAGCTCTAAGAGAATCCCTCTGAAGGGGTATTTTTGATGAAGTGGGGGTACCCAAACTTTGAACCACCACACACAAAGTGTTCATCACCTAACTGTGGTGTGCAAATGTATGCTGCTGAGTGGATAAAGGCAGCGGGGAAGGGGGGGGAGGCTGATTTAATGACACTTGCCCCCATTGTTTCAACTGCCACGCTGGGAGGTCAAATCGAACTGGCGACCCTCACGGATTGCAAGTCTAAGGGTGCTAAGCATTACACCACCGTGAGCAGAACCCACCAGAGCAACACGAAGGCACTCGCATTTTACATAAAAAATGCATCTGAAGCACGTATAATGCGGTATTGAGGCGACATTCAGCGATCCATGGCTATATACGATCGCCACCTTCTGCACTTTATACTCACGCTCAACAAAGCAGGGCTGGAAGCAACCGCTTGCCTTAGGGACTTTGCATTCGCTAAATTAAACCAAACCTAGACGTGTTTTTTTTATGTCATACTTTTTTTATTATGAGAAGCTGTGCAGTGCAGCATACACGCAATAATTTGCAGTGCAATAATCCAATAAATTCCAAAATGGCGCTCATATCTGCGTCATAACCTCATAATCCGCGAATCTATTGCGGATTCAATTATCTACTCACACATCATGTTTCACCTGTAATTTGCTAATATTTTGCAGATTAATGGAATTGTGTCGCTAATTCTTCGCGCAATTCATGGCACACACCGCGCTCATTGTTTTGCAGATTATAGGTCGAGCCTCTGCAGTGTGCCGCAAATTACAAGCTACATGATACCGTACACACACATTAATGCTGATTGTTGGATTTGTGCTGTATATTGTAATAGAGTCCAACACAATACCAGTACCAGATCTCGGTACAAATAGATTCCTGCCACCAGAACACAGACGCTCATTCCACAACACATGGAAAATTGTGCCCCCTACTGTGTAAAACGATTACAAAAAGGTCATTTGAAATATTTTACAGAGCTCCTGTGAATGAAGTAATTTCCAGAGGCCAAGAGTGTGGGGGGGGGGAATGGGGAGCACTGATATATCCCAACGGGTTCTTCTCGTAATGCGATGTTGGGAGAACCATTGGCATATTTTCTGGGAGCGGGGTAGGGAAGAAATATTGGAAAAACAAGAGAAACAAAAATATATTGGAAGGGAACAGCTGCACTGTCCGGCAACGGAGTTATGCTCTCACCAAAGTTATTCACAGTTACATGCGAAGATATGCCTTACATATCCTATTGGAGAAGAGAATAAACATGTCAAGTAATAAAGACTTAAAGCTTCCGTGACTGCAGGAATTCATATTTTTTGGGTCTTTCGGTAAAGCCACATAGATATAAAACATAATAAAAAAATAATAACATCACGACGTTTCAATCGCAACACAAGCAATACTTTTCAGGTGAAAAAAGAGGGGGAAATCTGTCGTGCAGGTTGTTTATGAAGGTTTAGAGATGGGCGGGGCAGCTAATGCTAATGTAGTGGAAGGGATAGGGAGCTGTGGGGGTGGCCATTGTATTGTGAGAGATTAGCATGTCAATGTAAGACAGCACAGTGGCCACATGGAGGTGGAAAAGAATGGCAAGCCGCCATTTACTAACACAGCTAACGGTAGCTGTGTTAGTGAATGTAACTCAGAAAATCGAAAATAACTGCTAGGTAGGGTTGGAACATCACAGCCAGTTATGATCTAAACTGGTTAAACAGGTCCCTGCGGGGTGGGCTGGTAGGAACGAATAACCAAAGAATATAAACATAATGTATTATTACACTTGTTTAGCCAGGAAAGCCTCACTGAGTGTAAAGGTTTTTGTAGGGTCCTGCCAAGTGTTTGCAGTAGGGGGCGATGCTGCTACACCTAATCGGACGATACGAAGGGAGAGTTTGAGGCCTAGTTCTAGGCTTTAGGCCTAGCTGTAGGCTTTAGGCCGCTGTGAGTTAATTTTTAATTTAAATGTTTTAATTATTAATGTATAATTTAAATGCTTCAATTATTAATGTAAAAGCTTTAAATGTAAATGTTTCTATTTTAAAACATCAGGGAATGTAACATTGTTAAACATTAACTCCCTTTCACACACGCGGGGGTACGATACGAAGGGAGAGTTTGAGGCCTAGTTCTAGGCTTTAGGCCTAGCTGTAGGCTTTAGGCTGCTGTGAGTTAATTTTTAATTTAAATGTTTTAATTATTAATGTATAATTTAAATGTTGTAATTATTAATGTAAAAGCTTTAAATATAAATGTTTCTATTTTAAAACATCAGGGAATGTAACATTGTTAAACATTAACTCCCTTTCACACACGCGGGGGTACGATACGAAAGGAGAGTTTGAGGCCTAGTTCTAGGCTTTAGGCCTAGCTTTAGGTTTTAGGCTGCTGTGAGTAAATTTCTAATTTAAATGTTTTAATTAAAAGCTATCTCAGGGAATTATAATGGAATGTTACACTTGTTTAGCCAGGAAAGCGTCACTGAGTCTAAAGGTTTTTGTAGGGTCCTGCCAAGTGTTTGCAGTAGGGGGCGATGTTGCTACACGGACGGACGGACGGACGATATAATCTATTGTAGGCTGGTTCACTTCGTTCCTACCAGTATAACGTCCTTTAAATGATTGCTCAGTTTGTACCCATCTTCTCGCTTGAAATGGTCTGTGTTTATATATCTGGATGGCTTCATGAACGAATCTTTGTTGATAGCCAGTGAGTTTGCAGAGTACCTTCAACAATGAAAACAAACTTGAAAAGTACACAAAGTGTGGAGAGACGCATACTGAGAGGTACATTGAGAGACGTAATGATTTCAAGAGGGGCACATAGATCAGAGAAAACATGCAATTAGAGATATCATATTGACTGTTAAAAACATGTAGTGTTCTTCAGTCTCAGTTTTCATTTATTAGGTATAACCCTGTGAGCCATGCGGCTCCTGACTCGGGTGCAACCGCAACGAACAAAAACATGAACAAGAAACATATTAACGTGACTACACGCAACAGAAAAATCTAGGAAAAAACAGAAAAGCCTTCCAGAAAAAAACACCGTATTTCAACGCTGTGTGCAACCATCCCAGTGGAATGCAAGTCAAACAATAACAACCATAAGACAATTTAGATTACAGTTATCAGGCTAACTCTGTACTACAACAAACAAACGTGACTAAACCAAAACGTTTTTAAAATCACCAAAATAAAGCTATAACAACAATGTAACAGTGGGCACGACACCTCGTTAGAAGACAGGATGGACGATTCCACCAAACCAAACAGTTTATTTTGTATTTTATTTTACCAGGTAAGATCCACTGAGATAAATAGCTCTTTTTCAGACGCAACCTGGCCATAAATGACAGCTAAACGAAATGCCCCAGCACGTTTGATATTGAAAGCAGCCAAATATTCAAAACGCATGTTTGATCATTATAAATGCGGAGGGAAAAACTGGAGAAAAATCCACATGACCACGGGGAGAGAGACATGAAAACTCAAAAAAAACAACAGACATCAGTGTCGGGATCGAACCCGCGACCTCCTGTATAGTAGGCGAGGGAGTTAACATATCGCTGCCTTGGCACCCCTGGCGAGGAATATCTGCCAAAGGAGGGGAGTGTGCCAAAGACGACCACCCCGGAGATGGAGCGAGGAGATCAGCTCAAGAGCGAGAAGGATCATGAGATGGTGCGGACATGGGGGTGACTTCTAACCAGCAGTGGATCGATCCTGACCTTTGTTCGTCAAAAAATGAATCGACACAGTATGATGAAGGTGATTTATACGTACATCGTGATACTGTCTGAAATTAATGTCCTGATATTATAAGGTATGGTATTAATACATGATGAACAATGTAACCTCAGCATGCATCACTGTCGTGTTTTTGTTGTTGCTATGCAGCAGATATGCAACTACAATAAATTCACTCTTCGCAGCTATGCTCACATCTACTCCCAGTGATGCATTCACGTTTTTTTTCCTTGACTCCAATTGTATGGCAGTGAATATCTGTATCCCTTAGTGTAATTTGGTCATGTACCCCGTACTTTATAACCTCGCATGCTTGTTGAATATTAAGGACTCCCATTCTCCATGCCTCAGTGCCTCCTCAGGGCTCGTGCACCTTGTCAGAGTACTCGGCCATCACCAATAATTGAGTCTGGAACGTGTCCCCAGTCAGCAAAACACACACAGCGCACCTCCTTGTGTCAGCTCGGCTATGATGACCACAATTATAGAAATGCTGTATCTGCATCACGCTGAACACATCGCCAATGTACACCGAAAGCAAAGGGTGCCTTTTGTGCGCAAGAGGTATATGTACTTGTGTCAAAAGTAAAACACACACTTTGTGAATTCTTCTTAAAATTGATTCCAATTGTATCAGCATCATCATCTCGTGATGATACAAATAGCAAGAGAGATTATCTCTATTTTTCATAATAAAGGTTTTTGGGTTACATCGCGTAAATATAAATGTGTCTTTAACCCACCGCCATTCGACACAGACAATTAGTAGGCTCGTCTCGTGAACAAAACGTGCCAATTAGTTATAACTTCAGCACATTGGTGCGATCGCGAGTAAACCCACACCATTTGCAATTAAATTAACGGCACATTTGTAGTCACGCGATCGAGCCCAGAAACCTTTCATTATTAACAATATTGGTCACGAGAGCCTAGTGTTTTATTATCTCTCTTTTGTTTGCCAGCTAAACTAAAAACGAAACCTTTTATTTCACCAGGTCAGGCCCACTGAGCTATATAGCTCTTTTTCAGAAGCGGCATGGCAGCAAATGATAGCCCATTGAAGTGGCTTGTCATGTGGAAATTTATAGCAGCCAAATGGTCCCTGCGAAGGCCGGCACGGTGCTGCAGGCGGTGGCGCGTCTGTCTTGGCAGTACTTATCTCTCACGCACTGCTGATTTAAGGCTGAGCCAACCTAGGGTAGGCTCAGGACTAGTTTGAGATGTCCGCCTTTGGCCGGGAACCAAACCAAAGTCGCGGGCTTGGTAGCATGGTGTGCTAAGCGATGTGTCCTTCCCAAAGCCGCTCACTTCTGTTAATAGTCAACACGATGATTCGTAATGGGTTGAGAGAAGATTTGACCTCCTGTTAATCTGATGGTGTTGGAATTAATCTTCGACGGAACGTCCACACCCATTTAACTGTTTGTTATATTTGCTCTCCAACAACAACTGCGTCCTGAAGTAGCAATACACTTGGCACGTTTCATTCACGTGACACTTGTAATTAACTGTCTGAGTCGGGTGAAGGACGGTTTATAATACATTTTAACACGACCGATCCCTAAAAAAAAATATGAAACGTGAAATTGGTCTATAAAGTATGCGTATAAAATAAGTCAACATGACATCTATAATTTGTACGTTATCTGATCCATGTGTTCCTCTTTAACTCACTCTCTCTATCAGCGTAATTGACAGTGAGCATCTCCCCACAATTCTTTTTGTGCTTTCCAGATTTATGTTCATGTTCTTTGCCAGTGCCCACGATTTTAAACCAACTTTCACGGTAGTTGATACGCACAGAGTAAAAAAAAACTATCCGCTTTGGGCACATAATTACCTCGTTTTTCATCATCATCACCATCATTAAATTAAATGCTTCCAAACACACGCCAACCTCCTCTCACCCGGCTCTTGAGTTCATAACTAGTTTGCAGTCTGTCGTCAATAATTGCGCTCCATATATATGTATAATATACACTATCGTGTTTCCATTCATGTCCTTTTAATAATTATGAATATTTTCAATATTCAGAATGATCGTTGTATGCAACGTTTGTTTTCCTCGTATTTATGAATTAAGCATTAGATTGTTAAATAGTTTCGGAGCAAAATAAATAACCCAACAACAAATCACCTTCACGTATTTATCACTCCACTCTGATGTTGGAGGGCACGCACACAAAGACAAAGATCCCCCATATAGCTTTAACAGGCTGTTTGGGCAAGTGCTGTTTGTGAGCACCTATGAAGCCCACCACGGCACACGAGGGGGTAGGTGGCCAACCTTACGCCCGGCCACCTTTGTCTCCCCAGCAGCGATGTTTATGCACCGCAAAAAGGTACTCAATTGAGGCTGAGTCGACCTAGGGGAGGCCCAGGACCAGTTCAGACAATCGTCACTGGTGTTGGTGGCCGTGAGTGGCAATCGAACTTGCTGAGTTCGTAGCGCAGCGTGCTAACCGCTAGACTACCGCTCCCCACGCACACCACACGCACCCATGCGCGCACACACACACGCGCAAGAAACCACAGTGTCGCAGGGTGCTGTCACAGCTGAAGTTGAAAGTGAAGCCGCGGTCAATATTGCAGGGCGGAGGAGGCCCACCAGCCCGGTAGGGTGATTGATCACAATGAGTACCGTGGATGATGAGTGTTTCACGGGATCGGTGGGAGCGATGTGGATGGTGGCGGTTGGTGGTGGCGCTCGCTGATTGGAGGGGGGAAACCTAAGCGTAATATATTTTTTTGGGTACATCACGTGACGAAAAATATTAGATTGGCAAGATTTATAAATATGTAAAGAAATAATAATGTTGTACCCTTTCTGGCAATTAAACAGGTGTTAAGATGTTCCAACCACTAAATAGATACCTATTGGAAGGCATTAAGTGTGCATTAACCACACACACTTCTGGCAAACATGCAAACATACATGCTCTGATAATGTAGGCGTTCTCTTTGGTTCTTTCGGTAAAGTCACGTAGATATAAAAAATTAAATCTAGTTTCTTTAGTAGTTTTATATCTACCTGACTTTACCGAAAGAACCAAAGAGTATGGAATCATATTCTTAGGTTTTTTCGGTAAAGTCACGTAGGTAAAACATCAAAATTAATGAAAATAAAATAAAACAAAAATCACGACGTTTCGGAGGCAACACAAGTCTCCGTCATCAGGTGGGACCGTCACAGCCGAATTAGCTGCATCAAGTGAGGCAATGATTCAAGAAGTAATCCCTTATAAGCAAGTTGAAGGGGGGAGGAGAAGGGGGGGGGAGCTCATCAGAATGTGGTAGCCAATGAAAAACAATGGACTACGGCTTGGACGAGGTTGCTGCTGTACTCGCCAACACAATGGACAGAGAGGGGGGAGGGGAGGTGTGTATCAGACCTCCCCTCCCCCCTCTCTGTCCATTGTGTTCTCGAGACGGCTTCTGGAATCAGTCCTTTATTTTCCACTTCCATAGTTTACACACACTCCCCGTTGCTGGCAGGCAACGGGAAGCGGGCAGACAGCCAGCGAAGTCGCACCCCGCGCACACGTGGCACCCAGAGCCCCGTACGCGCGTGGCTCCTGCTCTCTTCGTTCCCAGGTCTGCTCCCGACTCCTTCGACTCTCCCCCCTCTTAACCCCTCGGTCACGTGGTACCCCTAAGCCAATCTCCAGTAGTCAGCGTCGAACACTCCAGATCACTAGTCCGTCAACTCCCGGGACCACGCCTCTGATCCGGCTTCCCATTAGCTGAGGCCAAGATCGGCCAAGCCAATCACCTTAGCTAACATGCCGTGATCAGGCCGAGAATATGCTCCCGGGCTTTCCCCTCATTGGCTACAAAGCGGGACCGGCAAGCTGATCGCCACGTGAGTCATACATGGCTCTCATTACAACTGCAAGGATTCATACTCTTAGTTTTTTTCGGTAAAGTCACTTAGGTAAACATAATAATAATAAAATACGGTAATAATTAATTAAAATAATTTAATTAAATCACGACGTGTCTTCAGGTGGGACCGTCACAGCCAAATTACTCTATCAAGTGAAGGTAAATCCAAGAGGCAAGATCTTAAATCATTAATTTTGATGTTCTACCTACGTGACTTTACCGAAAAAAAACCTAAGAATATGATTCCTTGCAGTCACGAAAGCTTCAAATCTAGAATTAATGCCCTCTACGGGGAGGAATTCCACCTATCTGTTAGAGTTTTTAACAGACAACGAGACAAGAAGTCACAGCTTCTCGAGACGCTGGCCTTCCTCAAGAGATGCCGAGATAAGAAGGTAATACCCATCGCTTTCACACTCACATCCGCTGCTGTGTCCTCACCGAACTCCAAACAGATTTTATTTAAAGCCAGCCTATCACTAATCTCGGAGAGAATAAGGTTACTCCGATCTGAACTCGATAATTTAGACAAGACTCTCTTACAAACACATTTAATGTTAACACACAAAATGTCACCTTCTGATTGGAACCACGTTGATAACATGACTTCTGCTTCTGCTGACTCAATGTCAGCCAAATGCAAAGCTAACCTGATTTCTAAATTCAACCTCCTATCTAAGAAGAAACCAGAGCCACACATCGCAAAGCTGGATGTTAACAAGACCGTGATTAATCAGAGTAACATCCCAATTTCTGACACTCTAAAAACGGTACTGGCCAAAGGACTAAATTTCGCCGTCACCCCTAAATATATACCAGTAGAGGATATGATTTCCCAGATTGATGTAGCCCTCAGAGGCATAGGACACATCCATGCGGATGTAGCAAGAGCTGAAATAGCTACTATTCTTAAGAATGCTAAGAAACCCACTAGTAACATCAGCAAAAACGAACGCTCTGAACTCGCGGACCTAAAAAAGAGAGATGATATAGTCATCCTCTCGGCAGACAAGGGCAATGCCACGGTCATCATGGATAAAGATTCATACAACAATAAAATCCTGGACCTTCTTAATGATGGGAGTTACTCCAAAATTAAAAACGATCCCACTAAAAGCCTAACGACGAAAACCAACAGTATCATCACGAGTTCGACTTCCCTAATCGAACCAAGCAAACGTCCCTCTCTAAAACCATCGGCGGCAAGACCTCCCAGACTCTATGGTCTTCCCAAAATCCATAAGGAAGGCACCCCGCTACGACTCATTGTGTCGACGATAAACTCTCCTACGTACAAACTAGCCCGTTTTCTATCAGATACTCTGCTCCCTTTCACAGGCAAGACCTCTTCGGCAGTACTCAACTCAACCCAATTAGTCTCTATTGTTAAGGACATGGTACTATCTCCTGATGACATCCTCGTCAGCTTTGATGTAGTATCTTTGTTTACCAAAGTCCCAGTACCGGACACCCTAACAATAATTGAGGACTTAGTCCAATATGGATTGAATTCTGATGCACCTGCGCTGGTTAGGCATTGCCTCACCAACACCTATTTTACCTGGAATGGCTCCTTCTACAAACAGAATGAGGGTACCCCTATGGGCTCCCCTTTGTCACCAGTCATAGCCAACATGTTCATGGAAAAGTTTGAATCAGACGCCATCCAGACATCCACCCTACGTCCTTCCCTGTGGAAGAGGTATGTGGATGACACTTTCGTCATCTGGCCACATGGCCTCCCAGCATTGAACCACTTCTTGGACCACATCAATTCTAGACACCCATCCATCAGATTCACCATGGAAGTGGAGAAAGACGGTAAACTACCATTCTTGGATATTCTGTTTGAGAGGAGGCCTGACGGATCCTTGGGACATTCTGTCTACAGGAAAGACACCCACACAGATTCCTACTTGAAACCGGATTCCCACCACCACCCATCTCAAAAGAATTCTCTCATCAAAACGCTATACCACAGAGCCCATGGCATTTCTGACAAACACCACCTGACCGGTGAATTAAGACATGTACATCGGGCCCTCAGGATGAACGGATACTCTGACCGTACTATCCGCCAAGCTGTCTCTCCCACCACACAGAAACAGCCACATGAAACTCCGACCAAAACCATCACGTTACTATACATAGCAGGCGTGACCAAAAAGATCTCCAAAATTCTAAACAAACATAAGATCCAAGTCCGATTCAGTACAGTGCATAAAATCTGTGATCTGATTCCATCTATGAAGGATGTCGTTCCTGACTTACAGTATCCTGGAGTCTACAAATTGAGTTGCATTTGTGGTGATTGCTACATTGGAGAAACGAAACGTCATGTTTCTGATCGTGTCCGCGAGCACAAGTCAGATCTGAAACACGGCAGAACTGATTCTTCTGCCGTTGCCGATCATTGCTACAACTCGGTGGGCTCTCATGAAATTGTCTTTTCCGAGACTAAGGTTCTCTGCAAACCTCCCGGCTACCATCAAAGGTTTGTACACGAAGCCATACAAATATACAAACACAGACATAATTTCAACCGTGATGATGGGTACAAACTTAGTAATCATTGGAAAGATGTTATCAACCACGCAAAAAAGACTTAATTACAAAATTTTTTGGACCATCTTGTCTGACAGGCACTATTTTACCTTACTTTGCTCTCTTCATTGGTCAGCCAGCATTGGTATAAACATGGGCATTTTCGTTCTTTTGTCTATCATGTGTATTCAGACCTCCCCTCCCCCTCTTTGTCCATTGTGTTGGCGTGTGCAGTAGTTTGTCGCTTGCGCACAATCGCTTCCACGCCGTCGCCCTCCCATCCCCCTCTCTGTCCAATGCGTTGGCGTGTGCGGCAGCGGCCGCTTTCGCGCCGAAGATCACATCGTCTAGCACAGGGGTCGGCAACCTGCGGCTCCGGAGCCGCATGCGGCTCTTTTGAACCTTGACCGCGGCTCCGGGGCGGATGCTAGCGAGGGGAGGAGGCGCACTGTGACACCTGCTCTGGCGTTGCCGCTGCTGACAGGTCGCCGCTCCGCTCCACACTGCCCGCCCGGTGACAGGCAATAACGTTGCCGTTGCTTTGTCACATGTTTGGAAGAAGTAAAAACCTTCCTGGGCAGCAAAGAGCTCACCTTTGCTGAGCTGGAACAGCCAGAGTGGCTGGAAAAATTACATTTTATGGTAGACATGACAGCACATCTAAACACGCTAAATACAACCCTTCAGGGGAAAGGAGGCACAGCCCTGCACATGCTGGAGGAGGTTTTGGCATTCGAGCGCAAGTTGACAGTGTTTGTCAAAGATTTACAGAGAGGTACACTGTCTCACTTTCCCTCTTTGAGAGAGTTCAAACAAAGTCATGATACGATAAATTTGGAATATTTCAAGTCTGCAATCACCACAATGCAAAGTTCGTTTGGGAAACGATTCTGTGAGTTCAGAGAGGAAAAAACGACATTATCCTTCCCTGTCACTCCCCTGGCGATCGATCCATCCCTATTGAATATGACTGCATTTGCAGGTGTAAGTCAACCTGATCTTGAGATGGAACTGGCCGATATAGCCGACAAAGATATATGGGTGTCCAAGTTCAAATGCTTGACCGCTACTCTTGAGGATGTTGCCCGTCAGAAGGCCATTCTGGCTCAGAATCATAAATGGAGTGATATTGAAAACCTTCCCAAACAGGACAAACTTGTATTCGAAACATGGAATGCCATCCCCAACACTTATATAAACATGAAAAAGTATGCATTTGGAGTCCTGTCGATCTTCGGCTCCACATATGTATGTGAGCAGGTCTTCTCCAACATGAACTATATTAAAAACAAACATCGATCACGCCTCACAGATGACAGCTTGCAAGCCTGTGTGAAAATGAAGGTGACGTCTTACAGCCCTGATGTGCAGACACTGTGCACTGAGGTTCAGGAGCAAAAATCCCATTAACCAGGTAATTTAGCTATTAATTTGCAAAAATATATTTTACATTGTTAAGTGAAAAAGTCCTTTTTTTATTCAGATTGACAGCTGACTGCACGATCCTGTATATAGCAATAAGGTAAGAAACAATATATGCAGTGTTATATTTGTTTTAAATGTTGCAATGGTTTTGCGGCTCCCAGTTTATTTTTTCCTTCGGAAACGGGTCCAAGTGGCTCTTTATGTCTTAAAGGTTGCAGACCCCTGGTCTAGCACATCCTTTTGGCCCCGCCCCCCTCCCCCTCCCGATGCGTTGTGCCTGGCGCCCCTCTCCTTCCCCCCCCCCAACTTGCTTTTAAGGGATTGCATCTTGAATCATTGCCTCACTTGATGCAGCTAATCTGGCTGTGACGGTCCCACCTGATGACGGAGACTTGTGTTGCCTCCGAAACGTCGTGATTTTTGTTTTATTTTATTTTCATTAATTTTGATGTTTTACCTACGTGACTTTACCGAAAAAACCTAAGAATATGATTCCATACTCTTTGGTTCTTTCGGTAAAGTCAGGTAGATATAAAACTACTAAAGAAACTAGATTTTATTTTTTATATCTACGTGATTTTTTGTTTTTTGTTTTGTTTTATTTTCATTAATTTTGATGTTCTACCTACGTGACTTTACCGAAAAAAACCTAAGAATAGGGGGGAGGAGCTTATCTAAATGTGGCAATCAGGGACTGGGAGGGTGGGGGGGGGGCGTGGCTAGAAGAGGAAGGAACCTGTTAAGCACCTCCACGAAAAATGTACGGCCGGTGTTGGCTTCCAAAACCAAAACATAGCCTATGTGACTTTACCGAAAAAACCTAAGAGAATGTATGCGTTGTCTTTGAAACGGATTGGCCTACACCAGAGATGGCCCTTGTATGGCCTTGTCTCGCCAGCGTTAGACCAGAACACAATTCTAAAAGGAGAAGAACAAATTGCATCATAGTTGTTTGTGAAGTAATCACCAGAGAACCTGAGCTTTTGTTATCACCTGATGATGTTGGGTGTAATCTCCGGCTAAACGTTGTTTTGTATGAGAATCGTCAAACGTTTTGCTCGCTTTTCAATATTGCTCCGGGTGTTATTGACAACAAACACGAGTCAATTGGCACATTATTGCCCATGCCGTGACAACATGATTTGATTGGCTGTCTCGGGTGGTGGAGAGTTAGCGTGTAAACAAACTAAAAATACCGAGACGATCTAACCCACAAATATATAATCATGAATCATAGAAAGCATTTTAACAAACTACGAAAAATTATTTCGTACTTCCTGTAATTGAACTTCAAAGTGCCAATTAAGTGTTCAAAATAGAAAACAATGCCTTGGAAATGTGAAATCTTTACTCGAGAAAAAAAACACGCAAGTTAAGTAACTGCATTTCCTTTACAATTAAACGAAAGTGCATATTTCTAAATTCTCCCATTGTAACTTAATGTCCGTGACTGCAATCCGAGAAATAATTGTGTAAATTTGCATTGGGAAATTTATTTAAGGGGGAATTTACCATGCACACAGTCCAGTCAGTGCCATCAATCTGAAAAAAATGACTATTCCGTATTAAATGGTGTTTAGGGTTTGTAAATCAATTGCTAAATTACTTCTTCCGACGGACAAAATAATATTCAGATATGACCTCACTTTCAGGTTCAAAACACCTAAACAATTCCAGTGAGCATACACCCCGGGCAGTAAATCAACGAGAGATTCAAACACCGTTCACCTATTATAACCCAGAACAATCGTTTGTTCACTTTCACTGGAAACCTTATTGACCCGACAGCAAGCATGATTTCACAATTTATATCGACACCTGTTGATTTTAATCAAATGGAAGAAATTGGTTGAGATTTTTAGAATGTACACTTTTCATTTTATACGGCTGTCATTTTATTTACGGACTTAACATGTAGGTTTTTGATGCCAATATTACGATCCATAATAATTTTCAGTGTTAGGTCAAGCAAAAATATGACCAAGTCTGCAGCGCTAAGAAACCTCCACCACCCGACACAGTCAAATACATTAACTTGGCACATGTACACGTGGATACATCGCCAATTGTTAATATTGCTTCAGTTCACTCACTGTTAAGTTGAAGAACAATCCCACAAAAGTAAAAGGCAAAGCCTCACAACCTACTTTACAACTATATGCTAAATATCCTTGTTAGGATTGTTCTTTAACTTTTGTGATTGAGCTGCATTACAATAATTAGCACGTTAAATGCTTTTATACGTGACACATTTTTTATTTGGCTGTGGTCTTTACAACACAGATTTGATCAGATCATTATGTGGCTTAGTCCAAAAATCTCTGACATTTTTTATTGAGTCTCTGACATTTCATTATGGCGCAATTTCTTTTTTACCATGGCAGCACACCCAATGTGTGAACGAATATATATATTTACAACATTACAAATCTATGGGATTCATTTAAAAATCTTCAAGCTCATGGCAAGGTGAGTAATCAGAAGTGTACATGTATGGCCGTCTATTATACATCGATTCACGTCACTCTCCACGTGCTGGGCTCCTGAGTAAAATGTTGGACATAATGCCAAATAACACGCGGGGCAACCCGAAAACACATGACAGAACTACACAGGATTTCTCATAACCGTACTTGGCAGGGCCCTGTTTAAAATAGTCATGAGACTCAATGAGGCTTTCCTGGGTAAGCAAGCAGAATAATAACAATAATAATAGCAAGCAATGAGAGTCAGGGTCATTGCATTTAGATAAAACCCCTCACAACCCACAGTACCGGTATTCTAAACTGGCAGTATTCAATGAATTCAACACCTGCGTTTTTTGTTGAGATTTTTGTGGGCAGCAAGCCACACATTACATCAATACTGGAAAGTCATCGTCCGCCACCTTATAATATATATACAGAGTATGTTTTGGCACGCAATGAAAGTACCGAGAATGGGGTCACTCTGTTGAGAAAAGGAATAATATATGTGATGATAAACAAAACAAAAACTGTGGACGAGAGGCAACACCAAAACTGCACAATCAAATCAAACATTCGTGCATCTAAGATTCATGAGAATTCAGATTGGTTTTCAAAGAATGTATTTGCGACGAGTTTAAGGGGGGCCTATTTTGAGTGACCTGTTATTTTTTTCAATCGTTATCAGGTTGGAAGATGAGATTAGGAAACATTGAACAGGAATGATTTCTGCGCAAGGTCCATCCTTGAGCCCGGAGATTATTATCATGAGCTCTAAATCACATTTAAGAACTCACGATGCAAGCATACGTCGACTGGAAAATAGAACAATATTCATCCAATTATTGTCAACACCTTATCGGTCTCTTTTTGTATGTTAATGGAAACTCTATTAGTGCATTTTCAGTAAGGCATGGTAAACGCTATTTGGATAATATTTTATATATATATGTTGTGATTTCATTTTACATAGACAGGTTGAGTATTTGTTTTTCAAATGTGAAATCATATCTACAATATGTGCTGAAAAATACATCTGTAGAATTATGATTACCGACTGAACTGGAAAAAAATATGCGTCTCATATTTTAGGACATCATTATTTTATTGTGGCAACAGATATAGTGGAGCAGATAAGTGCATTTTTTCTTACAGGAATCGATCAAATAGTGATACAAGCATGACATTTTGCTCGTTATATTCGCAATCTTTTAAGGAAAATAAATAGATGGCAGCCATTTTTCAAGATGGCCACCAAATATTTCTATATTTAGGATTATTTAAGTGTTCATTTTAACATTTAGCATGCAGTAACTGCATTTTCTTTTTAAAGTGTCTAAATTCCCAGGTAGTTTGTAAGCATGATTTTAGAACAATTTGATGAGAATTGGTAAAAAAAAAAACATGAATAAGTGGTAAAATGGTGGCCAACTTCGATTTTTCGATAGCTCAGGTTGTTTTCTTAGTAAGTGACCCTAGCAGATAATACATGCCTAATGTGGTGCGCATTGCTATTTAAACGAATATTCATGCTTTGTGCTCTACTAATATATTTTTACGCGCACCGTCTACATGTGTATGTGTGAAACTAATTTGTGAAATGATAACGGCCCTTTTGTGTTGACGTGACACAGCATTGTTTGAAATAACTATCCCCAGTAAATAACCCTCTGGTGTGATAGCCGTGAGTCCACGGTGAATATCTACATTTCAGAGTCGCGTTGGAAATCACTTTTACATTTTATTTCACTTCACAGCATTCATGTGTTTGAGAAGGGCTTAATATGCAACAGAATTACTATGAATGTAATATTTGCTGAGAAGGGAGCCGTTAAATATTTTATTGGACTTGAATGTACAAGCAATGTGCGCACAGAAACACGCGGATTGACGTAAAGCAAAGTCAGGCTTGCAAAAAAAAAAATTTACAATTTTTATTTTACCAGGTAAGGCCCACTCCGCTATATAGCTATTCTTCAAAAGCAACCTGAGCACAAATGACAGCCCAAGGAAGTTGCTTATCATGTGGAAACGTGTAGCAGCCAAATAATCTAAACTCGAGGACGTGGAGAAAAATCCACGCGACTATGGGGAAAGACATGCAAACTCCAAATATACAACAGGCATCAAGGGTCGGGATCGAACCCACCGCCTCCATGTATACCAGGCGAGGAAGTTAACATCGCGCCACTGTGGCACCTCCATTATTGTTGTTGGTATTGGTGAGTTTATTGGTAAGTTTCAAAACCACTGCTTCATGGGTTTTGTATTTTTCATGAAAACAGTAAGTGTCCTCGGAAGGACGTTTGGATAGACATAAAGACGGAAGATATAGCACTTCATGGTCATACCAATGAGGAGCCTGTTGGCTCATCTATAATAGCATACCATCATCATCAGCAGCAGCAGCACCCATGATCTATCCACCACTGGATGAAGGCCTGACAGTGACAAATAAAATGGAAGGCAATCTGAAAATTCGACAAATTAGTATCGAGAGATGCATGCTGGGAATTACAGCGGGAAACAGAAAATGAAAATCAATCGTAACCAATAAACACACTAGCATTATTCAGCATCCCGAAATCTTCCAATCAACACCTTCCTTTTAAAATACGACGATTCTTGGCTCGGCTGGGCAAGTCTTTGACGGGGGGGGGGGGGGGGGTCCGTGTTTTGAGCGAGTGGAATGTTAAGCACCCCCCACTGGCCGTGTTTTCGACATTGAGAATACAAAGAATCAAGTGCGGTGGGCTGTTGCAATCCACGTGGAAACTCACGTGAGTTAAAACATAAAGCGAATTGTATCCGAGTATTATTGCGCATGACAATATGTCCAGAAGCTAAATGGCAATGTTGAGGTCTGTTAGCCTTGAGAGGGATTTAGGAGAGGGAGTGTGTGCCGTATTATTTCCCCCCCCCCTAAAAATCTTCCTTTACAATTTCAGGGCCCTCCATGTGGGGAAGCTCTGAAGAGCCCCCCCCCCCATCTAGAGTGTATTTTGCCTACTCTTCCACGCCGGCCAAATATCTTGGAAGAGGTGGGAGTATCCACACTTTACCCCACCGCACCCGACCTGCCACTTGACTCACTGCGGTGTACGCATGTACACAGCTGGTTGGCCATGAGAGGTGTGGGGGAGATTTCAGAAACCAGCCCCGTTGTTTCAACCACTGTGCTGGGAGATCGAATCGAACCAGTGACCCTAGCTTGCAGGTCATAGCATGCTGACCATCACACCATGGGAGTATCTCTGTCAATCCATCCCACTCCCTTGTATTTTTTTAATCAAAACAATATAATAGCCAATGAACCATCTGATTCCGTCATCCACCTGGTGTGCCATTGCTTTTGAACTGGCCTGCTGTCCCATAGAATCGAGTTGAGTTCTGACCTCGATTCTCACTAAAGACTTCCCCGTAGGCCATCTCATTCTGAAATGAGCAAAGGCTCATAATGGTCTCCATCAGGTCAACTGACCCCTCAAACAAATACCCATTGGTGAAAATACTGGAGAGAAGGAACAAAGGCAATTTATATAGAGCGATATATACGTCGAGAAATTGATTCCCCACCTCCCATTCTCAATTTCCTAAAGTGTGATTTCCTACTAAATGCGGGGCCTTGCTGTATTGCTGGCTTGGCAGGGCTAAACCTGTGATTTGGAGACACATTTTAGGCCGTAAAGGGTAAATGTGTGATAGCCTGTCTCTGGACGACTATTCTAGCCCAATTGCTGCTCCTGAAATATTCCTCTGCTCCTTCTCCAGCGCTGTCGCTCCAGTCTCTTGTGGACAGCCCGAGGCCTACTACAACGAGAAAAATAGTGATGTTTTTTTCCATCACCCAAATGTATTTATTTTCACCGTTTATGGTGATTGTGATGATGGCAACGGTGAAATGTGAAAAATATGTATGCGCAATGACGTCTGCTTTGTTGGTATCATTGCCGTTGTCATTAAGTTTTCACCGTAAAACGCACGGCTGTCTCGCATCACAACAGGATGACATTACGATAAATGTTATGGATAGGACACGTGATAATGAAATGGTTGGGATTGTGGTCTAGGGTATGGAGACCGAACGGATTTATTTATTTATTTTAACTTATTTTCTCCGTGATTATCGTTTTCTTGTTACGTGTATTTTTATTGTTGATATTTAACTATTCATATTTTGGTTTTTGGATTTGCAAGGTGGTGTGATTCAGTTTTTTAGTATCATCTGTGTAAGGGGCTAACTAATTGATGTACAGCGTTGTGCGATGCAATTGCATGATGACACTATATGAAATTAAATTATTATTGTTAAACCTCTGAAGAGTATAATACATACAATACAAAGCCGGGTTCTTTCTTGGTTGGCTACGTACAGTGCAAAGTAAGTTCAATATACATACACACATAATCTGCACAGCTACAGTAACTGGTCTCTCTTATACACTTTAGGTCACGCTACCAAACTTTTATGTCACCGTGTAACGGTTCGCACACTGGACTTGCAGTCCAGTGGTCGCCGGTTCGATTGCAAATAAGCACGCAGTGTTTGACGGACGTTTGTTTATTTATTCCCTCAGGAGTTTTATTTTATGTTTGTGCAGCCGCGGCGTCATGGTTAGCACACTTGGACTAACAACCCTGACATCATCGCCCATGCCGCAGCTGAAACTGTGGAACGTGTATCTTGATTGCCCCCTCTCCCACCGCCTCTAACCCACCCAACGGTACAAATGAGTGCACACAGTCGATTGACAAGGTTACACGTGATGGGGTAAAGTGTGGGTACTCCCACCTATTGGGGCGCCACGGTGACGAAATGTTTACTACCTCGCCTGGTATACAGGAGGTCGTGGGTTCAATTCGGACCCTGACGCCTGCTGTATATTGGAGTTTGCAGTGTCTCCCTCCCCGTGGTCACCTAGATTTTTGTTCGGGTCCTCCAGTTTTTCCCTCCACATTTAGAATCAACGTGCTTTTAGAGTATTTGGCTACTATGGATATCCACGCGAAAAAGCCACTTCGTTGAGCTATCCTTGTGACCAGGTTGCTGCTAAAAAATAGAGCTATATAGCTCAGTGGACCTTACCTAGTAAAATAAAAATAGATTCACAAGTTGTTTTTATAGCTTCTTCCTAAACATCGGACTAAAATTCAAGAGTAGGCAGCCAAATGGCCTCCAGAGACGCTCTCTTGAGCTCGCCACGCCAGGAGATTGAGCCGTGGCAGCATAACGCGCACAATCCATAATACAATTTGTACACACAATTTGATGCATGCATTATTCTTTGGTTCTTTCGGTAAAGTCACGTATAAAGATAAAATAATAAATTAAATAATAGCATACGACGTTTCGATTGCAACACAAGCAATCATCATCAGGTATAATGAAATAAAATATATTGTCGTTGTAGTGCGTATTTAATGTGGCGCTGCACTCTGATGTTGTAGGAGAAAACACGTATTAACAAGTAAACCCGTAAAAACAAAGTTTTTCACTAAAAATCCTTTATATGCGTGGCGGCTAGAGTCCTCTCGTCCTCTGGCTTGAGATGGCTGCCACCTATGGGTCAGATGATTGTCTGCCACCATTAAGCAATTGGTAATTAAATATTTAATTTGTTTTCCCTAAATAGTGTAAAATTTTGGATTTTTCTTTTCACGAAAATTAATTGTCACGCACAACGAGTCTGTGTGGAAAACGTCAGCTCGATTGGATCACGGGAAGTGGGTTAAAAAACGAGCGAAAGATTTGCACGGTCCTAAGCAAGCAAGCGAACTTAATATAAAGGATTTAAAAATATATTCGCCTGTGGAGGACGCGGGGATCGATCCCGCGACCTTTGGCATGGGAAGCGAGGGCGCTACCAACTGCGCTACTCCGCCACGGCCTGTGGAGGGGTTACGCTCTGGGCTGTTACACTCTGACGTTCAGCCAAAGCCATGAATGCGTTCTATTTGAATATATGTAAAATACATTTTTTTTGCCTAAAAAGTGTAAAATTTTGGGATTTTTTTTTCACGAACAATAATTGTCTGGCACATCGAGTCTGTGTGGAAAATGTCAGCTCGATTGGATCACGGGAAGTGGGTTAAAAAACGACCGAAATATTTGCACGGTCCTAAGCAAGCAAGCAAGCAAGCACGCAAGCAAGCACGCAAGCAAGCAAGCAAGCGAACTTAATATAAAGAATTTAAAAAGGAGTCGTTGTAAAGCTTAAATTTAGTATTCAATTATCTTGAAAATATTCAACGTCTACATAAAACTGCAGATGTTCATAATACAGGGTGTTTCAAAAAGATGGACCCGACTGAAATCGCTGTAGCTCTGAAATTGGGTCCATATTTTTTAAATACCCTGTATTTTATTGAAATTATCTAATAATTATAAATATGAAAAGTAATTATAACTATAAAAAACAACTTGAAACTTCGTATTAGAACTAAGCAAAATGGAGAGTACAATTATAACAATCAAATATTCATTCCACAGAATGAAAAGCCCTGGTAGAAACATAAAAATCAAAATGTTTAATAACAATCATTCAAAAAATGTACTAAATTTATGCTTCTCCATTCTTCCATGGAAAAGCAAAATGCTCCTTCCTGGAATAAATAAAAGGTGACCTTAGTAAATTAAAATAATGAAATAGTTAATAATATAACAATTCTAATTAATTCAGTAGAACGTGTTGTTTATATGTATTTAAAGTTGCGCATTTTGATGCGACGTCACAATTATCAAACCCCCCCTCCCCCCCCTCGTCACACATCGTCAAAAATGTCTGACCCCCCTCCCCCCCCCCTAGGTGCATGATATCATTTATGGACGGCCCCTAAGTGCACACCTGTGAGAATCAATGTCATTACGACTTGGAGGCCTAACATCTCGGAGAAACTCACCCTCCGGAGCTTCTAGACACAGTCTGGTGTGGTAGTTTTGCTCAGCCCAGGGGCACCGATGGATTTCAGATCTGGTGCTCATGTTTGGAAGTGAGCTGCGATATACGCACATGATCAGTATTATTGGAAAACGCATTTATATGCCATCCTGTGTTATGATTTGCGCCAAATGATACACCGGTTAAATTTTTTTTTTGTATCGCGCTCGAAAGTCAACATTTTATCGCCGTGAATAAAATAGTCATATGGCATCAAGGAGATTGCATGTTCTTGGAAATGCCACCAGAAGGAATGCATCTCCACCTCGTGATCAATGACAAATCACAGGAAAACGTGCTTTAAATAATTCAACGTATTAAAATGCATTATTCGAGCATGAAATAATTTTCCTCGGGGATGTGCTGCCAAAGGGTGAAGGTTAGAATACTGACCTTGAAATCCAGAGGTCACCGGTTCGATCTCCAAACGCTAGAGTTGAAACAGCGGGCGGGTTCCTTGAATCTAACCACCCCCGCCCCTCCCTCACACCCCGCCACTGCCCACCCAGCTGTATAAATGCGAACATCATCGACAGGCAATTGGCAGGTTCCATGTGGTGGGCGTAAATTGTGGGTAGGCCCACCAAGGTTGTGGGTACTTGCACCTCTCCCAAGGCTTTTCGGCGGTATGGAAGAGGAGGCCAAATACACTCCAGGTTGGCTCTCCAGAGCTCCATTTCGAGGAGGTCCTTCCATCGACAGTGGCTTGAACCATACCGTGGAGGGGGATGCACTTTCACCTTTGATTACTATTTTCTACCTTTCAAGAAATGTCATCTGTGAGTCAATCCGTAAATCACAGCACTTGGGTGCTATTCATAGTATAATTGATTGGAAAATACACAGGGACCTGTGGTGTTGATCGTGAGTCATACCAATGATCTTTGACATTGGTAAAATCACCAACTGCAACCACATGCCTTCACCTTGGCAATATTAGAATTTATTTATGGGGTGGAGGGGGGGGTGAGAGGTGGGGATACTATTTGCGACGTGAATCAAAATTCAGATAACGTGTACCACGCCTTTCTCTTGAGTAAATGTGTCTGAGTGGAAGGCCTGCATTGTCACACGGAGGTTTGGCGGATGATTTTGCAATACGCTGGGAACACATCAGCTGTGATATTCCACGGACATCTTCTTGTGCCATATACAGTATAATGCAGCGTAATGTTAATACGTCACCGCAGCAATGGGCATTAACAAATGAGATAGAACGCAATCTAAAAAAGAAAGTCCGCAACCAAGCGTGGAGGGGGTCTACGTTCGGATCGCACTGAGAAGAGAGAAGAGGAACACATTTGTCAATGTCGACAAACCATTGGGATTACTTTGGGAGAAGAACACGTAGATGAGAAAACGTGCGCAAGATCGACAAGAACATTGACTGGTGATCAAAGTAAATAGGCTCGGAAAGGACGCGACGCTGGATGGGATGGTGGCCGGTGGACAAGACTGATGATGGCTCAGCAGCCCGAGGACGATCTCGTCATGGAGCATAAACCATCACGCGAACTCCGGTCATCCTCGCAGCAGTGGCTTTTGACTGACCGTAAAACAAAGACGGTCACCGCATCACGCTCTCACACGCGCCTCTGCAGCCGTCTGGAACGCTCTTCCTTCCGATATTCGGAAGCCAGTGGAGCTTTGCACTTTAAATCACCTAGGTTGAAAACTAATTTATTTAGAACTGCTTTTTTTGTGTTCATTTTGTTGTCCTCCACCGGCACCACCGATTAGCACGGTTAGCCACGTATGGTGCGAAAGAAGTCCAACACACACACATACATACATGCCCAAGCCGGAGACGCAGCATTCAAATCGGATCGTCAGCAGCAGCTGCGCTGATTGTCGCATCACGAGACCGCGAGGCACGGCGACAGCTTGGGCGTGCGAGGCCCGTGTCCAGCAGCAGCTAGAACATGGCTTGCAAAGTAACGCTGCATTGCCAACGCAGAGTCCCACGCTGCGGCCACGGTGCGGTGCGGGCGAGCGGTTTTTGTGCTTCGTCCGCCACCCTAAAGAGGGTGGCATTGCAGCAGACGCGTTTGACCGGCACCCCGAAACCCAGGCTGCCATCAGGGAGATCCGTACTCACCCTTCTGCCCCTCGAAAAAAATATATTATAACAGTGTCATTCGATGCAGTATCATCACGCGCGGGCAGTGAGATTAGCGGACGTGAGGGTAATTGCGATGTCGGTGAGCACGCCATGCGAGTACGCAGCGTCTCGCGGCAGCCACGGCAATGTGCTCGTTCCAAGCCCATCTGCATTCCGTGCTCATTTGTGACTCTTTCCCTCCTCCCCTCCCCTCAGGCTGCATGACATTGCCGGGGTCGGCTCGGGATAACGGCACTCCGGCAGGAGCATAGGTGAGGCTCGTAGGTGGAACACTCTGTCCTTGATTTTGACGAGGGAGGATGCTCTCGACGACACTTGCCGTGTGTCGCTGCACGCAAATAACAGGGAAGAGGCTTTTTTTTTCTTTTCCCGCCCCCCGCCGGACGTTTATATTCAGAGGGCGAAACGATTAAATGAATGTCGTCATTTGTGCCTTCGCTCGTCTGCATCATCATGATCATCAACATCGTCATCATCGTTATGATGTTTATCTTTGTTGTATGTTGTCATCAGCGGCATCGTTATCGTCCTCGTCGCAATCATTACCAGCAGCAGCTGCGGTGGCGGCAAACGGAAGACAATATTCCGTACGTTCAATTGGGGAGGTTTCTGCGGGATTTCATGTTCATACCGAGCGACGTCTGACGTTTCGCTGCATATGCCGGGAGCTTCTTCAGTACGACCCGAGAAATACGAGGGCAGCTATACAGCGCAAGCCATGCAATCATACGGCAGTAGAATCTTAAATTGTTTCTGGAACCAATGTCCTCGGATTGGGGGAAGGGCAGAAAAAAACATATCGCAGGAACACACACACACCCGTCAATTTTACCCAAGAGCCCCCTGTCTTTTCTGCGGCAGACATTATGTGTTTATAAGAGGAGACACTGACTGAATGAAGCCCTGCAGAATCCCTTTATATAGCTGCTTCTCTGTGCGCGGATGTGTGTCCGCTGTCAGTGGAGGGTTTCAAAATAACGGAACAGGGTTTTTATTCTACAACCGATGCCAGTAGCCCAAATGACAAAGGCAAACAAAAAAATGGTAATAATAATAGCAAATAATAAAACACAAAAATCACTGTCCAGAACATTAAATTTGCACTCCGGCTCGCTCATTTTTGTTGTTCTCTCCGTGCACTTTGTTCTGAAAGTGAATAAATAAATAAATAAGCACTTTGCCAAGCAGGTCTCGCCTGAGCCTCTGGCAAGGATTTGACAGAAGGGAGTTTGCACGAAGTCTAATTTTGCAAACTCATCACATCGGCCTCCCCCCACTCCACCTTCAGCCGGCATGCCCCCTTCATTTCACCCCAGCAGTCAAAATGAAATCCATCACGGCACACATTATCCCCAGCAACCCACAACTTTTGTTGCGTGTTGATTCGTTGGAACATATATTTTTTTATAAGGGCGCCACGGTGGTGAGATGTTAACTGCCTCGGATGGTATACAGGAGGTCGTGGGTTTCGTTCCCGACCCTGATGCCTGTTGTATATTTGGAGTTTGCATGTCACTCTCTCTCTCTCTCTCCCCGTGGTCGCGTGGATTTTTCTCTGGGTCCTCAGGGTTTTCCCTCCACATTTAGAATCAACATCACGCGTTTATATTATCTGGCTGCTATAAATTGTCACACTACAAGCTACTTCACTGAGCTATCATTTGTGGCCAGATCGCTTTGGAAAAAGAGCTATATAGCTCAGTGAGCCTTGTCTGGTGAAATAAAATTAGATTATTTTTGTTTTAGTAAAATAAAAAACAAAATAGTTTCGTTTTAGTTCATGTAAACAAACTACGGGGGAATCACCGCGGAACTGAAAACAGAGGCAGCTGCAGCCGAAGGTGAGTTCGTGAAAAATACGAGCAGAGCGAAAGTTGCGCACAATAAGTTTTCTGAACAATAAGCAAACAATGTTGTCGGAGGGACACAACATCAAAGCAAAGTGGAAGATATCTATCCAGGCGTGATGATTTGAAGCGGAATGGGATAAAAATAACGAAATAAAGAAAGCTGGTTTAGAGTGCTTTTGTGAATTTCATTATGCAATGAAAGTAATGGAATAAAAATCGTGAAGAAAATTATGTTAAAGAGAGGGAGATGTAAATTAATTCATTTTGTTTTGTAGACGATGGCAGGTGCATTGGAATATGCCCGATATGAAATCCGGCACAGAGATGGAGCGATGAAATCAGCTTGTGCGCAGAAACGATGTTGATTGTTGTATCGCAGGATCATAAGCTGGCTGTGGCTTGGGGAGGTCTTCATATAGCAGTGGATTGAACACTGCTGATGGTGAATGAAAAGAAACATACCTCAATGTAGGGGAAGAGGAAAGTTTTTTGTTAACGATACATACTGCCTGCTATGAAGTAGTGTGGATCAAAAACATGAATACTGATAATGAGGAAATGCAGAGACACCGACGAACACACTCAGATGCATGATATACGCACGTCGGGAGTTTACAGTGAGGGACAGAAACAGGCACACGTGTATCTGAGAATGAACACGAATTATAGAGAGACGTGAAAATGACCGTGGGTTTGGCCAGGACACAAGCATAGAAGGGATGATGGCAAATGGACACGTTTGTAAACAGAATCACAGTGCCCCTCGATACATCAATAAAATCTAATTTTATCAAATAAAATTAGTTTTCTCTGCTACCTACCCCTCGCCCCTACAAATGATTGTTATTAGAGCCCGACAACGTTCAATCATTTTTCAGAGAAATTAAATTACATCCTTTGACAGTGGGACAATAAATGCAGGTGTTTTTATGCACACTTGTCGATTTGTCAGTGTAGTTACGGCTCTCTTTGTGCATGTAATGGCCAAAGCAAGGCAGACATTTCGAGAACTGTGAACGTAATTTCAAGGTGGTAAAAGTGCAGCCTTGCAAGGTCTTGCACACACCACTGCTGGTAGAATGTTCTCCACTAAAGGCAGCTCTTGAGGCTCATCGAGTTAATGTTTTTTATCTACCCCCCCTACCCCCCATCACGCTTTCTGCCATCTCACGCAGTGTTCTGATTGGCTTGTGGTCTACCTGTTTGTACTGCACACTCGTGATTACCTGGGCGACTCTTTCTGGGTGGTCAGAAGTGTGTATGTAGCGGGAGGTGGGATTATTTAATCAAGGCCGTAGCCATGGAGTCAACATTTGGGGGGACCAAATCTTCCAGGGGGTCTGGGGTCTCCCCCCCCCACCCCCAGGGAAAAAAAAAATCTAAATTTGAAAAGGAATTTCCTACCATTTCTCGCCTAAAATATTTTTAAAATTCACGAACACACAGGATGGGCTTTTTATTTATGTTTTACAATAATGTCGAATAGTGTATTGTATTACATTGCTCTGTTTGTTATTTTTAACCTTTTTTGTTTCATTGTATGTAATGGCAGAGATTGGGGATTCATAAAGTACAACCATAACCACAATTATATAGACGTACATCTATTTTATAGCAATATATTGGGGGGGGGGGCATTTTGAGCATATTTTAATATTTGGGGGGGGAGGGTGTGTGTGTCTCCCAATACATATATATTATAATTACGTCCTTGGATTGAATAAACTTTCCCCATTGTGTCAACTGCCGCGCCGGGAAATATTTTTTTAACGGCGACCTCTGGATTGCAAGTCCAGTGCTCTCGCTGACCACTACACCACGGCATAGTAAACGTGCGCGTCTAGACTCTAGAGTATTTGACTGCTATAAATTTCCACGTGATAAGCCACTTCGTCGAGCTCTCATTTGTGTCCAGGTGGCTTCTGAAAAAGAGCTGTGTAGCTGAGTGGACCTTACCCGGTAAAATAGAAAGTTTGGTTTGTTTAATTATTCAGATGTAGCCTTTATTGTGATCGCATTGTGACTGCCGTCAGAGAAATTGCTCAACCCAGCCTCTACCAGCCACTCTGAAGGAAAACAAATACACGATGCTATTTATTAAATGGTTCATAATAAATTCTGAAATGTATTTCAGCATCCTGGCCAGTATTATGATGAAAATAGGAATGCATCTATACCGGGCAATTGATCATTCGCCTGCTACTTTTCCTAAAGAGCTGCAATGCGTTTGCAATAAACAGCAGAGCCCCCCATTGCAAACTGCTTGCACGGACGGCGATGATGCATCGTGAAACCAAACAGCAGCAGACACTTGCATTCTTTGATAAAATATGGATTTCTGTACAATTAAACCTGTTCATAAACACCCGGCATTAATCTTTGCCGCCGCGTCAGCAGTGTCTTCCGTTAACATATGGGACCCTTTCACCCGCGTTGCCTCGGTATTTATTTTCTTTATTTTACATGCATGGGTTGTGCAGCTATGCCGCTTTTGCATTTGTAAAGGCATGAATAAATTAACACCGACTGTTTGGTTGTTCACCTGTTTTGTAATGTACTCAGTCATGCAGCGGTCTATCTGTATGCGTGTGTTTGTTTACTCATGTGTCTGTCTCAAAGACCAATGTTTTTATTCATCACATCTCACATCATAAAATTATTTTGTGCATCCGTGGAGGGCGTATATGTGTTCTCATCTGTTTATGTTTTTATTGCTCTTTTTATTTACCAGTTGTTTTTATGCAAACTAAATTATTACGCAATATTTTGAAAGAGCCGAATAATGACAGTGTACTTTTAGTTTTCCCCATTATGAATTCGTCGGATCATTGGGCAATATATTGAATTCCTTTAAGATATTTACAAAAATGCAAAGGCTTTTAAATTCGCCGTGTTTAATTCTGTTTGAATGTTTTGAATCCCTGTGCCAGAGCCTTGCGGTTAATGTGGAAACTTTAAGTGATGTAGTTTTTTTTAGTAAGGTTCTGAGCTCACTTTTTTCTTGCATAGCATCTGTCCCAGCTGTTCGAGTGTCCTTGTGAGGTGCATTTTGAAATTTAATATTCACCAATAAGGGCACTGTGCCTGCACACAACCAGATGTTCAGGCCATACATTCCCCCCACCTTGTTAATTAAATATCACCTGAAACAATTAATAATGTAAGCTGTTTTCCTCTATAGTAGTATTTTTGGGGGGTATATAACTGTGACTGGCTTTATTTATCAGTGGGCAGCTTTAATTCATGCATTTAAACGTAAAATGATCACGTCAATGTTAAACTTGAAAGTGTTGTTTTTATTATGCAAAGGCGAGTTTAAATTGACGATAAAAAGTGTCCCTGATCCATAGAAAACAAAAAAAAACGTTTCCTTCCTGACAAATAGAATTGTTTGACTGGTGTCTGGATAACACAAGGGTTGAATGTCAGATGCATAATCGATACATTGGGACAGGGCCTCACAAAGCCACGTTAGGACTGACTTGCATGAAAGACACACAAATGATAAGAAGCAATGTCTACAGAAATGGTGAAAGTAATTTTCAGCAAATGTCAGTCACAAATGCGTTCGGTATGAATGCCCAATTGCTTTTAGTCTTTGCTTGAAAATAGAATAATACCTTTGAATTAACTTATAGCGAACTTAACTTTCAGGGAGACATTTAAGAATCTACCCCCCACCCAAACAGAAACCTACCCCCCTCCTACCCTCTTCCTACCCCCCTCCTAAACCCTTCCTACCCAATGGCACCCCTTGGATGATTTACGAGGTTTTTTTCTATTCAGGAGTATCATTTTACTCAAGAATCTTATTTTGTGGTGAATGTTACTGCCACTATTGGGCAAATTGGTCAAGTGAACCCATTGCACACAACATATCCAACGCTACAAACGTTCATTCTCACTCAACCCTCTGCGTTGGCCATTACTCACGCACTGCGATGTTTATTTTCAAATAATCTAGGTTGAAAACAAATTTCTTTCGAACGACTTTTTTGTGAGTTTAGTTTGTTGTCCCCCCACCCCGCACCTGCGATTATTACGGTTGGCTACGCAAGGTGCGAAAGAAGTTCAACACATAAACCGTACACAAATAGACTAGGCGTCCGAATTGGTGTTGCGGCTCTTATATGGAACTGCCTCCCTGCACACATTGTCGGCGAAATCACCGATTCTGGTCTTCAGATCTTTAAATGCCGAGCAGTACATGTGTAATGTGAGGATATATCCGGCTCACTGACGTATCACAACTCGTCATGATGATTGGCTCTGCTGGTCCTGGTCCATAGCCAATGGGGGGAAGCCTAGGGGCGTGGCCCTGACGTAATGGAAAGGTGACAGCTGTAAGTAGAGGATTGGTTCTGCTGGCTTTGGCCACAGCCAATGGGGAGATGAGTCAGGGGCGTGGTCCCGGGAGCCTACAAGGGAGTCTGGAAGATTCCATAGAGGCTAACCAGGATTGGTGGAAACGTACCACGTAGGAGTGGAGACGAACAACACGTGATCAGAACTGGAACGAACGGAGGAGGAGGCCACGCGGGAGCGAGGCTCCAAGTTGCCACGTGGCTACGCGTCTCTCTCTCTATCCCGAATTCCAGAAGTCGCCTCAACGACCTTTATTACACATGTGACATCTCCTAACTTCACTCACACGTCTTGTAGGGACTGAGTCCTTGAGCTACGGTGAACCCAGTGCTCATGCCGATTAGATATACTCACGTCTGATATGGCTGTTGTTCACAGTTGCACCCAATACAAATACAAATGAGTGAGTGCAAGAGCTCCAACAATGCTTCTACATGCCACTGCCCAAGGAACGGCCTCGGCTTAAGGGGAACCCAAGGGAGCCTCATCTCTAGGGTATTTTCAGGCCATGCTATTCCACACTGGCTTGGGCAACTTGGAAGAAGTGGGACGACCCACACTTTAGCCCCACCACACGCGACTGGCTGATCAACTAATCGTGGCCCGTGTCCATGTATAAGGCTTAGGTTGACAAAGGTGGTGGAGGAGTGTTAATAAGCTTTCTCTATTTTTTCAGCAGCAGTACCGGGGAAGGAGGACAAACTGGTGGTCTCAGGATTGTAAGTCCAATCCGATAACCATTGCAAACAGTGGACCCAAGGAATTCAGTAAACGAACGTACATGAAACATGTACGTTCAATTACAGGGCAGTTTGATAGTGATGGGGGGGGGGGAGGGTTTCCCATGGTACATTATGGCCAGGACAGCTGAATCACTTGCCAATTAACGGACTCTGTGGGAACGATGGATTTGAACACCATCTGATGAGCACCAGACCAAGCCACGTGGTCTTCTGCCCCCAATTGTTGGCAATCACTTTGCGGTGCAAACAAATTGTGGCAGGGCTGCAGTGCGACAGGGCGAAGCTTTTTTAAATTAAATAAAACATTGTAAAGGCATTAACAAAGTCCGACCAAGTCCTTGCTGAAGGTTTGGTTGATGAAATGCGACCATTTCCTGGCAGGTTTGTTTTCCTGCACAGAGAGCAGATTGGTCATAGCCATCTGTTTTTTTTCTAAATCAACATCTCCATATGGATCAGTTATTATATGGATCTTGTGTAGTGGCCTGGAAAACGGTGCAACAGCAAATCATAACGTTTACGGTGTGACAAGCCCTCTGCAGAGGTTTACCGAAACTCATTTACGCAATTCTGATAAAAGTGCAAACGGTAAATTTTGAGTTGTAAACGTGCAACCGTTTGTGACCGTGTGTTACTACAATTTCACAATCTCATGTCTTGTCCAGGCTCCTCGCAATGCATACTACAGATGTTTTTCTTAAGAATTGTATTGGCCATTTATGTATATTTAGATGCTGGCCTCACATTAATCGATAAAGCGTCCTTACATTAATTGGCAGCACTCAAGGCGCAGCCATTGTGGGTGTTGCAAGTGTCTAGACATCACCAACGTGTTTAGATATCAGAATATATTTTTTTCTGGAGGAATCCGTTGAGCTATAAAGCTCTTATTCACATATGTCCAGTCGGGGCGGACAAGAGCATTACAACAACTCACAGTAGAAAAACATGATAGTAGAGCAAAGTACAAGAAAGGTAAACAAATCATCCAAACACATACAGATACCATACTAAACCATCTCCATCCTACCAGGCAAAGCCCACTGAGGTGTTAATTTATTTTCAGAAGCGACCTGACCACAAATGATATGGCTAAGACACCTACAAAAGGTTGGGCAACAAAAAAGTTCTGGTATTTTTTTAGTCCACATTTTTGTCCCTACAACAAAGTGACAGAACCTTTACGCAGTCATGCACGCTGAAAGTAGGTTCAGTGTTGAATCGTTAGCCTGTCGTTGCGTAAGCTTTAGCATAATTACAGATTTGAAGTTTTCGTGACTGCAAGGATCCATACTCTTTGGTTCTTTCGGTAAAGTCACGTAGATGAAAAACAAAAATAATACAATTAAATTAACTAATTTAAATCACGACGTTTCGGAGGCAACACAAGCTTTCGTCGTCAGGTGGAACAGCCACAGCAAAATTACTGTAATTTTGCTTTAGCATAATGATAGCAATCCAGAGGTCGTCTGGTCGATTCGATCTCCTGGTTCCATTCTCTCCACCCTGTGCGGTTGGTTGTATTCCCCATGAAGTGAGAGGTAAAGGTGCGGCCCCGCAATTCCTCGCACACACCACTACTGGTGGAGGGGCCTCAACAAGATGGAGCTCTAGGGAGCACCTCTGTAAGGGTAATCGACCAACTTTTTCTAAGAGGTGGGAATACCCATTTAATAACCCTAACATAGTTGTGGTTGATAAAATGAAATGTCGTTTATCAGTAATTTCCACCGGGATTTTATATTTGGCGTCTTGAAGTATTTTATTCTGAATTCAGTACGACAATAATTAACTCGATTATCATAGTGACCTTTGAAGAGCACTGCTATTTTAAGGAGTCTCATATGTGAAGATAATTTACACTCTGCTGCCACTGCTAGATGATCTCACGGACAAAATATGAATGCCCTTATCGGCCTGCATGCATTATTTAAAATAATAACCACAATCGAATGTCACATTCTCTGGCAGCTGTGTTACCTGTGGCTTCAAATAGCAAGGCATATATGATAGGGAAATGTAATATCTAATGTGATGCACCTAAACGTCACATCTAATCCTATTAAACTGACGTATTTTGCTGTATTTCAAAGTCACGCATTAGGTTTAAGTTGATCATACTGGCAATGCTACAGAGCAGTTGGCAAGAATGCATTGTAGTGTTAGAGCATGTCTGATACATTTATACACATTGATATAATGAGTTGTATATGTTTAGCAAGCAGAAGCAACAGAGGTTGAATGGGCAATGTAATGCATTATGGACAAATTTGAACGTGAACAACTCTGTAATGATGTAACACCAATATATTCCATTTGTAACACTTTACAACATTGTCATTGTGCGTCAATCTACCAATTACTAGTTTTTGTAGATTCAGTAGTTGTTCTTTTTATAACCTAGATGATTTGAAAAGAAAAAGAACATTGTGTAGGCATCTCGTTGTTGGGGATTGTTTTTTTGTGTTCTGGTAGAGTCGAGGTCACTGAAACTTTCAACAAACGTGGATCGTGTTTCATTCAAGTCGTTTTTATTTTTCACGATGAGAACACGTACGAGACGGTGCACTGCCACAGGTTTAACGCTTTGGGGCCTTTGTGCAGGTGGGGCAGGAAGCGGGGAGGGGGTCTCAAGAGCGGCGCGCGGGGGGGCCGGTCGCCATGGCAACGTAGTCTAGCACGGGCTATGCAGTTCATTCCGCTAAGGCCTCGTTTAACGCGGTAGATGCGTTCCTGAAAAGTGCCGTGTCTAGCGAAACAAAACAGCGTCAAGCGAAGACACAGCCTCTCATAAATAACATTGGTCTACAATGTTTTTAGACGTTGTCTGCTTCAGAGATTAAATGTACTGTTTGTTATGGATATGCTGGATCCAAATATGACAATAAAAACAACTGATTGGCTACTGTTCCCAAGATATTTAAGTTTTTACATTGTATGTCTATGTGTGTTGTGTAGATAGTAGAATTTTACTGATAAATTGTAAACCTCGGTCTTTTCATGTGTTTATGGTTGCTTTACATGATAACATGTCACCTGTCATGTTTATGTAACACTTGAAAAATCAGCAAAAGAGTTATATAAATAAAATGTATTATCAAACAAAAGGCAAAAAAAAACAATTATGTATATATATATAAGTACATCGCTTAGTCCTTATTCAGTGTCTACTCGGAACATCTTGGCATGTTTCTTTTGTTCATTAAATGGAGCATCTCTTGTCACTGTCCAGTAATAGTCTCCAAGCATTGATGGGCACCATTTGCCCTGATAGCGTTTATCCATTGTTGCAATGTCCTGTTGATATCGCTCGCCATGCTCGTCGCTCACTGCTCCGCAGTTTGGTGGGAAAAAATCTAGATGAGAGTGCTAAAAAAATATTTTTCGTGACATGTTGCAACCAAGGCTTGATGAGGTTTTCCACCACTTCCATGTAGTTGTATGCCTTGTTGTTTCAGAGAAAATGTGTTGACACTAACTGGAAAGCTTTCCATGCCGCCTTTTCCTTGCCATGAAATGCACTGTCAAATGCATAATCTCGAAGAAGTTCACGAATCTGAGGACCAATAAAGACACCTTCTTTTATCTTAGCTTCACTCAACCTTGGAAATTTTCCACGGAGTTACTTGAAAGCTGCTTGTGTTTTGTCCATGGCTTTGACAAAGTTCTTCATCAGACCCAGCGTGATGTGTAAGGGTTTTAACAACATCTTCCTTGATTCAGCAAGTGGTAGATGCTGAACACTTTTTCTTCCCAGGCTCCAATGACTGTCGGAGTGGCCGATCTATATTGATGTAGTTTGAATCTCTCGCACGACTTTCCCATTCGCAGATATAACAGCAGTACTTTGTGTATCCAGTCTACAGACCAAGCACAAGAGCAATAATTTTCAAATCGCCACGAAGCTGCCACTGATGTTGGTCATAGTATATGCACCTCAAAAGTTGTTTCATGTTGGCATAGGTGTCCTTCATATGTACTGCATGGCCAACTGGAATTAATGGAAAAAACATTTCCATTATGCAGCAAAACACCTTCTATGAAGAAGAATGGGACAAGATCTTTTTGATAGTCACTGAACATGGAAAACCTAACATCACCTGCCAGGAGATTCCACTGCTGCCGTCTGGAGCCCAACAGCTATGCCTTACTCTTGGATAGTTCCAAATCCCTGAAAATGTATTTCAGTTTACCTTGTGTTATGAGTTGTAGTTCAGATGAGAATGGGTGAAAATATGGGTCATGTGACCTTGATGGTTCAGGACAGAAGTTCATCCTCTTCCTGTTCCTTTTCTGACTCAAGTGAGAATGATTCTGGTGCATCAGGAACCGGCAGTCCTTCTCCGTAGGGCCCTGGGCGTATAGCTGATGGATTTTTTTGGAGAACGCACAGTCCACTTTTTCGTCTTTGACACACCTTTGCCAACTGGAGGCGCCATGCAGAAGTAACAATTGCTGATACGATCTGTTGGCTCTCTCCAAATTATTGGCACTGCAAAAGGCATATATTTCCTTTTCCTGTTCAACCACTGGCAAATATTTGTTGCACAAGTGTTGCAGCATATTTGTGGGGCCCACATCTTGTCCTGAGCTCCACATTTGCAGCCAAAATAAAGGTGAAAGACTTTCTTCACCATAGTGGTTATACTGTGCTTTTGTGATTTGAAAGTTACTTCACCAAAAAGATAGCAGAAGTTATTTGCTTTATTCACACAAGTACGAGGCATCTTTGCTCACTTTGGCTAAACAGAAATGTGTCCCTTTGCAAAATAAAATTGACAATTAAGAGAGCACGACACTGTATGATTTCTAGAGCTGATAAAGAGCAATGTGTTCAGCAGAGAGATGTAAGCCTAGTTATGATTGCATCACCCATGACTTATAGGAATAACATGATGCAATTCATATCATGCATGATACAATACCAGTTTCAGAATTCATCATTCATTGTTTTGCTCAAAAAGCAAATACTGTCCAAACCCAGTCATATATTTATTAATATACCCAGTTAAATATGTATTTTAGTCATTTCTGGTTTAAATTGAGATCTCTTCCCTTTATAACTCACTTCTCCTCCGCCATTCCCAAGTCAAGGGTCACATATACTGACCCAGTAGCATATTTTGAAATCTAGAGCCAATCAACAAATTTAAGCATCATTTTCATTCTCAGTGACTCATAATTGGTAAAGTTGTACTACATTTATTTCGGAAGCATTTTGGCTGTAAACCAGTGGAATGTAACGATAAGGTTTGGCGGGATACAATGTACTGCTACTATGCACACCGTGCAGTAATGCGGCGGGACAAATAGCTGGGGGCACGACGCTTTATCGTTCCACATACCGTATCGCACCGCTCGGCCACGTGGGTCAAGAAAATAGTTCGTCGGCGAGCGCTCAAAAACCGCGTTTTAGCAGGCGTGCGTTGCCCGTTATAACGGTGCACGTTCCGTGTTTGTGTGGAAAGTGTTCCAAAGTGGAAGAACCGCGGCATAGCGAAAACGCATTGTGGTGTGAACACGGGTGCGTTAAGTGAGTATTTAGCGTACAACTGGGCCTACGGGCCTGTCCACGTGTTGCTTCGGGCGTCAACTGTTCAGAGTATTTGGCTGCTATAAATGTCCACGTGATGAGCTATTTCCTTTCATTTGTGGCCAGGTCGCTTCTGAAAGACCTATATAGCTCAGTGGTAAAATAAATATAGCTTTATTTAACTCATGTCGACTAAGTCGGAACAAAAAGAAACAACTCTGTTGTATTTCACGTGCAGGAAAGCAAAGATCCATCCATGTCACTTCCCGTTGGCTCCAGGCCTTCCCTTGGCCATGCCAATGTTTTTGTAAGATTACAGGCATGCAATCTTGTGAACATTATTAAATTGTGTATTGTCTCAAATTAATTCCGTGTTCTTTGTCGAGTTTTGTGAATGTCAACCGTAAAGGGAAGGAGAAACGAATATATGAATGCAATAATAGATAACAATTTTCAAGAGTGAACAATTAAAATGTGTTAATGCCAGTGTTCAAATAAACGAATTAACCCGATGTGTCCAGACTTTCTCGGCCACCCTGTACTTCAGCTTCTGTTATGTTCATGTTTTGCATTGGATTTTCACAGGGGAGACCAAGGAAGCATGCAACATTGGGCCAACATTGGCATGCGGGTGTAACTACTTGATCAACGTTGGCCTAACGCTGCATGCTTCCTTGTCTCACAGCGTTCACTCCTTCACACAAGGAAGCAGTGCATTGTTAAATATGCTCACTAATGGTTGTTGCATCTTTTGTTATGCATATTCCATAAATACTGCCTGCTGCTATGAGTAATTGCAGTGATGTTATACCAAGCTTCGTATCAATGAACTTCTTTCACACAGTACATAGCCAATGGTTCTAATCAGAGGTACGGGGGAAGGACAACACACCAAACACACATGTCAGTGCAAAAGAAATGAGTTTTCAATCTAGATTTAAAAGTGCATAGCTCCAGTGGCTTTCTAATATGAAAAATAAGAGCATTCCAGACGGCCACAGAAGTGCATCTGAAAGTGCACGATGCAGTGAACTGTTATAATTAAAACGCCATTATCCAACTTTGAATAGACAATTATTATTTACTTTGACAGCGTTTTCAGATATCCTTTCTAACATAGCTAAGATTTATAAATGAGGCAAGGGTCACCTGGTATACAAGAGGTCGTGGGCTTGATCCCGACACTGTCTCTCTCTCCCCGTTTTTGCATCCTCCGGTTTGTAGAATCAACATGCGTTTATAGTATTTGGCCGCTATGAATTTCCGCGTAATAAGCCATTTCATTGGGCTATCATTTGTGGCCAGGTCGTTTCTAAACAAAAAAGAGCTATATATCTCAATGGGCTTAGCCTGGTAAAATAAAATAAAAAGTTATAGTTTACCGCTCAGAGAAGGAGTAGGCGTAGTGGCTTCATGCTCATCTCGTAATATTATGCACAAAGGGGAAAGCATTTTGCAAAGCAGAAATTTTATGGGAATGCCTGTATATTTAGAACTTTAATTACCTGATAGCAAGCAAGATGTGTCCGGCTGTCGAGACCAGCAAATGTCTACACAGACTCATGGGTAACCGACTTGCTGTACTGCCACCTACAGGCAGAGGCCTACCATTCAGGTGGGTTATTCGATCACATGTTCTTTGTAATATTTGATCCCATACACGATAAATATCACGTACAAACTCATTGCGTGTTACTGTGTATCATTATGCGTAACAGACCTTTGGTTCTGTTTCTCCACAAACAAGATATTTGTTTCAGCAATTTGCCTATTGGCTTTGCAGTTATTTTCCAGCATCATTCGTGAAAGCACAACTCTGGACCGGTTTAAACTGTCAAATTCTGCCGCATAATATCTGGGTCACGTGCTGGGCTTTATTTTGTACATGTACGTGGAGACAGAACGAAGGTCTGGCTGTTCGTGTTGTTATACAAAAGGGGAAAAAGCACTGCTTATCTACCTTGTAGGTGGGTGATTCAAGCACGTGGCAACTGTTAAGTATTGAGTTGACATCTCTTCGTGGAGAAGAAGGCTTACGTGATCTCGTGCCAGCACCACCCTTGTCATCTCCATATATATAAAAGGCAAAGTTGTGAATATGTGTGTCTGTTCAAAAAGTTTAGCGTACTTCCCGACATGCAACAAACTGTAAATTTGCCATGTGGGTACTTTCCACACTGTACACCATGAAAACATGATTAAAATACACTTTTGTGTTTTTTAGGTGGGGTGGGAGCTCAATAATGCATATATTTTGTTGCACGGCAAGTGAGCTGTGACGTCAAATCTGTCATGTGACCCGTGCATGTGGAAGCGTAACGCATTGTAGTGTAGCGGTTAGCGCTGTGCTACGAACCCGGCGACCCAAGTTCGATTCCCGCTCACGGCCACCACCGGTGACGATTATTTGAACCGGTCCTGGGCCTCCTCTAGGTCAACTCAGCCTCAAACGAGTAACTGCTGTGGTGTGTGAACATCGCCACTGGGGAGACAAAGACGGCCGGGCGTGGTGGATCCAAGTCCCGGGCGAAGCCGGGTAATACAGCTAGTTTCATTATAAATCGAAGGGGAGTTGAACTCTTCTTGGTTCTTTCGGTAAAGTCACGTAGCAGCCGTCTTCAGGTCACCTGAAGACGGCTGCTTGCGTTGTAGCCGAAACGTCGTGAGAATTATTTTATTTTATTATGTTTTATTTTTATTATTTTATTACTTCCCTTCTACGTGACTTTACCGAAAGAACCAGGGAGTTGAACTATTTGGCTCTTTCGGGAGTCGATTTACAAATCATCGGTTCGACTTCTCGAAATAAATTATGAGCATGAGCTACAACATTCACGATCATACGATCATTGCGCGCCTCCGTATCGTACAATATATCGTATTATCGACGTCACGCAATGCCTACAATTTGGTGAGACCCAGCAAATCTCAACGGTTAAATAAGGGTGTACGGTTTTGAAATAACTATACCTGATAGATTGCCTCGCTGCAACAGATTATGCTGAAGGAAATTACGGAGCACCGTCTTAATTTATACGTGAATAAATTATATGCTAATGTGTAACGAGCAAAGACCTTGTGCGACTTAACCACACTAGGAGGGCGAAAACGTCAGCGTCAAATGCCAATTATGCGGTGACATCTCTCTCTCTCTGTGTCTGCCCAGCAGTACACATCTGGGGACACCACGGTTAGTTAATCGGCTGGAGAGCAAAACTCTGCCAACCGATCCTGCTCAGTGGCAGAGTATTGCACTCCAGCCTGGTCACAAAAGAAAAACTGCTGAATGCACAATTAAATAACGCACTGTGCATCATAACCGGGACTCTCTCTCTCTCTGAGAGCCCGTCGCCAATCTTCTGGCTCCCTGTTCTGCTGAACATTCTGACACAAAAGACAACGCCACAGAACCCCACGTATAGACTAGTTATGAACAGACTGTTGGGGCAAGTGCTGTTAGCGAGCACCTATGAAGTTCGGCAAGGCCTCATTTGTCTCCCTCGTGTCGACATATACACATCGCACCAGGTACTCATTTAAGGTTGAGTCGACCTAGGGCAGGCCGATGACCGGTTCAAATAATCGTCACTGGTGAGAGGGAATCGAACTCGAGTCGCTAGGCTCCTAGCGTGGCGCACTAACCGCTGCACTACAGCCCCTTCCTAATATCCGCAGAGACATGCAACCCTGCAAGGGATTTTGCACGTTTTCTTCCCAAGGACAATCAACAAACACCTCAACAATGTGCATCACCACCGACTCAAGTCGAGGTTCCCCTTCTGCCACCATCTTACATTATCACCCAAATCCGGAAGAACACGAGCCAACCGAGTGGAACAACGTGGACGACCAGAAGATACACCTCATTCGAGACACAAATTATCGCACCTCCTGGCTTTGACATTCCTCGAAGATACTGGTGTAACCGACAACCCGATCAGGGCATCAATGGGCCAATGCGTACATTTCCTTCTTTAATGGAAAAATTTAAAGACGAGCCACGGTCGTGCGATTGTGGCCCAGCAACCAAAACTATAGACCACACAGTGAACCACGGTAATCTGCTCAACTTCAATGGAGGAGGAGAAACAGCAAAACCACACGACCCCTCTCCTGAATCGCTCTCATGGTTAGCACACATCGACGTTGGCATTTATCTCCTGAACATATTGCCATAGACAAGAATATTTCATTGGCAGGTCTGTATACAGGTCTTATCAAGGAGCATAAACCATCACGTGGACTCCGGTCATCCTCGCTGCGGCGGCTTTTCGCTGGCTATCGAACAATAACGGTCACTGCATTGCGCGTTTTCATATGCGCTTCTGCGGCGGTCTGGAACGCTCTTCCTTCTGATATTAGGAAGCCACTGGAGCCATGCACTTTAAAATCTAGATTGAAAACACATTTCTTTAGAACTGCTTTTTGTGTTTTGTTTATATCCCGTCCCCTTCACCTCCGATTTGCACGGTCGGCTACGTACGTACGAAAGAAGTTCAATATACATACGTACAGAAGAGTAGGCCAAATATCCCCTAGAAGAGCTGTCCTCGATCTCCGACTAGTGGAGGCCCTTCATTAAAATGGATGCGTATTGTTTATGGAGTGTGGCTGCTCCACGTGTAGCTCAGTGGGGCTCCCAATTTCATCATTTATTCTCAAATGCAATGACTTTAAAGGAAGAACTGACCCTGCCATTGGCGGCAAAGCTTGGGTTGTAGTTGGTTAACTCGTAGGCAATATATACGATGTTTCAAACTTTTGTATTTGTTGCTGAACTTTTTGACTGAAGAACTGATATAAACAAACCTCAATGCGGTTGCACTTTCCACTTGGCGCACTGTAATATCAAAACAATATATAAACAAAACGTTGTTATTTTAAAATATATATGTTATATGTTTACCGCTTGAAATGCCTTGATATTTTCACTATCTTCATGGATTTATTCATTTCATTGCATCGCTGCTCCTATTTGATCTTACCCGCTTCATTCACCTGACATTTGCTGTTCTCGACAGCTGGACAGATCACCTGTCATCAGGTCATTGCAAGGAGAGAACGGCATGTATAGCAAGGCCAGAACAAGCATGTTTAACTGTAACAACAAACACAAATTAACTTGTTTAATTCATAGGGTGAAATTTCACTCTTGTAGGCTAGCATATGACTTGCCTTAAAGCTTTCGTCACTGCAGGAATTAATATTCTTTATTCATATTATTTATTCAAAGAACCTATCTACGTGACTTTACCGAAAGCCCCAAGGAATATAGCATATGACTCTCACGTACACACGTCCGCGAAATTTATACAGACACAATTTCAGACACAAACAACAAAAAAACAACCGAAGAGCTTGTGCCAGGCTAGGTGAACATTTGTGGACATCTGAAGTTATCCAAGGCTCAATGGCAGGAGGTCACGGTACAGACCCAGGTGTTATGGGTTGACTGAGATGACTGGTAGATGTTACCACCTGTGCTCCCCACTATGCCAACTGGCGCTCCGCTCGCTGTTGAGAGCGTCGCTCCCTCAACCGTCCCCTTTTGTTCGAGGGTGACTGCCTCCAGCTGTCCAGTAGCGTTCTTCACGAGCCTCCTCCACATACACACGCAAAACACACTTACACACACAACAACCGCCATTCGCCACTAAGTGGCGGTTATGTCACCACAACGCTTGTGCCAGGCCATGTGCACATTGAGGCCACGTGAAGTGTCGAACGTCCGCTGGCAGGAGGTCACGGGGCAGACCCAGGTGCCACAGGTCGACTGACTGAGATGACCCAGATGACTGGCTGATGCACCACCTGTGCCCCCTACTGGGCCAACTTGCTGTGCTTTAGCCACCCGGCGCTCCGCTCGTTGTTGTGAGCGTCGCTCCTCCGCCCTCTGTTGTTGTTGGAGGGCGACTGCCTCCAACTGCCCAGTAGCGTTCTTCACGAGTCTCCTCCACTGAGGCCGATCTTGACTCCGCTGGTACCAGTCATCGGCAAGTCCACTCAGCTCCACGTCCGCCTGTACCACATCACTCCATCTCTTCTCTAGCTCGTGCCGCGCCCGTTTAGCCCCCTCTATCCGGCCGAACAAAAGCTGTTTAGGCATGCGGTGGCTGGGCATGCGGGCTACATGACCCAGCCAACGCAGCCTTGCCTGCCGGAGGAGCTCACCCATGGGACTTTGCCCAGATCTATCAAGGATTTGTGAGCTCCTCACACGATCCAGCCTGGTTAAACCTAGGATGGATCGTAGGCAGGCCAGCCTAAATGTTTCCAACCGGCGAAGATGCTCCATTAGGGGGGTCCACGTTTCGCCTAAACACACATGCATGCATATACATGAACACATTTTTACGAACAACATAATTTCATGTTAGGCTTACTCTGTTAGCCTAATACTTAAGTGTACTATGCCATGAATCATTGCATACAATGATGTATCGCATGTGATCCAGCGCATGTGTTTAATACTCATTACTGAAGATGTTTTATTTTACCTCTCGTGTGTAATTGTAATTTATACATCGCTTTTAACGAACAACTTTCCAAACATGTATACATCCAATTGCTTTATGCTCACATTGATTGTATCCCTATGTTGTGTTGATTCATATGTATGGATCTTTGGATTAAGAAGTAATGTGCAGATCTAAGTACAGCGCTACATTGTGCTCTAGATTATTATTTTAATATTTCTCTTTCAGGAAGGCCTTGCTAGGTTTGTGAAAAAAAGTGTCACTGTTTTTTTTCCACATGTAAGGAATCTTGAGTTTCTCATGAAATACTCACACATACAAGAGAAACACCATGAGTTTAAATACAAACTCGTGGCAGTACAAAGCTTAAATACAAATCATTATGGGTCAATTTTACATACAAGCCTTCACAACCAAAATTACGATTCATGATCAGTTATTTTTTTATCACGTAGGTATGTAAATTTTGTTTTACTATAACCCTCGGCCACCTGACAGGAAACAGGATGTCAGGGACATTTTTAAAGGGGCCCCAGTAACCGATCACATCATAATTTGTGGTGCCGCAGTGACATGATGTTAACTACCTCGCTTGATATACAGTAGGTAGAGATGGAACATGTTCGCACAAATACAATAAGCACTTTACACCCCCCCACCGCCCCGATTCAACAACAATGTTGGCGAGATGTTAACTACCTCGCCTGGTATACAGGAGGTCGTGGGTTCGATACACGACCCTGACGCCTGTATATTTGGAGTTTGCGTTTTCTCCCCGTGTCCGCGTGAATTTTTCTCCGGGTCCTTCGGTTTCTCCCTCCACATTGAGAATCAACGGCATGCGTTAAGAGTATTTGGCTGCTGTAGATTTCTATACGATAAGCCACTTCGCTGAGTTATCATTTGTGGCCAGGTCGCTTCTGAAAAAGACATATAGCTCAGTGGGCCTTACCTGGTAATATAAAAAATATATATATTTTTTTGTAATTTTAGTCTTTTACAAATTGTAGTCAATTAGGTCTGCCAAGTAAACATGCAAGGTGGACATGTGCGTAGAATTGTTGGACTTACGTGGGCCACAACATTCTATATTTACTGGGTCATTGTCCCAGCTCTTAATTCGAGGCATTAACACATCCCTCTAGCGTGGGCCCTCTCGCCAGCAGTGGTATGATAAGGCAATTGCAGGGTTGCACCTTTTATACGTGCATTCGTACTCATTATACAATGAGCCTGCATAGCTTGTCATTTGGACATCGCTAGCTTAAAAACTGGATCGGGATTTAAACGACCGTGGTCTATGAAACGAGCACCACTTTTGTGAGAAGTAAAACAGTGGTTTGTCGTGTAAATAGACTTACCCCCATAAAGGGAATGTGGAATTTCCAATCACTCACACAGGTCTCTGAAAAAATAATCACCACACCAGACTCAATCGATTAGAAAACCACGTTGACTTTTTTTTAAACATTAAGCACCAGCACTTAGATAATATATACATGTTATTTAAATTGATGAATATGTAATATTAAATATGATATGTTGTTAAATTATGACAAGGAAATAAAGATATTATATTTCAAGAATATTGCCTGCCCAGGCAATGCGGTGTAATTATTATTAAATTGAACCTTTAAATGATGTTTAATCCGAAGCAACGAAAAAAAATCTACCCCATATTGATGCAATAAAATGGTAAGTGGCAACTTTTACTGCCACTATAACAGTCTCGCTATTCCAATGGGATTACTTTATGTAAAAGAAAATTCAAAAACAGGACATTAAATCCTAAAGGACATTAATCCCAATAAGGATCTCCATTCTACCATGTGGGTATACATTTTTATCATAAGAATTAGTTTTTTTTATTGTTATTGTTATTTCTTTTGCAAACATGATTTCCAGAAAAAAATATTGTTTTCATTAAATATTTCACTTGGAAAATCCCTGCAAATGTCAAATCTCTATTGCAAGCGCGTCCGGGCTGTCAGTCGCTACATACATAGTGAGCACCTAACAATGTGAATTGGAAAATGTTGTGCACACGTATAAATTGACATGCATGGCCCTTTGTCAATCCACTGCTGGATGAGGGCCTCCCACACCGTGTTGATCATGGGAGAGATTTGACAATTCTTTACGACTCGCACTGCCCCGGCGTTTCCAGGCAGGGGGTATAGGCATGGGAGTATAGAAGTACAGCACAACAATTGTCTTTGTTGCACCGCCCTTTGCTGCCCACCTTCTAGCAATATATTGGTTCGAATTTGTTCTATCAAATGCTCGTGTCTGGATTAAAACCGGGGCACTGGAGATGGTACGCAATCTGTTGCAAAGCATTGGCCAGTGTCATCGACTGTCCAAGTGTAGCAACAAACATCCCAGTTGCTTTTGTCCGTCCCCTATGAATCTATACAACTATGAACTAATTTTGATTTTATTATGCAGGGCCCACTGAACTGTGTCGCTCTTTTTCAGAAGACACATGGTCACAAATGATAGCTCAACGAAGTGGCTTACCACGTGGGAATTTATAGTAGCCAAATACTCTAAAACGCATGCTGTTGATTTAAAATATAAAGGGAAAAACCGGAGGAGCCGGAGAAAAATCCACACGACAACGGGGAGAGAGACACGCAAACTGCAAATATACAGCAGGAGTCAGAGTCGGGATCAAACCCACGACCTCTTGTTTACCAGGCGAAGTAGTTAACACCTTGCCACCGTGGTGCCGTAATTATGAGGGTGCATTATATCTGGTCTGTTATTTGTTACACATTGTTGAGCCCTCCCTTTGATGTCCCCACTGTATGCTTGACTCTTGAAAAACAAAACAAAAATAAAAAAAACAAAAATACGTATTAAACTAAAACATTGCAACAAATGCTACCATCTCGAGCGGTGGCCGGGGTGACGCGGTGACCCGATAAATACAACATAGGCAAATATCAAATAATTGATTATTCCACACGTGTTGAAGAATCAACGTGGTTCAAAGCATGTTTTGTGAGCTTAAGGATCAATACTATTTGATGCATAGTTTTACCCTTAGGTGCTCCATGAGCCAATATCATGCTGCGGCATTTCCATTTAATTAACGATTTTTCTGTCTTAATGACAGCTGCTGCTAATTCGCACATTACGAGTTCTGTAACTGAATGGTAATGAAGAACACTGCAACTTATTTGTCCTCAAACACGTAGCAATATCATCATTTCCAGAGCAATGTAACATGTTCACAGTGACATGGAATACATTACAATGCCTCGTTTGAACAGTTTCCAAATCACCGTGTAAGCCGAAACGTGCAATTAATTCCAATTCCATACGAATCACGTTTACTCTTTAATTAACTTCGCTTTGCTAATAGAATGCCGTGCGGTGTGACTTTTCGTCAGAGGAAATGCAACACGTTAATTTACTTTTGGGTAGCTGGTAAGTGGGGGGTGGGGTGCGATTATTTGCTAAGTGCCATGTCCCGTGGATTGTTCAGTGGCTAACAAAGCATGAATAGGCAAACTCTCTGCACAAGGGAAACGTGACTTCAAGCGCGCTGCCCTCGCCTCGACGAGATTGAGGCTCGCCGCACAACAAACAACAAAAACGCGATTCGTGAAGCGGTCTGCCTGCGTTGGTCCTGAGGGGCCACCCTCCCGTAACACCCTGGGAGGAGGAGAGGTCACGGGGTGGCCTTCGACTCGTGAGCATTGCGTCCGTCTCCCCACGGATGTTCGTATCGTGCGGAAGCTATGCATCTATGCATCTATGAATATGCTCGGCATTGACCACATTTATATTGCAACATGTTGTAGATTTGAAAACGTTTTCGCATGTCGTGTCAGAACGTATTTACGATGTGCCACTCGTGGACCTGGACATTCATGCAAACGAGATGTTCCATCTCAAGGAATTATGCGGATAAAATATTGAAATGAATTATACATATGTAAATGTGGAAGTCGCGGTATGATGCCTATTTGCCGTGCAGCCCGTGTAAACTACCGTTTACTCTCTGTCGAAACAACGCACCATAGGAATCAGAACTGTCATACAAAGTGCCGCTATAGTTTGTTGTCGTCCTTCCCCCACGCAACTCCGATTAGAACGGTTGGCTACGTACGGTGCTAAAAAAGTTCAACATGGAGCAACATACGTACAGGTCTTCTTGGTTCTTTCGGTAAAGTCACGTAGAAGGGAAGAAATACGTATGCAGGTGTCGTGAGAAGTGCCGGTACTGCGTGCCGAATTCGACTGGCCCATTTCACGGACTGACTAAACACACCTCGCCACCACAATGCCCATGCCCCTTCATTGTTATATTCAGTAGGGCCTCAACCACCCCCTGTTGTTGGACATTACATCGCCCCAAGTAAGGGGAACTGCCCACCCCACGTGGTAACAGGATCTGATCGCACGGCAGGAGCGGCAACCTATTTACACGCGTGGAGGACGAAAAGCGCCTGTGCACCGGCTGATTTCATCATTCTATGGGTGGATGTGCCCTTAATACGTGGTTAATTCCTCTTGCTGTCCGGGCCATCGATATTCTCGAATATTTCAACTGACTGCTCTATGGGATGTCTGGTAAAAAAAAAAAACATTACCAAGCTGCAGCAGATACAAAATTATCTGGCACGTGTCGTGGTAGGCACTGCAAGATCCGAGAATGTCTGTCGAGTGCTCGCCTCGCTGCATTGGCTTCCGAACGAATACATTATGAGGTTGCAATCGTTACGCACAACGTGCTTGCCACAAATGGACCACGATACCTCACTGATCTCGTCAAAGAGCGTAAACCATCACGCGAGCTCCGGTCATCCTCGCAGCAGTGGATTTTGGCTAACGATCAAACAAAGACGGTCACCGTATCGCGCACCTTCAGATGCACTTCTGCGACCGTCTGGAACATTCTTCCTTCCGATATCAGGAAGCCACTGGAGCTCTGCACTTGACAACTAATTTCTTTAGAACTGCTTTTTGTGTGTGGTTTGCTGTCCTTTCCCTGCACCTACAATTAGCACGGTTAGCTACGTACGGTGCAAAAAATATGTCAACATATGCGCGCACATACAAACTCTCACTTCCAGTGCGAGGCCTACTCATTACATCTTGCGGAGGATCGCTCCTCTGAACAAATACTTCCGCTGTTCAGTTTGCAAGTACCAGTTCCAGTTTTAAGTCGATGTTATGTTTTCATAGTTCATGGAAGCTGTTTCCTTAGTACGGAGGTTCGTAAGTCACGCGTGCATAAGTCGAGGACTACCATGTACATACATCGGATTTCAACCCTTCTTGGCCAAGTCCACTTATTTTTCTTCAACCTGTAACCTGCGTGTGTTCACGAATACAAGTGTCCCTCTTTCTGCCTCTCACTACGATTCTAAGTCAAGCATCTCTCCACTTCTGTCGACCTTTTTCGATTTAAAGCTTTCGTGACTGCAGGGATTCATCTTCTTCTTGGTTCTTTCGGTAAATTCACGTAGAAGGGAAATAATAAAATAATAAAAATAAAACATAATAAAATAATTCTAACGACGTTTCGGCCACAACGCAACCGTTTGAATTCAGACGCTGTCTCCCCGATATACCTGGTCTTCACCTGAGGACGGCTGCTTGCGTTGTGGCCGAAACGTCGTGAGAATTATTTTATTATGTTTTATTTGTATTATTTTATTATTTCCCTTCTACGTGACTTTTCCGTCCACCTCTTTTTTTGTATCATGGCCAACCTTTGCACACATCGCTCATTGCATGTGTAGTATGGTGTTTTTGTTCACGTGGACACCTCGTCTTTTTACCCGTGTCACGGGCAATGCCCTTTAACGTATGAGAAATACAGTTGATAAATTATCCGGCCGCTTCCAACATCATCCGGCGGTTCCGGGCCGATCTGGCAAAATCGCTCCAAAAAACTGTAACCAGTCCGGCTATCGACACCACGTGTGTGATTTTAGTGTTAAATATTACATACAGTGCATCATACACTCTATACAACAACTTAAACAACGAAAATACTGCACGTGTATACATCACCCCATCCAGAGTCTTCGAGATTGGAGTGGTAAGTACGGTGTAGTAAATACAGTAACTTTTAAAAGTATGATGTTTATTTTTGTCTATATGTGTGTTAATTTATGCAAATTTCACGTAAGAAACACATTTAAAATACAAAAAAATATACAAAACACCTAAAAACATCACGTTATACAAGAAAGTCGCTGGATAATCGATGATTTACCTATTTGATTTGGAGCTTTCGTGACTGCAGGAATTACTTTTTGGTTATTTCGGTAAAGTCCCGCATAAATTATTTAATTAAAAAACGTCACGTAGAAATTATTTAATTCATTTTCTTTCTACGTGACTTTACCGAAGGAACCAAACAATTATTTACCGTATCGCTTTCGATGGGGAATGTGTGATTTGTATGATGAACACAACCCACATGATGCTGTTAACACTATATTCACACGTGAGAGGGAATTAAAGTTGGCTGCTTGGATTTGAACCCAGGTTCTCAGCAGGGCTCTGGACCCATGAGCCACCCAGCAGAGTCTCATTGTGAATTCTTCACAGGTTTTAAAAATGTATTTATATGCTGTGTTGCTGCCAGTAATGATGTTGACTGAATGACTGGCATTATTAGATATGCCTAACCGCAGCATTAAAGGATTGTTTTTATAATTCTGCCTGAAATGCACGTGTAGAATATATTAAACAATGTTATCATGTTTTGCATTATAATTAATGGGGTGGAGTGGTGGAACGGTGGTTGAATCTCCCACCTCGGTTAGATTCCCGGCCATGACGTAGAGGCTTTTATTCGTGGATTTAAATTAGCCGTAAATAATTCGATTTAAAGCTTTTGTGACTGCAGGGATTCATAGTTTTGGTTCTTTCGGTAAAGTCACGTAGAAGGAAATAATAAAATAATATAAATAAGACGTAATTTTATTATGTATAAAATAATAAAAATAAGAATTTGTGAAATTCTTGCAGATTAAAATAATCTGTGAAACAATGCCTTCAAGATAGCCTCGGCACTATAAGAATGAAACATAATAAAATTATGTTATATTTTTATTACAAAAAATAAAACATAATTTTATTATGTTTTATTTAGACAATGTTATAATGTTTTGCATTAAAAATAAACATAATTTTATTATGTTTTATTAAAAATGAAACATAATAATTTTATGTTTATTTTTATTATTTTATTATTTCCCTTCTACGTGACTTTACCGAAGGAACCAAGAATATGAGCTGTAAATAATTCATGTTATGCAAACGTCTTGGTTGTACCTACAGACTATTCTGTCCCAAACTAAAACGCATTCAAATGTCATCATTAAATGCAGTGATGCCAGGACATTATTACACGTCATTACAATTACATAATTCAAGAAATGAATACATGTTGCCTTGATAATGTTGCCTCTAGGGTTACCTTAAATATGAAATTGACTGTCTTGTAAAAAAGCATCTTTAAAAAATGGTGGTCATTAGCTCCTGTAAAACGTGGCTCATGTTTACAGGAAGGATTGGACAAAGCGGAGGGATCCCATTGCGGCCTTATGTCCCATAGGGTGTGAGGAGGATTTACTGGTGAATACTGCTGGCGTGTTAACCATGACTTATTTTTTCTGTTTGTTCTCACGGTGGACATTAAAGCTCCTGTTTTGCTAAATATATATATACTTCTTTGCGACACAATCTAAATTTGTCACATTTGGAAGTTGCTCTTAAATTGCTTAATTGGGTAAAATCCGCGTATAACAACATCACCCCTTCTGTGAAATTCTTGCAGATTAAAATAATCTGTGAAACAATGCCTTCAAGATAGCCTCGGCGCTATAAGAATGATGTGCATACCAACCGTACTAATGGTGTGATTTGATTTGAAAGGGCTGCCATTTATCACGTGTATCATTAATTTATGTAGTTCTGAATAAATTGTGAAACATTCACATATTTTAAGAATTGTAAGACATTTTACTTTCAACACTGCTGCAAAAACGATGTTGATAATAAAAAAGAAAAATCAGATGCCACCTAATTATTCTTATTATTGATATAACAGTGTGAAATGTAAATGTTAATAGAGTCAATAAAGCAACTGTAAGTAGAAATGATCAGTAATCAAGTGCTGTCATCAAACAAGGGAACTCGCCAAGTGTATATTCATTAATATACTTCAATCATGTAAATTGTGCACCGTAAAATTGTCATTTACGCAATTTGCAACCGTCCAGCTTCATATGTAGAGTGATTTATGTTTATAATGCCGAAAGGAATGCTTCGGTCATGTGCACAAAATGCAATTTGTTTTTTTTTTATACATTTTGGTTGTTCTACTTGGATAATATATTCTGTGGGATGGTCCAGTTTAAACTTTTAATGTATAACAATGAAAAGGCAGCGAAATGTTGCTTGTGTTGATGGTAGCTGACAGTACTAGTTATGAGTATAAATGATATGTTTGGGGCTTAATAGCAAATTCCCCATTATGAACACTATTTTTTCGCCCAACGTATCTCGCCAGGCTGAAGGGAAATTGCACTTAAGAAAAGATGCAGCACAACCATCCTAAAGATGATTTGTGTTCAACTCAGCACTATTATTATTATACTTTTTTTTATATCCATCCATGGATCTCGGATAAGTGATAAAGGTAAACACCAATAAACACGAACACAAATCCACCCATAGAAGTTAAATTTTAACAGTTTTAAATAATAATACTTAAATTTTATCTTGCGTCATTCATGCTATTATCATCCCATAACCCTGCACATTAATTATATATATGGACCAAATCCCATATACAGTCACTTCCAAGCGTATGAAAACCCTAGAGAAACGCGTTACATTAATTATATATATTAACACCAAAGCCCATATACACTCCACTGCCAAGCGAATGAAAACCCTACGAGCAAGCCAAATCCAATAAACAAATTAATAAATGGCATCTAAACAAAAACGACAAACAACAATAAAATCGTCAGCACAGCTATGCTCCTGTGCCAGTATCTGCGGTGGGTTCAGAGGTCAGAGCACAGCGAACCTGAGTTGAAATCCCGGCAAGCCACCTGCAATGAAAATAGATTCTCAAATGTTCAGTTGGGAGTTCATGATACAATTCTGGTTGATAATGACTGCCCACAAAAAAAAAACATCGCCTCCGGTTAGTACGGTTGGCTACGCACAACATACGTACGTGCGTACGAAACATTAAAGTTGGTTTCCCACTTGCTAGGCGCGGTGGCTGGGTGGCTCAAACGTCGGACTACTCTGACTGGCACCGCCGACATTTTGGGTTCGAATCACGGCAGCTGCTTTTGTTTAAAACAGGTTTCACCAAGTGTTGCCAGCTGATTGTCTTAGTCAACAATGACTGCACAATAAAAGCGTCACTTTAAACTTGGCTCAGCTTTTGAATTGGCAACATTTATACTCTGAAAACATTTTAAACATATCGGCATGTGACTAGCATTACGGTGGAGCATAGTTCCTTGTTGTAGTGTGCGCATTAAATATGTCACTTCATGGAATCTCAAGAATAGCCCTAGGGCACATCTGGAACACAGGGTTATGCACTTCTCTGCCCAGTTCCAAATTGATACTGTGTAGAATGGCATGACATCGATAGCGTAATTGAAATAAAATTGGGGAAAGAAATAAAAGATGAAGAGTAATTTATGTGCTGATGGTTAGCAGCAATATCTGCTATTGCTGTTTCTTGGTTTAAAACATGAACAAAAATGGGAAGAATAACTGAACAGTGCACCAATGATGTTTGGCAAATGCATGCATTGGAATGACACCAAGATACTCGATGTTAAAACAAATGGCTTAGGGAGCATACACAAGTTAAACACATTATTCGACCCGTTAAAAAACAAGTAAATCCACTTGGTTCAGCACACATCGCTGGAAGAGGAGTTGACGACCGATGCTCAGGAATGGAGACCAAGTGGCAGCCAAGGAATTGAACGCATCCGAAAGTACATCAACCGAGGAGATGGAAAGATGAAATTAGTTAATGTATGTACGTTGAACTTCTTATATAGCCAACTGTGCTAATCAGAGGTGCGGGGGCAGGACAACAATCTAAACACAAAAATCAGTTCTAAAGAAATTAGTTTTTAATTTAGATCTAAAAGTGCATAGCTCCAGTGGCTTCCTAATATCGGAAGGACGAGTATTCCAGACAGCCACAGAAGCTCATCTGAAAGCGTGCGGTGCAATGTATGTCTCTGTTTGATGATTAGCTAAGAGCTTCTGCAGGTATTGGGTGAAGCGTTATATTGCAAGATCGTGAGCATTGGCAGGGGCTTGGGGAGCCCTTCATCCAGCAGTGGATTGACCATGGCAAAAAATGAATCCACACCGAGGTGGTCGATAAAAATAATGACAGTGTTTTTTGTTGTTGTTGGGGGCGCTCCGGTGGCGAGATGTCATCTGCCTCGCCTGGCATACAGGAGGCCGTGGGTTCGATTCTCACCCTAACACCTGTTGTATATTTGGAATTTGCATGTTTCTCTCCCCGTGGTCCGATTTTTCCTTCCAAATTTAGAAACACACCTTTAGAGTATTTGACTGCTATAAATGTACACATCATAAGCCACTTCGTTGAGCTATCATTTGTGGCCAGGTCGCTTATGAGAAAGAGCTATATATTTCTCAACGGGCCTTACCTGGTAAAAAAAATAATTCAGTCTTAGTTTTCCACGGGATGGCTTTTTACCAGTCTATTGCGGCCACTGAGAACACCGTGTCCAAAATAAGCACAAACCCGTGCCATTTTAATGGCATGTGACCTGCCGCTGCAACCAAAAGCTGCGTTACAAAGGAGATGCTTATTTATATCTGCACAATATTTCGAAGCGACGTGTGGTCTAGATGAGCCGTGGTGCTGCGAGGCAGCGCAGGGGTCACACGCCATTACTGGGATATGACGGATAGTGCATATTCAAGACGCGGTGCATAAATGTGCCACAACACAGTAAATAACAAACGGGAAATAAAGACAAATTGCTTATATCACAGCCAGTGCATTTCTGCTATTTGTACGGGTTGGGGGAAAAATCATTATATGGTGGGAGGTGGGGAGAGGGGGATAGATTCTTAGAGTTTTTGCACGGCCGTTCTAAATATAGTTCTCAGTGGTGCTGTTTCAGCGGGCGAGACAGACAAATAACAGCGTCGTGCATCATTACACCAGAGGCCAACGCTCCTCCAGCCCCTGGTGCAGCCACTCGGCACAGATGCACTGACGTGGCCATCACGGTCCTGCACTGATGTTCATCCCGGGGCCATTTAAAACCGAGGCAGCGCGTGCGGTGCGTATGTAAACGAGCTGTCAAGCTTTGTGAAAAGAAAAATAAAAAGCAGGGGTTTCCACCCGCTCCGTTTTTTCATCCGTCTGGTCTGGATCGCGAGGCAGTGGCGGTGGCTCAAGCAAGCAAACTCGACAATTGGACGCGCTGCGAGCTGCGATCCAGTTTCTGCGGGGTCGGATCAGCCAAATGATAATGTTAAAGGCTGTAAACAAAATGCAGCCCTGCGATTGCTTGCTCTCACGCCCGTGTTGGTGAAACGGCCTCCACTGGAGGGAGCTCCAGAGGCTCATCTAGAGGGTGATTGGTCTAATCTTCCAATTTTTACCAGACGTCTTGGAAGAGGGGAGACTGTGCACAATTTACCGCACCACACTCCACCTAACGATCGACTAACCGTGGTTTACCCATTCATACTGCCGTGCGTTCCCGTAAGTGCCCCCCAAAAATTATCACAATTGTCCATCGCTGTATTTTGCTCAGCCAGGAATGAAGGTGCTACACTGCCCTGATAAGACTCCCATTTTGACCAAAACTGCCGTGAGGGGTAAGCGATTGACTCGTAGATGATGAATGCACAAAGCAATGTATTTATTGCGAAGTGAGGCTTTTCATCATTAATGCTGTTCACCAGACATGAACATTATTAGATGTGCCGTCTCAATGACTGATGTTACTCCTAGTTGCATGTGAAAATCCTGGCAGTTGAATGAACGGTGAATTGACTCCGGGCTTAAAATATACCAGCACTTTTCCTCTATTTCTAATGTCGACTAATCGCCGTGGAATGATTGCGATTGTGAAAAATAAGTTTCATCAACGCAAGGCAGCAATGTTTACGTGATCATTATATAACATTGCTTTGCAATGAAGGTTATGTTGCTCTGACTGTGTAGTTAATCTTCCGGGATACAAAGTGATTGTTATAATACCCAAGGCACGATTGGGAGAAACTTACACTCAGCCGTGTGTGGGCGTACACACAAATACCATAATAATGCTTGGATAAAATGGATAACATAATTTAATTAAATTTTAATTTAACTTTAATTTGAATTTACATTTTTAGAAATTAAGCCTTATTACCATAATGCATCATGTTATGGTGTAGCGGCATATTGTGGATGGGATTTTAATAATGATGATAATTGCGTGGGGGCGTGCAGAAAGTGTTTGTACATTTCATCCGTGGTAAGTCGTTGTGAGCCAAGATTTCTAAGTGTGTAGGCATTCTTTGGCAAGGGTATATTAAACGGACCAATTTTACGTTCATAGAAGCTTAATGTAGCGTATGAATTCGTAAGCTTCGTAAAACCTTATATGAAATATACAGCTTTGCAAATTGCACTCACTATATTGTACTTTTTTATTACAATGGCAGTGTATCACGAAATAATTGCTCATAGATTGTGTAAAAAAAAAACATCGGACAAAATGGATGCAATTACCAGCCGAAGATTATATCCAAAATGTGTGTGGTGCCTCAAATGGTTTTGTTCTGAACGTCCTCTAGGTCGGCTCAGCCGGAAATGAGTACACGGTGTTTTTGTGTAAATATCAATAGGTGGAAGGCACAGGTGGCTGGCTAGGTGCGATGTTGGACAAACCACTCCCTCGTGAGCCTCTCTGGCCTTAACCGGTTCTCACTTACAGCACTTGCCCCCAAAAGTCAGTAAGTGTGGAAAGTTACAGCAGCCAAATACTGTAAACGCATGCTTCTAAATACGGATGACCCGGAGAACAATCCACACGACCCCGGGGAAAACATGCAAACTCAAAATGTACAGGTGTCAGGGTCTGGATCGAAGCCACGACATCCTGCATACCAGGCGAGGTAGTTAACATTTCCCCACCGTGGACGCCTTACACATTCATATACAGCACCAGCCAACGAGAGTCCACCTTATAAAATGACTTTAGAAGCATCTCTGGACGCATAGGTATCCGAACTGAGTCTGCCCGTGTCCGTGAGCGGAACCCAATAATTATCCGTGTGCAGCAGTGGCCCTCCATGCGTTTGAATGAATGGCGAGGTGAGTAATAGCAGTGTTCCCACCATCTGTTGCAATGATGCAACACAAATAAGGGTGGAAATGCCACAGGGTCGCGGCAGTGCTCGATTGTTTCAAAAATTATTGCTTTTGTGTATCGTGTGTGCTCTAACTACGACTCTTCTGTGATGTGCACCATCCCTAAGTCGACTCAGCTTTAAATGAGTACCTGGGGCTGTGTATAAACATCAGCGTCGCAGAAAAAAAGGTGGTCGGGAGTGGTGCTGGCCACGGAAACTCATGTGCCGTGCCAGGCCTTAACAGGCGCTCGCTAACAACATGGGTGGCTTGGTTCGGAGTTTATTTGTATTTCGCCGTGGTTCACACGTTTCCTTACCAGCCCAGTTCAATTCCCAGCCATACCCAACATCAATGTTACCTTATCCTGCCCTGAGCCGAAGTTGGCTCAACCTTAAATGCGTATCTGGTGAAGTTTGTGAGCACAAATGCTGTAAATATAATGCCTGAGAGGCATGCTGTTGTCCACAACATATAATTCACCAAAGTTAATAGGCGTTCGCAAATTATTCTACCTTTGCAAGTGTTTGTAAGGATGCAATGAAAACATTGTTCTAGCCTTTCTCAATCCACAAATGGATGAAGTCCTCCCCATGCCAACTCAGTCATGGTGGTGGAAAGCAGCATCGGTTTTGATTCATGCCACTGTCAGCCGTGGGCAGGAATCAAACGTGGGTGGCTTTGTGCATAGTGCAGCGCGGTAATCACTTTGCTCGATCCCCAATAAATCCTTGCTGTGTCTCCAAACTCATTTTCACGAGGGTCCTCAATTGCAATATTTGTACCATTGACGTCAATGAGCATTGAGCAAAATAGGAGCCAAACCATAGTAACCCAAACAAAACACGTTCCTACGGAGCGGGCAGGTAGGAACTTGGATGGACAGGGCATTCGTGCGATCCGTGTCACGTGGCGCAAGCTGCGTGGGGCGGCGCGTCACGTGGTGCTGAGCCTGCCGGAAGCGCTCTATGAAATACAAATCGAGGGCGTGGCTATGCACGACAGACAGACAAATAATCCCTGGTGGGCAGTGTGGAACTGTTGTTCCTTCCTGTAAAAATCCAAACCTAAGCATAAGAGGGGGCTGCACTCAAAATATTTGCACAAATATTAATAAGAATCAATACTGCCAGATCCTGGCCAACCCCACAGCCCAAAACCTATGACACCTGGTATTTTCAGGCAGTCTTCCATATAATTACTGTACTGTACCAACCAGGCTTAAACCGGCTTAGCTTCAAAGATCTGTCAAAAACGGGCACAATGACAGCACTTTACTCGTAGGCAAAGTGCAAGCTACTTTAAATAGGTAGACGCATATTTTCTCTGCATAACTGGCACTGCTAGAATTGAAAATCCTTGTGAACAACATATTACGTTGTTTGCATCCGCTCACGTGATCGCATGATTAAGCAGGTCATTTGTTCATTCACTTGATCATTAATGTGCTCATATCTGAAGTCCAAACAAATGCCGATTTTCATCTCCCCTAAGTCATCACAAACATCTGTTTCCGGAGGACAAGATAACCTGAATGGTGCAAGAAAGCCCCCGGAGTAAGGGGTTTTTGTTGTTGTTTTTTGTCAGAAACTCAATCATTTATTTTCGTCTGCCAGTGACGCAAATGCTTAGGTTGAAAGGGGCTGGGGGGAGGGGTGGTTGTTTGATGAACTTGGCAAACAAAAAAAACCAGCGGCCTCTTATTGAGCCTGTAACTCGCGGTGCGGTGTTCTTTTCTCCTACAGCGCGTTGGGCGGGGTTCATTTGCAAAAGTAATCAGTCTAATCCGGTTACTAGCTCCTTGAGGTTTAATAATAATATAATGTAATCCAGTATATTTGTATTTCCAAAGCACTATAATGTAATCTGAATTCTTCATTATTTGTAATCTGATCACCGCAAACAGAGTGATGCACATTACGTTGATTAAACAGCGGGCGTAACATTGTTAAATTATAATTGCGGGCTTTATATAGTGACGCGTATGCATTGGCTTGAGGTGTCCCGTTATTAATTCGAGATGACAACATAATCACATTCTCCGATGCCGGAATCGCTTAGATTGTTTGCATTGGTTATCAATGAGCACATTCTAAGTCACGGTAATCTGATCATACACCGAGTAAAGCAACTGAACATGCGTGTTATTACATGAGAGGATTTTAATATTATAATGATAATTGTACATTATTATTTTCTCTGTTACCAGAATAGCTTAGATTCTTTGCATTTGTTATCAATTAGCACATTTTCAGTCGTAGTAATCTGATCACACATTGAGTAAAGCAACTCAGCATGCGTGGTATTACATGAGAGGATTTTAATATTAGAAGTATTTTATTATATTATTTGGGTCTCTCGGTAAAGTCTTGTAGATAGGTTAAAAGAAAATAACAAAAAACTACGACGTTTCGATCGCAACACAAGCGGTCATCATCAGGAAAAGGGGGTTAGCCTCTAAGGGCACACATTTTACAAAGGTTTAAAATCGGAGTAGCATGGGCGGGACAGCTAATGTTAATGTACGTGATGGGCAGCGACGGTGCTGGTGGTGGGTTTCCACCAATTAAAGGGCTGCCAGGAAAAATTTAACCTGTTAATGTAAAATCGGAGAACTAAAAATAACAACTAACATTGGAAGGTGGCAGGATTGGAACATCAAAGCCAGTTATAACTTATACTGGTTGATAACGTCCTTCCAATGATTGCTAAGTTTGAACCCATCTTCTCAGTTGAAATTGTGTCTGTATATATGGATGGCTTCATGAACGAATCTTTGACGATAGCCAGTGGGTTTGCAAAGCACCTTCGTCTTAGAGAAAAACATTTTTGCGTGAGCCCACCGCACTGGCTGTGATGTTCCCATCCTGCCACCTTCCGATGTTAGTTGCTATTTTCAGCTCTCCGATTTTACATTAACAGGTTAAATTTCTCACATCAACACACCCACCTCCGTGCCCTGACCTCGACAAGGCGGCGGCTCTGCGATCTTACATTAACATGCTAATTTATCACATTAACATGATAATCTCTCACATTAACATAGCCACCTCAGCGCGCTCGCCATGGAGGCCACTCTCCAATCTTACATTAACATGCTCATTTTTACCTGGCAGCCCTTTCATTGGTGGAAACCCACCACCAGCGCCGTCGCTGCCCATCACTTACATTAACATTAGCTGCCCCGCCCATGCTACTGACACTTGGACTACGCCCATGTTATACCTTTATAAACAGTTTGCCTTTAAAGGCTAACCCCCTTTTCCTGATGACTACCGCTTGTGTTGCTGTCAAAACGTAGTTTTTGGTTATTTTCTTTGAACCTATGTTACTTCACCGAAAGACCCACAGAATATTAATTCCTGCAGTCACGGAAGCTTTAAGTCAAGTATTATTTTACATTATCACATTCTTTGTTACCAGAATCACTTTAATTGTTTGAATTGGTTATCAATGAGCACATGCTAAGTCACGGTAATCTAATCACACATCGAGTAAAACAACTGAGCATGCCTGGTATTACATGAGAGGATTTTAATATTATGATTATTCTTATTGTACCTGATGGAGATAGGATCTCAGAAATATTAATATATTGAGAATGGGAGATTGTATTTGTTATATTTAAACTGTTTTGAAGATGTAAATGAACGAATTATCGCTATGTATCTAACAAACCCCTCACTGAGTGTCTATCCTTTACTGGGAGGGTCCGGAATGTTTAGTCACATTGGCATGTGGAAGAAAGCCAGATTGCCCCGAGGGAATAAAGCACATTGCAAATTATAGTAACACTCAAAGCTTCACAAAGATATATTAAAAAATCCATCGCTGTACTGCCATCTTCTGGTCAGCATACACTTTGATAGCTACGTAAATAGATAAGGTATTTTTTTCATAATCCAATTTGATTGCAGAAATTAAAGCATACCATAAAATGTAAAAACGTAACAATCTTCTTGTATGCAAGTCTTCCCCACCACTCTCCCATTGACATATTTCGTTGCTTCTTCTTAGTACCTTTCACGCGACAGTCAATGATATAGTGTATAGCAGATTGTATAATAATAAATAGTATAAAAGTGTAATGTTTAATATAATGTATAAGGTAATATATAGTATCGTAATTGTATAGTGAATATACAGCAGTGTGGTATACAGTACGGTGGGAAGAATAATACATAGCGTAATATTAAAATGTATAGTCTAAGGTATAGGGTGGTGTATAGTAATGCAGTATATAATTTAATGTTGGGTTTGTCTATGGCAGTATATAGTACGGGGTAGATCCGTGTGATGTAAGAAAAAGGTTTAGCTGGAGGCATATTATATTTTTTGCGACGTAGAATTGTAATGTATGACTTACTGGTAGTAGCTCAGCTTATTGGAGAGTATATTTAGTATATTGATGATATTGATGTAGTTCATATTTTAGTTTTTTACGTGGTGGTTTGGCTGCTGCAGCTCCTTACTATTAAAATTCATTCCATTTATTACTGCTAACCCTACTTCCTCCCTGTTGCTGCTAATCCTACATAATGCACGGGCATAATATGACTTTGAGACACCCCCCACCTCCTAATCCATAAATATGCTAAATTCCTCTGTTGATATGCAAATGCCTTTGTCAAGGCGCCATTCCTCCTCTAACCCAGCTTAAATATACGCTGCCAAGCTTGGTGGTGTTTATTCAAACGCTGTCTTTCCGACAAACCTGTTCTTCACCTGAGGACGGCTGCTTGCGTTGTGGCCGAAACGTCGTGAGAATTGTATTTTATTATGTTTGATTTTTCTTATTTTATTATTTCCCTTCAACATGACTTTACCGAAAGAACCAAGAAGGATATTCTCGTATTTTGCTGATTGCATAGCCATGCTAACAACGAATGAAACAAAAATACGGAGATGATTGAAAGAACTTCGTAAAACGAGATGCCAAGAGTTGCGCTCAAGATAATTTTGAGCAATGAAAAATAATCACTCACAAAATGTTATGTTAACAAAGTAAAATGTGTGGCAAGCACAAGGTTGAAAAACACATCCGAATATATAGATTAGGGTAATTATTTTGGGTAATTATAGGGTAATTATTTATGGTAATTATAAACCTGTGAGCCAGAGCAGGTTTTGGCGCTTAGGGTAAAGCTGAATTTTAGCATGAACTCAACACACCGATGTGCCTGAAGTGGAAATCTTGAAATCAGTTCACATGATCTTCTACGAGATTGCATTAGAATCGATGACTCTGGGCAGAGCAAATTGAACAACAGCTTTAAAGGGGCTGAAGTGGAACTCTTCAAATCAGTTCACGTGATCTTCTACGAGATTGCATCAGAATCGAGGACTCTGGGCAGAGCAAATTGAACAAGAGCTGTAATATGCGCAAACATGTGTTGAGAGATGTGTGCTTATAAATTACGCTGAGAAGCAGAATTGGGAAGACAAGGATGAGGGAGAACTGCAAACGCGAGGCATCGCAATGACCGTTCAGGAAACATCATGACTAGAAGTCTGAAATTTCGTTATTGTGCACTCTTGTGAGTCCATCCCATCACGAATATGCTGTCGCGATCGCACGTATGAAGCTCTTTGTAATAACACTGTTTTAAGTCCGTTCCAAACCTGCTGCAAGGATGGATCCCGAAAATCTGCCAGGAAATCCGCGAGTGAAACCGCGCTAGCTGTATCGCTGCACAGGATTTGCACGAGAATGCAGCTGTAGATGACTGCGGATTGTAGATGACATTGATTGAGGTCTGTTGAGGCTAATACACACTGCTCGGCATGGTAGGATGGAGTCGACTGATAAAAGGGAAGGAGGCTGATGTACTAGACTGCTGAGTCAAATGATCTGCCAAGAGGATGAGCATGGTGGACACAGAACGATGGTATTCGATCATTTGCAGGAGTGAGACGAATCCTGAGTGGCAATATCATAGAGATGCCTGCACCCAGCAGTCAATAGAGAATGGCTTCTGATGATGATGGTTTGTGAAGAGCTCTATCGGGGTGCGCGGGGGGGTAGGGAATCTGGGTTTGAATAAGTAAGTACGGCACATTGGGAACCTAATACTAATTTGACAACAGCCTCAAAAGCCTCGATTTCAGAATATTGACGTCATAAGGCCTTATGCAATGCCCATTTGTACAGCGGGTGACACACTTTAATAATGAAAACGATAATACCACCCCGCGGCGGGGATTACTGGATGGCTACAAGAGTTGAACTTGCAAATTGGCCACGTGGCAGGAGCAGCTGATTCCGAGATGAAGGTTTTAAATCGTAGCATGAGTTGTGGTTTTCTTTAATGAGAATCGGACCAATAAGCGGTGGCGAGTAACACAAATCACCAGGGTGAGCAGCATCAAAATGCCCAGATGGGAGAAAGCTGCAGATTTTGGCAGACGGCTCGTTTGCTATGCATTTATTCAGATTTTACATCCCACTGTTTTAATCCCCTTTAAGCCCGCAGTTTGAGTGAATTGTATATCCTTAAAGAACAACCCGTCTCCGAGCTTACGCTATCACTTTTTTCTTACTCCTAGGTGCAGACATGCCCCCTGCAGCATGCAGGGAGCATACGTGCGGTGATAACGCTAATACATGCTTCTTTGGTTCTTTCGGTTAAGTCACGTCTAAAGATAAAATAATGAATTAAAATAATAGCGACGTTTCGATTGCAACACAAGCAATCATCATCAGGCATAAGAGAAATAGAAAACTATAGACAGACATACAAGCAGACAGACATCACAAGGACACACAGAGAGAGGACACATATCGGCACAGAGAGAGGGGTCGTTTCTGTGACGGTCCCTTAAATATAGGGAGGGGGGGCGGGGACGGAGAGAGGGAGGGGGCAGAGAAAATTAGCATATCAATGAGTGGACGGCAACGTGTTGCTGCTGCGCAAGTAAGATGACGACGTGGCACGGCACGCAAGCTTGAAAATTAGGAGAAAGACACACTAAAATTAAATAACCTCGCAAAATATCGAAATGTGATGTAATGCAACACAGAGAGTCGGTCAACACACAATTAACGCATAGCCTGGTTGATTACATTTTCTCTGCCCCCTCCCTCTCTCCGTCCCCGCCCCCCCCTCCCTATATTTAAGGGACCGTCACAGAAACGACCCCTCTCTCTGTGCCGATATGTGTCCTCTCTCTGTGTGTCCTTGTGATGTCTGTCTGCTTGTATGTCTGTCTATAGTTTTCTAGTTAGATTTTTGTTGCTATTTCTCTTATGCCTGATGATGATTGCTTGTGTTGCAATCGAAACGTCGCTATTATTTTAATTCATTATTTTATCTTTAGACGTGACTTAACCGAAAGAACCAAAGAATAATTCCTGCAGTCACGAAAGCTCCAAAAATTAAGATTGAACGCTAATACACTTTCCCGTTCTCGCACGGTATGCGATGGCATCGGGCGGTGACATGGCCTAGAGGTGCCGCGGTGGCAAGATGTTAACGAACTGGCCTAGTATACAGGAGGTCGTGAGTTCGATCCCAGGTATTAACGTGTTGTAATTGGCTGGGGGTGGATGGGGTCGGCTGTGAGGAGGGAAGCTGAATAGACTTCAGTGTGGGGAGGCTGGTACCTGTGCTCCACCACGTGTTTGTGTTTCCGACAAGGCCATAATTATAATATATATTGGGGTGGACACATCCCCCCAAATATTCAAATATGCTCAAAATTTCCTCCCCCCCCCCCCCCCAATATATTTCTATAAAATAGATTTCTGTTCATATTATTGTGGTTATGGTTATACTTTATTAACCCCTAATCTTTGCCATTACATATAATGAAACAAGAAAAGGTAAAAAAGAAAAAACAGATCAATGTAATACACTATTAGACATTATTGTAAGTCCATCCTATGTGTTAGTTAAACGTTCATATATTTTAGGCAGGAAATTCGTTTTCAAATTTTGATTCTTTTTCTGGAGGGGGGACCCCCAGACCCCCTGGAAGATTTGCCCCCCCCCCCCCAATGTTGACTCGATGGTTACGGCCTTGATTTCCGATCATACGTTTTCACACGGTCAGTGGATACTAGAATCGAGCCAGGCTGTGTGTGGGGGGGGGGGGGATGGCTGTGTGGTCGTCTTCAGGAAAAGAATACGACCGCTTGTGTTGTGATCGAAACGTCGTAGTTTTTTGTCATTTTTTGTTATTTTCTTTGAACCTATCTACGTGACTTCACCGAAAGACCCAAGAATATGTATTATTATTTAGATTTGTATTTTTATGTTATGTTGACTATTGATGTGATTGCGCTTTGGGTGGCAGATTTGTGCCAGAAAGGTGCCACCGCGCGTGTAGGTACGCATGTATGTTGAACTTCTTTCGCACCGTACGTAGCCAACCGTGCTCAACGGAGGTAAATATATATAATACAAAAACAAATATATGATTTTACTGGCCTACTCTGGTGTGCACATGAGCCATGAAGACTGCATCACCGTCTTCATTGCAGGCGACGATAAATGTCCCGTGACGTTATTCTTAAAAAAGAAAAGCGTAGGCCACGTGCGCCAGTGTCGCCATCCTAATTGGCCAAATGTGTGAACGACCCCGCAACTTTACCCAACTTACCCAGCATTTGGCAAAGCCACGCAATAACGCCACTCCTTACTCGCAGGCTATATCTGCCTGTGAAACGTAGCACCTTTGTGCCTGCTGTTGCACACTCGAAATGAAGGACGTGGACAGATGCTCCAAATCGAGGGCAAATTAAAGCACCTGTATAACACTGCAATTGTCAACCGAGTCACCATTAACCAAGTGCATGGTGTATAGGACAGGTTTGCTCAATAACAGTTTCCCTTAAACCCAATTCCACTACTAATAAACCATCTTTGTCTTTAATCATAACCTTTACACTTCAGTATTCGAATATTACTTTCATACTAAGTTGTATGTATATCTATACCATCCACTTATATTGATATCTTTCACCAATTATCTGTACTGTTTATATGTACTGTATACGTACTGTACTTGTCACCATTGTACAATTTACTACTGTACATGTGTTCTATTCTTAATAGCATTGTAAGTAGTCATACTCTGGGTGCATGGGCATAGTTATAGAATAAACAGTATTAGGGTTAGATAATTGCCAGTATTAACTACAGTACGTCATCCTTTACAGTGTACAGTGCTAAACCCCCTCCTATTGAATATATCACAAACTACCAATTCAAAGCCAAGCTTAAAGACTAGAACATTTCTATAACTATAAAAAAAACATTTGGGTCCTCTACCTTTAAAATGCAACAGCACGTGTATCACACACGGAAATTCTCAACCGAGTCGCCATTAACCACGTGACTGGTGTGCAGGTCAGGTTACTCAATCACCCTGCATGCTGGTGTACACACGTGCATTGATGCGTAGTGGCATAGAATTAGCGATGTAGCAGCATAGCGGATCTGCAGCTTACAGCAGCCCTGACAGCAGCAGGCTAGGTGATACACCAGAGGGGTATCTAGGGGAAAGGTCATGGAAGGGGTACACCAGGAACCCGCGGGTAGGTTCTAGAAAGGGGGCGTGGCCGGGAGCGGAGCCAGGCCACGCTGACAGTATAAGAGGGGGCAGCCATTTCAGCCGCATCACCTCTACATAACAATGAGGCTCAGTCCCTTTTACACGCACCTTTACATCATCCGCACATAGTTTACACAACAAAGGCTCGTTCCTAACAGCGTGCTTCAGCCGCACAGAACCTCACAAAAATTATATTCAGGGCCTACCTTGGCTCCTCCCACCCTCAACCAGTATATATACAAGGACTGTTTTCTTGGAATTTCTCTCACTTGATACAGCTATCGTGCTGTGACGGTTCCACCTGAAGACGGAAGCTTGTGTTGCCTCCGAAACGTCGTGATATTTATTTTATTTTAATTTTACTTTTATTAATTTAAATTTTTTACCTACGTGACTTTACCGAAAAAACCTAAGAATATGAGTATAAGAGGGGCCCCGAGAGAGGACCTCGCGGCTGTCATTTGGAGTGGGATCCCCGTCATGCTGCTGGAGTCTTCATCATCGTCTCCGTCTTCACCATCTTGCCGTCGCCAGTCAGGCAGTCTGCCAACTGTCCTGATTGGGAACCGTAGTCCGTGATAGACGAATTATTGGAAGTGTTAACTCGTTAGGCCGTGTTAATAAGCAGAGTGCCTCCAACTCTCCGTGTCTTCGATTCAGTCACTACAGATGTATGCACAGCACATAAGGACCTTCACAAAAGCACACTTTACTCCATAGTTGCACAAGGAAATAATTAAAGAGTGGCCCATTCCTAATGTGCCACACGAAGATTGTGTGAATACAACATTTAAATAATTATTATTGTACGTAGAGGTCTCATTGTTGTAGTGCAGAAAATGCACTGTATTGAAATTGCCTGATATTACTATAATTTGCAGACCTGCCTCCATCTTTAGATGTTCCTATTATCCAGATACCCATTGTTGCGATTCCCGCCTGTGAAGGTGGGGATGAAAGGAGAAGCCAATGCATTATATTTTCTGGTGCTGTGACGTTAACTTCCCCACCAGGGACGCAGGAGGTTGGGGTTTTGATCCCGATCCCGATCCTGACGCCTGTATATTTGGAGTTTGCATGTTCTCCCCGTGGTCGCGTGGATTTTTTTTCTTTGAGTCCTCCGGTTTTTACCTCTACATTTATAAACGTGCATTTTGATTATTTCGATTATTTGCTGCTATACATTTCCACGCGATAAGCCACTTCTTTGACCTATCATTTGTGGCCAGGTCGCTTCTGAAAAGGAAGCTAATAGCTCTTCCTGGTAACATAGACAAAACAGTTTCGTTTTATTTGGATATTTTCTCAGCGATTTGTTCACCTTTCCTTTACCTTGCACTCATATCGTGTTATGTCGATAATTACCACAACAACTATGCACTTACCCAAACTGCCATTGCTATCTTGGTAACCATAATCATCGTCGACGTGACTGGTAATCATCGTTCTATAATTTTCCATTATCGCGTTCCACCAGTCGTATACTGTGTCCATTACCACCGCGCTAATGGCTCAGTCTTAATTTAAAGTCGATGGCACATCGGTATGCATGAGACGCGTGGGGTGGCCACACGGCGTACATGGAACTCGGGGTTGCCGTGCTGTCGTGATACATCGTCAAACACGTGGCCCACGTGAATCGCAAAGAGGCTTTTACCAAAGCATCCTCACGTCGCCATTGTCGTTACTCGTTAAACGTTTTTCTTTTTGCTCTTCAACAAAATAACAATGATAAAGTGGAAAACTCGACAATTAACGTTACACATAAAGTGTTTCCCATTGAATTAGTGCTTTTCAAAATGGTTTTCAGAGTAATTGACAGGATAAAAATGATATCGCGTCATTTTTTTGGTACTCTTTTGAAATATTAAACTATTTTCGTGGAACTGACGATGTGTGCTTTATAAGTGCTGTATATTGTAAATGTGTCATGTTTGTGGAGAGCTATGGCAGCTTATGTTGAGTTAAATGCAGTTGAAGAATGTTTAACTAATCTTTATCTGTACTAGAAGTTCAGGAAATCACGAAAACAGTACAATATAAATGCGAAATACCATTATAAAAATGAGAAAGTGAGACTTGAAATATTTGTCATACCGTGACATTTTATATGATATATATTTTAATGATAACATGCAAATCCTCCATTTAATCAATCCATCAGTCGCAGATCCCGCAAGTGCAACTCTGTAGTTGTGGGTTGAATGGTTACACCTTCTCAGCTGCGTACGCAGGTGTACATACACAGGTATAACTACACAAGTGTCGACACAAAGGTGTCAACACCTTTGTAACTAACACGTTTCAAATTAGTGTACACGTATTTTGCTGAATTCATCTCTGCGTGACTTAACACACCAGAAGCCTCTCAAGCTAACGAGTCTCCCTACAGCCGAAAGGTTTGGCTGAATGGAGGGAATACATCCCTATCATATAAACTAAAGTATTAAACTATTTCTATTTAACCAGGTAAGGCCCACTGAGATACATAGCTCTTTTGCAGGAGCGACCTGGTTATAATTGATAGCCCAACGACGTGGCTTATCATGTGGAAATATATAGCAGCCAAATATTCGAAACGCATAGTGAGGACCCAGAGAAAATTTCACATGACGACGGGAGAGCGTGCAAACTCCAAATATACAGGAATCAGGCTTGGAATCGAAACTACAACCTCCTGTATACCAACTGAGGTAGTTAACATCTCGCCACCGTTATCCCCTGTACAAACATGTTGCATACCGTTCGAATAACTGTGGTGTACCCAAACACATATGAATGTTGTACCCTTTCTGGCAATAAAACAGGTGTTAAGATGTTCAAACACCAAATAGAAACCTTTTGCAAAGCACCATGCCTGCATTGACCACACGTACATGCAAAACAAATGCTTTTATAACATATGTGTTGTCCTTGAAACGGATTGCTCCACACCAGAGACAACCTTCTTTACGGCCTAGTCTCACCAGGGTAAACTCGAGAAGGCCAAAAGGCGATCATATTTCTACTTTGTGTTTGAACACCATAACACCTGTTTTATTGCCAGAAACGGTAAAACGTATTAATACTATTTTATTACTTTGATCCTGCCAAAAAAGGTCCCACTCTGTGGTGTATCATATTCATTCACCTGCCAGGTGGACAGAGGCGAGAGGGATCTAAGAATGTTGCTCATTAAATTTTGATTTAAAGCTTTCGTGACTGCAGGGATTCATCTTCTTGTTTTTTTCGGTAAATTATTGTATTACTTCCCTTCTACGTGACTTTACCGAAAAAACCAAGAAGATGTTGCTCATTGTTGAAACTACCATGCCGGGAGACCGAACCTGGCTATGTCCGGATTGCAATGTACTCCCTCACCATTACACCAGGGCAGCATTCCTAATTAAGTATAAAAGCAGCTCATTGTCATTTGGTGTTGCATTCCCCTCTAAGCTAAGAACTTTCCCCTATCATCAAGCGCCGTGTGGAGGCGAGGCGGCTTTAATGGTGACACCGGCAGCTTTTAATCCCGCATTATCACGACGCTTGTTAAATCTCAGCCGCCCGATGCGAAATTATGAAAACGAACAGAGTGCGGTGCAGACAGACTTCGCATTAGCCTCCCTAATCACGTAGCCGCTTCGCACACACACACACTCGCGACGGCTGCCGCGCAAACACACTGCGCGCGCGTGCACGTTGATCATTTAGAAATGGCAAGGATAAAACTAAAATGATTGTTTTATTCCCGTGGTAGCTGGTTTCTGCGAGTGTATGGAGAGGGGGAAGGGGACGTTGTTTAGTTGTTTATCTGGTTTTTTTTTCCATACTCGTTTTTATTTATTTTGTGCAAGAGTGCAACTGTGTGCGCCTAATTACCCGTTGAAGCCAGGAGATTATTTTCAGCGTCAACGAGCCAATGCGAGAGGTTTAAACCCACTGACAACACCTATCTACCGACTCTGCAGGGAGGCCAAAAAAAATATGGTTTTAAAACTTCAAACAGATGCATGTTGCGCCTGTGCATTGGGGGGCTGGAATGCTGTTATATCACCTTCCAAATGATTTCATTTCAATCTCTTATAGTATTTTAACAAAAAACACAATATACACGTTTTCCAAAGAAGATCACGCACTTTTTGTTGTTTTCTTAGCAGGAATTGCAGCTCTGCTGAAATGGAACAATGGGGTAGCCCAAATAAGCTCTGCGATGCGTCTCGGACTCGAGAATGCTGCAGCACGAACAGGAACAGCTACGTTCAACACGTAATAGGCTTTTCGCGACCAATATATAAAAAGGCTGTTTTGGGGTTAGAGATAAGTATAAATGTGTCGCTAACCCACCACCACCCGACACAGCCAATTCGTAAGGTTTGTCACGTGTACAAAAAGTGCCAATTAGTTACTACCTCAGCACACCGACGCAGAGACGGGTGCCCAATGCTATCTGTTTAGCAATTGGTTGTATTTGCACAGCAACAAATGCTAATACAAACCCAGTGCTACATCTCATCCTCGCGTAGTCCACCAACGTCAATCCAGCAGGGCCACCTTGATGGCTTTGTGTGCTTGTTGCAGCCTGACCATGACGATATTTTACATGCGATTACACCTGTTACACATTTTGCGGGTGAGAAGGTATAGGCATCGGGTTAATTAGTGAGACGAGGACATTGTACGCTTGGTGCATGGCTGGAGGAACGAATGGAAAGGGCATGCAATTGAAAAAGGATTTGTCCCACGCTGAGCTCACTACCTGTGCGTACTGATGTAAACAGTGGCCAAGTGCATTATGGGAAAAAAGAAAATGATAACTCTCGGTGTGAATTGACGCAATTGCTGGTGCTCAGAATTAGCAGCGTCAAGACACGCGTGTATCTGTACCATTACTGAAATAATTGTCGCATTGCACTCATTGTGCTTTCGCACCTTTGCGCGACTTTGGCTGAGATGAGTCCACAGATGCTGCTACTTGCAAGGACACCTAGCTCTTGATAGTTGTGCACAAGACAGGAATCAAACTCACAACCTCCTTTCACTTGCATGTACTGTATGTTGAACTTCTTTCGTGCCGTACGTAGCCAACTGCGCTAAACGGAGGTGCGGGGGAAGGACAACAAACTGTCTCTCTGCGTGAGTCTATGGGTCTTTGTGTGAGTCTATTTATGTATGTTGATCTTCCTTCACACCATACGTAGCCAATCGCACTAATTGGAGGTGCCGCGGAAGGACAAAAACTTGCGGAGGCTTTCTTGGTTTTTGCGATCTCCCTCGTTTGTTGTTTTTGCGTTGTGCGGTGCGCGGTTTGGCACGATATCAGACATCGTTTCACGTCAGGCATGGCAATTTCTTCAGAAAATGAACAAGCTTCAGTGATCGTTGTAAGTATTTGTAAACGTTTAGATCAGACCGTGCTTGTTTTAATGTTTACAGGTTGCCTTAACCCAATTTACTTACGCGTTGTGACATATTGGATCAATATTTCTCCATATCTTCTACTTGCTGAATTTATGAACTTTCTATAATTGATTCATTTCTTGTATGTTTATGATTTCTTGTGTGCAATTCGCTTTCTTATGTCATTTTACATGTAGGCTGTCGCGACCAATATACACATTCCTGCGGAGGGAGCTGGTAGTAACGTTGGTTTGCTCGGTCAATGGCCAGGGTCAACGGCGGCGTGGTGTATTCCGAAAATATGCCCGACTGTGAGGGCGGGCACAAGCCGGCGTGAGTAGGATAAACGTTGATACAGGTAGGAACAACAGGTTCCATACTGCCCACCAGGGATTTTTTGTCTGTCGTGCATCGGAATGCATCCCACCCATGCACCCCCCACCAACCGCCGAGCAGGGCCACGTGTGAGACTGAGTATATGTGTGTGTGAGTCTGAGAGTGTGAGATGTGAGTGTGTGTGCGAGTCTGAGAGTGAGTGTATGTGTGTGTGAGTCTGAGAGTGTGATAGTGAGTGTGTGTGTGTGAGTCTGAGAGTGTGAGATGTGAGTGTGAGTCTGAGGGTGTGATAGGGAGTGTGTGTGTGTGAGTCTGAGAGTGTGAGTGTGAGTCTGAGAGTGTGAGATGTGAGTGTGAGTCTGAGAGTGTGATAGGGAGTGTGTGTGTGAGTCTGAGACTGTGAGAGTGAGTGTGTGTGTGAGTCTGAGAGTGTGAGATGTGAGTGTGAGTCTGAGAGTGTGATAGGGAGTGTGTGTGTGTGTGAGTCTGAGAGTGTGAGTGTGAGTCTGAGAGTGTGATAGGGTGTGTGTGTGTGTGAGTCTGAGAGTGAGTGTGTGTGTGTGTGATACTGTGTGAGTGTGTGTGAGTCTGAGATTGTGAGAGTGAGTGTATGTGTATGTGAGTCTTAGTTACCTAGAGTATTGTACAGGTAGGAACAACAGGTTCCACACTGCCCACCAGGGATTATTTGTCTGTCTGTCGTGCATATCCGGGATTCCGCCCACCCATGCACCTCCCCACCGTACACCGATCTACGCCGCGATTGGTTGACGATGTCGGGGAGGGTGGGGGGGAAGGGTAAACACGCCCACTCATCCAACTGCCCCCCCCCTGAACGCCGCGCTGTCCAACCAAGTTCCTACCTGCCCACTCCGAAGGAACGTGTTAAGGGCACCACGGGGTGAGCAGCCCCTCCCCACCCAGCCCCACCCCTCGCACCCCCCACCCAGCCCCACCCAGCCCCACCCTCCCCACCCAGCCCCTCCCCACCCTCCGCACCTAGCCCCTCCCTCCCCACCCAGCTCCTCCCTGCACGACGGACGGACAAAATAATCCCCTGTGGGCTGGTGTAACCAGGAGGTTACTACCAGTATAATCCTTATTATTTAACCTTATTTTGCCTTAATATTGCAAAAAAAAGTGCATCTAGATTTGTTACATTTTGATATTTTTCAATGTTTGTACAAAAAATGCTCCTGATTCAACCTCGGTCGTTACCCTTGCAAAAGGGTCAACGTTGTTTCATTTATCTCAACGGGTTAAATTCACCTCATGGCTGAAGAAAGGAAGGATACCGACACGACTTAATTCATCTGCTCACTTTTTCACTCGATTGTAGAGTGTCGGTGGCTGCTGTTGGTGCTATTCCAGGTTCTTGATGCCGATTGGCTTAGCTTTTTGACGTGAGTAAACAAATAAAGAGAAAACAACATTTCGATTTAAATCTTTCGTGACTGCAGGGATTCATCTTCTTGGTTCTTTCGGTAAAGTCACGTAGAAGGGAAGTAATAAAATAATAAAAACAAAACATAATAAATGTAAATAAAACATAATAAATGTAAATTATGTTTTATTTTTATTATTTTATTACTTCTCTTCTATGTGACTTTACCGAAAGAACCAAGAAGAAGAAAACAACATCACCCGGCCTTTCGTTGGGGAGCTGAGTTGATCGCATCATCGACAATTTGCAACGTCAGCAGCGGCAGCCAGCAATCCCGCCCACCAATCGAGAGAAGGAACGAAAGCGAGAGGCTCAGTTTGAGTGACCTCGAGATTCGAAATCCCGTCGCCGGCAAGCGAAACGTCGGACAACATGACCGACGACAACTCGCGGTTACGACCTGAAAACCACCTTCGGTGGGCTTTTTGCCAACGATGTCCAAACATTGAAGCTCGCGTGACTTTCCAGCAGCAGTCTCAAGCACCCTTTAATGAAACAACCAACAATATTGCACTGGTTTTATATATATACAGTATATCCTTGGGCGATATTAATGCTGAGCGACTCCTGCGTTGCTAGGGATTTGAGCCTCCTCACGATGGTGGGTTTGCCTAAGCATCCCCTGCCGAGATCGCCCGTGGAATCGTGGCCAGATCCATCTGTGAATTATAAAAAGAGCACCAACCCACAGAGACTAACGCACGTTGCACCTCCGTAATTCTATTTAATGGAATTTCAGGGAATGCTTTTGCCTAAACCCTGGGTAAAAGAAGTTGGCTTTTGACCAAACAGAGATGTCCGCGTACAACGTGAGTGTCGTTATTAAAACAAGTTTTTTCTTGCCCGCGTGGCAATGCTGGCGTGAAAGGACCTCTACTTGGGGGCTTTATTGAGGCACTGTGCGTTGTCTTGGTGTGGTCTGGGAATTGCTTTGGTTGTTTTGCTTCCTTGCCCGAGCTTGCATTTAGTGTTGAAAAATCGGACTTATGCAAGTTTTTTTTGTTATATTTATATTCAATTACTTGCTTACATTTTTTCTCTATTTTGCACTCCTATCGTTTTTTTTAATTGTTTGATGTTGTAGCTTGCTGACCCCGCTCATACTGGACATCTGTGAATAAGTATAACCCGTAAAAACAAAGTTTTTCACTATAAATCCTTTATATGCGTGGCAGCGAACTTAATATAAAGGATTAAAAAATATATTCGCCTGTGGAGGACGCAGGGATCGATCCCGCGACCTTTGGCATTGGAAGCGAGGGCACTACCAACTGCGCTACTCCGCCACGGCCTGTGGAGGGGTTACGATCTGGGCTCTTACACTGTGACGTTCAGCCAAAGCCATGAATGAGTTCTATTTGAATATATGTAAAATAAAATTGTTTTGCCTAAAAAGTGTAACATTTTGGGAATTTTTTTTTCACGAACATTAATTGTCTCGCACAACGAGTCTGTGTGGAAAATGTCAGCTCGATTGGATCACGGGAAGTGGGTTAAAAAACGACCGAAAGATGTGCACGGTCGTAAGCAAGCAAGCAAGCACGCAAGCAAGCAAGCACGCAAGCAAGCAAGCACGCAAGCAAGCAAGCACGCAAGCAAGCAAGCACGCAAGCAAGCAAGCACGCAAGCAAGCAAGCACGCAAGCAAGCAAGCACGCAAGCAAGCAAGCACGCAAGCAAGCAAGCACGCAAGCAAGCAAGCACGCAAGCAAGCAAGCACGCAAGCAAGCAAGCACGCAAGCAAGCAAGCGAACTTAATATAAAGGATTTAAAAATAGCTTCATAGCTCATCGGATTCCTCCAGTCTAAATAAAGATTCTGATTTAGCGAGTGCTTGATTTAGAGGTTATTTGGCCTACTCTTCCATGCCGGCCAGACATCACAGAAGAGGTGTGAGTACCCACACTTAACCCCACGATGGGCTGACCTGCAAATCAACAAACTGTGGTGTACCCATTTCTATCGCTGAGTGGACAGAAACGGGGGGAGGGTAGTATTTAATAAACTTTCCACACTTTGTTAAACTGCCAAGCCTGGAGACAAATCTTGAAACCTCTTGATTGCAAGTACAACGTGGTAACCTTTACACCATGACAGCATACCAATTGATATTGCACCTCCTCTTTCGTTTTGCCTAGATATTCTTGTAAATCACTGCAAGTGAGCCAAATCAAATTGATTCTCGTGGAGGATGTGAGCCTCCATGGGGAGCCACATTTGGCACAACTGGCCAGGTTGCTTCTGAAAAAGAAGCAAATAACTCAGTGGGCTTTACGTGGTGAAATTAAAGTAAATGTTAGTTTTTTTATTATTACCTTTCCTTTGTACTCCTGTCTTGTTGTTGTAACATTCTGACGTGCTTCTTACTAGGCATCTGTGAAAAAAAGATAAGAGCTTCTCAAGGATAAATAAAGACTGATTCTGAACCAGGGACATTCATGGGGTGACGGTTTGCTACAGAGCCTCGCAATTCAATGACGAAAAATGAATTACCCGGCGCGCACATTACGTTGCATTCACCTGTGGCACGTTAAAGCGGTGGCATTCACGGAGAATGTGGAAAGTACTTGGAAAATGTTGACGAAAGGGATATTACCATTGCTGCACCCACATGTGCCAGCACTATGATGTGAGTAGTATCTCCAATTTAAAAGTCGGGCATCTCAACGAACCATCGTCATGTATGTATGTTGACATTATTTTGCACCGTACGTAGCCAACATCACTAATCGGAGGTGTGGGGGAAGGACAATAAACGCAACGCAAAAAGCAGTTCTAAAGAAATTAGTTTTCAATCTCGATTTAAAAGTGCATAGCTCGAGCGGCTTCCTAACATTGAAAGGAAGAACGTTCCAGACGGCCACAGAAGCGCATCTGTATAACATCATGGGATCTCAAACGTCTACTGCGAAGCAGTTGGAGGTAAAATACGGGTAATACATGTGAAGTATGGTTTAATTAACCAGGATGGCCACAAGGCTTAAAACCACGATCTCTTGCAGGAAGTGTATTATGTCCTACGACTGGGCCGTGCAAATTGGCCCCATGTCATTTGCACATTGATCAAAGAACCGATCCAAAACAACTTCAGCAGCAGAACACGCTGACCCAAGTGGGCTTTTCACCAACCCCGGAGCGTGAACCTATTCAAAAGGGGGAACATCCCAGTATTCAGGGGTGGGATAGGGGTGGAGGAGGGAGTAGGCACAGCCAAAGTTCAACTTTAAAAATAGGTTAAACGCCAAAAAAGAGAATGAGTAACGATACGGTCTGCTCTAGTCTGTCGTGGATTCTGGTCTAGCCCTCAGTCCCGTGTGCATGAGGAGTCCCATTGCTTAGTTGTCACCGCTCTCCCCGCTAAGTTTATTTTAACACACGCGCACATATACGCAAACACACACAGCTTTTCCAAGATCCCCCTTTATTATTCGCCTTGACGTGATCCCTGTAATATGGGAGAGATCATGGCACGGGCACCCATGACATTATCCCTCCTGTCTTAGCTTACACACTTGTCAGGGTTAACTGCTGTTGGCAAGTACCTGTTAAAGCCAACATGGCATATGATGGGTGCTTTTGGCCAACACCATGCCCCTACAATCTATACTGCTGATGGTTACACACAATATCAACGTCTAATTTGTGGGCTGTTGCCACTTACGAATAGATCCAGGGCAAGTTCATATGGAACTCACCTCCGTGATTTTTTTTTTGTATCCACATTGACAGACTGGCAAGATACGGCAATTGTCGGCTTGGAGCATTATAACAGCCCCTGAATGAGCGTGGTTATTCAGCTTTTGCTCCCTGCCCTGGATTATGCTGAAGTTGTCAATTGTAGTGCCTCTCAGACGTTGCATTCATAAGTAGGGTGTGATCCACGACACTCTATGCAGATTTATCTTAGCACTGCACCTGTGGAACACGTCACGGTCACACGCAAGAAACCCTGGGGAGACTGGCTAACGTGGCACCCAACTATTTATACATATGCAGTGATTCAATCACAACTGAAAATACTCAAGCGATGTTATGGAGACGGCATGCATGGCATGGACGGTCGAGAAGTAAAAACAATCCTTTCTGGGTTTTTAACGGGGCCTGAAAGGGAATTGGTTAGAGCCAGGGGAATTCAAGGGATTGGATGGAGAAATGCAAGAGGGAAATGACGGGAAACGGAGGATGTTTGACGGGAAGGAAGGTTGGAATCCGTTAGGAAAAGTAGGAAGGTGATTGGCTGGAGGCAAAGCGGAAGGTCAAGGAACCTTCGGGAAAGGTGCTTGAGGGATAAAAAAGAGGAAGCGAGAGAGAGAGTTTGGGACGCTTGGAGTGAGGGAAATCCTGGAAGACCGTGTGTCTGTGCTGGAATAAATAAAGACTCCTATTATTTTATTCTTAGGTTTTTTCGGTAAAGTCACGTAGGTAAAACATCAAAATTAATGAAAATAAAATAAAATAAAAACAAAAATCACGACGTTTCGGAGGCAACACAAGTCTCCGTCATCAGGTGGGACCGTCACAGCCGAATTAGCTGCATCAAGTGAGGCAATGATTCAAGAAGTAATCCCTTATAAGCAACCTTATAAGCAAAAGATTACTTCTTGAATCATTGCCTCACTTGATGCAGCTAATTCGGCTGTGACGGTCCCACCTGATGACGGAGACTTGTGTTGCCTCCGAAACGTCGTGATTTTTGTTTTTATTTTATTTTATTTTCATTAATTTTGATGTTTTACCTACGTGACTTTACCGAAAAAACCTAAGAATATGATTCCTTGCAGTCACGAAAGCTTCAAATCTAGAACTCCTATTATTGAAGACTTACGCATCGGGTGTCACTACACACGTATACATTTACATACTCCGCCACGTATCCATGTGGAGTGGCTTCCTCGGAGACACACACTTGACTTTGGAGGCAACACGTTTATTCTAACAGCCCAACAGGACAACTACATAAACGGGTAACTAGACCACAACGGGATGACTACATAACAGGGTCAGGTCAGTAACATACTGCCGAACCACGATGCCGGACGTGACTACCGAAGACCGAAGAGTCGTAGCATGGCGGGTTGATTCCAGAAGACAGCCAGGATCGGCTCTCGGGACCTCCCTTTTATGCCTCCGCGTGTGGCCTGGCTCCGCCCTCAGCCACGCGCCCTTCTGGTTCCGTGCCATACATCACGTGTCTTTCTCGCCACCTTTCGGCCCACCTCGCTACTCTGTCCTGGTCACGTGCCCTCTTGGGTTCAACCAGACTGTCACGTCCTCAACTGCCCCCTCTCTGACAGTCACCAGAACCATGCCCCCTAGGGTCCCCTTCCATGCCATAGATACTCTGGTGCCAGAAAGAGGCTCTAACACGCACAGTTCCACTCTGGTATGGGTAGTTGGCGCTAAACGCCATAGTGACTCAATATACGTCACTACATATGTAAATACCCACCCCTTACATCACTTAACAACTACCAATTTTATTTCGACAATAACTTTGCTCTCTGGTCGAGACATCATAACAATGCAACTGTCCAGAGAGCAGAAAACACCCGAACAGGAACACACATATAAGCTGCGTTAATTCAAACGTAGCTGCACAACATCTGCAAGCACTCCAGCAAGAGAGCATTCTCTATGGACCAGAGGTCCACACCATTCAATTATTTACGCATTTTTTTTTATTTATACGTTCGACCGCGGTGTGACGTTCGTTGTATATATAGCGATAGATACAAAAACACGGGTTTACGTGCCATCACGTGTTTCTATATCCACGTGACACTTGCTGAACTCCCTTGCAAACAATATGTTCGATCTCAAGGATTAAATATCCAGGTGAAATATATTCATGCTAAATATATATATACCCACACACGCCATTTCATGCAGAGATAAAATTGCATGAGACGCACAATGCACGACATCACTGTGTTTGGGGAAAAATGAGAAGTAATATTGCAGAAATTTACTGCTGTTGCCTTAAAAATCTGGGCTTGGCCAAGGCTATGTCTATTTGGCAGGTGTTATGTGGTCATAAAAATGTCCAGTTTTGTGATATTTCTATATAAATCAGATGTGACGTACACCCTAAAGGGCCTTCATTGCAAATAGCCCTGGAAAATATATCAGGCACGTGTTTATAACGTACGGAATACAAAAAATACACAATCACTTTGCGAATTATCATCCTGCAAACAATTAGGGCCGTACTACACGTATTTGCATCATATCTGTAGCATGTATGCACATAACACAGACGGCACATTGGTACGATCGTGCAAGAAGAATGCAACCAAACAGGACCCCCCCCCCCCCCACAACAGCAGTGGAAATGCGAGCGGAAGGCAACAGAGGCAGGGGGAGATGGACGGATGGAGTGGAGGCGTAGGCACCAGAACTGAGACGAATGACGAGAAAACGTCAGCAGAAAGATGGGAGGATGTGATGACGATTGCTGCGGCTGTTGCTACTGCTGCCAGAAGTTTGTGGAGGCTGTGGCCTGGATGTCAATGGAGAGAGAATGATTGGCTTGAGATGTGTAACTGATGAATTTGAGCAATGGAGTGACTGTAAGAGGCTTCTACTGGTAGGAACCTCTGGTTACACCAGCCCACAGGGGAGTATTGTATCCGTCCGTCCGTCATGCAGGGAGGGGCTGGGTGAGGAGGGAGGGGCTGGGTGGGGAGGGGAGGGTGGGGAGGGGCTGGGTGGGGAGGGTGGGGAGGGGCTGGGTGGGGAGGGTGGGGCTGGGTGGGGGGTGGGAGGGCTGGGGTTGGGTGGGGAGGTTCTTGTCACCCCGTGGTGCCGTTATAAAACTCAACGTTTAACCTACTCACGCCGGCTTGTGCCCACCCTCACAGTCGGGCATATTTGCGGAATACACCACGCCGCCGTTGACCCTGGCCATTGACCGAGCAACCCAACGTTCCTACCAGCTCCCTCCGCAGGAATGTGTTTCTCTACTGGTGCAACTCGTGGCCATTATTTCCATTACACGTGTCTACCTTCCCTTTTCTGCATGGCAGGTAGTTCACGATAAAAGTTTTCTAGGCTAATGTCGAGGTTCGTCAGCGAACCAGTGGGCGGTTTCAGGAGCCTCATGGTGAATATCTGGCAAGCTGATGTCGATGAGTGATCGAAGCCGGCAGTGCTGTTACCATGTGGTGCATGCAAAAATGATTATACCAAAACCACATCTCAATTTCCCTCTGGCCTGTTCCCACCCCCCTCCCCCCTAAAAAAACGACTAAGAAATACTCCTAATTTTTAATAGTAGGGCATCTTGAGATGCGATCACATGCGGACAAATTGTAGTAATAACACCATATTGTAATCGCATAGTTCCCGACACGTGCTTCACGTTTCCCTGGGAGCATCGCACGAGACAAAACACTTATTTGCGGTGGTGACATGGGGTATGGTCACATGGGGATGCAAAGCAGTGCTGCCCTGCGTGTGTGCAACTGCAATTTTAAAGACACCTGTAGTAAATACAACAATTAGAGCACCTTTGCACCTGGTCACCTTGGTAATGCATGTTCTCTCTCTCTCTCTATTGTGTTTCGTGTTCATTTGACAGATAAACGAATTCTTCAAATCCGTCAGAAAATCTCTCACATCTAGCGAAACTTATTCTCGCCCATCTGCTTCATGGGGATGGTGACTTATTTAACTGTTGGTTAGCGATTAAATAAAATATCTATTAAAGCATCAATTGTGTTATTTACTTGAATTAATAAGTATTAAATTAAAAGCGTGTAAATGCAGTTGAAATTTAGAACATTTTCTGGCAGTCAATGAAATATAGAACCTTCGTGGCTAGGAGGGGTCAGGGCCACGCAGAGAGATCAGAGCGTCTGTGGAACAATGCCGAGAGATTCTAGATTTGAAGCTTTCGTGACTGCAAGGAATCATATTCTTAGGTTTTTTCGGTAAAGTCACGTAGGTAAAACATCCTCAACTTGCTTTTAAGGGATTACATCTTGAATCATTGCCTCACTTGATGCAGCTAATCCGGCTCTGACGGTCCCACCTGATGACGGAGACTTGTGTTGCCTCCGAAACGTCGTGATTTTTTTTTATTTTTTTTTAATTAATTTTTATGTTTTACATACGTGACTTTACCGAAAAAACCTAAGAAAATGCCGAGAGAGGTTCCCTTTTTGATTCGGGACAAAAAACCAAGCCTGGGGTGAATTTTCATATTTTGCCTATCCCCCCCCCCCCTCTAAAAGTATATTGCACTTCCTTCGCACCGTACGTAGCCAACGGTGCTGATTGAAGGTGCGGGGGAAGGACAACAACCTAACAGCCGAAAAGCAGTTCAAAAATAAATCAGTTTTCACTCTTTATTTTAAATTGCATAGCTCCAGTGGCATCCGATTGTCGGAAGAAAGAGCGTTCCAGACGGCCGCAGAAGCGCACCTCAAAGTGTACGATGCAGTGACCGTCTTGGCACTCTTTAGGCTTCCCTGGTAGGGCTGGGTGTGCCAACAGTTGATAGGTCTGGTGGGTGGGTAGACGACAAGCAAAAGGTTTTGGGGAACCTGCGGTCTGGAATATATCGCTGTGCACAGTGGGGTAGTCGGCATGGCACTCTGTAGGGAGGCTTGCGAGGATCCGCTTACCTGGGTTTGTTCAATTATCTCAGCACTTGCAGGCGTTTCCCTCGCACATGGCCACTGATGCTAATTTCGCAACGTCTGTGGTTGATGCATGCGGTGACCTTAAGGTATGCGTTCTGGGTATGATGTAATCATCAATCTCGCCATACGTTGCAGCAGCAGCAGCAGTACACTACATATTTAATGGCGGAACATTTTATATGTTTACAGAATGGGTTGTACTGCTTGTCGTACGTCCTTCAAAGCCATTTTAAGACCGTTCAAAGTGTACAGAACATTCATACCTTAGTTGGTTTCCGTCCCCACCCACCCGCCCAGGCGTCATGTACCCACTGCTTCTCGAGACATGCTATATACATATATCCTTGCATAAAATGAGCTAAACATTTGATTTGGGGACGAAACATCGACAGCTGCTAAAATGTGCCGGCTGCATGCAAAATAAGAGAAACGTGAGCGCGCGTTGTGCCTCGTTGCTATAACCACAAGGTACGACCAAAAATGAGAATGAAATAACTCATAAAAACGAGGGCATTGTTCAATTAACGGACGGACACATGCAGCATGAAAATAGAGACATTAACCCCCTCCATGCACCCTCGCCAGCCTTATCTCTGCAAGGCCAGAAATTTTTCCATCCATTGTGTACGCGTCAACATCACTGACATTGAATCACCCTTCTGCGCATGCATCGTGAGGAACACATTGAGGAGCGGCAGTAAATATACTTCACCTGAAGACGGCTGCTTGCGTTGTAGCCGAAACGTCGTGAGAATTATTTTATTTTATTATGTTTTATTTTTATTATTTTATTACTTCCCTTCTACGTGACTTTACCGAAAGAACCAAGAAGAGTAAATATACTGAGTCGTCAAGCGGATTAGGCTGAAGAGAACACGCCCGTCCTGCAAAAAACATGCACACGCCATATTTCCCATCACTTTTGCCTTCTCGTTGCATTACGTGGAGAACGTCGGCACGAAGCGCGCTTTTCTCTTGTTTCCCCTCCTCTTTGTCCGACCGCTTACAAAAATTGGCCGTTTATTTGAATGATGCGAAGATATTTTTGTTTCAAGAATCCCGGCCCCTGACAAGCCTCTTTGATGTATTTCAAGAGACAGTGCACAACGCACGCGGGGCATATTGGCTGTAAATCATCGACGGCCATGGCACTCCTTCCTCCCGGGCCTTTTAATGAGACCACTTTCCAAAATATGGCTTTTATATTTGCAAGCCTTCCAAATTGAGGCATTCATTGCCCCCTCCCCCATTCTCCTAAGTGCCCCATATCACTATTGACAATGCTCCACACCGTGCCGCGTCTGAGACGTCCAACAGTCCAACAGTAACGGGCGACTCGACGAGGGAGCATTGTGTTCTGGAGGCGTTGTGACTTTGAAAGTTGCGTACTTTAATTCCGTCACCTTTCGTTTGTGTATCGTCGTCATCATCATCATCAGCCAAGATCTAACTTGCAGCTGGCTAAAGGTCCCCTCAGGCTACCGCAATCAATCACTGCCTTGCGTGTTCCGAAAGCACTGAAACCCTGTTCTCATCTGCCATATTATTTCATTATCCCGGTAACCTTAAGTAATTGTCTGAGGTACACATTCTTAATGTTTGTTGCTCCTAGCAAACTTGCTTTAGGTGATTTATTTTTGCTCATATTTATCTTAATCCCAACTTTCTCTCCGTTGTGAGTAGTATCATCAATCCTCCCCTGCAGATAAACAAAAAACAACTATTTATTTTTTATATTGCCAGGTAAGGCTCACAGACCTATAATGCTCTTTTTCATTTGCGACCTTTTCACAAATGATAGCTCAACGATGGGGCTTATCGCGTGGACATTTATAGCAGTCAAATCCTCTAAACGCATGTTTATTCTAAATGTGAAGGTAAATACCAGAGGACCCGGAAAAAAAATCCATGCGACCACGGGGAGAACATTAAAACTCCAAATATACAGCATTCGTCAGGCTCTGGATCGAACTCACGACCTCCTGTATACCAGGCGAGGTAATTAACATCTCGCAACTGTGGCGCCCTTCGTCATTGTAATGACTTTTACAATGTAGATTTAAAAATTATTAATATTTTCTCCCTTTACATTCCTGCCTTAATTTATCAAAGCCAATGTTTTGAAAAACAATAGAATGTCGCTCTGAATAACGTTGTCGAAAGTGCGTCTCCATATCTGACACCACCTCCCACGCCCTTCGAATGTGTATTTTTAGCAATTTTGATGGAAATCAATGCAATTTATTCGCAAGCCTCGTTCACAAAATTTTACACGGAAGTGAAATACCTCAATCATGAAATGATCTATTGTTCTTCTGTTCAAAACAAGTTATGTCACTCAGAATAATTGCAGACCCGTTAACATCTCATTGCATCTCTACATACTTCGCCATGATCACGATGAACATAATGGTGATACATTTAAAGCCCAACCAACCACATGAACAATCGTTGTTGCAGAAGGGTTTCTCTACCAATGGCCACAAACATGTTATTCATGAGATTGTGGAAGGGACCGGTGAAAATCAAACTCAAGCATGTCTCTAGCCTTTGTGGACTGCAAAATGCGCGCAGTCATCCAAGTGCTTACACACCAATGCATAACAAGAGAACTAAAATAAATTCAGAAATAATGGCGCCATTTAGCAAACATGGAACAGCTACAACACTGAGATTGCATTCATGAAGTGATAAAAACATAATGCACGTCAACGAATGACGTTGATAAATAGACGAATGTTAACAGTACACTTGCAACCAAATTTTTACACGTCTTATACGCGCACGCACACACACAAAAGTCAACATTTAAATCCCCATCTACATTAGTCTGATAATTCGCATCCATTCTGCAATGTCTCACATTCATTCTGAAATAATTAATACAATTATGAAATACTACCGGCGTAGAGCACTAGGAAGAAGAATAAGAAGACACTGCCCACTTTAAATAATTGCCCAGCAATGTAGATTTTGGCCGCGTTCGTAAAGCTGCACCTGATGCAAGCTCTAAACCATGCACACACAAATCAGTGGAGCACATCCATTACTGTCCGGAAATTAATCAGTGCAATGTTTGGCCTTTTGCTGAAGGCAGCAAGATGTCCTCATTGTAGATGGTTATAAATACTGACTTTGACTCTGATTTTGTTACAGATTCTTTACCGTAGTTTATATTTTTCACTTTTCTAAACTACATTTTTTTTACTAGGAAAGGCCCACTGAGCTACAGAGCTTTTCAGAAGCGAATCCGGCCACATATGATAGCTCACCGAAGTGGCTAATCGCGTGGACATTTATCGCAACAAAACAATCTAAATGCGTATGTATTTAAAAACGTTGAGGGGTAAAACCCGAAAGACCTGGAGAAAAATGCACGCGGCCACGGTGTGGATGAGACAAAACAGTGGGGTAGACCGAGTCATCAAGACGTGTGTTTCACGTGAGCCACGTGTGTTATACATGAACCACGTGTGTTCTGCATGAGCTCGACGGATCGATCTCCGAGCGCGATAGTTGCAAATGTGGTGCAAACATGCGTCCTTGTCGAGATCGAGGCGTCAGGGTCGGGATCGAACCCACGACCTCCTGCACACCAGGTGAGGGAGTTAACATCTCTAATTTCGGTGACCCAGGTCACTCTTGCAGATGAGACAATCTCGATCTCTTGAGTTCTCACCCCGGTTACTCAAAATAAACTAAAGTTAACTAGCATCGTATTTCATCCCCACCAATGAAGTATTTGCCACTTTATGGAACATCTGTGGAAATGCCACATACGTTCATCTTCTGGTCATCCCTCGGGCCTTTTGGCCCACTGGGGCATGGCCATTTACTTCACCGATTTGTACGCATGTATGTTGAACTTCTTTCGCACCGCACGTCACCGACCGTGCTGATCGGAGGTGCTGGAAATCTCCGTGCAGTATCTCTCAATAGCTTGTTTCCATCCTGCCCAGTGTTTGATGCTTGCTGCCCGGCGTCATTGAGGTGTTTCTCTTCACCACAACCACCTTCCAGTGCTCCCTCCATCACCATTTCCTCTGCACCATTCATCCTGGCCAAGTGTCTGAAATATTGCAGTTTCCTGTGCTTGACTTGCATTCGTCGAATCGCTTAAGACTATTTTGTTTTTATAAATCCGACGACTTTTTGCCCAAATGTATTACACTTCGAACGAACTATAGAAACAAGATATAATAACAATACGTAAACGGAATTAACATAAATGTAGTACGGCACATGACCGGAAATATGGAAGAGAACATGTACACCGAGCACAACTTCTGAATGTGGATCAAAATGAAATATGCATACACCTCGTATGAAACGGGGTAATTGTATAATGCCCGTGCGTGAGCAGCTGGTAAGGACAGAGTCCTACAAACGCTGGCCTCGCTAAGTTAATGATCCCTCTCCAGGGATGGACACGTTGGGTTCACCGAAAGCGACGACGCAGGCGGAACTCCTGCGGTGCCTTGCTGCAGGACTGCAACCTTCCAGGGTGGATCGCTGTGTGTCAGCGGGAGGGCTTCAAGATGTCAGAGAGCTGTTGTGTGTAATTGATGCCATTGTCCATTCCCACGACGAATGAATGCATAAGCAAGCGAATAGCAAAAACTTTAAAATAAATTATCATTAAGGAACCTCCAATGAGCACGGGTTGGCTACGCACGGTGCGAAAGAAGTTCAACATAAATTTCGATTTTAAGCTTTCGTGACTGCAGGGATTCATCTTCTTGGTTCTTTCGGTAAAGTCACGTAGAAGGGAAATAATAAAATAATAAAAATAAAACATAATAAAATAATTCTCACGACGTTTCGGCCACAACGCAAGCAGCCGTCCTCAGGTGAAGAATGAAACACCACCAAGCTTGGAGCGTATATTTAAGCTGGGTTGGATGGGGGAGGGGGAAGATGAGCGCCTTGACAACATACCTACATACAGGATGAAGTGATATTATTGTGTTTTGCATCACATAGTTCCGAATCAAACTAGGACCTGCGTGTAACAGAGAGGGTCCTAGCCTATCATTAAATATCTGGTGTTTACGAGCACTCACTGAAAGCTGGCCTGGCTCTGCTGATGAGGCACTGAATGTCGAAACTGCTCCACAGTTTACTTGTGTTGAACCAATGCTGCTGAAACTGAGTACTCTCATGAGGCTGTGTGACTGATGGAATATATAAAAAAAAATTACATTGCTTTAAAGTGTTGGGACAGATGTGGAAAGGAGGCATATTGTCTGTGTATGTTGCAACACACGGTAAGGTGTTTCACTAACTTAATGTGCTCTTTCATTTTATATGCGTTGCTGGTTGGCTTGACACGATTACGGTAATAATTGTATATATCGAGTGATATCATATCTATGGTAATTGCATTGTCTTTTATGTAGATTATTATTTTACCGTGGCAAATTATGAAGTAATAAAACCCATGCTTTAAAGTGGCAAATTAATAATTAACCATTGCATCCTTACGAAACACATTCCATTGCAATTACATCATAATTTTCATACATTTATTGTTATTTTTTAATTGTGTAACCAACAGCGAGCGCATTACACGCATTACATTTTGGAAATGCACAACAATTCAAAGATGCACGACTACGAATAATAGTGAGCGAACTGCAGTGTAAGAACATTTAAGTAATGCTTTTTATCATACTGCCAGCACAGCAAAGTGGGAGTTGGCAGTAGCAGCCTTCACGGGGCTCACCGTGCACAGTTGAGAAATCACGACGACAAACGCCATCATCAACACGGCGACCGAACGTTGATCATCGTCTCCGGAGCCACAACTCAAGTAAAATACGAAACAATACGATAAAAAAAAGAAAAAGAATCGCAACGTTACGGGAAAAGGATATCGCGATAATCGTCATTTGTGAAAATTACCGTTGTATCACGTGGGTTTCGCGAATAATTGCTTTTATCGCTGCAATGTGTTCACTAAATGAACTGATACAAATCAAGGAGTGATGACTCGCAAAGAGGCCGTGTCCACGTATACGGGGCGCCACAGTGGCGTGGTGTCATCTTCCTCGCCTGGTTTGCAGGTTGGTCACGGGCTCAATCTCAATCCCGACCCTGACGCCTGCCGTATATTTGGAGTTTGCATGTTCTCCCCGTGGTCACGTGGATTTTTTCTCCGAGTCCTCCGGTTTCTCCCATCCAACGATTAGAAACGTGCATTTAAATAATTTTACTGATAAACATTCCCACGTGATAAGCCACTGCAATCCGCTGTATTTGTGGCCAGGTCGCTTCTTTACCTGATAAAATAAACTAGTTAAGTTTCTACTAATCACATTCATGCATTTCCCATAAATATGCTAAATTCCTCTTGATATGCAAATTATTTTGTCAAGGCGCACCTTCCCACCTTCCAACCCAGCTTAAATATACGCTCCAAGCGTGGTGTTGTTTCATTCAGACGCTGTCTCCCCGACAGACCTGGTCTTCACCTGAGGACGGCTGCTTGCGTTGTGGCCGAAACGTCGTGAGAATTATTTTATTATGTTTTATTTTTATTATTTTACTATTTCCATTCTACGTGACTTTACCGAAAAAACCAAGAAGATATTTAAGTTTCCACCATTGGAACCTAATTTTCCAGAAGAAAAAATATGATAATTGGTGTTTTACCCTTTTATCTGGCAACAAAACTGACACCCTTTTTACAAGGAGTCATGTTTGCATCGACCACAATACCTGCAGTCATAATGCAAACAAAACACACGTAACTCTGATAATGTATGCACTGTCCTTGAAGTTGATTGGTCCACACCCGAGACAGCTTTCCTTAGAGCCTAGTCTCACATGGTGTTGGACCAGATGACGCCAAAAGGCGCACAACTCAAAGACAATGCACCATCAGAGTATGAGAGCTCGGGGTAAGCATTTACACCACTGGAACCTCAAAAAAGGTGTCAGTTTTGTTGCCAGATAAAAGGGTAAAAAAACTATTATCATAGTCAAGTTTAGTTCGTATATTTGTCGTCATTTGCTTCCCTTTCCTATACTTTGCACTCCTGTCGTGTTTGATTGTATTGTTTGTTGTTGTAACGGCCTGACTCGGCCCTACTGGACATAGGTGAAAACGAGCTTGATAGCTCATTGTTTTCCTCCACTATGAACTCATATTCAGATGTTTTCCTTTAAAAGGTCCGAGGCATGTCCCGCACACCCACCTCTCCATTTTGTCGCAAATGCTTTTCAGTGCTGCCACAAGCCGTTAGTTACATCCTCTCTGAAAAATGTTCTGTGACGTTACAAGAATGGAAAGTTTTATATTTCTGTGGTCAAAGAAAAGACTAGCGACACGCACAATGTGTGCTTTGTGAACATTTCAGAGAGCCTGCGTGCGTTGCCGATTATGAAGGGAATTCGCGTAATTTACACGTGTTGGTTTCGAGGTCAAAGGTAAGTCAGAAATTTCAGGAAAGGGTCATTTACATGTTTAATACACATTTTTTTTTACTTTGGTTGAACATTTTCTTCTTCTTTCGTATGGCTGATATAGGTGCAGAGCAACAGCTACAATTTCGCATTCAGGTGGTTAAGCCAGATAACCGCTTCAGGAGCAGCGTCTTGTTTATTAATTTTAGTGTGAAGATACTGTATTGTACATTTCCCAGATTGACTGAGCATTATTGATTTGTTTTTATGACCCATTTTTATCCAGAAAAGTCTCACCAAGTCTCAATACCCATTTGTTTCAGGAGCGTCTCGTATGTGTGTATGTTGAACTTATTTAGCTCCGTAGCCAATCGTGCTAATTGCAGTCGTGGTGAAACGATTTTGCTGTGTGTTTCTCAGTCAGGTGAATTGAGAGTCGTTTTTCAAATTTGCACCCACAGCATTAACCGGGACAGCCTGATAGATTCGAACCAGAAATCACTGCCACAAACAAGCTAGCACGCTTCCGCTGGTTCATGTCACTGGCCCATAAACATTACAATAATGTGAACACCTGCATTGGGGAGAGACACATAGGCAGTAAATCCATGCATGCATAAAGCTTTGCATAAAAAAATATTTTCCGCAATAGTCCATATTGCGGAAAACCTGGTGATCTCAGTTCGATTCCTGGCCACGGCTAGCATTATAATCACGTGACATCTGGCCCAGTCCTGAGCCGCTCCCAAGATGACTCGATCTGAAATGAATGGTTCCCGGTGCAGTGAATAAACACCGCAGGAGGATATTGCCATGCTATATAGGTTAACAAGCTGGAATTTTCAAACCAGAGGTCGCCAGTTGGAATATCTCTATGGCACGGCAGTTTAAACAATAGAGCAAGCTTCTTCAATGCCCATGCCTGTTCACCCAGCAGTGATCTGGAGGTCGCGTGTGGTGGGGTAAAGTGTGCATGCTACCACCTATTCTAACATGACCGGTCAATATGGAAGCATAGCCCAAATGCCTTTATAAGGGGCTATATAGTGTTTCCTCTTGTGGAGGTACTTCCGCTAGCAGTGGCATGAACCACATATTGCACGCAAGATGTTAACTTTGTTTTTATAAATTATCAGCATCGGAGAGATGAAGGCAGTCAACATCACACCCTCTTGCGCAATGCCATTCTTAATAGGTGCTCGCTTGCAGCACTTGCCCCAACAGTCTGAATGGCTCTATCGGGGATCGTTGTCGTGTGTGTGTGTGTGTGTGGAGGACTGGGTTGATTGATGAAGACAAGCCGTTCGGTTGCTCGAGTGCCTGTGTTGAATTCTGGACAGGGAGATCAAGGTCACGTTAGCCTGCAAATAAGAGCAAGAGTGAGGCTTGGGAGACCCCAGGTGAATATAGATATGAAACCATTTCATAGACTGATTCAAAGAAACTAGCAATGTTATTTTTTTGAGTAACCTTGAAGGAGAGTTCACAAGTAAGGATAACTGGCATACATTGATTGGACATGACCAGTAGATTGACAGGGGTTATGAAGGTCACATTAGTCAGGAAATGAGGTGAAGAGTATACTCATTGGAACGATGATGATACAAAGTATGCTGTTTGGGTCAAGAGATATTGTTGATGATGTATTTCTGATATTCAGGGGGTGACGAAAATATATATGACGATGGTAGTGAATGGTGGTGGCTATGAAAATGTTGATGATGATAATTGATGAAAATGTTGACGTCGATTATCATGATTATGAACAGAGTTTACGATGTTGACTATATCCTGTGAAATAATTAGCTGGATGGAATTTTGGTGACAGTACGATGGTGTTCGGATTATAAATGTGGTCTAAAGTGGCGACGGTTGGGTGGCTCGATGGGACAGACTGCTGGGATGACACCGCTGAGATCCTACGTTCAAATTGAGGCAGCTGCCTGTTGTTAAACCAATTTCTCGGTCTCAACCCGGTCACTAATGATCAGACAAGTCAACAATCACATTAAATGTGGGTTTCCATTTAACTCTGCTCATTTACATATCTGCGAATTTTAAATATCAGTTTGGACTGTCGTGTTCCATACTATATTCATCTATTGCAACTCTGGTAGTGCTATTTTTGCTGGTCGCTTGATTGTGTTTTTTTGTGACCATTTGTCCCTGTGCTCAGTAGCTGTGTTTATAAAAGAAGTAACATTTTTCAGCCACATCGAGAAAGGACCCAGAGGATAGCACGATTGGCAATGCATACCAGAGTGGACGAAAAACAAGCCATTACAGCACCATTGAACGGGCTCCTCACATTTCGACGCTAATAAGATTGTCCGTATTATCAATATATGTATTATACGGGGAAGACCAATAATGTTCTGGATTGACACGCCAAAGGAGGTAGAGCAGAACGGCTCAGACAAGGAACAGTGTAAGAGATTTAGTTACAGAATGGACGAAGGTGGAAGGACTTCATTTGGCCCCATTGTGACAGAAGGTGACCGACTCGAGAGGAAGTGACACTTCAGCATTGTTGAACTCTTTTATTTAGAACTGCTTCTTGTGTTGAGCTTGTTGTCCGTCCCCCACACCCCGGATTAGCACGGTTAGCTACGTACGGTGCAAAAGAAGTTCGGTATACGTACATTTTCTTGTCAGTGACAATCGTTGTTATTAATCTTTTCATCGCACGACAGGGTAATTAACATAACCATCATCGTTATCATCAGTGCAGTTTAAAAGTAAAACGGGAAAATGGAGGGAGGAATAAATAAAAAAATACTAATGTTAAAAAAAAAATATCTCAACTGATCTTCCTTGTCGGCCCACAACAACCCCCCAAAAATATTTCAAATCCTCCGATCGATGACATCCGGCTTGACGGATGACATTCTGGCGACGAGCGACAGGCGAGTGCCAATACAGGACCCCCTCAATCCATATCTGAACCCGGCATCGCCTCCGGACTGACGCCGTGAATTTGGATAAAGGCCGCTCACAGTGCCAAACTGTGCCCGACCCAAAGAAATATCAATCAGATTGCCCGCTGGGTAGCCAGGACATGCTGGAAGTTGTTGTTGTTGTTGTCTCTTTGAGATGTTATTAAAGCAGGATTTGTTTCCTGCTTTGAAGGGCACAGTTGCCAAGGATGTTTAGCCTTAAGGATCTTACATTTAGATCGGATAGACTGGTGGGGGACAAGTGCCGTTAGCGAGCCCCTAACAAGGCCAGCAGGATACATCAAGGGTCCGGGCCAGTTCCTAGAAAGCGTCGTATCTCCCATTGCCACCGTTCACCAGGTACTCGTGTAAAGGCTGAGTCGTCATAGTTGAGGCTCTGGACAGGTACACACAACACTGTCGTTCAGAACAAAGACAAAGATCCCCCCCCCTGTATAGCCTGAAACAGACTGCTGGGGCAAGTGCTGTTAGCGAGCACCTATGAAGGCTGGCACACTGTCAATCAGAATGAATGCACACCGACGCATGACGCACAAAGATCAAATGACAGAGAACGGGAGACACAGCAGAGCCTCACCATTCTGGCGAATTGCCCGATGATGCTGGATGCAATTACCAGCGAAACGTCGTACTCAAATTGTAAATGTTGTGGTTTCGCGCTTCAACACACCGGTGGGCTAAAGCAGTGAACTAATTTGTCTTTTGTCAACGTGACACTTTTTTACTGATTGGCCGTGTCGGGTGGTGGAGGGTTACGACACATTTATAAATAACGCGATCTAAACCCAAAAACGTTGATTATGAATGTCCCCGTATAGCCCTATAGAGACTGTCGGCGTAAGTGCTGTTTGCGAGGACCTATGAAGGCCGGCATGACCCACAAGTGGGAGGGTGGTTAACAACCACGCTCGGCCACCTTTGTCTCTCCAGGACTTGGGGGGGGGGAGGTCTGGGACATCGCGTGATATATATATATCGTGGTGTCGCCATATCAACCCGAGCTGCACTCCCAGCAACTGGGAAAAAAACAAGCGCAAGCACTCCTCTGCATGTACAGCAATGCGTTATAAAACTCGCATTGATGCACTGAGAGGTCGACAGGTCACGCGAATGGCTCAGCAGTAAAGCACGTGGCAAGCTATAATTTTTGTACCACAGTAAATAAAATGGGATAAATAAATAAACACGCCGTGCAATAAATTGGAATGGGAAGAGAAAAAAAAGTTCCGGTCGCTGGCCTCCCTGCGTGTGTGTGTGTGTTTGATATGACCCGGTTCGATGCCCGATCACCGCCAACACCGGTGACGATAATTTGAACCGGTCTTGGGTCTACCCTTGGTCGACTCAGCCTCAAATGAGTACCTGGTGCAGTGGAGAAGAGGATCGCCACTGGGGGGGACAAAGGCGGCCGGGCGTGGTGCTGGCCACCCATCCTCCTCGTGTGCCGTGCCGGCCTTCATTGGTGCTCCTCCCTGACAGCACTTGCCCCAGGAGTCTGTCAAGGCTACACGGAGGATTTTTATATAAATATATTTTAGTTTTTTTGTTTTTTATGAGAGGGGACAAGGAGCAGGGAGGTAAGCTGACCCAGTTTCGCTCATCTGATGCTATTCGTCTCTGTTCCGGCTGAGTCCGTGCCACGTTAAAATTGGATGGGGGCTACCAGGAGGCTGCCCTGCACTCTTAAGTAACGGCCACTTCTAGCCCGGTACAACCTGCAAACACAACGACGACGCCGCACTTGCCACGTACGTCTGTGTACACAGACCATAGGCCTACGTGCAGGTCAGATGTTTACGTTTTGGATGGTGTTTATTCAAAGGTGGAGTGTTCTTTCTTCTTAACAATCCAATCATCCCACATTAATTTTTCTCTCTCCCATTTATGCACGGACAAAGGGTGACCTGGTTTCCAACAGTGGCAGATTAATAGGCAGAAAGCAGAATCTGTTTGCCTGCTTACACTGGGGACGTTAAACCTTCACCCGTGAAAATAGTATTGCTCTATGCTATACGCTATGTACATTACAAAAAAGATCTGGCTTTCGCCTGATGATGCTAGTTGTAATTACTGGCGAAACGTCGTACTCGAATTGTAAATGTTGTGGCTATCAACATAAGGTGTGTACAGGATTAACTGCACGTGTGGTAAATGTTACGTTGGGCAAACAGGACGAATGATCAGCACGAGACTAAGAAAACATCAGAGAAATATTTAATTCTCCTAAATGAAACTGTCAGCAGCAGTAGAACACGCGTGCCAACAAGGGCACTCAATTTATTTTGATAATGTTGAAGTTTTGTGCAAAACTAGCTACTATTGGCCAAGACTAATTCGATAATCTATCGAAATTTAAAGAAATCAAAATAAATGTAACCGTTCGGATAGCTATTGTCTTAGTGCTGCGTGGAAGAGAATCATCAAATAATACATTATTTAAATGCATGCTTACAAAGGTCAGCGTACTTCAATATGGATTACCGTTGGTAGGGCTATTTTAATAAACACAATAGACGGGAAGTACAAGTTCAAAGGGCTCGCATAATGCACATGCATAATGTACGTTGCCTCAGTAATCCCACCCCCCACATTGTACAAGAGCGCAGAAGGGTGGTCAACACATATACGCTTCTATATAGAGAACGGAACAGGTGGACTTCTCCACAAATCCGGCTGTCCGCCTGATGAAGCTAGTTGTAATTACTGGCGAAACGTCGGACTCAGTTTGTAAATGTTGTGGCTTGGCTCTCCAACACACGGTGTGCTGTACGAGTGACGAATTGGCCACGTTCTGTTTATGTGACAACCCTTACTAGTTGGCTTTGTCGGGTGGTGGCGGGTTTAACCACATGCGATCTAACCCAAAACAACTATTATGTACATTAATTGTATTGTACACTTCATAGTGTACTGCACATAGAACGATTATGGAAGATTTTATTTATTTTATTTTTTATACCTACATGACTTTACCGAAAGAACCAAAGAGTATGGATTCCTGCAGTCACGAAAGCTTCAAATCAAGATTGATTATGCAAGAAGTACCGTACAAAACATGGGATCCGAAAACTTTCGTCATTTTGCCCCAATTTATTCTGGCTCTTTTCTCTCCCCGGTTATCTTCAACCTGTGCCACTCGTTTCCTGCGACGAGCTGAAACAAACATTTCCATTTGTAGACCGTTGTAGGTGACAGTGCATCACCCTGTGTCACAGAATGGCCCCAGATAATGATGTAACAGAATTACTTCGAGGGCCACTAGACACGATTACATCCACCTTTTGGTGAAAACTAATGAGGCTGTATTTTTAGAACTAAACAGTATTGTAGTGAAGTAGCTTAGAAATAAAATAAAATAAATCACGACGTTTCGAACGCAACACAAGCGCCCGTCTTCAGGTGAAGACGGGCGCTTGTGTTGCGTTCGAAGCATCGTGATTTATTTGATTACATTTCTACCAACGCGACTTTACCGAAAGAAGCAAAGAGTATGGATTCCTGCAGTCACGAAAGCTTCAAATCAAGATTAAGTATTGTAGTGGCTTGGAGTACCTCGTTCATTACATTATCACGACTTTAACTTATTAGAGTGTATTGATAATCATTATACCTGATGGACAACAAAAAGCCATCATTGTTATCTCGATGCATTTTAGTTGCAGGTTATTTTGGTCATAGCACTGGCACACAGCCATCCCTCTCACTTGCCAATCGTACCGATTTAAGCATTAGGATGCAGAATTGTGAATACCCCCCCTCCCGCGCCCACCCCTTTTTACCGCATGCCAACTTTCAAAGCAAACGTTTCCGTGAAACGTTTGCTTTTGCTGTTGTGCAAAGTAGTGTAATTCGTTTAGAAAATCAGTATAAAAAGGGGGGGGAGGGGCTTTAAAAACAAGCAGCCGACCGCTTAGATTTATCAGGTTGGAAAAGTGTACGATCTGCTCTTGCAAATAATGCCATGGAATTCATGACGTCCACGTAGGTATTATCTTGTCAAAAGAAAATCAGAAGGCAGTGGAAATTGGACCATTACCTCCGTGCAGACTGGTCCTGTGACAAGAGGTCTGACCACGTGGCTTACGCGGCGGTAACGACAGGAGTTGACTCTCAGCGTGAGCGTGCGGGCAGAGGTGAAGGCAGGCACAGACACACACAGAGCCTCCTTCGCCAAAAGTGCAGCCGAGGGAGTCACGGTAAAAAATAAAACCTTGAAGTGTGGGACTGTTCGAGCCACCGACGAGACCTCTGAAACACATTTGGCAGATGCCCCCATTTTAACAAGCGAGGATGCAGTGGCGTGATGGAGGGATCGCGGCGTGGTTCCAAAAGGGGGGGGTGGGTGTTGTCCACCACCCACCCGCAACTTCACAAGTTGCCCACTGAACTGGGCGGACGTGTCACTCCACTCAGTGTTGGCCAAGTGGCATTGACGTCTCGACATTAAAAGGCGTTTGCTCATTTTATATTTTGCGGACAATAACCAACGTGTATATATATAACGCGGATCTTTTACACGTATACATTATGTGGCTTGCTGTATTGTCTGTGTGTTTCATCAGGCGCACTATCTTTTTTTTGCCATTTACAAATTGAGGGATGTGGGAGGTATGATGGGACTCGGTGGTAAAGCGTGGGGGGGGGGGTCAGAGGTTCCACGGTCGCGAGATGTTAACTACCTCGCCTGGTACGCAGCAGGACAGAGGTTCGATCCCGACCTTGACGCCTGTATATTTGGAGTTTGCATGTCTCTCTCCCTGTGGTCGCGTGGGTTTTTCTCTGGGTCCTCCGGTGCGTCCGTCCACTTTTATAAACACGTGTTTAGAATATTTTTCTGCAATAAATGTCCACACCTTAAGCCACTTCGTTGAGCTATAATTTGTGGCCTGGTCGCTTCTGAAAAAGAGTCCTATAGCTCAGTGGACCTTACCTTGTAAAATAAAAAAAGTTAAAAGTAAAAAATAATGTTTTTGGTTTAATTCCAAGTGTGGGTTGTGCTCTAATTGGATTTAGTTTGTGTTTTGGATCAGTTGGTGGTGGTGAATTTGACACATTCAGGGGGCCGTATTTGATTAGTGTCTGGACTATTATTTATTTCCTTATAGCAGGGGTGTCCAAACGCTGCTCAACAAGATAAAATCAATAAACAGTGATTTTCACAGATTGTGTTCAGGCGGTTGGTTGGAGAAATGGGGACATGCAATAGGTCCAAGCATTGTTCCCATGGGCGATACTTTGGGGATGATTGGGAAGCACAAATTTGGGCATCTGATGTCACCGCTGCAGAGTTATCTTAAGAGCTGGGCACTGTCACGATTTTAATATAATTTATGAAACAAGGAAAACAAAAGTCTCCACTCGGTGGGGCGGTGAGCCCACTCCTCTCCCTTCTGCTTTAAGCCCAGGTGCACGGAGTTCTGGACTGAGGTCCGCAGATTTTATGCACCCTAACCACAGCCCCGCCACCTCATGTCACAGTTCGTGCTCCGTATCGGGCTCCTTTTGAAAGACAATACAAAATATATATTCATATACGTACAGTATATATCTAATTTTTTTTACATTAATTCTTAACGGTTATTAATCGATGCATGTGTAGCGTAATTGCGCGGGCTGGTGGCCAGAAGCGGTAACTGTGGTGAACAGACAGCACACACGCCGGTGATGGTGTGCACGGTGTGTGTTGGCAGGGCGGAGGAACTGGGGCAAGGGTCACGGAGGACCCCATCTGGAAGCCCCTGGAGCCTGCTAGTGGGTTCGAGAGGGGGAGGCGCGGCCATGGTGGAGCCAGGCCGTGCTGGTAGGATAAAGGGAGCCAAGAGCAGGAGCTCAAGGCTGCCGGTTCTGGGATCGGATCGTCTCGTCGTTGCTGTCGTCTCGTCGCCATCGTCGCTGCCTTCTTTGCTCGATATAGCGCTACCAAGGAGAGTAGTTGGCGATCTCAGGCAGCGGCGTCAGTGTTTGATGGCTAGTGTTGCGTATAGGCTAAGCGACTGTAAGAGTGTGTGCAGGCGAGATCGTGAGTGTTCAATAAAAAGGTGCCCCCAACAAACCTCGTCTCAGAATCACTGACACTACACATGTATCGTGAATGTAATGGTCAATTTTAAACAATTGATGTATTTACTAAAATAAAATAGGCCAAAAGCATTGTATACGCTTGGTCACGTGCGTCGTACGGCAAACATTATTTGCCACAATTGTCGCTGCAGCCCTCGATCCCTGGAATTGGAGTGAATACAGAATGTGACAAAGCATTCATTTGTGAAGCCCAGATATGCAGCCACCTAAGAGGGCTTCCGGGCCTGAGTGCGGCACGCGTCTCTTGGCGCACACGCCGATTCCCAACGCTGATTTTTCCGAACGTTCCCAAATTACCATTCTCTGGGGCAATGCTGCTGAAAATGTGCACTTGAGGAAATGTCAAAGCTGGCCACTTTTGAAATCTGCTAAAATTACTTTATACTAAAACTTTTTTTATTAACATAGCAAAACAGCCAACAAACAACCCTGAAGCACATCGGTTTCAGAATGTTTTTGATTGTGGAGTCGGGGCATAAATGAGCGAATAAAATACGAAGTCATCAGAAGAGATCAAATATCTAAACCGGGCATGTAGAAAACCAATGTATTGCAGTCGTATGAGAGTAAATTATTCTCTGAATGCAAAAGTTATTTTACATGCGAGGATGGAGAATTACCTGCTGCCCGTAGTGTGGCTGTAGGGATGCTGCCAAGGCACAAACGTTAACACACCGGAATCTCCATCCACAGATCGTTGCTTCAATTATATTTCCTGGCACAGCAGTTGAAACAATCGGGCAAGTTTCTAAAACAGTCCTGCAATCTTTTACGTGTGGGTAGTTCCACCTTTACCAAGAGTTCTGACCAGCGTGAACGACGTCAAATAAAGACCTCTACATAGAGTCTCTCTGGAGCTCCCTCGATTTGAAGCACGTCCATCTGCAGTGGAGTGCGCAAACAGTTGGGCAGGGCTGAACCTTTGCCACTACAATGATGATGAGAGTCATGATCATGTCTATGGCCATTCAAGAGTATATATCGCATCTGCCGTTGAGTCTATCTCTCTCGCAAACGCTGTCTTGGCAGTTAATTCTGACAAGCATCCTCTGCAACTGTTGAGAGTCTCCGTCATTGTTTGTACGTATCACCCCGCAATGTCTCAAGTCCACGGAACACATTGCGCCTTTTGGTGTCATCTGGTCCAACCCATGTGAGACTAGGCTCTAAGGAAAGCTGTCTCGGGTGTGGACCAATCAACTTCAAGGACAGTGCATACATTATCAGAGTTATGTTTTTTGTTTGCATTATGACTGCAGGTCTTGTGGTCTATGCAAACATGACTCCTCCTAAAAAAGGTGTCAGTTTTGTTGCCAGATAGAAGGGTAAAAAAACAATTATAACATTGCATGTTATTTTATTTTGCATATACTCTAGCTCTCTGTTAAAGAATCTTACACCCAACGACTATTCCGTTTGCTTAGTATCTTCACCTCCCGAGCACAATGTTTAATCCAGGTGGCGCTGTTCCACTTAAATATCTACAAATTAATGCACATTCTTTACTCTGTCACGTAGACAATTTTATTTTCATCTGTTAACGTTTGCCAATCTAAACGTGATCAAAATGCCTTACCCATCCATCCTACTGCTTCAGCTTCTTCATCTCCCAGCGCCCGGAGCGAAATATCTGACGTCGAGCCAAGACAACATGCGGTACAACCTGAAAACTCCACTGAGGAGCTTACACAGATGCATTTGGACCTGCGGAGCATTTAGAATTCTGAAGACGGAATTCAGATTCACATTGAATTCGCAAACGTGTTCAATTTTCGAACCTCAACCCAGGGCGACACTTACACTGGAAATTGGTAGTTCTTCTTTCACATGCAGTGCTGCGTATTTAGATTTTCGTTTGTTTTAAAAAGTTCCCAGTGGATTGCCAGAATTGTTGTACGTGCGATAACCGTACCCCTGTACCTCCGCTTGATTTGCTTCATCTTCCAAGCCGCTTGCCAATGACTCACCGTGTGTCCCAGACTTTTCCATCATATTTAAGCATTGAGCAACCTGTTTGCTGAGAGTGAGAATTACAATTTCGAATGGTGTTCCATTTACAGCGCTGGCTTGAGAAACGTGTTTATCGCGCATTGGGCTGAGGCATATTTGTTACCGTTCCATACAATTTTGATAATTGGAAACGCAGTCACGTTCCCTTTATAGCAGCAGGCTACTCTTCTTATCGATAGAAATTTGCTTTAAAAGTTGTGTTGCTAACAAGGACTCACAACATACAGAAGACCAAAACTCGACGAATTTTTTTTAAATTGAAAAAAAATTATTATATATAAAAAAAAACAGGCATGTTTATAAAAGGGTGGCCAGAAACGTGCAGACACAAAACACTGCTAAAAGGACTACATATATATGTTCACATGGAAATTGATCTGGAAGCCGTAACTTTCGGCTTCCATACAGCTCATAGGGGTACATACGTGCACATCGGAAATTACAGAACATCATTCATGCGTAGAAATGATTTTACTTCCTTGTTCCCCCCCCCCCCCATCCCAATGGCCAATGAATTATGACGAATTGGGGTGATGGATAAAATTCAATAATCCATTCTATTTTTTTTTACATTGGAGTGAATGTAGCTGCCACTAGTGGCTGCAGGGTTCACAGTGAACCATTACAAAGGGCAAATAAAAATCTAAAACCATTAAGTTCCTCCATACAGGGTGCAATGTACGTCCCGTGTTATAAGCATAAGAATCGATATGAAGGAATGAACTAATGTATCATAACACTCGTAGCATCGAGCCACACATTTTGTAGTTAAAAACATGCGGTTGATAGACAAGATGGTTCGTTGTATATTTTTTTATAATTATATAATGGGTGGGGGAACGTGCTCTCGGTGTCCCTTGCAATAATGATGCCAATTATTTACCCAAAAAGACTCGCTCTTTTTCCAAGAGGGTCTTGCATTTTGGAATGTTTAGCCAATTGCATTAATGCATGTTTAGCTTCAAACTATTTTACCAGGTAAGGCCCACTGATCAATATAGCTCTTTTTCAGAGATGACTAGGCTATCACAAATTATAGCTCAACGAAGTGGCTCGTCACGTGGACTTTGGTAACAGCCAAATACTCTAAACGCTTGCTGATTCTAAACGTGAAGGGGAAAACAACCGCAGGACCCGGAAAAACAAACCCACGCAACCACGGGGAGAGAGACATGCAAACTCCAAATATACACGTGTCAGGGTCGGGATGAAACACACGACCTCCTGCGTACCAGGCGAGGTAGTTCATAACTCTTCTAGATTTGAAGATTTCGTGACTGCAAGGATTCATACTCTTAGTTTTTTCGGTAAAGTCATGTAGGTAAAAAATGAAGTTAAAATTTATAAAAATTAAATAATATAATTCACGACGTTTCGGAGGCAACACATGTCTCTGTCCCACCTGATGACGGAGACTTGTGTTGCCTCCGATACGTCGTGAATTGTATTATTTTATTTTGATTAATTTTTATTTCATGTTTTACCTACATCACTTTACTGAAAAACTAAGAGTATAGTTCATATCTCTCCACCGCGGCGCCCCGTCCATTTGGGAGGCAACTGAAACAACCCGGAGTAAACCCCACATGCAGTATACCATAGGGCAGTGGTTATCGACCGGAGGTACACAGACCCCTGGGGATACACGTGGCATTGTCCCAGGGGGTATGCGAGGTGATTTCTAAATGTGTGAAATTATGTCACACACGAGGGTCATTGGTGAATGATCACGTATAAATATGCCCATATAAAATAACGATAAAATGTAAATTTATATGGTAACATCGGGCAATATTAAATACCTTTATAAATTATTTGATCGTAAACAATGTGGTTTCCTAGAGTATCCAGCGAACGTAAACTAATTACATCACCCATGCAGAGCAGCCGTTGATTTTTTTTATTTGCACGCAGTTACTTAGCTTGTTAGGATAACCTCAGAAAATTGGTAGTTGTTTAAAATATTAATGTTCATTTTTCATACATTTATTTATCAGAACCATGTTGGGTCAGGCAAAGGTGGGCCGGGGGGGGGGGGGGGTAACTCGGTTGAAACTAAATTCAACTAGAGGTAGTACAGTAGCCAGAGAAGAGTTGAGAACATTAATAATGGTAAATCTTGACTTAAAGCTTTCGTGACTGCAGGAATTAATATTCTATGGGTCTTTCGGTAAAGTCACATAGATAGGTTCAATCACAAAAAATAACAAAAAACTACGACGTTTCGATCACTTGCGTTGCGATCGAAACGTCGTAATGTTTTTGATATTTTCTTCGAACCTATCTACGTGACTTTACCGAAAGACCCATTGAATAATAATAATAATGATTATTTGTCGCACAATTTTCACTTGCCCAAAGGCAGCGAACCTGAGGCGCGGAGTCCAGCTCCGAGATCCGCTTAGTAAAAGCCAAATATAAAAAAAAATGAGAAGGTGCTTAAAGGTAGGTAAAGAGACAGCGCTGCGAATGTGGAGGGGGGTGGCGGCGTTCCAGGTGAAGGAGGGGCCGACAACAGAAAAACGATCGTGGTCCTGACTCTCTCGGTGTCGAGAGGAACACCTGGGTAGAGTTTCTGGTGGTGGTGGTTTGTGAGCAGGGCGTCGGGAGGTCCCAGAGGTAGGGAGGGCAAGCGGTCCTGTCGGCAGTGCACCCGGAGGCAGGCGATTTTGAAGGTGATCCTGATGGGAATTGGGAGCCAGTGGAGGGCCTAGAGAGCGGAGTCGGAGGTCGGACGCGGTTTGTAGGAGGTGAGGACAGCGTGTGAAGAGGTGGTTTTGTAGAATAGCATAGGGTGACAGTGTTCCCTGACAACCCCAGGCCTGCACCTGCCATGCCCTGGTCACACTCCCCCCCTCCTTCCTTCAATGCAATCGTAAAATAAGCTGAAATCTGCTTTGCATTCTGGGATCTAACGCCAATCAGGCAACATTCACAGTCGATTTTGACGTAGGAACGTTTAAGCGTGAGATTCACGACAATTAGCAATCACGACTCCGAAGTTTAATTAAATTGTAGAGACATTGTTTTAGTTTGCATATTGGCTTGACTGGTTTGTGATAGCGATGCTTGTTACGGGTGTGCAATTTTCCAAACGCAATTTGCAGACACGCTCGTGCAGTTAAATGGTGCGTGCAACGATAACGATAATGTTTCATCCCAATTTGTGAATCTCAATATATATATATTTTGTTATTCAAATAAGGTTAGGAAAAGTGTTGATGAAGTTAGCCTACCATTTATAGTGTGCTAAATGAACTTGAAACGGATTTTGAAAGAACTCAAAAGTTGCACCTGATTTATTGCCAGAAAGGGTAAAAACAATGATTGTATTTAGAATCTGGCAAGGAAGGTCCCATCATGTAGCTGCTCACTCCGAGCTCTCAATGTCCTGATAGTGGCATTGTCTTTGTGCTGTTCGCCTTGTTGCGTCCTCTGGTCTAACACTGTTTGAGACGAGGCTCGAAAGAAAGCTGTCTCTGGTGTGGACCAATCAGTTTCAAAGACAATGCATGTATTACCAGAGTGTGTTTTGGTTTGCATGTTCACCACGAGCATGTATGGTTAATGCAGACATGATTCCTTGCAAAAAGGTTTCTGTTTGGTGTTTTAACATCTTGACAACCTGTTTTATTGCCAGAAAGGGTAAAACCAATGCTTATATTACGGCTCAAAAGTTTGGGTGAGACGAAACAGTGGGGTAGACCAAGTCCCCAACACGTGTGTTATGCATGAGCCACGTATGTTAATGAATGATGCACGTGTGTGTTAGACATGATCCACGTGTGTTATGCACTAGGTCGCCGCATCGATCGGCAGCATGAGTCTTGTGTTGTATGACAAAGTGTGGGTACTCCGACATTTTCCAAGATGTTTGGCTAGCGTGGACGAGTGGGCCTCAATGTCCTCTGGAGCAGCGGTGGTCTACCGGCGTCTCACGAACCACATGTGGCTCTTAATCCAACCACACGCGATTCTATCAAAGGGGCATAACGAACGGAGAACGTGCTATAACAGTAGCGGAGAATAATGACGGTATCCCGTTCTGTGCCAAAAACCATCACTATACAGGGTTCATATTCTTAGGTTTTTTTTCGGTAAAGTCACGTAGGTAAAAAAAATAAATTAATAAAAGTAAAATAAAAATAAAATAAAAATCACGACGTTTCGGAGGCAACACAAGCTTGACTTTATCGAAAAAAAACCCAAGAATATGAATCCTTGCAGTCACGAAAGCTTCAAATCTAGAACTATAAAGGGTGTTTAAAAAAGATGGGCCACATTTGAAATCGCTATATCTTTGAAATTGGGAAAAAAAATTCATGGGAATTTTTGTCTCTTGGTCCGTTGCAGGGTGACTACCCCTTGCTTTAGAGCTTTCTCTGGCGGAGGCCCTTTCCACTAGCAGTGGCGTGAGCAAGAAATTACAGGGTCTGTACCTTTACTTTTTCACACTTCTACAGAGGGTCTGTGCAATGCATCGTTTTCAAGGGTTGTAATGTATTGCGTTGCCTCGCTGTCAGTAAAGGGCTCGACGCGGTTGTCTGGCTTGACCGCCTCAATGTGAAATTGTAAGTCGTTGCTGTGAATCTACATCAGCAGCCGTACGAAAGAAGGAAAGAGGAGGGGGAGGAGGGAGGGGGAGGAGGGAGGTAGAGGGAGGAGGAGGAAATCATTCTGCCTGGAGATGGATTGAATTTTCTACTCTGCATGGGATCTATTTCCTGCCAGGTTGATCTCCTCGCTGATTTGATGACAAGTTTCCTGATTTTCATATTTCTGCAGCCTAAGTCTGTCTATATTCTAAAGCTGGGATTTAGGAATCGCTGAAGGGTGTTGGTTGAGAAAAAAAAGTCATGGGAATACGTTTCTCTTATGATCATGTTTTGTCAGCAAGTGTGAACGTTTAATTACGTATTTGGAAGTCATTCTGCCCATCCAAATACAGTATATGCATGTAATAGATTGCAATACCCAATAAAATGGAATTAAGGAAAAATATTTGCATCATATTTATTGTCTTCAATTAAGTCGGATTGATCGACTTAATTTCTCGAGAAATACGAATCGTTGGACAGGAATGTGCAACGGTGTTGAAGGGATAATGATAGACGGCGGTGAATGATAATGTCAGTGCAATCTTTAGCGTTGCTTTAACACGTAGTAGGCTTTCGCGACCAATATTATCCGTAGTAGAGTTTTTTTTTGGCTTAGATCGCGTGAATAAAAATGTGTCGTTAAAGCCGCATGTTTTGTTTACGTGACAAACCTTACCAATTGGCTGTGTCGGGTGGTGTCGGGTTTAACGACACATTTATATTTACGCAATCTTTTACTAGATTTGAAGCTTTCGTGACTGCAAGGAATCATATTCTTAGGTTTTTTCGGTAAAGTCACGTAGGTAAAACATCAAAATTAATGAAAATAAAATAAAATAAAAACAAAAATCACGACGTGTTGCCTCCGAAACGTCGTGATTTTTGTTTATACTTTATTTTCATTAATGTTGATGTTTTACCTACGTGACTTTACCGAAAAAACCTAAGATTATTACGCAATCTTATCCAAAAACCTCTATCTGGTTACGCGTGGCTGCATCAGCACTGAATGGGATAGAGAAGCCTTCATCCAGACATTGATAGAGAATGTCTGACAAGGTTGATAAAATCATAATAATGAAATGGGCATTTAAAAAATGCACGTGCAGAGATGTAAATAGAGTCTCTATGGCGGGCACGCCATCTAGGCTTACGAGCCAGTAACTGCTTAGGTCCCGTACCTCTCTCGGGCACCGGCGTAGGCATGGCAGGGATGCGGGCCCTAAAGGGAATGTGTCCCGTCGAAGGGAGAGAGATGGCACGTGAACGGCACGGGGTAGCAAGGAGGCCCGAAAAGTGGGCGTGGCCGGAGTCAGAGCGAGGTCACGCTCGAGAGGGTGAGAGGGGTGGGGGCGGAGCGATCGCGGCTGTCTCGAGGAGTGTACTGACCGTGCTACGGCTCACCGCCCTTCGGTCTTTGGCCGTCGGTCTTAGATTGTATTTCAGGTTCAGTGGGTCAGGAAGAGTTACCGTCCTGACCCGGTTGGGGTCTAGTTAACCCGAGGCCGTAGCCATGGAGTCAACAATGGGGGGGGGACCAAATCTTCCAGGGGGTCTGGGAGACCCCCCCCCAGAAAAAAAAATCTAAATTTAAAAACGAATTTCCTGCCTAAAAAAAAAAAATTACACGTGAGATTGACATTTAATTTTTTACAATAATGTCTAATAGTGTATTGTATTACATTGCTCTGTTTTTTTCTTTTTTACCTTTTCTTGTTTCATTGTATGTAATGACAGAGATTAGGGATTTATAAAGTACAACCATAACCACAATCATATGAACAGAAATCTATTTTATAGCAATATATTGGGGGAGGGGGGGGGGGGACATTTTGAGCATATTTGAATATTGGGGGGGGGGGGGGATGTGTCCCCCCCAATGTATATTATAATTACGGCCTTGAGTTGACCCATTGTGACGCTAAGTGTGTCGCCCTGTTAGGCCGTATAATGAACGTGGTGCCTCCAGGAAAACAGTTTGCCTCTCCGTGGAACCCACTACACATGCACATAAAGCAGCTGAATACAAAACATTGTTCGGTACAACATTCTACGGATACTTTTGAAACTAGGGGGCTTCAAACTGTTATGGCTGTCCTCGCAAAGTTATCTTCCACTACAAAAGCGCGGAGTTGTTTTGATTTCAACATTTTCATCGCAATTTTAGTTTTCTCCTGTTGTCATCGTTCCCGTGTTTTGCTCACCGATGGCTGTAGCAAAGCCACCACCGCATTGCGAGACCGATAGACTTAACTTGCAAAGGAAGGCAGCGTTTGCATTATTGTGTCCTCTCCCACCGGAGGTAGATCAGCCTCTGTGAATTTGAAGAATTTGAATAATTCACAGGGTTTACTCTTTTGTTATTTCGGTAAAGTCACGTAGAAAGGAAATAAAAAAGAACCAAAGAGTTATTCATGCAGTCACGAAATCTTCAAATCAAGTGTAAATTCGCATGGGCTACGACCTCCCAAGGCGCCAATGGGTGCAGTTAAAGCGCTTCCGGCGTGACCGGGGAGTGTGTTGCTGTTTCCGAACATCGATGGGGCCTCCGTTACAGCCCACTGCTGCGTGAATGCGGGGAGCATGAGACCATGGCACGCATCGTCTTTGGCTGTGAAGTGCGTCAGCACGTGCCGGGCGCCCTGGTTGCTCTGCGCATGCTGGAGGAGGAGGCTACAAAGTGGCTCTGTGGTTTCGTGGGATGACGTCCGCTCCAAATAACAATTATTTAATTATCTACAGTGAGGGGAAAAAAGTATTTGATCACCTGCTGATTTTGTACGTTTGCCCACTGACAAAAAAAATATCAGTCTATAATTTTAATGGTAGGTTTATTTGAACAGTGAGAGACAGAATAACAACAACAAAATCCAGAAAAACGCATGTTAAAAATGTTATAAATTGATTGGCATTTTAATGAGGGAAATAAGTATTTGACCCCTCACCAAAAACATGACTTAGTACTTGGTGGCAAAACCAATCACAGAGGTCAGACGTTGCTTGTAGCTGGCCACCAGGTTTGCACACATCTCAGGAGGGATTTTGTCCCACTCCTCTTTGCAGATCTTCTCCAAGTCATTAAAGTGTAATAAAAGACTTGACCACGATCTCTGGCTCAGTGTCCTTTATTCGGTCCGTACTGCGTTCCCACACGGCTGTCTCTCTTATTCTCTCTGTGCTGGTTCCGATGTCACTCCAGTCCACATCAGCAGCCCCGCTGCTGTTCTTGTCGCTCTTGCAGCCCCACAGCAGCTCCGCTGCTGTACTCTCACACAGCTCCCTTGGCTGTTCCTGCTGCAGCTCTGACAGCCTCGTGCTGTCTCGCCTTCTCGCCGCTCCTGCGACTCTTGGCAGCCACCCCGCTGCCCCTCACACACAGCCTTACTGCCTATCTCTATCTGCAGCTTTACACCTCCCAGTAGCTCCCTACTGTTCCCAGGGTTGGCTCCCGCTTCTGACGGTGCCCCCTCGGCTCGTACGCCCGCGTGGCCCCACACCTTTCCATTCACACCCCGACTAACTTCTCTTTCCGGTTTACCCGCTTAAGGACCCCAACCTTTTACCCACGTCACCTGGCTCCGCCTCCTCGTGACGTCACATCCGGAAGGTCGCTTTCGCCCGCATTACACCACCCTCCCCCATAGAAAAAACCCAGCCGACCTCGGCTGAACAATACCAAAGCGTAATGCGGTGAACCGACCTTCCCCCTCAAAGGACACTAAGCATGCAATATAACAACAAGAACAACAACACAAGTAACATCGACGAACGTACGAAAGCATGCGATAAATACGACGGCAAGAACAAGAACAATAACAACATACAATCAACGAAACGTAAGTGATTTGGAACGAGTGCGGGTCGCCGGCCCGTCCCGGACGGTCGGCGGCCCACTTGTAGAACGGGGACGCGATGGAACACGAGGAATGACAGGGGGTAAATCCCCTGCTGCGATTGGAAGTCCACCGACGTCTCGTGTCCCTGACGAATCAGTCTTGGTCGTGTCCTTCGAATGTGCCTGCAGCGTGGTCGGAAGGACTGCAGGGCTCGAAGGTCCCGCAGCCCTGGCAGGCGCCCTCCGAACAGGCCCACTCCTCCCCCTCGGTGTCACGGCCGACCTGTCTGGAACAGGTACGACAGGCGCTCGAGCAAGATCAGTGGACGCAGGCAGGGGAGAGTCGGCAGCAACAGACCCCGGCAAGGCAACATTGGGAGATGACGCATCACGTAGGGGAGCAACATATGGTTTCAACCGCGACGTATGAACAAACCAACGGCGAGAACCAATCTGAACGCGCGCCGACTGTGGATTGGGAACCTCAATGAGGCGCACAGGACCATGCCAAGGTTTGTGCAATTTAGGAGAGGTCCCCGGCCGCACCTGCGGGCAATGGAGCCAGGCCAGGTCTCCCACCTTCCAGGGGCACTCCCCCTCAGACCGCCGAGCATACCACTCGTTCCGGGCCTGGGCTTTGGCCGTAGCCACGCGGGCGTTTTCCCGCGCCTCCGTAACCCGGCGAACCGTGTCCTGAATGTATTCAGGGAGTGGTTTACGAGGTCCCTTCACCCCAGTACCCAATTGCACATCCACCGGAGGCACGTTTTCCCGACCATACATAAGGTAAAACGGCGAATACCCTGTAGCCGCATGGGGCGTCATCCTGTACGCCGAAAGCACTCCGGGGATGTGCAGATCCCAATCTGATTGCTGTTCACTCACAGTATGGCAAAGCATGGCCGACAATGTCCTGTTCAGCCGCTCAACCATACCATCCGTCTGCGGATGGTATGGAGATGTCCGTATCTTCTTAGTCCCAAGGCCTGCGCACACTTCAGCCAATAATTTAGAAGAGAAATTTCGGCCCTGGTCCGTGAGGAGTCTCTCAGGCGCCCCCTTGTCCATAATGTACTCAAACAAAAAGGCGTCGGTGATGGCCGCGGCCGACTGATTGGGCAACGGCCAGGCCATCGGCCAACAGGAGAGATACTCAACCCCTACCAGCAAATATTTATTTCCCCTCGCCGATGGTGGGAAGGGTCCCAATATGTCCAGTGCCACCAATTCATTGACCCGAGACACCTGAATCGACTGGAGAGGCGGCACGTAAGGATGTTTAGGCGGCTTACGCCGGGCGCATTCAGGGCACGCGCGCACGTGCCCTACGACATCTGTCGCCATGCCGTGCCAAAAATAATGACGTTGTAACGTCAACAGAGTCTTCTGCACCCCTAAATGCAATAGTGTGTCACAATGGAGAGTTCTAATCAACTCAAATCGCAAGGACGTTGGTACCACCACACGCCAGCTTTCCTGGAACCTTTCTTGCCACATAAGCAGACCATCTCGGAGAGCGGTTCGCGGCCCCACAGCCGAACTCGGACTCCCATTGTCCCTCATAGACCGCTTCCGCATGGACAACAACGACTCGTCCATCATCTGTTCCCGAATCCAGACAGACCGCGGCAGATTCAAAACCCCGTCAGTCGGTCCCGGTTCCATCGGAGTATCCGACTTCTCGACGGCCAACGTAAGCGGCTGAGGGGGGTTTAGAATCGGCGAACACCTATGCATCCCCGACGCACATTTACAAGGGGCGCGCCCTGGTAATCTGGAAAGTGCGTCAGCGTTCGCATGGCGCACTCCCTTCCGATGTTGAATTTAGAAGGAAAATTCCTGCAGCGTGTCCAACCAACGTGCCCACTGTCCCGATGGCTGGTCCATTTTGAGTGCATATTGCAAGGCCGCATGATCCGTACGCACAATAAACGAACGACCGTAAAGGTACGGTCGAAATTGGCGTAGGAAAAAAACAACCGCCAAAAGTTCTCTACGAGTGACACAGTAGCGTGTTTCCGCAGGCGACAAGACCCGGCTACCATACGCCACGACGCGCTCTACGCCCCCTTTAGACTGTGATAATACTGCCCCAATACCTGTGTCACTCGCGTCCGTATCAAGAATGAAAGGGCGATTAAAATCGGGATAATCCAATGTCGGGGCCGTAGCCAATAGATCACGCAGACTCCGAAAGGACGCCTCTTCCGGCTCTCCCCAAACAAATTTCCGTCCTTTACCCGTAAGGAGATGCAAGGGCCTCGCAATCGTCGCAAACCCCGGCACAAATCTTCGGTAATACGAGGCAAATCCCAAAAACCGCCGAACATCCCCCACGGAGGCCGGAGTCGGCCAATCCCGGACGCACGCCGTCTTTTCCGGATCCGTGGACACCCCCTCTGCACTCACAATGTGCCCCAAATAACGGACGGACCGTTGCAGTAGGTGGCATTTCTTTGGTTTGAATTTCAAATTGGCAGAGCGCATCCTCGTGAACACTGTCTCCAGCCGCGTTAAATGTTCCTCGAATGTGCGGCTGAACACTATAATATCGTCCAAATATATAAGACACGTCTCCCACTGCAACCCCGTCAAAACGAGCTCCATCAACCTTTGAAACGTAGCAGGGGCCGCATTCAATCCCATCGGGAGGCAGTTGAATTGAAATAACCCCTGCGGCGTACGGAATGCGGTTTTCTCCCGTGAGGACTCGTCAAGGGGAAGCTGCCAAAATCCCGAAGAGAGGTCCAGTGTGGAAAAGAACTTAGCCCCCGACAATGCGTCAAGGGAGTCGTCCATACGCGGCAGGGGGTACGCATCTGCCACCGATATCTTATTCAATTTCCGGAAATCGACACAAAATCGCAAGTTGCCATCCTTTTTCTTAACCAAGACCACAGGAGCGCCCCATGGGCTGTTAGATGGCGATATAATGTCCGCAGCCAACATGTCTTCCACCGCCCCCCGAACGTGTTCTCGCTCCGCTGGACTCATCCGATGCGAATTTAACCGAATAGGGGCAGCGTCGCCCGTCTCAATGTGATGGGAAAGCAACGATGTGCGTCCCAAATCCAAATCGTCGGAGCTGAACACATCCGAATACGTCAGCAACAATTTACGCAGCGCATCACGTTGCCCCACGGACAGGGAAGAATTTCCGTCACATAAGGTAGCGATCCAACGATTATCCGAACCCCTTGGCTCGGAAACACCAGCGACCACTCCCCGGCGATGCGGACAATCGTGCGTCGCAAACGCCGTAGTGGCATGTGCCACAACCGTACCGGCCGGAACACGGATGTTTTCCACCCCCGCATTAAGCACCTGTAAAACCGGTAATTGATCCGGCCGGACGATGGTCTGTGCCCCAACTAACGCCAATCCCGTTGTTATCGTGGCGGATGGTGACAACAAGACCCCTAATGCCCCTAGCCGATTGGGCAGGGGCTTCCGATACCGCAAGGGTATAAGCATCTGTGAACCAGGTGGGATGTCCACAGATGCGACGGACAGCGCCTGCACCTGTACGGCCGAAGCAGGTCGCCCCCAGGGCGACGGCAGAAACGAGATTCGACGGCCCCCCGGCAATTCAATACAATTCTCATTGATTTTAATCAAAATGGGCATCTTTGCCAAAAAATCCGTGCCAAGTAAGCAAGGAACCGCCAAAGATCTCGATATTAACACAACGCCCGAAGCCGACACATCCCCTATAGATATCTTAGCATCTACCTGGCCCACGATACCCATACTACCCCCGTTCGCAGCGACGCAAGACCCATAAACCGGACGCACAGCCCCCGGCGGAATGCCCAACAGATGGAAAATGACATCCGATATAATAGTCGCAGACGCTCCCGAGTCGACCAAAATGCGCACGTCCACACCTTGTATAGACCCCGGTACAGTGGACGAACCCGTAGCGGCCGCGACAACTCTCCGTGCCAATTTGCGCCACTGCGTAACTGAATGACAAGGCCCCGTCGATGGCCTTTCTTTAACAACAACAATAGGATCGCGCAACAAAGGTGGTGGGTGAGGTGTAAAGCCTTGCCGAGTGTCTGGTGCGTGCCGACATGCCTGTTTGGGAGGTTCCTTGGTCGACTTGTCCGGTGTTGTGGGCTCCTGCTGCGGCGGACCCGGGAAGCGGGCCCAGCAATCTTTGGCGTAATGGCCCCTACGGCCGTAGCGGAAGCAATCGGCCTCGTTGCGCCGAAGTGCAGGTCTTGCATCCCGGCGGCCCCGTCCCGATGGCGTAGCGCGCGGCCCCGGCCTTCCGCGTCCCGACCATGGAGAGGAGGCGGCCGTCAGCTCCTGTGGACCCCGCTCATCCGGCACATAGATCGCCCTTGTGGGGTCCCACCCCATCGCGCCTCCTTCCTTGACGGGCCCACCAGTCCATGCCGCCACTTGCTTCCAGCGACGGAGATTAAACTGCGCATCCAGACACTTTGCTGCCGCCCGGGACGTGAGCTTCTCATGCCCACACACAGGCATGGGGATCCCCAGATCCCGAGACAGCTCCAGCATTTTTCCCAATATGAGAGGCTCGAACAGATCCTGTGGCGTATCAGGATATGCTGCCATGGCCAGCTCCAACACCGCACCCCTGAACGCCACGGGCGATTCTTCGGGTGCTCGTTGTCGTTGAGCGAATCGCCGATGCGCGTCGTCAGGTGGCTCATAGGCGTCGGCCATTTCCTCAAAAACTCCACATAAAGTCTTCTTCTTATCGGCCGTTATGGAACGGAAAAATCGAACAGATTCGTCGTCCAGTAGAGTCGGCAACACTTCCAAGGCCTCCGCATCGGTCCATCTTGCTGAACGAACCGCCGCCAAAAATCGGCAGGCGAAAGCGCTCCAATCGCCCCCGATAGAGAATTCCTTAACTGTAGTAAGGTGGCGACTCCGACTCCTCTTTACGCCGTCTTCCAATGATGGTTGTTCTGGAGGCAAATTCAAAATGGCGTCGGCCCGCGGCGTGGCCAAGATGGCGGTTTGGCGCCGCGGAGCGCGCAAGATGGCGTCTTCTTGCCGCGTGGCCAATGGCGGCGGCAGGGCAGGCAACGTGGCGGCCCGTGGAGCACCTTCTCGTTCCATCGTCGTCCTTGGCGTAACGAGGTGACATAGATGCGCCAGGACGTCCTTGAGTGTCTCCAGTTGTTCTGCCACCTGTTGCCATCTTTGCTCAGCGTCCGATGTTGTTGACGGACCCGCCATCGCGCCGACATCTTCCACGCCTGTCCCCGTGCTCGCCTCAGCAGGGCTCTCCTCCACCACCCCAGCAGAATCCGTGGTCGGAGGGAATTCGTCGTCGTCGGACGAAGAAGCCGATGCTGGCGCCGGGGGAATTTTCTTCCTTACTTGCTTAGACATGCCGTTTCACTTCTGACCCCAGTGTAATAAAAGACTTGACCACGATCTCTGGCTCAGTGTCCTTTATTCGGTCCGTACTGCGTTCCCACACGGCTGTCTCTCTTATTCTCTCTGTGCTGGTTCCGATGTCACTCCAGTCCACATCAGCAGCCCCGCTGCTGTTCTTGTCGCTCTTGCAGCCCCACAGCAGCTCCGCTGCTGTACTCTCACACAGCTCCCTTGGCTGTTCCTGCTGCAGCTCTGACAGCCTCGTGCTGTCTCGCCTTCTCGTCGCTCCTGCGACTCTTGGCAGCCACCCCGCTGCCCCTCACACACAGCCTTACTGCCTATCTCTATCTGCAGCTTTACACCTCCCAGTAGCTCCCTACTGTTCCCAGGGTTGGCTCCCGCTTCTGACGGTGCCCCCTCGGCTCGTACGCCCGCGTGGCCCCACACCTTTCCATTCACACCCCGACTAACTTCTCTTTCCGGTTTACCCGCTTAAGGACCCCAACCTTTTACCCACGTCACCTGGCTCCGCCTCCTCGTGACGTCACATCCGGAAGGTCGCTTTCGCCCGCATTACAAAAGTTTCGAGGCTGACGTGTGGCAACTCGAACATTCAGCTCCATCCACAGATTTTCTATGGGATTAAGGTCTGGAGACTGGCTAGGCCACTCCGGGACCTTAATGTGCTTCTTCTTGAGCCACTCCTTTGCTGCCTTGGCCGTGTGTTTTGGGTCATTGTCATGCTGGAATACCCATCCACGACCCATTTTCAATGCCCTGGCTGAGGGAAGGAGGTTCTCACCTAAGATTTGACGGTACATGGCCCCGTCCATCATCCCTTTGATGAGGTGAAGTTGTCCTGTCCCCTTAGCAGAAAAACACCCCCAAAGCATAATGTTTCCACCTCCATGTTTGACGGTGGGGATGGTGTTCTTGGGGTCATAGGCAGCATTCCTCCTCCTCCAAACACGGCGAGTTGAGTTGATGCCAAAGAGCTCCATTTTGGTCTCATCTGACCACAACACTTTCACCCAGTTGTCCTCTCAATCATTCAGATGTACATTGGCAAACTTCAGACGGGCATGTATATGTGCTTTCTTGAGCAGGGGGACCTTGCGGGCGCTGCAGGATTTCAGTCCTTCATGGCGTAGTGTGTTACCAACTGTTTTCTTGGTGACTATGGTCCTAGCTGCCTTGAGATCATTAACAAGATCCTCCCGTGTAGTTCTGGGCTGATTCCTCACCGTTCTCATGATCATTGCAACTCCACGAGGTGAGATCTTGCATGGAGCCCCAGGCCGAGGGAGATTGCCAGTTCTTTTGTGTTTCTTCCATTTGCGAATAATCGCACCAACTGTTGTCACCTTCTCACCAAGCTGCTTGGCGATGGTCTTGTAGCCCATTCCAGCCTTGTGTAGGTCTACAATCTTGTCCCTGACATCCTTAGAGAGCTCTTTGGTCTTTGCCATGGTGGAGAGTTTGGAATCTGATTGATTGATTTCTTCTGTGAACAGGTAACAAGCTGAGATTAGGAGCACTCCCTTTAAGAGTGTGCTCCTAATCTCAGCTAGTGGGAGCCAGAAATTTTTCTGATTGAGAGGGGGTCAAATACTTATTTCCCTCATTAAAATGCAAATCAATTTATAACTTTTTTGACATGCGTTTTTCTGGATTTTGTTGTTGTTATTCTGTCTCTCACTGTTCAGATAAACCTACCATTAAAATTATAGACTGATCATTTCTTTGTCAGTGGGCGAACGTACAAAATCAGCAGGGGATCAAATACTTTTTTCCCTCGCTGTATATATATCTTGTAAATGCATCTGGTGTTTTGACTGTGAGAAGTTGCGTGAAAGAGCATTCGCTACATTTAAAAAAAGAATAATGAATAAATCGCCGAGGTTCCCGTGACACTCGCTCACACATGGGTATCTCATTATCTGGAGGGTGCAATCCCGTAAATGAATAATATGTTGAAGCAAGGGTGTTGATACACAATACGGTTTGTACCTGTCAGTATCGCTCAGATATCACGCAAAAACAACGATGCCAGCGTAATAGAGGTGAAAGTGCAGCCCTGCAATTGTTTGCTCACACCACTGCTAGCAGAAGGGCTTTCACGGCAGTGAGCTCTGGAGGCTGTAGTATCCATCTAGACGGTCTTTTAGCATACTCTTACATGCTGGCCAGATACACTAAACTATTGAAACTATTTTATTTTAATAGGTAAGGCCCACTGGCCTGTATGCTGTAGTTCTTTTACAGAAGCGACTTGGCCACAAATGCTAGCTCAACGAAGTGGCTTATCACGTGGAAATGTATAGCAGCCAAATGCTCTGAATGCACGTTGATTCTAAATGTGGAGGAAAAAACCGAAGGACCCGGATACAATTTCACGCGACCACGGGGAGAACGTGCAAACTCCAAACATACAGATGTCAGGATCTGGATCGAACCCACGACCTCCTGTATACCAGGCGGGGAAGTTGACATCTCGCCACCGATGTTGTGGATGAGATGGGAATACCCACATGTTGCTGGTGGGACTGAGGCGGGGGTGAGATGTAAGGAACTGTCACCGTTGTTTCAACTGACCCAGATTGAACCGGGGGCCTCTGATCACAATACATTGTGCTTAACCAATTCTTTCCAGCATAGAATGGCATTCAATGGACGAACACAAACCCCCAATCGGGCATCTCCAAAACTCATTCTCAGCAGTCAAATTGGGCCATCATCGCTGCGAGGATGATAACGTTAATGCCATTGTAGGAAAATAAACGGGCATTGAGGCATCGATTGAGATGAGCGCGCGTGCAGCTTATCCCCTTGAACAAAAACCGCCGCGTGCTCGCAACCGCTCAGTCTGGGCACCGTTGCATTATTGTCCCAACGATGAACGCGATCGAGCAGAAGGAAGCGAGCGAGCGTACGGGTGCGGCACCGCCGTTAGTGGCAACGGACTAGGGTGGCCCTCCTCACCGTGACCTTTACGCAAGAAAGCAAATGACCAATGAAGTTGCCTCGCGTGAAAACGCCACAAGTCGCTGTTGTTTGCGGGGATTGAGGCGAACGCATTTTGGTGTTGGCCTGCAAACAAAATGGGCGGTGATCGCCGTAAGGCTACCCAAGGTGCCGTCTCCACAGTCCTGTGACGAGAGTGAAAGTTCGTTGCTTGAAAGACTGCACTTCTGCGCTCCGCGTTGTCACTCGTGGCAATGTATGTACGTGTGTTGAACTTCTTTCGCGCCGTACGTAGCCAACAGTGCTCATCGGAGGTGCGGGGGAAGGAGAACAAACTAAACCACAAAAATCAGTTCTAAACAAATTTGTTTGCAATCAAGGTGATACAAAAGTGCATATCGCCCGCGGCTTCCTATTTACGGAGGCGAGAGCGTTCCAGACGGCCGCAGAAGCGCGGCTTGAAAGCGCGTGACGCGGTTGGCTGTCTTTGGCAAGGCGCGGGTGATCGATGTTTCTTAGCAACCACATACGCATTTCCGAGGCAGGTTGCACGCTGTGCGCTGCCTCGCCTCGTAGCGCCAGACTGTGACTCCGATGTTCGGGTGGGGGGGGGAGAGGCAATGGGAATTTTTTTTTTGCACAGATGGCTCGCTGATGGCGTGAAGGAAGGCTGACAAGCAACCCCTCTCTCCCACGGTGACCTCCACGTGACAATAAGTGCCACGAAAGAGAGTCAGCTGCCGCCGTGTGAGGTCGCGTTGCTTTTAAGAACGATTTTCACGTTGCGTCCAATTTTCGGCGGTGGAAAGTGCCTCCCGTCTTTTTTGGCGGTTACGACAAACAAACAAAAAAAACACTTGGACGGAACGACTCCGGGTTTCTTTTTTTGCTTTGGCGATCCTAGGAAGAAGGTTGCAAAGATGCATGTGCCGCCGGGAATGTTTGACTCGCAGGCCAGACGCCTCGCTCAGTCACAAATTCACTTTAAGATATTCACTTTAAGATGTTTTATTGTTCGTGTTTTAGTTTGTTTGTTTGTTGCGGTTGCACCCGATTCAAGAGCCGAATGGCTCACAGGGCTATACCTAATAAATGAACTTGAACTTGAACTCGCCAGTGCGGCCAGCGCTCTATACGCTTGCCCCGTTGTTCCACCGACATTTTCGCTCACGGCAACGGGTGCATATTTGTGGCCGAGTCATTCTCCTATGGGGAAACTCGTTGAAGGAAGATGCAGCCCTAATGACAAACTTGTCTTTACAGAGGAGCGGTTTTCGGGCTGCGGTCTCTACACCACCAGGAGGTCCGTGACGATGCTGCGATGAAAATGCAGCTCGATCCGGATACAATAACGACGTTTATACTTTATTGTTTTCGCACGTGTATTCATATTTCATTAATGATATTTAATCATTCTTTAAAAAATGTATAGTTAGGTAAACCACCGTTATTAAACTACGTTAATAATCGTAAGCTATAAAAGCTCACCCTCCAAACCCCAAAATAACCTCTTCACGGCGTTTAAAGTACATTTTTGTTTATGTTGCGGTAATATGAATCGTTTAATGTGACTGTCATTTAGAGCGAGAGACGTTGAATGCGTTTAGTCAGCACAGGTGGGGTGGCTTGGTAGTCCGCGAAAATGTTTGCATCGGCCGAGTGGACCGCGGGGACAAAAAAGTTTTAGAATCTCTGGGTTAGATGTTACACACCAGGATGTATGTTCCAGGCTGTCAGAAGGCGATTTCATCATTTCGCCCATCACTTTCAGATGCACCGCAGTGACATCTTCTGTGATAGTCACCCGCAATGTGAACGATCTCGGAAGCTAACCAGATTTGAGCCTGGACAGTGAATGGCCGACACGTATAACAGCATGTTGTTGGGTTTAACATAATAGTCAATGGGATACCCATACTGATTTTCGTTGTAGTGGGGAGAAGCAGTTGTATGAGATGTAGATCCCCTCTATATATAGTCTATGAAAACAAATGCAGACGGGGCATCCGATGCAAGATAAAATGTGCTTCTGGGTGTTACCTAAGCCGCAGATGCTTTCGTCAGACTTCCTCATCCTGACGAGCGAATGTTGACATCTTGACACCTTTCTCAGTGCTGTAACACATTGGTTCTGGCTGTGAGCTGGTATCAAGGTGTTACTTTACTCAGAGCCGTAAACACCGTACTACCTTGCTACCTCCAGAGCTGCAAACACCTTACTAGCTTGCTACCATCAGGGTTGTAGCAAGGTCTTACTTTGATCAAGGTAATAACACCTTCTTCTTGGTTCTTCGGTAAAATCACGTAGAAGGGAAATAATAAAATAATGAAAATAAAACATTATAGAATTGTATTTTATTTTTTATAATGTTTTATTTGTATTATTTTATTATTTCCCTTCTACGTGACTTTACCGAAAGAACCAAGAAGATGAATCCCTGCAGTCACGAAAGCTTTAAATCGAAACAATAACACCTTGCTACCTTCTTCAGCAAGATGTTACAGCCCTGAGCAAAGTAACACATTGCTATCTTGCTCAGGACTGCAGCAAGGTAAGAACCTTGCAACCTGTCTACCGGGTTCAGGGCTGTAACTCCTTACTACCTTGCCGTTACACTTCGCTACCTTTCTCTCTGTCACAACTAGTTGGGATAAGCAAGCCTGAGGCCAGAAATGTCTGCTCCTGTGGTGCCTAGCAGCGAACTTTATTATATTTACTCTATTTAATTGAGTGAGCAGGTGAGTTGGCACGTTGGTAAGAGTACTGCAGGCTGTCGGTTCAAATTCCTGTTTGAGATTGACTCAGCTCCTTATCCCCCTCGCTGAATGATAAACATGAGTGCTACTTTGTGGGAAGTCAATGGTGGTTGTACGATGAAAGACCGGCCCCTGCCATTAGAATGAATATTTTCCATGACAGGCCCAAGGTTTGTAAACAGATCGGTAATGCTCGGGGGATATGTTTCCTGATATTCGGATTAATACAAAAAATGGTCCAAGATTGTTATTTTTTTGGCTTGAGATTAGTCCACAAAACGTGCCATCAAGTCCGCGCGTTTTCCACCAAAGTTGCCGTCACATGATAGCGGTGTTCCTTAATTTATAAAAATATAAAAATAATAATCTCACAGAAAAAGTATTGGTTAACTGTTGGTACTGTATTTTTCAAATTCACTTAGCAATATTAAACATAATACAATTATTCAAATGATTGCAAAACCTATGAGAGCTATTAACATGTATCACATTTAAAATCCGAAAATACGCAAACATAAAAAAAAACTGAAATTGGGACTACAATTTAAAACGTCCAATATCTAAAAAACTCCCAAGCCTGCAACTCATCCTGAAAACTGCCCATTTGAGCAGGGAAACAGATGTGTCTGGATCTTGCCGTGGTTCATATTGGCGGCTTCAAACATACTTCGTACGTACGAGGGGTAACCGGGGACTTGAGGGCATCAAAGTGTTACAAAAAAATCACTTTCGTGGACACGGAGACATCAGTCACTGTGGTCAGTTTTCATCCATCAGCAAAATCTGTGGCCGGCCGAGATCTGTGCAGCAATCGAAGCCCTCTAGTGACACGGGCGGCTCGACTTAGCCAGGAGACGGGTTCACCAGCACTTATCCGTTTGCGTGTTTGGTGACCGAAACAGCACCACGTTATGTTTGCAGGGGGAGTTCAGAGATGCCGGCAGCTGGGGATGCCATGATCTTTGATTCCTTCTGGGGCTGCCAACAATGCTTAGGCCACTTTCAAATGTCGCATGCACAATTCAGTGCACTGGCTGCGTTTATGTGTGAGCAATTATTCACTGGCTGACTGGTTGACCTAAGCAAGCATGCATGCATGTGTGGTGAGTTCCACGGAGACACACACACTTGAACTTGGAGGCAACATGTTTATTGCTACACCCCGACGGGTAACTGCATAAACGTACGGAATAACAGCATAGGTGGTGACTACCACGTGTAACTAAGACCACAACGGGGTAACGACGCTACAACGATGAAACTATATAACCGGGTCAGTCAGTAACGTACTGGCCTGACCCACGAGCCGAGTGTAATTATCGAAGACCGAAGAGCGAAGACCGAAGAGACGTAGCACAGCGGGTTGATTCCAGACAAGAGCCCGGATCGGATCTCGGGACCTCCCTTAAATGTGCCTGAGCGTGGCCTGGCTCCGCCCACGGCCACGCCTCCTTTTGGATCTTACCAGAAGGTTCTAGGCTGCATGTCACGTGTCCCGCTCGCCCCCCTCGGACCCCCCTCGCTACCCTGTCCTGGTCAAGTGCCCTCTCGGGTTCACCCAGAGTATCATGTCCTGACGTGCCCTATCTCTGCCCGTTCCCGGAACTATGCCCCCTAGGGGCCCCTTCCATGGCATATACACCCTGGTGCCAGAGAGAGGCTCTAACACGTTCAGTTCCTCTCTATTCTCAATAGCTGGCGCTAAGCGCCGTAGTGACTCAATATACGTCACTACACATGCATACACGTAAACGTTACGTACTGAGCCTGTGTATATCGAGCAAGCTAGTGGGCAATATATGTTTATTTTAGTGCTCCGCGTGAAACAATTCAACACTAACATAGCGATTTGATGAATTATGATTCTGGGCCGTCACGGTTTGATTAAATAATTACTATTGTGAAGATTTTTGTGGTTATATTCGGGAAAACTTCTTCATGTTATTTGGGTTCTACGGTTGTGTGCCATGACATCTGACGTTTCGCTCCCAGCACGTGGGGTGAAAACACATCAGAATTATTTTATTGTACATACATTTTTCAGTGTCATTCTTGGGGTTTTTGTTTATTTTCTGCACTTGTTCGTATAGTTTTGCCAACGACATTAGCCTAATGGGTACGTTACTTTATTATGTGCTTATAATTTATATAAGTGTAGTGGTGATACGCGCTGGGGTAGGGATCGTGTGCCAGCGCGTGGGGATTGGCTGTGTGCGTTGGTGACGCGCGCTGACGGTGGGGGATCAGGGGTCAGCGCGGGGTCATGGGTTGTGCGGTAGTGATTGGCTGTGTGCCGGTGACGCGCGTGAGAGGGAGTGATCGTGTGGCAGCGCGGCGTGATTGGTTGTGTAGTGGTAACACGCGCTGGGGAAAACGGATCGTAGGAACAGCGCGGCGTGATTGGTCAACTAAGGAGCGATGCTCACGTCGAGGTCCGCATACACTCCGTCTCCCGTGAGCGGGGACTATATAAGGGGATGCGCACAGGCGCACGGGGAGGAAGAGTACCAGTGAAGACGGAAGACGGAGGAAGAAGCGGAACCCTGGGACCCGGAGCTGAACGGCCGTGAGAGGGCCGGCTCGCAGGACTCGGAGGTTGTGGCCCACGCCCAAGCCGGGGTGGGCCTGGAGGCTTCACGGACGTTACGGAGTCAAGTGCAGTGTGTGTAGCCGGAGGAATAGAAGCTACACGAGTCAAGTGTAGTGTGTGTAGCCGGAGGAATAGAAGCTACACGAGTCAAGTGCAGTGTGTGTAGCCGGAGGAATAGAAGCTACACGAGTCAAGTGTAGTGTGTGTAGCCGGAGGAATAGAAGCTACACGAGTCAAGTGCAGTGTGTGTAGCCGGAGGAATAGATGCTACACGAGTCAAGTGCAGTGTGTGTAGCCGGAGGAATAGATGCTACACGAGACAAGTCAAGTGTGTGTAGTCTGAGGAATAGAGACCACTCGTTGTATAGTGACAAGTCAAGATTTAATAAAAAGTGTGTTACCCGTCAAGGAGTTTCCTGCCGTCATTCAATACTTCATAAGTAATAAACTATCGCCTGTAATTAATATATATTAATATATGTTGACCGCAACAATCAATATTAGTCGCTGAATTGATGCAATATTGAGGCTCTATGGCAACATTGTCAAGAGTAATCAACTCCGAAGATGTCTCAACCAAAGTGTGCATGCGAATATGAAGATAATTTCAAACATTTAAATGAAAAATGCATGCTTAATACATATCTGGTACTCTGGTACAAATCAGTGCAGATCTAACATATCCTGAATATGATGTTTTAAAGTAAATTCCTTTCGGTTAATTTTCCAATCTCTATTGCGAATATAATTAGATGACATGATTGCCAAGTCACAATCGTGAATTTGCCAAGTCACTGTGCTGATAAATTTCGATTTAAAGCTTTCGTGACTGCAGGGATTCATCTTCTTGGTTCTTTCGGTAAAGTCACGTAGAAGGGAAGTAATAAAATAATAAAAATAAAACATAATAAAATAATTAAATTTCGATTTAAAGCTTTCGTGACTGCAGGGATTCATCTTCTTGGTTCTTTCGGTAAAGTCACGTAGAAGGGAAGTAATACAATTATAAAAATAAAACATAATAAAATAATAAAATTTCGTTTTAAAGCTTTCGTGACTGCAGGGATTCATCTTCTTGGTTCTTTCGGTAAAGTCACGTAGAAGGGAAGTAATAAAATTATAAAAATAAAACATAATAAAATAATTAAATTTCGATTTAAAGCTTTCGTGACAGCAGGGATTCATCTTCTTGGTTCTTTCGGTAAAGTCACGTAGAAGGGAAGTAATGAAATAATAAAAATAAAACATAAAATAATTCTCACGTTTTATTATGTTTTATTTGTATTATTTTATTACTTCCCTTCTACGTAACTTTACCGAAAGAACCAAGAAGATCACTGTGCTGTGTCATGGTTGGCTTTGGCTTCACCAGTCATGCGCTAACTTGCGTGCTGTTTACATAACCTCTGGATGTACTAAAGCCTTGCTTTTAGAAACCGGATGTCAACAGACTCTCTTTCTCTCTAGATTTGAAGCTTTCGTGACTGCAAGGATTCATATTCTTAGGTTTTTTCGGTAAAGTCACGTAGGTAAAAATTTTAAATTAATAAAAGTAAAATAAAAATGTAATAAATATCACGACGTTTCGGAGGCAACACAAGCTTCCGTCTTCAGGTGGAACCGTCACAGCACGATAGCTGTTATTGGTTTCAGGCTGGGCCTCCAGAGTCTGAGCCATGGTGCTGTTCATGGGCCAGATCTGGGCTATTATTGGGCTTGCAAAGCCAAACACTATCATGCATCCTGGTTTCATAGCTTTAATTATGTTCAGTTTCAGACGAACTCTCGCTTTGTTCCAAAGTATTTGTTGAAAATCGAGATTTGGCCCCAGGAAAAAAAGGGGGCGGAGTTAATTGAGTAGAGGGCGGGGCTACATGAGTAATTGCCGTGACTGACAAAGTGGATTCTGCCAACTTATTTCTATGAGGCCTATTTGGTATTGGAACATCTTAAACACCTGCTTTATTGCCAGAAAGGTGTGAAACCCATTCTTATTTTTTTCACCTGCCAACTCATATTTTGTGTTCCGGTTGAGTCTCCCGGACATTTGCGAGTTGTATGCAGAGCCCAGTTCCGAGTCGTTATGGAAGCAAACTATTAAGTGTGCACGAATGGAGATTTGTTGGTAAACTCGGGTGCGTGTTTGTCTTGGCGGGAAACACACTGTCTGTCGACTCTAGCTAATCTGTCAGCCATCTGGTGTTTGTCACAGCAAACTGTCGGCGTGCATTGCTTTTGCAGCATCACGCGCTTTCAGATGCGCTTCTACGGCCGTCTGGAACGCTCTTCCTTTCGACGTCAGGAAGCCACTGGAGCTATGCACTTAGAAATATAAATATAAATTTTTTTTTTAACTGGTTTTCATGTTTCATTTGTTGTTCTTCGCCGGCACCTCCGATTCGCACAGTTGGCTACGTACGGTGCGAAATAAGTTAAAAATGCATACATATTGCCAGTGTACCTTGCACATCGTTTAGAGGGCGCCTGTTGCAGCAGTGTCATAGTGAGCAAGCGGTGGTGCAGCGGTTGGTGCAGCGACGCTGTGAACCCGATGACCTGAGTTTAATTCCCGGCTACAGCTAACGTCAGCGGTGATTATCTGAACCGGTCGTGGGGCTCCGTGAGGTAGGCTTCGCCTTAAACCGACTCTCTGGTGCTATGTGTAAACATTGGTACTGGGGAGACAAAGGCGGTCGGGCCGGGTGGCATCCATACCACCCCCTTGTAACAGCCCTTATTCCAATTGACCTATTGAAGGCTGCATATGGTATCATTGTATTTGTGTGTGAGTGAACAGGAAACAAGGTGAGAGCTTCCTCTCTGTGTACATACAGCGCCACGGTGGTGAGATGTTAACGACCTCGCCTGGTATGCAAGTTGTCGTGGGTTCAGGCCCAACCCCGATGTCTGTGTATCGGGTATTTGGCTGCTTAACATTCGCACGTGATAAGCCACTTCGTTGAGCTATGATTTGTGGCCACGTCTCTTCTGAAAAAAGAAGCTCATCGCTCAGTTGGCCTTACCTGGTGTAATAAAGAAAATGTCTAATAGTTTTGTTTTTAATAGTTTAAGAGTAAATGTGTTTGTGTTGTGTCCGCTCTATTCTTGCACAGCATGCAAGCACATACAAGACCATCCATCACACCTACGCAAGAACTCCCGTGAAAGCATCGCGTGTGCTCGCCAAACTCCCCCACTTTCATCGATGTTGACAACAACTTAAGATTGAGGAAACATGAATACATGAATTGGGCCCGAATATTTATGCCAACCCACATCTCGCTTAGTCATACGTGGCGCTGTGTGGCGTTGCGGAAAGTTGGGCGCATTATTAATGCGTTCGTTCTAATTTAGACGTCGGCATGGAGGGAGGGAGGGAGGGGGGTGGGGAATCAGAGAAGACAAATAATAACTGGTGCCACGAGAGAAGCGAGACAGTTGTTGGCTTTCTCTCTCTCATTACTTCATGCTGTTTCGTTGGTTAAACATCGCGGGTTCCCCTTTGCAGCGCGCATAGTAGAGGGGCTGGCATCGCATTGTTGCAAAACAAAGGATGGTTCGGGTCAACGAGTAATTCAAAATGTATTCGTGAAGGCATGTAAAAAAACTAATTAACAATAATGCGTTCATCAATATTCTTCTCTCCCAACAGGGCTATTCTGCGTTGGGCTTTGTCTAATTTTTACGTTTTTTTTTTCCGTGGGCTTAGACCAAACCTTGAAGTTCATGGTAAAACATCAGTGTGTGATATATGTGTGTTTGTTGGGGGGGGGGGGTGTTTTGTGTGTTTTATATTGGCTTTGAACAATACTTGAGTACGAATTGCTACAAAAAGTGCACCGATGGTTAATTAGCAAACGTCGCTCTTACTGAGTTGCCCATTTTGCAATGTTTACTCATTGCTCTGGATTAAAACAAAGGGTTATTTTAAACTGTTTTTTTATGCCTGATATAAGCGCTAGTGGGTGCGACAAAAGTTCAACATGCATGCATACATAGTGTATGCTACGGTTAGCACACTGGATTTGAAGTTCAGAGGTCACCTATTTGATTCGATCTCCCGGCAAGGCAGCTGAAAACACTGGTGCGGGGATATTGCATGCACCTGCCTCTCTCCAGCCAACAGTGTTCATGGGTACACGGCAGCGAGTCGACTGGCAGGCAGGCCACGTGTGAAGGGATGCAGTGTGGGTAGTCCCACCTCTTCCTAGGCGTCTAGCCAGGTGAAGAAGTAGGCCAAAATACTCTGTAGAGGTGTCCTCTAAAACTCCCTGGAGTCGAAACACTTCTGTCAGCAGCAGCGTGAAGCAATTGCAGGGCTGCACCCTTTTACCTTTCGAACGACCGTAGAATATAAATATTTTTTAACGAGGGCATAAGGTCATTTCCCCATTAATCACAAGCGGTTAGCGCAATATGTAGTGATACCGGTTAAATTAAAAGTCTGTCCCTGACACTTCGTTCCGAGTCACTGACTTTGGTCTTCAATTAAACTGCGAGCCTGGTGGGAAAATGCGGAGTCTTGAAGGTGGAATGTGATGTAGAACGCTAACGATAATCTCGTGTTTTCTGCTGAAGGAAATACATTTAGTGTATGTCACAAACTATATTACGCAATCATCGTCATGAATGGACATCACTGGCGGCACATACAATCCACGACACTCATACTCTATGAGCAAAAGTCAAAACTAAATACTTTATGAACGTCTTAACATTTAAAATCCCAAATGGTTTCACGAGGAACAGGAAGAAACTTCCCTCCCTCATTGTCGGTAATAATGGACCAAGCAAGCAATTACAATTTCCAATTTTGTGTCACGAAACAACTGTCAGACAAGGCCACGACTACCTAATTAGTTTATCCGCGGGGTTTACGTGCATATTTGTACCAAATTTGATCAGCACGAGGGATTAAAAAATGTCGTTAAAATGTTATCAGCAGTTGGCTCTGCAGAGAAAAAAAGGCTTAGGAATGGATTATATAACTGGGAGAGCACACCAGGAATATTCCTGATCGGTTCCTGTACACTACAAAGACAAACGTAAAGCTTTTTTGGGTAGGCGAGAAGGTAAGCAAGGGTTGTGAAACATTGTTGTGGCATAAATCATCACATTGGGTCACCGACCGCTCCATTAGCTGCGTAACTTTTCCTTATCACTCGCTCACTTGCAACTGCTTCTTGCCTGCAAACATGAACTCTAGCGGTGATATCATCGCTATGAAGAGGTTACTCTGATTCGAACTCAAGTCTCTCCCGCCACCTCGCGTGCCGTGCCATGCCTTGTTAGGTGCTTGCTTGCTATAATGCACTGCACGGAACGGCTCCAACAGCCTGTTAAAGGCTATGCAGGAGAGCTTTGTCTTTTTTTTGTAAGGTCACAGAGCTATAAACTTTCACTCTTTTAGTTTCCCTTAACAATCGAGCAGTTTCATTAGCCCCACTGATTTCGGCTTGATTGGATGGAGGGCCGCTAGTAAATTATGAAATAAATAAATAACATCCCGCAGCCATAACCTAGTCCTGTGACAGAAGGTGAAGACACAAACTCAGCTCTAGCTCCTCTCGGATGATGTGAAGGGGGGGGGGGGGGTTGGGGGGCTGGGCGGGGTGGGGGGCAAGGCGGTGGGGGGGGGGGGCACGAGAGACGTTGTGTGGAGGGGGGGGGCACTGTAACGTTAGTTCAGAATGAACATCACGCGCTGAGAATATTTGGCTGCTATACATGTCCACATGATAAGCCACTTCGTGGAGCTACCATTCTGTGATGACCAGGTCGCTTCTGAAAAAGAGCTACATAGTTAGCTCGGTGGGCCCTTACCTAGTCAAACAAACAAAAACATCCTAGTTTTAGTTTAGTTATTCACCGCAAAGGACAGAACTTGGAGGGATCAAAGGGAACATTTGGTGGTGCAAGGGGCCCCACCGGCCCTGAAAAGACGTGAATCTCAGTGCTTGTTACCGGCAGTGACATTTGAACGCATTTGTCGGTACAACCGGTGCATGGTATGAAAAAAATGGCACATTTTTCTTCAAAAATTATCTATTTTCCCTTGAACCGCAAACCCCGGTCAGGGTGGTGGTGCGTTCGAAATCAGCTATCGTGATGTCTAAGCAGTCGGAAGGCGAATGTCAGTTGGAACAAAAATGATTTTAGACTTTAATGAGGACATGTGAGGTATGCTGCACTAATGTGCCGCCAACACGTCCTCAAGTGAAACTTACGTTTTTTGCTAAATCGTCCGCGTAAATATCTTTAAACCGAAGACACCAGACGGTCGCAGATGGAACAACGCAACCAAGGTGCGCTGCCTACAAACAGCAGGAAGGCACGCCACCTCCCATTATTGTTTTGCATGCGCTTCATGTGACCGCCACATTGCCTATGAACAATGTTCTCAGCCTTGTATAAGCCACCGGCTCGACAGAGCTGAACGCGTGGCCGTATCGTTGTTCATCTCTTTGTTTCCGAACCGCGTTCATCTCTCCGTTCCCGCAGTTTTTTAGATATCAAGTCTAAATCTCAACTGCCGTGATTTTTTTTGTCCCCCTTTGTGCTTGGGTTTCTCGTCATATACAGCGAGTGTCGAATTGAAACCTGTCCATATGAGCTGCAGGAATTGCGCTCTTGAACCAAAGCGATCCTTCTTGGAGCACCTCGATTCACAATTTTACTGACCTTTAAATATATCCCGACGAAGAAATTAGAACTTTGCACGGGCGTATTAGATTGCCTTGGGGGGGGGGGGGACCCAACGCATACTAAGAAATGCTCATATACATGTTTAGTTGCATGCTCCCTCCATAGAATCAGCCATTGATTTAACCTTGAGTGGCACAGAGTATGGATAGATGGCCTGTGAGCCAGAATCTGGCCGGTGAGTCATGGATTTACAGCTGCAGCCACCAACCCCCTTGCTAATGAACGCCGTTTCTCAGATGGATTTCTGTCTGGGTGATTAAAACTAGAAGAAAAAATGTGTGTGCTTTCCATCCATTGCCGGGTGCAGCGGTGCAGAATTTCTTTGATGTTTCTCTTGCAGCTCTTCATAGGCATTAGGCTGGGTGCATTCTGGATTACTTCGAGCAATTAACATAACGTCAGTGGCATGCGAGTGCAAAAAAGAGAGCTTTGGCTGGTGGAAATGCATGGATTCTGCTCAGTTGAAATGGATTTAAATTTGACAAATGCCTATGATGCTTTTAGCGGACTGGCAGAAAGCTGCTCATCACAGAGGGGCAAGGCAGTAAACTCAAGGTCTCTGCAATGTTTTGTTGGCCACGCAAAGCCATCGCGCTTATGCAACGCGAATGCTAAATTTAAGGTGTCAATGTCAGCATCCTGGAATTGCAATCCAGAAGTCGCTGGTTCCGACTCTCGGCACGGAAGTGTGGATAGCGGAGAATGTTTCTTAAATGTCCTCCTCCCGTTTGGACCGTGTGCTGTGGGGTAAAACGTGGGCAGTTCCACCTATTCCAAGATGTCTATAGCCAGTGTGGAAGAGTAGGCTACAATGCCCTCTGAAGACCCTCTAGACAGTATTGCCAGCAGTGGCTTGAGCAAGCTAGGGGTGCCATGGTGGTGACATGTTAACTCCCATCGCCTGGTATGCAGGAGGTCGTCGTTTTGACCCAGACTCTGATGATGCCTGGAAATTTGGAGTTTGCGTGTCTCTCTCCCCTGGTCGCGTGGATTTTTCTCCGGGTCCTCCGGGGTTTCCCTCCACGTTTAGAACCAACATACGTTCAGAGTATTCAGCTGCTATACATTTCCACGTGATAAGTCACTTCGTTGAGTGACCATTTGTGGATAGGTCGCTTTTGAAAAATAGCTACATAGCTCAGTGGGCCTTATCTGGATAAATACATAAAAAAGGGTTTTTTTTTGTTTCAAATGGGCAGCACTTTTACCTTTGTTGAGCATTTTTAGGACGCTTTGAGCAGTCTGGCAATGAATCACCGGGCAGGCAGTGAAGCCAGAAGTCTTTGAAATAATCTTTTCACCAAAAATTGTCACGCACATAATCACACTGCCGACCAACCTTCATGTAAAAAAAATAAAGTCGCGTTTTTTTTCTTCTTTCTGTTGTGGTTTGAACGCTCCCTTACTCCTGTAGTGTAACATTGAAGTGCACCGTTGTGACTTGTGTTCACTTTAAAGGCATAATCAATGGTGTGGCTTTGGAGGTTTTTTTTTGTGTGTGGGGGGGGGGTCTTTGTTACACGGCATCTTTGCAGACCCGTTGGCTTCAAATGCGCCGCTGTCGGAATACTGAGCCAGCATCCACGAGACCTCCGCCTTGGTTTGCACTCCCTCCGGGAAAATAAATAAATAAACACGCAGAATTCTCAGCCACCTTGAAAATATTCTGTCGCTCAGCTCGTTGTGCAAACGAAAACCACGAACGACTTCTGCACGCAGTGCACCCGTACAAAAAATATATAATTCATATTCAATTAACGAATTGTCTGCCCCGACAATAAATTATGAATTATGGAGAAGAAGAAAGAAAAACGAGGAGACACCTAAAAGAGAGGTGTTCTATCAGAAGGGACAGCCGTGCATGTGTTGAGACGCGTTGCCACTTGACTATTATGCACATCGACTGATGCCCCCCCCGCCCCCCATATCAATAAATCAATTGAATTAACACTCCATCACTGCTGCTAAATGTCCATCCTCTCCACTGGGAAAACACGGACGTTCTAATAGGAAATCATTTTCCGAATTCAGCATCGTACTCAAATCAGCCTTGCTGATACTGCATCAATTGCAAAGAAAATGCATGCAATGGTCACGTTCATAACAGTGCAGCGGTTATGTATACGTGCATTGGGGACGCTGCCGCTGTGCAATGTTTAACTCGCTGGACTTGCAATCCGGAGGTCGTTGGCTCGATTCAAATCTCCCCACCTCTGTCAACCCAGCAGCATAAGTGGGTGGAGCGCATTCGATCGGCAGGTCGTGCGTGGTGGGGTAGAGTGTGGGTACACCCGCAAATTTGATGCCCTACCTCGTACACCTCTTCCGAGGTGTACGTACATATGAGTTGGCGAATTACCCTCGCGATGGGCTCTCTCTCGAGAGATCCCTCCAGTGAAGGTCTTTCTGCCAGCAGTTGCATAAGCGAGCAATTTCATGGTCGCGCCGTTTTTGTCCGGACACGTGTAACATTTCACGTGAATTGAACACGGCAGCGAGACCTAACATAATTATGTTGAAGCGTCTGTATGTATGCATGCATGTTTAACTTAATTCGCAGCGTACGTAGCCAACCGTGCTAATCGGAGGTGCGGGGGAAGGACAACAAACTAAACACAAAAAGGCAGTCCTAAAGAAATGAGTGTGTCAATCTAGATGATTTTAAAGTACATAGCTCCAGTGGCTTCCTAATATCGGAAGGAAGAGCATTCCAGACGGGCTCAGGAGCTCACCGCGCCAATTTTAAGAGCCCAACTATCGTTGACAACAATTGACCTGGAGCCAAAAACGGTCCCCGGGATTAATGGGACCAGGAGCAAAAGGGTCCCAATTGCCCATTTGACCCCCCCCCCCGCCGCCACCCCCCCTCGACCCCGCCCCCCGCCCCCCAACGCCACCGCCGCAACCGATCGTTTGCCGCAGCGACGCCAGCCAATGTCTCGCGCTCCAACAGCGGAGGGCGCGTCGGGGACGAGGGGGGCCGTCGGGGACGAGGGGGGGCGTCGGGGACGAGGGGGGCGTCGGGGACGACGGGAGGTGAGGGACGAGGGGGGACGAGGGAGGCGCGTCGGGGACGAGGGAGCGGTTGCGGCCACGCTCGAGCCGGCGCCATGAGCTACGACGCTCGTGCGGCCCGCGTCGGTCCCGGGGCGAAATAAAGAAGGCGAAAATGAAACCGCTCGCGACTTCAGCCCCCTCGCGGTGCTGACAACAACATTTCACGTCAGTAAAGTGAAACACTGAGGCGTCGCTCTTCACCTCGTAATGGCGCGGTGGGTCTGGAGGGCAATGGTGCAATCGGGATCATGCCTCCCCGACCGTTCGACCCAGAATGGGTTTTAATTTTTTCACCCGCAGTACTTTGCCAAGGCCACTTTACTCCACCGACGTTAAATATATTTTTTTACATTATGGGACAAATTTTTACTTTAAACTTTCGTGGCTGCAGGAATTCATATTCTTGGTTCTTTCGGCAAAATCAAGTAGATAGAAAATGTAATAAAATAAAAATAATAAAACGAAATAAAAATAATAAAATAAAAGAAGCTTTTTTTGCTTTTAATTTTCTTTTCTTTTCTATCTACGTGACTTCACCGAAAGAACCAAGAATATTACGGGACAACCCATGACGCAAATGAGGTTTACCGCCGACGCCTGTCTGGGAATTGGCGTCTGTGTTCGAGTGGCAGGAGTTGATTCGTACCGAGTCCCCGTCCCGGTATTACGTTGAACTTTATTCCAATAGCGTTGCTAGGCTGGGGCTGAATGACAAATAGGCGTTGAGTTTGGTTAGTTGGGAAACAAGTGACAGGCAACACATTTCGGAGGAAAGGATACCTGGCTTTGCTCACGAGACCAGACGCGCTGATATCCGGCGTCCAGTGTTCCAAATGTCATGTGTGGCACAACACCTATTTGGACAGCAATAAGGTGGAGAGATGTTAGATACCTCGCCTGGTATGCAGGAAGTCGTGGGTTCGATCCTGACCCTGACGCCTGTATATTTGTAGTTTGCGTGTCTCTCTCCCTCAGGGGTCTCATTATTTTTTTTCAGGGTCCTCCAACTTGTTCCTTCACATTTAGAATCGACAGACGTTTAGAGCATTTGGCTGCTATAAATTTGAACATAAGCCACTTTGTTGAGCTCTTATTTGCTTGCCAGGTCGTTTCTGAAAATCAACAGTATAGTTCAGTGGGCCTTACCTGGTAAAATTTAAAAGAAATGTTTTTCACGCAAATAAAATGAAACAAAACTTTACTAATTGGCTGTGCCGGTTGGTGGCGGGTTTAACGACACATTTATATTCACGTGGCCTGACCCCATAGAAAACCTCTAATGGATACTTCTAGACTTGAAGCTTTCGTGACTGCAAGGATTCATATTCTTAGGTTTTTTTCGGTAAAGTCACGTAGGTAAAACATTAAAATGAATAAAAGTAAAATAGAATAAAAATCACGACGTTTCGGAGGCAACACAAGCGTCCGTGACGGTTCCACCTGAAGACGGAAGCTTGTGTTGCCTCCGAAACGTCGTGATTTTTATTTTATTTTACTTTTATTAATTTTAATGTTTTACCTACGTGACTTTACCGAAAAAACCTAAAAATATGAACTCTAATGGATAATATTGGTCGCAAAAACCTTCGTGTTAAACCAAAATTTGTTTTTCAAAATAGTTTTAAATATCTGACCTTTCCATATATTATCTTATACCTCAGGCACCAGCGAATCAGATATGTGACAATGTGCTGGATAGCAATAGTAAATCAACATAGTATATCACACTGGGGATAAAATATGTATGTACAAAAACAACCTTTTACAAAGATGAAGAATTGCCCAAAAAGAACACAAATCAGAGGCTAATATATGCCACCGCAGGAAAACCTTCGATTGCACAAATCAACAAGACTAATTAACCAATGTAAGATTTAAGGAGGACATAGACTACGGCCGCACATACTAATCAGACAGGAGCACTGACGTTCATATGTTTTCTCGTGTGTTTTTATTTATTTATAGGCACTGGAGTGAAACATGAAGAGTCGGATATTTCTGATCGATAGTTCTGTTGACGTGCATACGTCTTTTTTTTTACGGGGCCCATTTGCAGTCTGCAGTTACCCTGTTCATCATTTAGAATTATTCAGGTGAGAATAATGAGCTGGGGGGGGGGGGGCGAGATATTTCATAAGGAGGTCAATCTCCTTTCACCTGAACGGTGAAATGTTTGCCATAACACGAAGGGTTAACGTCCTGTCACCCCAACTCTCTGTCAAGAAAGTCCACGGGATTCCGGCACTTTCGTGTACACGTCTCTGACGGGTATGAGACTTCGGATTTAAAGTGGTGCATTCAAAGCGGAACTCTAGCATCGTGGTTAATCTTTGAAATTGAGCGGTTTCTTCCGTGGTGAACTACTTAGCACACAGGACTTGCAATCCAGAGGTCACCAATTCAATGTCGTAATTTTTCTGATGCTGTGGTTGAAACAATTATTACATTTTCTTAACCCTGGGCAGAGTTTGCACGTGGGGGTGGGAGGGGGGGCAATGCCCCCTCCAATCTGGACACCTTTATCAATACATTTTCAATAGTTTACAATAAGATAATATAATATGAGGGACAAAGCGAACCCCTGCTCCCCGAAATATCGAAGTCAAATTCCCGCCTATGTTCTCATCGCCAACCCCACTCATTCGCCTCCGTCCACCGATGAGTATCAATTTGGTTTGGTAAATCACGTTATTTCAGTCTCGGTAGATCGTGTGCGGTGTGGCACAGTGTTGATACCACCACCTCTTCCGAGATTTTGGCCAGCTCGGAAGAGTTAGGCAAAACATATCCTCGAGTGGGGGCTCTCTCTAGAATGTGACAGTAACTCCTGAAGGGTGTTGTGTTTTTGTCCTCCGCGAGCTCTGAGAGTGCTGGTAGTGAGGCCCACGCAATACATTCCGTACGCTGAACAACATTGCATTGTGGGCCTTCGATGTGATCCAAGCGGCCCTGCAATTACTCGCTCGCACCACCGTTAGCTGTAGGGCCTCCACTAGAGGTAATCATTCATAATAAACGTTGTTTTGGGTTAGATCGCGTTATTTATAAATGTGCCGTAACCCTCCACTACCCGACACGGCCAATCAGCAAAAAAGTGTCACGTTGACAAAAGACAAAAAATTCACTACTTTAGCCCACCGGTGTGTTGAAGCGTGAAACCACATTCACAATTTTTGAGTACGACGTTTCGCTGGTAATTGCATCCAGCATCATCGGGCAATTCGCCAGAGGTAATCATGGTCTACGTTTTCATACTGTGCAGGAATCTCGACAGAGTGGGATTGTGTCCACAAATTGCCCCACGATGCAATGTACGTATTATACATCAGATAACCACTTCTAAGGTTAATTTCTTCAATTGCCTCTTCATCACCAATCGGCTGTGCACCTTCTTGCATGCCCCGCGATCCAGGTGTTAATTCCATCGCATTATACGTTTACATTTTATTTTCATTATTATGATTCTCATTATTTATTCAAGACGGCCACAGAAGCGTATCTAAGAGTCTGACCCGCCGAGCATACGAACTGCGGTGTTACCATTAATACTGCTGGGTGGACAGAGGTGGGGGGGCATTTAATCAAGTAGCCCCATTGTTTCAACTTCTGCGCCGGTAGACTGAATTGAGTCGCTGACCTCTGGATTTGCAAGTCCTACGCGCGTTAAGCAATTAACCACGTGCAGTACAAAGTGCCATTAAAGCCTCTACCGAATTTTTAAATGACCACCTCTGGAGCCTGCCCTCAATTAGCTTTTGGTGGACAAACACGGACAGGGTTGCCACTAGGTCGCGATATAACTCGGAAAATTTGCTTTAATCTCGTCTGTCCGAAGGTGTTTTGTATTTGCCAGACAACGCCAGAAAATTGCATTCAATGACTAACGCACAAATCCCGCCCATTATGTTGAACTTTTTTTTCCCACTCACCGCTTCCCACCCCCCACGCGCCCCACCCCAGGCGTTTCCCTCCTCGTTCCCGATGGGGATTTGTGGCCGACAAGACAGGAAATGATGTACGGCAGTGCCTGTGAAGAAATCAGCTTTTGACTGATTGAAACGCAATGAGGAGAGACAGAGACTGGTTGCCCTAACCCTGCCACCAGCAGCGGCCGATGAAATAGCAAAGGATCACGGCAGCCAATGCCTTACCACGCTCCGCGAAATTCTTCACATTCACACACCTCCGCCGTCACCACCCCTCCCCACCCCCGCTTCCGTGTCGCCACATCAGCAGTTTTG